>NC_089840.1:3590702-4249452 GCF_035609145.1 Eleutherodactylus coqui | reverse complement strand
GTAATGAGGACACCACATCAGGAGGGTACCCCGGGGATCGCCAAATCAGATAACTTGGACTGCGGACACTTAATAATGGGAAGGAAAAGTACCTCCTAGAAGGACATGTGAGAGTGTGTGTAATGGAGATAAATAGGAAAGAAGCCTGCTAGAAGTGTTGTGTCTGAACTGTCATCTTGCTTTATTCTTGGAAAATCAAGGTTGGATTCCGTGAGTAAACAAAATCCATGTACCTCTGGTTTTGAAAGTTAACTTTGTGTGTGGAATCTATTATTTGCTGACGAGTAATTATCTATAGGAAAAGAGGTACTGGCGTCACGTGACAGCACCATGGAGATTTATTGCCGCCATCTACATTTTGCCTGTTCTATTTTTGCATCTGTGCGCAACTGAGCTAAGCTCTTGCTGCCATGGCCAGGGGGAGATCATAGAGCCACCAGTGACAATCATCTGGAGAACATCTGGAGATGGTTCTGTCAATCATCTGGAGAACATCTCTGCAACGGCGGGCTTCCAGCTGAGATGCCGCAGTTATATTAGATTTAGGTCTTCTTCCCTTTCCGTGTCTTGCTTCCCTGTGTCTGCACATCTGCTCCACTGGTGTAACTATAGAGGATGCAGGGGATGCAGTTGCACCCGGGCCCAGGAGCCTTAGGGGCCCATAAGGCCTCTCTTCTCCATATAGGGAGCCCAGTACTATGAATAAAGCATTATAGTTGAGGCCCTGTTACAGATTTTGCATTGGGGCCCAGGAGCTTCACGTTACGCCTCTGTCTGGTCCTTACACTTGGCGCACAGTTAGATGCGCTTCTATGCATATTATTCATATGTAAAATCTATTGTTTCCAACTGTTTTTAACAATGTTTGTTTGTCTTGCTTACAGGGTTTTTTTTACGCCCGTTTTGCACTTTGGTGCATCCTGATGAACCACTTGTCCTCTAATTTTGGTGTTGCTGTAATTGTATAAACCTAAAAACTAAGGATAATGTGTCATTTTTACTGCACCGCGAACGCCACAAAAGCAAACCTCCCGAAAAAAATAGTGCAAGTAAGTCTTTTGCCCCATTCAGAAGTTTTTTTTGTAGTTTTTCAGTACATTAAATGGTGCCATTGAAAAATACAACTCGTCCCGCAAAAAAGAAGCCCTTGTGTAGATTTGTCACCAGAAAAGTTGTGATTGTTTGAAAGTCGGGAGGAAAAAAAGAAAGTAACAAAATCGGCCACAGCGGGAAAGGGTTAAATAAATAAAATATTTCTCCCCTACAGATTTGTAGTTCATGATGGACCCTAAAATCACCTATGAGAGACACAAGTGTAATGGTTCTGTCAATAAGGGGTTAACGCGCTGAACAATAAGGCACCCAAGACCTCCGGCCCCTCGGCCATCAGAGCGGACCTAATTCTCTGTTCCATTCAGCCCTTAATGTGGCATAAAATAAAGCGAGTGATTTGCAGCTCCTTCCCGGGGAGCGCGGCCGCGCGGTGATGTCACATTATAACGGGTTTACTCTCGTGTCAGGCGACGCGGCCCGTGGATACGAGAAAGAAGCAGGTTCCTCATTAGGGAACTCGCAGCATTTATTAGACTTCTGCGCTGCAGTCAGCGAGCGACGCCTGCAAGTCACTGATATTCCTGCGTAAGCCCCCCCATAGAAATCACTGGAGACGAGCGTTGTCACCGTGTGTAGTGATTGGGGATTACTGCGGACGGAAGCCGCTTACTGCTGTGTGCTGATTACATTGTACTGGCGGCGGGCCGCGATTTTACTGTATCATGTCTGGAGAACTATCTGGTAATTAAGTCAACCTTTGGCGCGCGTTCACACGTTTAGCATGTTTTGTGGAGTTTCATCTGCAGAATGCGCACTAGAGCTCTGCCACTAAGTACGGCACAAGGTTAGTGGATGGGGCTCACCCACAGCAGAGCCAATCCGCAGAGGGCACTAAATGTCGCTGGCTTGCACCATGGATTTCATTGATTAGAATACAGTGAATGAACTCTGCGGCGATATACGAGGCCCACAATCGCGGGCTTTATTGTGGATTTTGGTGCAGTTTTAGTACAAATTATTAGCATAAATTGTGCGCTTTGTATGAAAGTAGCCTAATAAACGTAAAGTTGGGAAAAAGCTAAAACTGACCACCGGATATGATGATAATATAGCTCTAAACATAGAGTACTACAACCCCCAACATCCCTGGGCAGGACTCTAATACATTCCTCTATACACAGAACACTACAACTCCTAACATGCCTGACCGCTGAAAGTGAGCGTTAAAGAAATCTATTACTCTGTTTACATAAAACACTACAACCCCCAGCATGTACACAATGCAGTTCTGTTAAACCCCAAACATAGAGCATGATAAGGGCCAATAGGGGCTGTAAAGAAATTAATATATGTCGCTTATCAAAAATGAGTACCGTATATATGCTTATCAATCTATTTCAGCAAAAAGAATATTTTAGCAATATATTGTATGTGTAACAGAAGTCATGACTGGTTTTTTAAGGAAGTACGTCTGATCTAAGTGGAATCAGGAAGTTCTAAGGCCAGATGTCTCGGAAGACATAGCCTAACCGCAAAGAAGTTGCTAGCTCTTACATGTGAAATCAGCTATTTCTTAATGTCATATATCAAGCCTAAATGTCAAAGTTTATTGAATGATCACGTCATAAGTTTATTGTAAGATATAGAAGTCATGTGTTTTTATCAGATGAATGTATGTATCATGAGGTTACTCCTTGTATTACCAGAGGTCGCATCCCTGCGTGGGCGATCTTCTATATAAACTGAGACTATGCCAATAAAGACTTAGAGTTCATTACTTCATCATATACCGTGTGTATGGTCAGTACTTAGACTCTCAAAGGAGCGCTCCTCCTGCTTAGGTCAATTCGGAACCGACAACATAACTGATCAGTCTGTTTGAACAAATTAACCCTCGACAGTTCTTGGCGTCCAACTAGGGGGCGGGGCTTACCTTTACGGGACATCGCAACCAGTAGACTGAAACAAACTCCTGGCCCGTTGACGTGGATACTGGATTCGGAGACCCCAGACTAAAACACCGGTGTAACAGGTAAGAGCTTATCTTACTATTATACAGTCTGGATTCTTTTGATCTGTGTGTCTCTAACGGACTAGAGGTATGTTGTTGCCTGTTTCCTATATTTTCTGCCCCGTCCATATTTTACAGTGAATAAGTTCATTTAACTGTCCTAGACGGAAGAACTCACTCATTGGGACTTAAAGAGTCATGTTGTCTGTATTGGAGATTGAAATAATTGTCATTGTTATAGTCTCATTTCTGGCAGTCATATTGTTACTCTGGATCTGTTATAATATTACTAAAAGTTCCCTAAGAGGCGAAGTCTGGTCTCCCCTGAATCCTAGTGTTTGAAGTTGACCACGTTTTAGTTCTGTAAATCTATTCCGGGACAGGGAACTGTGTGTTCCCAGATAGTCTCAGTGATTATCTTAGTTTACTGTGTGAAATATACGTCCTGTATACTTAGTGAAGAATAGTCGGAAGTGGTCAAGATGGGGTCTGAACAATCTAAGATATATCAGACTCCTATTGAGATAATTAAAGATAGAGAAGGGGAGGACATTTGCAGACAAGCCTATAAAGTTTACAAACGTATAGGCCTTAAGAAGGCGGGAACATTCAATTATGAATTTTGGTCACAATATGAGGATAAGCATAGAAAGGAAATAAGAAAAAAGGGTTTGGAAAAAGGCATGAAGGCTATTCTGGACTGCTCTAAAACAGCAGAAGACGAACACTGGGACTCCGAATCCCGAGGCGAGGGCATTTTAGTTTATTGTCCTATGCCCCGGCCACCAATAGACGTTCCCATGGAAACCCCTACGGTTCCATTAGTCTCTCCTGTCGTCCCGGCCGCTCCACCAATGTCTCCTAATAATCCCTTTAATTCTCTGTATCCCAATTTGCCGCCGTTGCCTCCTACGTATCCACAGGCTACTGCCCAGATGGATACACCTCCATACAGCCCTCAATCAGGATCCCCGAGCCCTGAAGTAAATAGAGGTCCGGCTTGGGACTGTCCACGTTGTGGTCAACAGAATGCCTGTTTTAAAGAACTCTGTACAGTATGTGGGACTCCACGTCGCAGGGATCAGTGTAGACAACCGATTCCCTTATTCCCAGTTACAACCTCCACTACCCATTATAGAGAACCAAACAGACCGAGTCCACCATTGGGCACGGTCAGACAAGAGGACACTGACAGACCATCGTCTTCTAATGACAGACCTACGGACGCACATAGACCAACTCCCGGGTCTACAGTCACTACATGGCGACCCTGGAGCGCCACAGACCAGATGGCACTGTGTCAGCAACTGCCTGATCCCCAGACAGAGCCAGCAGCTTTCCATAGAAAGTTGGAAGTCATACAGAAAAACTACTCTGCCACTTGGACAGATATGGAATGTCTTATGAATGTAAAATGTCCTCTGGGCCTTTACAATAGTATTGCTCAATTTTGTGGTCTTGAAGATCGCCCAGATGACCCCCAGACATTACCTAGTGGTACTCAATATGTTGACAAGGTTAAAGCCTGGTTTAAGGATAAAGCCCAAGAGAGACGTACAGCCCTAACCCAGTGTAGACAGAACAAGGGCGAGTCTATTGAATGTTACTTTGGCCGTTTAGAGGAAGTTGGCAGAGATCTGGGTTTATATGATTGTCCAAAAGCAATACGTAATGCTGCTTTTTGTGAAGCCTTTATGCAAGGAATAGATAAGCGCCTGTCTGAACGCGTTAAAGCATGTACCCCCGATTGGCGACAGGCCAAACCGCGTGATCTATATAAGAAAGCTGTAGGATTTGTCATGGATACAGAAGACCACGCAAAGAGTGTTATGGTTAAACATTACACCATGGAGGGGGACACAGTCCGACTTACAGACCCCAGGCGGGAGACCCGTAAGTGTTATAACTGCGGGAAGACTGGACACTTGGCCCGTAATTGTAGAGCCCCTAAACGCCCTAGACAGAACATGTCAGACGAAAGGGGGCAACAGGGAAGTACGGCCAATACCACATCATCCCGCCCACAGGGAAACAACGGGTATACCAATTACCAATGAAGGTCTGGCACTCCTTCCCCCGTGTCCCTTATAGTTACTGACGCACGTGGGCCACAAATTTTTCAGCCTCTAAAAATCCAGGGGAAGGAGGTGCCCTTTTTAATTGACACAGGGGCTACTAAATCATGTGTCAGTACCTCACAAGTCAACGATCTTAGTATTCCCCTCTCAGACTCCATAGCCATAGCCGTTGGAGTGTCCGGTGAACCAACACCCATGCGTGAGACCGAGCCCATAGAAGTCTCCTTTCAAGGGTCACGAGTCCTCACTCGCTTCCTGGTGTCACCCGCTGGGGATTGCATCATGGGAACCGATGTGATGGGACCCCTGGGGTGCTGTATTCAGCTCCATCCTTCCGGTGAGGCTCATGTCAGTACCTCTGCGGCCGACCACCAAGTATTCTGTCTCATGGCAGCAGACTTGGTCACTCCGCCTCCTTCTTGTACTGTATATGTGTTGACCCCAGAAGATACACAGGTTCTCTCAGCAGTGCCAGAGACCCTTTGGGCAAAAGGGAAGACAGACTTGGGCCATCTCCACGTACCCCCAGTCATGGTATATCTCAAAGATGGGGAAAAAGCCCCCATGATCCGCCAATATCCCCTAGCCATGGCACAGGAAGACGCAATAGCCTCCACTATTACAGAGTTATGTGCCTTGAATGCTTTAAAATCTTGCGTCTCACCCGCTAACACGCCACTCTTCCCAGTTAAAAAGAAAGGGAAGAAAGGTGAACCTGATACCTACCGGATGGTTCACGATCTAAGAGAAATTAATAAGGTGACCATCCTAGAAACACCTTTGGTCCCACCAGGTGTGGCCCTGCTTCAGTATGTTGATGACCTCCTACTGTGTGCACCGGACAGACCCACCTGCGTTGCGGCCTCACTCAGCCTTCTTTGTTTTCTTGCAGACGGTGGGTGTAAAGCCAGTAAAGACAAATTACAGTTTTGCAAATCTCATGTTGTGTTTCTTGGTCACTGCCTAGGTCCTGGTACAAAACACCTCACGCCAGAACGTACCAAGGTGGTGGAGGACATGCCACTCCCTACCACCCATGCTCAGTTGCGGACATTTCTGGGGTTAGTTTCATATTGTCGGCCGTGGATTCGCTCTGCCTCCATGACCATGCAGCCTCTGTACGACTGCCTGAGTTCTAAGCCATTTGCTTTGTCTCCGGAAGCCGAGTCAGCTTTCCATCAGCTGAAAATACAGATTACCAGTGCTCCAGCACTGGGTCTGCCTGACTATGATAAACCCTTCCAGATGTTCGTGACTGAGATGGCGGGACATGCTACTGCCGTCCTCACACAAGAGCATGGTGACAAAAAGCGCCCTGTAGCATACTACAGTGCACATCTTGATGCAGTAGCCAGGGGCTCACCCTCCTGTGTAAGAGCAGTTCTGGCTGTACAAGCACTACTTGAGAAAGCTTCTGAGGTGGTCCTAGACTACCCTCTTGTGGTCCTCACGCCCCATGACGTACATGGAATTCTGACACAGGTGAGCCGTAGACATCTTTCTCTTGCTAGACAGGTCAAAATGGAACTTGCAGTACACTCTTCATCCAATGTCTCATTTCAACGTTGCACAACTTTGAATCCGGCCACCTTACTGCCATTAGGTGACACTGATTCAAAAGGGGGAGTAAGCACAGGGGATCAACTTTTTGTCAATTCCCTAGGCGAAGAGGAAGCTTTTGACGCCGAGCACCAGCATGACTGTGCTGCTCTGATGGAGCAGGAGACAGCTGGATTTGCTCATGTCACAGATAAGCCTCTCCTGAACCCCCACCTTGAAATGTTTGTGGATGGATCACGATACCAGAATGAGATGGGCAGATTTGTGACAGGGTTTGCTGTAGTATCAATGAATGAAGTACTGATAGGCCGCGCCATGCCCCCACATATGTCAGCACAGGAAGCGGAGCTGTGCGCTCTGACCGAGGCCTGCAAGTTAGCCCGGGGAGTCACTGCTAATATCTACACGGACTCCAGGTACGCGTTTGGCGTTGCGCATGACTATGGGCCGATTTGGCGCGCGCGGAGCTTCCTAACAGCTCAAGGCAGACCGATAAAGAATGGTGAGGCAGTAAGTAGTTTAATGTCAGCTATCATGCTCCCGAAGCAGGTAGCCATAATAAAAGTAAAGGCACACACCCGAGGGGACTCCTTGGAAAGCAGAGGCAACGAGAAGGCAGACGGAGCAGCAAAGGCTGCAGCCCTGCTGGACTGGAGGGCACCCGTGTGCAGAGTTCAGACCAGGTCCTGCCCAGCGGAGGAGGATCCTGATCCCCCTGCCAAGGACCAGACCCTCTCTGTCCCACCACAGAAGGAGGTGGACCTACTCCCCTCAGGGCAAGAGCAGGAGCGCTGGGCAAGTGCAGGGGCAGTAAAAGGAAATGAAGGTTGGATGATGGGTTTCCGTATGTGTTTACCTGCGGCTGCCTATCCTAGTATGGCCCTTTTGGCTCATGGAAAGGTGCACGCTTCTCGTAATGCCATGGTAGCCCTGGTGGAGAAAATGTGGTACGCTCCGGGATTTGACAGGATGGCAAAGGCATACGTCAAGGCTTGTGAAATCTGTGCACTACACAACCCCGGTCAAGTAGTAAAGACCCCTCGGAAGTGCACTCCGCGACCTTTGTACCCCTTCCAGAGACTACAGATAGATTACATCCAGCTGCCCAGATCAGGAAGGTATGAGTATGTCTTGGTATGCATTGACCTCTTTTCTGGGTGGGCTGAGGCCTACCCGGTCACGAAGGCCACTGCCCAGGCCACTGCAAAAAAACTTGTGTCAGAGTTAGTGTGCAGATTTGGGGTACCAGAGACCATTGAGAGCGACCGTGGTACTCACTTCACTGGTGAGGTAATGAAGGAAGTCATGTCCGCCTTAGAAGTAGAGCAGGCCTTTCACACCCCCTATCATCCGCAGAGCTCCGGAAAAGTAGAAAGACTCAATGGCACCCTCAAACTTAAGATACAGAAAGCCATGGTTGAAACAGGAAAACCTTGGCCCGAGTGCCTACCTCTGGCCCTCTACTCAGTACGAACCACACCAAATAGGAAAACAGGACTGTCTCCTTATGAGATTCTCTTTGGCTCCGTGCCCAGGTTAGGACTGTATCACCCCCAAGCTCTATCCCTGGGTCATGATAAAGTTACTTCCTTTGTGCAGGACTTATGCCAAAAGCTAAAAATAACACACGACCTAGTCTTCTCTTCTATTCCAGACCCTGATAGTTTGGAAGGATCCCACTCTCTGAATCCCGGAGATTGGGTGGTGGTAAAGAGACACGTCAGAAAGACTTTGGAACCTCGCTTTGACGGACCATACCAAGTGCTGTTAACCACTCCCACCTCGGTCAAGCTAGAAGGCAAACCCACTTGGATCCATGCCTCACACTGCAAGAAAGTTCCAACGCCTCAGCACCACGAGGGGGGTGGAGAGTAAGCCCAACCCAGGGTGGGGGAGGAGGATGGCAACCTGGACACCAGCATTGATAGTCTGGATAGGTGTATTATTTACCCTTTGTTTTCTTGGACTACTCTCTTTTCGGGACAATTCTTCATCAACTGTCGATGTAAGAAGAAGATGGACTGTTTGGGCGGAAGGACACCCCAACATGTGGGAATACTTTGCAAAAGACGTACTGAATATTTCCCACATGTGCATGCCCAACCTGCGGAGTGGGGAAGATATTTTACGGACTTGCTTACTGTCTATCCCCACTCCAATAAAGACACTTCGCGATATATATTCAATAGTGCATAATGATAGTGATGTAGAGGAGAGCAATGTTATTCAGGAGAATACCTTTCTTAATGTATATGAATATTGTTCCATTGTGATGCGGTCAAACATACACTTTATGTTTCACATAAATGATAAGAGATTTGTTTAGATTCATGAAAACAATAATACATTTTAAAAAGTCAGATGTCGGCTGTGATCTTGGGACTTGTTCCGATCGCCATATTTGGGGTCAGGAAGGAATTTTTCCCCTTTTATACAAGGATAATTGGCTTTTTCCTAAAAGGGTTTTCGCCTTCCTCTGGATCAACTCAGCCTCAAAATTCCCCATAATTGTCATTCCTGTGTGTGACTTCCTGATGTCCAAAATGGGGGAATGATAAGGGCCAATAGGGGCTGTAAAGAAATTAATATATGTCGCTTATCAAAAATGAGTACCGTATATATGCTTATCAATCTATTTCAGCAAAAAGAATATTTTAGCAATATATTGTATGTGTAACAGAAGTCATGACTGGTTTTTTAAGGAAGTACGTCTGATCTAAGTGGAATCAGGAAGTTCTAAGGCCAGATGTCTCGGAAGACATAGCCTAACCGCAAAGAAGTTGCTAGCTCTTACATGTGAAATCAGCTATTTCTTAATGTCATATATCAAGCCTAAATGTCAAAGTTTATTGAATGATCACGTCATAAGTTTATTGTAAGATATAGAAGTCATGTGTTTTTATCAGATGAATGTATGTATCATGAGGTTACTCCTTGTATTACCAGAGGTCGCATCCCTGCGTGGGCGATCTTCTATATAAACTGAGACTATGCCAATAAAGACTTAGAGTTCATTACTTCATCATATACCGTGTGTATGGTCAGTACTTAGACTCTCAAAGGAGCGCTCCTCCTGCTTAGGTCAATTCGGAACCGACAACATAACTGATCAGTCTGTTTGAACAAATTAACCCTCGACAAGCACTACCACCCTCAACATGCCCGACCGGTGGACATAACGATAATACAGTCCTCGTATACTATATACATAGAGTACTAGGCTGGTAGAGTTGGAAGGGCCCTCCAGGGTCATCAGGTCCAACCCCCTGCTCAGTGCAGGATTCACTAAGGCCTCATGCCCATAGCCGGGTCGGATTCCAACTGCCAGATTCACGCAGCGGGATGCAACCCGTGGCCCGGCATTAATCTCCCTCTTACGTGTCTTCTCTATCCGCCAGCTGGCGCACAGCCGCACATGTGCAGAGCAGAACTGACGCGTCAGCTGTGACGTTTCTGTGCGAACCTCTACGAGACCCGAAATAGGACATGCCGCCATTTTAATACCGTGCAAGTTTTCATGCGGTCAAATCGCCGCTGTCAGCATAGGATTCCATAAACTAATGCAATTCTATGGCAGCGTGCAACGGCAGAAATTCTGCGCGGAATCTCGCTGTGGAATTTCCGTCTGTGGGCATTGGGCCTAAATCACCCCAGACAGATTTGGCTGCTGCATCACATTGCTGACTCACGTTCAGTCTGTGATCTATTAGTATACCCAAGTCTTTTTCACATGTGCTGCTGCTTAGCCCAATTCCTCCCATTCTGTATGTGCTTTCTTTATTTTTCTTGCCCAGATGTAGGACTTTGTATTTCTCCTTGTTAAATACCATTCTGTTAGTCGCTGCCCACTGTGCAAGCTTTTCTAGATCTTTTTGAATCCTCTCTCTCTTCCCTAGTGTTAGCTATCCCTCCTAGCTTTGTGTCATCAGCAGATTTGATCAGTTTCCCACAATTCCCTCCTCCAGATCATTTATAACAATGTTGGCCAACACTGGGCCCAGGACAGAGCCTTGTGGTCCCCACTTGATACATTCTTCCACTTGGATGTGCAGCCATTTATGACCCCTCTTTGAGTACGATCACTCAGCCAGTTGTGAATCCACCTAACAGGTGCCTTGTCAATCCCATATTTGGTCATTTTTGTATGCTATGTCAAGTATGGTATGAGATTGTAGTGACCCAGTAGATCTATTCCTGGCCCCCTCCATAATGTCATACATGTCATGTCTTATGTTGGTGCGCTATGCAAAAGTATCTTGTCATTCTGTTATGTGTGTTGCACAGCTGCAGTAAATGAAGAGTTAAGTGTTTGCATGAGCCTGGGAGATGCTTGCAATGTATCAATTTGTCTTGTCATGTGGTGTGAGTGAGGATATAAATAGGAACTTGTGGTCAGTAAAGTTTTGCCAGGCCCTGACCGTTCCCAGGGACCTGAGGTATGTTACTTTTGTCTGCGGCTCCATTATTTACTGCCAAGGGTCATACCATTGGGTAACGGAATGGTGGCATCACTCGTGACATCTGCTATCCCTGTCCTCCAGTTTACTGGGCATCCCTATCCTAGGGCTGCTCAAAAGAGGCCCAGCGCTGCTCTGGCTGAGGCTACGTGTGTCCCTCCATGAGTAAGCCTGGTAAGTGCCACCGTGACAAGTGACCACTCTACCCTCCCAGCTTCTCAACATGTGCCTTGTGTCCAGGGTCACCCTACAGGACGCTGCAAGTTACTTTGTCAAATGCTTTACTAAAGCCAAGATATACTATATCCCCCGCATTTTCCTGATTAACCCAGTCGGTGATTCTGTCATAGAAGGAAATTAGATTCATCTGGCATAACTTGTTTGTTACAAACCCATGCTGGCTCTGGTTAATTACTCCATTATCATCCAAGTACTTGTATACATGCTGTTTAATACTTTGTTCAAAGATCTTTCCCAGTGTAGAAGTCAGGCTCACAGGGCTGTAGTTTCCTGGATCCATCTTCTTCCCTTTTTTTGAAGATAGGGACAACATTTGCCCTTTTCGAACCTTCTGGGACTTCTGTTCTCCAGGAATTGTCACAGATTATGGCGAGTGGTTCAGCAATTACCCACACTGCTTCCTTTAGTATCCTAGGATGTAATTCATCGGAAACATAGAGCACTACAACCCCCAACCTGACCGACCGCTGGACATGACTGTATATTGTATATACTTTGTCGTACGATGCATGTTAGATTATTTTTCCTTGTAAATAGCTCTGAAATGCAAATTGACTTTATGTTCCAGATCGTGACGTATTTTGCGCGGCGGGCACCATCACATTATGAGATCTGCCCTGCTGTATAAATTTTGCACTTAGTGCAGGCAAGTTCTGCTGGAATGGTTAACGCAGCCACTAAGAGCTCCGCCTCCCCTTTACTGTTCTTACATATGGGTATTGTTTTCTGCTTCGATAAATACATGCAGCCGCCCATCCATTCATAGATGCAGAGAGCTCCCCCCAGTGGTGGCTGCAAGTAGCCACAATGACTGTGTCAGAGCAAGTGGGAGGCGGTTGAGTTGTTCTGTTGTCTTTGGTTCCATCTATGATCAGATTTAGGGCGGGCTCTCGCGAATGGGCCAGATTCCGCATGCAGATTTCTGCAGCAGAAGGCTCGTGACCATTCGCGGAAAATAATTGCAAATGATCACGAATGTACGCCGAATAAAATCCCAGAAACCGCCCAAACACTTACTAATATACTGATACAAGAGGGCAGGTAGTACTAATAGTGCTAAGCAGCCGCCCCCTCAGTATAAGGGAGGTGTGTGAGGGGTTGTTCTTCAGTACCTTCACCTGTGTGGCGGCTCCTCCATATAGCATGCTGGGGTGCTGGCGTTTATACCGGCCCTCTTCTATCACTGAGTATACGGACGCTTTCTGTGAGGTTGATTGATCTTAGTGTGGCGACTCACAAGGAGCGCGGCCCGGGCCGCGGGTTATGGGTGCGTGTATTCAACCCGAAGTATTAACCAATAACTATCAGTAACATGCAGGGGGGCTGTGGACTCTGGAGGAACCGGGGGGGCCGGTGTGGCCTGTAGGATTGTTACATGGCGTCATTAATAGGCTGTGAGCCTGCGTAGTGCACTACATGTACCATGTGGCCTGACACCCTGTATCTGCACCCTTTATGTGCAATCAAAATCGCAGAATGTACAACACATTATATGTCCTCCAGAGTGCGGCCAGTAACATCTCCAACACATTCTATGTCCCCCAGGGTGCAGCCAGTAACATCTCCAACACATTATATGTCCCCCTGAGTGCAGCCAGTAACATCTATAACACATTATATGTCCCCCCAGAGTGCAGCCAGTAACATCTCCAACACATTATATGTCCCCCAGAGTGCAGCCAGTAACACCTCCAACACAATAAATGTACCCCTGAGTGCAGCCAGTAGCATCTCATACACATTATATGTCCCCCAGAGTGCAGCCAGTAATATCTCTAACACATTATATGTCCCCCAGAGTGCAGCCAGTAACATCAACACATTATATGTCCCCCAGAGTGCAGCCAGTAACATCAACACATTATATGTCCCCCAGAGTGCAGCCAGTTACATCTCTAACACATTATATGTCCCTCAGAGAGCAGCCAGTAACATCTCCAACACATTGTATGTCCCCCAGAGTGCAGCCAGTAACATCTCCAACACATTATATGTCCCCCAGAGTGCAGCCAGTAACATCTCCAACACATTATATGTCCCCCAGAGTGCGGCCAGTAACATCTCCAACACATTATATGTCCCCCAGAGTGCGGCCAGTTACATCTCCAACACATTATATGTACCCCAGAATGCAGCCAGTAACATCTCTAATACATTATATGTCCCCCAGAGTGCAGCCAGTAACATCTCTAATACATTATATGTCCCGCAGAGTGCAGCCAGTAACATCTGCAACACATTATATGTCCTCTAGAGTGCAGCCAGTAACATCTCCACCACATTATATGTCCCCCAGAGTGCGGCCACAAACATCTCCAACACATTATATGTCCCCCAAGACTGCAGCCAGTAACATCTCCAACACATTATATGTCCCCCACAGTGCAGCCAGTAACATCTATAACACATTATATGTCCCCCAGAGTGCAGCCAGTAACATCTATAACACATTATATGTCCCCCAGTGTGCAGCCAGTAACATCTCCAACATATTATACGTCCCCCAGAGTGCAGCAAGTAACATCTCCAACACATTATATGTCCCCCAGAGTGCAGCCAGTAACATCTCCAACAGATTATATGTCCCCCAGAGTGCGGCCAGTAACATCTCCAACCCATTATATGTCCCCCAGAGTGCGGCCAGTTACATCTCCAACACATTATATGTACCCCAGAATGCAGCCAGTAACATCTCTAATACATTATATGTCCCCCAGAGTGCAGCCAGTAACATCTCTAATACATTATATGTCCCGCAGAGTGCAGCCAGTAACATCTCCAACACATTATATGTCCCCCAGAGTACGGCCAGTAACATCTCCAACACATTATATGTCCCATAGAGTGCGGCCAGTAACATCTCCAACACAATATATGTCCCTCAGAGTACGGCCAGTAATATCTCCAACACATTATATGTCCCCCAGAGTGCAGCCAGTAACATCTCCAACACATTATATGTCCTCCAGAGTGCACCCAGTAACATGTCCAACACATTATATGTCCCCCAGAGTGCAGCCAGTAACCTCTCCAACACATTATATGTCCCCCAGAGTGCGGCCAGTAACATCTCCAACACATTATATGTATCCCAGAGTGCAGACAGTAACATCTTCATCACATTATATGTCCCCCAGAGTGCAGCCAGTAACATCTCCAACACATTATATGTCCCCCAGAGTGCGGCCAGTAACATCTCCAACACATTATATGTCCCCCCGATTGCAGCCAGTAACATCTCCAACACATTATATGTCCCCCAGAGTTCGACCAGTAACATCTACAACATATTATATGTCCCCCAGAGTGCAGCCAGTAACATCTCCAACACATTATATGTCCTCCAGAGTGCGGCCAGTAACATCTCCAACACATTATATGTCCCCCAGAGTACAGCCAGTAACATCTCCAACTCATTATATGTCCCCCAGAGTGCTGCCAGTAACATCTCCAACACATAATATGTCCCCCAGAGTGCAGCCAGTAACATCTCCAACTCATTATATGTCCCCCAGAGTGCTGCCAGTAACATCAACACATTATATGTCCCCCAGAGTGCAGCCAGTAACATCTACAACACATTATATGTCCCCCAGAGTGCAGCCAGTAACTTCTACAACACATTATATATCCCCCAGAGTGCAGCCAGTAACATCTCCAACACATTATATGTCCCCCAGAGTGCGTCCAGTAACATCCCCAACACATTATATGTCCCCCAGAGTGCAGCCAGTAACATCTACAACACAATATATGTCCCCCAGAGTGCAGCCAGTAACATCTCCAACAGATTATATGTCCCCCAGAGTGCAGCCAGTAACATCTCCAACACATTATATGTCCCCCAGAGAGCAGCCAGTAACATCTCCAACACATTATTGTTCTGGATTATGGTTTCTCCAGCAGGCTTTGGGGTATTTTGCCGCTTCCGAATTGCATCGTGTGCACACATCATCGACCAGAATCAGACACAAATGCTGGTCTAAAACCGGGAGAGTCTCTACAATGTGTAGAGGCTCAGGCTTTTTATTATAACACATGATAACCGCCTTTAATGGGCGTGCAACAGATTACATCAGTAACATATAGGATTCTCATTTGTCGAATCATATAGAATCCCCCGCCTCCCTACCCACCCTTCCTCACGTCCGCCATAGTATGGACTTTTTCTTCTTTAGCATGCAGACAGCCTTAAGGAATTCTGTGTAGTTGACAAATCATTTGTTTAACTAGCTTGTGTGAGGAGTGGAAGGGGGCCTAGGTAAACACTCAGTATTGAACACAGGATATACACGTAACACTATAGCCCTTAACTCTTAGAGGTCTCTTGTGCAATCCCTATGTACTTAGCTAACATTAGATCAGACATCCTTCACCATCCCATTGTCTAGTAAATACTATGATTAGATTGTGTGTCGATCAAACTCCAGAGCTAAAAGTCATTACAACAGCAAAATACATTTGGGTTATATAAATCGATAGACATTTTATACCAAAATAATCATCATGTCTATCACAATCCCCCCTTAAAATGTCTATCCTCTAATTCTCTATCTAATTTTCACAGTTCTCTGCGCATGAGCCTATAACTGGAGTGCGTTGAAGGTTCGTTTTAGGGTCTTCAAGGGGGTGTAGGACTTGTCCTCTCCTTCTGGGGATGCATCCAGCAAACTCATGGTGGGAGCGGCTTTTCCAGCATCAGTTTCACAGGTCTCTCTGACACAGGGAATAACACAGCAGACTAGAACAGAAAAGGTAACCATCAGTTCACATACAACAGCAACGCCCGTCTGTGCCAGGATCCTTTACCACCCGCTCATCCATGGCGAGTACTGGTCCCAAAAGTTAGCTCTTTTTAGTTAGTGCGGTCAGCTTCTTAATGACAAGTGCGTCTTTACCCGTGGGTCACGTGTCGTCTAGGATGTAGGTACGACAAGTCTCCCCTATCATCTTACAGACACTCCCCTTTTAGCTAAAGTCATATCTAAGGTCATTCTATTTTTAAAAAAAAAGTCATAGTCGAGGTAGGTCCTATTGGTCGACTAGTCCCTATAAGGCATCTCTAGTATAATTTATAAACCGCTGCTAATTATAATAAACATAATTAATCCAGTCAATGTTTATTTACCATAATGACCAGGAAAATGGACTCGAATCTAGTTTTAACTTGGTCTCTAATTTTTAAAACTTGTCAGGTACCCCCTTGGCTATCCTATGACGTCAATGTATACGTGTAGATCAAAACTACCACCAGGGGTCTCTCTTCTCGCTCTAGCATAATGTTACAATACTAGTAGCGTGCACAGGTACGCACGGCGTGGGACTCCCTAATCTTCACCCACACCAATGTCCCTCCTGGAGATAGTCCTAATGGTGAACACGTCCAGGTCGCCTCACCCTGACCCTACACTACCTAGTGACAAGACTGGAAGGAACCGCCGTACCTATGCGGAAAACAAGGATAGACCAACATGACAGGATAACCACAAAACACAGACTGAGTTGGATCGAGATAAAGTAACTATTGGGGGTAACCTCATTATCCTCAACGTTATCTGACAGGATGTGGAGGGGCATAAGGGCTTTTGCTAAGGCACACTCCCCTGTCCAATTACCCTCCAGGCGTCCTCTACCTCATGTCACTACAAAGCCAGTAAACGTCTCCTAAGGACTGAACCTGATTCTGTGTCCATTCCCTTCCTATCGCACTGTAGGAGGAGCAATACCCGTTGGTGAGTTCCCCAAAAATCTCCCTCCACCCTGCCTATTTGCCCGGCAGGTGTAGTTTCCAGGGTAGTCAGTAATACTCTCTCCGGTGCAAAACACTTAAGTAGTTATAGAGTATTCCTTCTTCCATTTCTCACGGACAGTGTAATTAGCGGAAATGTTCGTGAAGAGACTAATAAACCACTCTTCAGCATCTACAGGGAGATTTAGGGGGACCATCCCCGAGTGTAGTCGGGCACTACCGCACACGCAACAGTTAGACTTGTTGCTCCTGTTAGCATTGTACCTCATCAACTCCAACCAGAGATTCTGGTCAGAGTAGCCAGTCGCTACTGTCAAGGTGTCCTCAAATGTAGGGTCGGCTATGATCATCATGTTCGTCAAGGTCTTTATCTTACGGCGGAGGGGGTTAATTATGGGCACGGGACTAAGTGAAGGCTTCCATTTGGCTGCATCTACCATACCCCTTATTTTAAACTTCCCTAAGGGATCTGTCCTCCCGTACCAGTATGTCCCCAGACTGTAAGTCCCCCCGTCCCCCGGGCTTGGATCTCCCATGGTTAATGTAAAAACCGCATTAAAACCAAGCAACATACTAAGTTCAGCCTTCCAATACCTGCTGTCCTTATTATTCTCAAGGAGGGTTATACGACTAATTAGGGATTTCCCGCTCCTATCTTTCTTATTTAAGGCACTTCGCGGTTTATAGGACCAGTCTATTCCTGTGTTACATCCCACTAATCCCCAATAACGGCAGTCTTCTCCCCAGACGTTATCAGTGGCGCAAACATATTGTATCCCCGGGTATGTAAGTCATATAACCAGCTGGACTGAGCTAAATCTGGCCTGCGGTGGGATCTTGCGCCTAGACACGGGACCACAGTACAATAGTCGAAGGAATATGCGGCTACTTGAGCATTGAACGAGTTATACTAGAAGGTAACCATACCCTCATATTATTCCGACTAAGGATTCCAGTTGCCACCCTCCTCTCTCACTAGCCCTAACCAGAGTAATGTCTTTGGCACAACTAAGACTGGTCTCCCGGATCTGAAGCTTTCTTACAGTATGAAGCATAGATCCATCTAAGTCTTTCGACTAGTTTCACAGCTGTAGCAGTAGTCAGAAGCACCTGGTAGGGGCCATCAGATCAGGGTTCGAGAGGGTGCTTCCTGAGGAACTTCTTGACGCACACCCAATCCCCAGGCTGCAAGATATGTGTCCCAGTGTCTGCCTCTGAGTCTGGAAGAGAACACCTGTGCATAGGCTTTGGTTAGTTCTTTAACAACGGAAATCACATACTCAGTCAACACATCAGATTGTAATTGTAACCACTGAGGATAGTAACGACCTAGCCTTGGGGCTAGCCCAAACAATCTCGTAGGGAGATAATGTATAATCCCCCCTGGGTTCATATCTAACACTGTATAAGGCTATTGGATGACAGTCTTTCCAAAGTGGCGTCATTTTTAAGTGTCTTACTTTTTAGCGTGCCACTACGTCTCTCCACCTTTCCACTACTCTAAAGATGGTAGAGTATGTAAAAGGCCTGGGATACACCCAGAGCAGACATGACATGTTACATTCACCTGCGAAGTTTATACCTCTGTCTGACTCTGAACCACTTCTGGTACCCCATATTCACAGTTTACCTCGTTCATGAGCTTCTTTGCGGTTACCTACTTGTTTGCCTTGGTAACAGGGTCAGCCTCCAACCTGCAAAGACATCAACAACAACAAGCACGTATTCATACTTCCCAACAAGTGGGAGCTGAACGTAGTCAATTTGCAATCCCTGAAATGGGTAGAGTGGTCTAGGCAAGTGTGATGTGGCAAATTTACTTCTGCCCTGACTTACCCATGGCATAGATCATGCTAAACCGGACAAATGATGCAGCAGCTACAGAGAACCTAGAAGTCGCCCAACTTCTTTCAAGCGTCGTCGTCATTGCTGCTTTACTAGGTGGGTCTTTCCATCCATCAGCTGGGCCATCATGGGATACAGGAACTGTGGTGGGCAAGTGCTGTTGACCGTTCACCACACGCTGTCCTGTTTCTGCTGCTCCCATATTAGTCCATTTATTCTTTCCTTCCTTGCTGGCTTATAACTGTAAAAGTCTTTAGCATATCAAAGTCCAAATTTTTATCAATGTCCAAAGTTTTTTACCACTGACTCATGCTGTCAGTATCTTTCTTCTTTCTTCCACGGCTTAAGGGCCGCTGTCTTTGCTGCGCTGTCAGCGAGGGTGTCGTCTCTCGCCTCTCCAGTGTAGGAATCGGTGCGAACTCTCAACTTTGTCAGGTAGAAGCAGGGCCTCCATGCGACTCTGTACCGCTGCACCATTCTCAATTGGTTGTCCTGCTAAGGTAAAAACTGTCTGGCCTTCCATATTGGGCCGTAATCATGAGCTATGCCAAATACATACCAGGAGTCAGTGTAAAGGGTTGCCGTCTTACCTCTCACCACTCTACTCGCCTCAGTGAGGGCCTTCAATTCCGCTTCTTGTACTGTGACATGCGGAGGCAGAGCTTCTGCTTCTAGGACATCTTGTTGTGTGACCACTGCATATCCGATGTGGAGTCATCAATCCTCACCCTGATACCATCTGCAAAAAGCTCAACATATGCATTATCAACAGAGGTTCTGATAACTGTTTGCATATCTGCAGTTTCTTACTGTATTAGTACTAAATAATCATGCTGATGTTTTATTTCACATGGCTCAGAATCTTGTTATCTTATTCCATTTATTTATTTATTTTTTTTTCCAAACCCAATCGCTGATCTACAACACCTAGATCATCTATGGCCCAGATCACCTCTGCCTCCCCCCTTTTGAACCGGAATACTCAATGGAAAAAGAGTCATTGCGTTCAAACTAGTAAACCAAGAGGCACAAAAACAAGCACTTTGTAGGTCAAGATGACATTGTATGCAGCGAAGTCTGAGCGAAAATATCCTTTAGATTTTTTTTTTTCCTTTCAGGTCGCAGTTAGCATTTTTTAACACAAGGGGGCGCAACACAAGTCAAATTTTACGTCACCCAGTGTAATAGTATTTCAGGGTATGGCCAGCGTTTAGCTTTTACTCTCCTGTCGGAATATAATTATAGCTTCAGTGTAGACTGACACTAGAATATACAAAAGATTTAAAGAAAAACTAAAGAATACGGATGAATTAACATCCTACTCTGGGCAATTCAGTCCCTCTTTCTTCACATAAAAAGTAAAATTACTTAACCAAATTGCGTGAAAAAGTTTGCTGGGTGACTATAGGGAAATTATTCCATCTGTAGGAGCCTTCCATAACATCATCGGTCTGAGTATCCATTGGAGAAGCGGGCAGTGGAAAACAGAGCCCCTGGGAACATGAGAGAGCGTCCCCTGTCATGTATTCCTGGTCTCTGCCCCCCATGCATCAACTCCAATCTTCCATGCACTATAAACCAGCTTAGTCATCTACTATGTCCCAAGCTGCATCTTCACAAAGGTTTGTTTCCCTGAACTTATCACACATCCAAAGTGGCCACATCTTGGAGCGTAACAAAGTCTGGTCAAACAAAACTTTACTTCAGACAATCATGATGTTAGCACTGGATACAGTGGCATTGGGGAATATAGGCCTCCCAAATGCAGCAAAATGGCCGCCAGAGGCAGAAGGGGGCGGGGCTACAAATCTCCCAGGTGAGGCAAAATGGCTGCCGGAGGCCCGGGCGGGGCCAGGAGTAGCAGCACTTCCAGGTGAGGCAAGATGGCCGCTGGAGGAGGAAGGGGCGGGGCCAGGTCCTGTCCCGGATGGGGAGGGACCGGAAGTAACATCACACACCCTGAAAGTGAGCACATGGGGGGAAGTAACTTCAGGGTGGGGGCAGGGCTCACCACATTTACTGCAGAGTCACACTATGTTGGATTGTAAACATTGCAAGCACGGCCGCCATTACAGGGAGGGGCTGTAGTCAACACAAAGGCATTACATTGTTCATTAGCAATATACATACGCCACTACATGCTTTCCCCTCTTGAATCTCTTAACCACGTTATACCTCCTCCTAGCAATCTAAAAACACCTTTCTTTCTGCTAGGCTTCCTGCTCATCTTCTGAAAACTTTCTACAACCTATCTTATCTGTCCATGACCTGACATTTCTTTCTGCAACTTTTCCTGGTCCTTTCCCATTGTTCAGTAAACTATGCTCCCTTCCCTTCAGCAACCAGATCACAAGCTCTATGACCTTTGTCCTTGCTCACTTTGCTCCCCATTCTCTAAACAACCTGCGTCTATGCCTAACCTTCTCATTCTATCTTCAAATCCTTCCAATATAACCTCTCTTTCCCACTCAGATTACAATGCACATTAATTCTACAAAACAAAGACAAAGGCAACAGAAAGGGTTAATTGGAAAAAGCTTTCAGTTCACTCTTATCAGCAGCCCTCCCCCCAATAATAAACACTGCACATACCAAACAGAGGGGATTACTGGAGAATAACCACAACGGCTCAAGGTATATATCTCATCTACCTTTATAACAACCAACCTCTACTAGTAATCCGTCTGGACAGGACATTTTAGCTATACACAGAGACTGACAATTATTTTCAATGACCAAGAGTTTCTGGAGCCAGCCGTCACAAAGCACGGCTATACTTCACACGTATATACCTTTCCACATATGAGAACATAACACGCTCAATCATAAAGGTAAGTATACGTATCATAAATCTTCCTAACCTCACACTAGTTTTACCTAGGAGTAAGTGTCTCTCCGGCGTGCTCCCTCAGACTTAAACAGCCGAGTCCGCCCTTCTGACACATTAACCCTCACAGAATTTATCTCTTGGTCTTGTATACACAGTGTTTAACCGTCTCAGACACAACAGCATACAAAATACCCCTAGACAGGTAACATGGTGATTTTTCGAGTGGACAGACCTGTCTTTCAGTGAAGGTCCAGTCTGGATCAGATACAGGCAGATTTAGCAGTCAGAACCCAGATCACATCGGTAGATTTACATAAAGCAATCTTACCGTGTTCTGTAGATTTTCGGACCCCTGAGTTCTGCGTGCCATCTGCCGATCTCTGTACGTTCCAGGCTGTGACCTCACAGATCCACTCGCCCACCCAAGGACGACACTGTTCTGGATTATGATTTTCTCCAGCAGGCTTTGGGGTATTTTGCCGCTTCCGAATTGCATCGTGTGCACACATCATCGACCAGAATCAGACACAAATGCTGGTCTAAAACCGGGAGAGTCTCTACAATGTGTAGAGGCTCAGGCTTTTTATTATAACACATGATAACCGCCTTTAATGGGCGTGCAACAGATTACATCAGTAACATATAGGATTCTCATTTGTCGAATCATATAGAATCCCCCGCCTCTCTACCCACCCTTCCTCACGTCCGCCATAGTATGGACTTTGTCTTCTTTAGCATGCAGACAGCCTTAAGGAATTCTGTGTAGTTGACAAATCATTTGTTTAACTAGCTTGTGTGAGGAGTGGAAGGGGGCCTAGGTAAACACTCAGTATTGAACACAGGATATACACAACACTATGGCCCTTAACTCTTAGAGGTCTCTTGTGCAATCCCTATGTACTTAGCTAACATTAGATCAGACATCCTTCACCATCCCATTGTCTAGTAAATACTATGATTAGATTGTGTGTCGATCAAACTCCAGAGCTAAAAGTCATTACAACAGCAAAATACATTTGGGTTATATAAATCGATAGACATTTTATACCAAAATAATCATCATGTCTATCACATTATATGTCCCCCAGAGTGCGGCCAGTAACATCTCCAACACATTATATGTCCCCCCGATTGTAGCAAGTAACATCTCCCACACATTATATGTCCCCCAGAGTGCAGCCAGTAACATCCCCAACACATTATATGTCCCCCAGAGTGCAGCCAGTAACATCTCCAACACATTATGTGTCCCATAGAGTGCGGCCAGTAACATCTCCAACACAATATATGTCCCTCAGAGTGCAGCCAGTAACATCTCCAACACATTATATGTCCCTCAGAGTGCAGCCAGTAACATCTCCAACACATTATATGTCCTCCAGCGTGCACCCAGTAACATGTCCAACACATTATATGTCCCCCAGAGTGCAGCCAGTAACCTCTCCAACACATTATATGTCCCCCAGAGTGCGGCAAGTAACATCTCCAACACATTATATGTATCCCAGAGTGCAGACAGTAACATCTCCATCACATTATATGTCCCCCAGAGTGCGGCCAGTAACATCTCCAACACATTATATGTCCCCCCGATTGCAGCAAGTAACATCTCCCACACATTATATGTCCCCCAGAGTGCAGCCAGTAACATCTACAACACATTATATGTCCCCGCAGAGTGCAGCCAGTAACTTCTACAACACATTATATATACCCCAGAGTGCAGCCAGTAACATCTCCAACACATTATATGTCCCCCAGAGTGCGTCCAGTAACATCGCCAACACATTATATGTCCCCCAGAGTGCAGCCAGTAACATCTACAACACAATATATGTCCCCCAGAGTGCTGCCAGTAACATCTGCAACACATTATATGCAGACAGCCTTAAGGAATTCTGTGTAGTTGACAAATCATTTGTTTAACTAGCTTGTGTGAGGAGTGGAAGGGGGCCTAGGTAAACACTCAGTATTGAACACAGGATATACACAACACTATGGCCCTTAACTCTTAGAGGTCTCTTGTGCAATCCCTATGTACTTAGCTAACATTAGATCAGACATCCTTCACCATCCCATTGTCTAGTAAATACTATGATTAGATTGTGTGTCGATCAAACTCCAGAGCTAAAAGTCATTACAACAGCAAAATACATTTGGGTTATATAAATCGATAGACATTTTATACCAAAATAATCATCATGTCTATCACATTATATGTCCCCCAGAGTGCGGCCAGTAACATCTCCAACACATTATATGTCCCCCCGATTGTAGCAAGTAACATCTCCCACACATTATATGTCCCCCAGAGTGCAGCCAGTAACATCCCCAACACATTATATGTCCCCCAGAGTGCAGCCAGTAACATCTCCAACACATTATGTGTCCCATAGAGTGCGGCCAGTAACATCTCCAACACAATATATGTCCCTCAGAGTGCAGCCAGTAACATCTCCAACACATTATATGTCCCCCAGAGTGCAGCCAGTAACATCTCCAACACATTATATGTCCTCCAGCGTGCACCCAGTAACATGTCCAACACATTATATGTCCCCCAGAGTGCAGCCAGTAACCTCTCCAACACATTATATGTCCCCCAGAGTGCGGCAAGTAACATCTCCAACACATTATATGTATCCCAGAGTGCAGACAGTAACATCTCCATCACATTATATGTCCCCCAGAGTGCGGCCAGTAACATCTCCAACACATTATATGTCCCCCCGATTGCAGCAAGTAACATCTCCCACACATTATATGTCCCCCAGAGTGCAGCCAGTAACATCTACAACACATTATATGTCCCCGCAGAGTGCAGCCAGTAACTTCTACAACACATTATATATACCCCAGAGTGCAGCCAGTAACATCTCCAACACATTATATGTCCCCCAGAGTGCGTCCAGTAACATCGCCAACACATTATATGTCCCCCAGAGTGCAGCCAGTAACATCTACAACACAATATATGTCCCCCAGAGTGCTGCCAGTAACATCTGCAACACATTATATGTCCTCCAGAGTGCAGCCAGTAACATCTCCAACAGATTATATGTCCCCCAGAGTGCAGCCAGTAACATCTCCAACACATTATATGTCCCCCAGAGAGCAGCCAGTAACATCTCCAACACATTATATGTCCCCCAGAGTGCGGCCAGTAACATCTCCAACACATTATATGTCCCCCCGATTGCAGCAAGTAACATCTCCCACACATATGTCCCCCAGAGTGCAGCCAGTAACATCCCCAGCACATTATATGTCCCCCAGAGTGCAGCCAGTAACATCTACAACACAATATATGTCCCCCAGAGTGCTGCCAGTAACATCTACAACACATTATATGTCCCCCAGAGTGCAGCCAGTAACATCTGCAACACATTATATGTCCTCCAGAGTGCAGCCAGTAACATCTCCAACACATTATAAGTCCCCCCGATTGCAGCAAGTAACATCTCCCACACATTATATGTCCCCCAGAGTGCGGCCAGTAACATCTACAACACATTATATGTCCCCCAGAGTGCGGCCAGTAACATCTCCAACACATTATATGTCCCCAGAGTGCAGCCAGTAACATCTCCAACACATTATATGTCCCCCAGAGTGCAGCCAGTAACATCCCAACACATTATATGTCCCCCAGAGTGCAGCCAGTAACATCTACAACACAATATATGTCCCCCAGAGTGCTGCCAGTAACATCTACAACACATTATATGTCCCCCAGAGTGCAGCCAGTAACATCTGCAACACATTATATGTCCTCCAGAGTTCGGCCAGTAACATCTCCAACACATATGTCCCCCAGAGTGCGGCCAGTAACATCTATAACACGTTATATGTCCCCCAGAGTGCAGCCAGTAACATCTCCAACACATTATATGTCCCCCAGAGTGCAGCCAGTAACATCTCCAACACATTATATGTCCCCCAGAGTGCGGCCAGTAACATCTACAACACATTATATGTCCCTCAGAGTGCAGCCAGTAATATCTCCAACACATTATATGTCCCTCAGAGTGCAGCCAGTAACATCTCCAACACATTATATGTCCCCCAGAGTGCGGCCAGTAACATCTCCAACACATTATATGTCCCTCAGAGTGCAGCCAGTAACATCTCCAACACATTATATGTCCCCCAGAGTGCAGCCAGTAACATCTCCAACACATTATATGTCCCCCAGAGTGCAGCCAGTAACATCTCCAACACATTATATGTCCCCCAGAGTTCGACCAGTAACATCTCCAACATATTATATGTCCCCCAGAGTGCAGCCAGTAACATCTCCAACACATTATATGTCCTCCAGAGTGCGGCCAGTAACATCTCCAACACATTATATGTCCCCCAGAGTACAGCCAGTAACATCTCCAACACATTATATGTCCCCCAGAATGTGGCCAGTAACATCTCCAACACATTATATGTCCCCAAGAGTGCAGCCAGTAATATCTCCAACACATTATATGTCCCCCAGAGTGCGGCCAGTAACATCTCCAACACATTATATGTCCTCCAGAGTGCAGCCAGTAACATCTCCAACACATTATATGTCCCCCAGAGTGCAGCGAGTAACATCTCCAACTCATTATATGTCCCCCAGAGTGCAGCCAGTAACATCTCCAACACATTATATGTCCCCCAGAGTGCAGCCAGTAACATCTCCAACATATTATATGTCCCCCAGAGTGCGCTCAGTAACATCTCCAACACATTATATGTCCCCCAGAGTTTGACCAGTAACATCTCCAACATATTATATGTCCCCCAGAGTGCAGCCAGTAACATCTCCAACACATTATATGTCCCCCAGAGTGCAGCCAGTAACATCTCCAACACATTATATGTCCCCCAGAGTGCAGCCAGTAACATCTCCAACACATTGTGTCCTCCAGAGTGCAGCCAGTAACATCTCCAACACATTATATGTCCCCCAGAGTGCAGCCAGTAACATCTCCAACACATTATATGTCCCCCAGAGTGCAGCCAGTAACATCTCCAACACATTATATGTCCCCCAGAGTGCGGCCAGTAACATCTCCAACTCATTATATGTCCCCCAGAGTGCAGCCAGTAACATCTCCAACACATTATATGTCCCCCAGAGTGCGGCCAGTAACATCTCCAACACATTATATGTACCCCAGAGTGCGGCCAGTAACATCTCCAACACATTATATGTCCCTCAGAGAGCAGCCAGTAACATCTCCAACACATTATATGTCCCCCAGAGTGCGGCCAGTAACATCTCCAACACATTATATGTCCCCCAGAGTGCAGCCAGTAACATCTCCAACACATTGTGTCCTCCAGAGTGCAGCCAGTAACATCTCCAACACATTATATGTCCCCCAGAGTGCGGCCAGTAACATCTCCAACTCATTATATGTCCCCCAGAGTGCAGCCAGTAACATCTCCAACACATTATATGTCCCCCAGAGTGCGGCCAGTAACATCTCCAACTCATTATATGTCCCTCAGAGTGCAGCCAGTAACATCTCCAACATATTTTATGTCCCCCAGAGTGCGGCCAGTAACATCTCCAACACAAATTATATGTCCCCCAGAGTGCAGCCAGTAACATCTCCAACACATTATATGTCCCCCAGAGTGCAGCCACTAACATCTCCAACACATTATATGTCCCCCAGAGTTCGGCCAGTAACATCTCCAACTCATTATATGTCCCCCAGAGTGCGGCCAGTAACATCTCCAACACATTATATGTCCCTCAGAGTGCAGCCAGTAACATCTCCAACACATTATATGTCCCCCAGAGTGCAGCCAGTAACATCTCCAACACATTATATGTCCCCCAGAGTGCAGCCAGTAACATCTCCAACACATTATATGTCCCCCAGAGTGCGCTCAGTAACATCTCCAACACATTATATGTCCCCCAGAGTTCGACCAGTAACATCTCCAACATATTATATGTCCCCCAGAGTGCAGCCAGTAACATCTCCAACACATTATATGTCCCCCAGAGTGCGGCCAGTAACATCTCCAACACATTATATGTCCCCCAGAGTGCAGACAGTAACATCTCCAACACATTGTGTCCTCCAGAGTGCAGCCAGTAACATCTCCAACACATTATATGTCCCCCAGAGTGCAGCCAGTAACATCTCCAACTCATTATATGTCCCCCAGAGTGCAGCCAGTAACATCTCCAACTCATTATATGTCCCCCAGAGTGCAGCCAGTAACATCTCCAACACATTATATGTCCCCCAGAGTGCAGCCAGTAACATCTCCAACACATTATATGTCCCCCAGAGTGCGGCTATTAAAAATACAACTCAATGTGCAAAACCAGAAGCCCTGACACGGCTGCCAGCGAGTTGTGACTCCTGCAATGTAGAATATTGCTTGGTCATTAGGCAAACTGAGAGGTTCATGTATTTTTGACATTTTGGCCACCTCTAAATACATTGAAACATTTGCCACCCCTTGTGTATTGTGGCGTGACTGGACCCAAGTCGCCAGGCTGTTGCCACTGTTGCCGGAGCTCCACTAGGTGGCAGCATGAGAAAAGTAAATTTTCCTGACTTTATTTTAGCTTGCTGGTGAAATTCATGTTTCACCCGTTTATGGAAACTAAGAACGGTGGAAACATGGAGGCTGCTAACATGCGTCCCCCAACACTGGCAGAGATCCCTTTGCTGAGCCCCGCCAGTTATGTGTGAGACGGGAGTGTTGGCGCCCCCTGCTGTTAGTCGGTCACACAAGTTGCTCTCATGTAAAGTTTCTTTTTTAGTTTCTATGTTGATCTTCCAGGGATGAGCCCGGATGTCGCGCCTCTATGTGCTTACGTGTCGCCCGCCTCCTGAGACACTTCTGGCCCCGTTAGTCACTTGCGCTATTTTCGCACAATCATCATAATACGCTGTTTTGGGGTTCAGGAGCACAAGAGCCGCAGGTTCTTCTCGGAGCTTAGAATCTTCCCAGCCGTAAAACTGTGGTCTGCATAATGAATTATGTTACAAATCCCGGATGCAGCGAACACAATGTAACACTCCGGAGAGCAGGCGGAACCTCTGATTGGCTGAACGTTACGCCACTTGTGACAATCAGCTGCTGCCAAAATGTGCTGTTTCTGGATTTCTACCAAGATTTCAAGTTCTCCTCGTCCACAGGATGGGGATAGCTGGCTGATCATTGAGACCCCCATCGATCTCCAGAAGAAGGCCCCCGCGTCCCCCGTCCTCCTCACTGTTGGGTTTCTGCACAAGTGTAGAGAGAGCCGAGCAGCGAGTGTTTCCGTCAGTTCCACTGAAATGAATGGAGTGCTGACCACACATGTCCGGCCGGTGCTCCATTCACAGGGAGAAGCGACCCCCATAGTGAGAGGTTTTGTGAGACACAGGAGTCCGGTTCTGCAGATCAGCAGTGAGACCCCCACCAATCAGCAGGTTATTCCCTATGCTGTGGACGCCCCGCGGACGGGGAAGACTTGCAATTATGGTACAACCCTTTAAATGAGCACTAGCTCTCGTTTTCCTGACAATTGCTGGGCTGCATCTGCAATCACAGGAGCCACCTGACAATTACTGCTGTAGCGTTAACGTTGTGTAATGGTAGCCTCAGGCCGCTCTCACACATCCTTTTCTTGCCGTGGTATAACGCTCCCATTGATTTCAATAGAGCCTCGCAGGCGTGCTTGAATGCAGCGCTTTCTAGGGCCGTGATTTTCGAGCGCGGTCTGCTCTATTTTGCTGCATTTAACGCAACTCATCACCCATCACAATGATGGGGTGCGCTAAAACCCGCCGTCGGAGGCAGTGACCTGTGTCCAAAAACTGCGGTGAGATCGCGGCAAAATGTCACAATTGAAATCGTGGCGTTTTGCCAACGGCCGGTGTGAGAGTGGCCTGAGCGACCTCGCAGGACAGACGTGTTCCACAAAATGCGGTGGAAATTCTGCACCAAAGTTCGCATTAAGGGTGGTCCCGCATCCAATCCCAAAAAGGGGGCTGAAAGCTGAACTAATAACACGAGATCCGACCGGCAAACCCAAGTAACGCACATCTCCACCCCGCCATACCGTGCACATCTCCACCCCCCCATACCGTGCACATCTCCACCCACCATACCGCGCACATCTCCACCCCCCCATATCGCGCACATCTCCACCCCGCCATACCGCGCACATCTCCACCTCCCCATATCGCGCACATCTCCACCCCGCCATACCGTGCACATCTCCACCTCCCCATACCGTGCACATCTCCACCCCGCCTTACCGTGCACATCTCCACCCCGCCATACCGTCACATCTCCACCCCGCCATACCGTGCACATCTCCACCCCCTCATACCGTGCACATCTCCACCCCCCCTATATCGCACACATCTCCACCCCCTCCATATCGCACACATCTCCACCCCCCCCATATCGCACACATCTCCACCCCGCCATACCGCACACATCTCCACCTCGCCATACCGCGCACATCTCCACCCCGCCATACCGCACACATCTCCACCCCTCCATACCGTGCACATCTCCCCCCCCCATACCGAGCACATCTCCACCTCCCCATACCGAGCACATCTCCACCTCCCCATACTGCGCACATCTCCACCCCGCCATACCGCGCACATCTCCACCCCGCCATACCGCGCACATCTCCACCCCCCCATACTGAGCACATCTCCACCTCCCCATACCGCACACATCTCCACCCCGCCATACCGCGCACATCTCCACCCCTCCATGCCGTGCACATCTCCACCCCCCCATATCGCACACATCTCCACCCCGCCATACCGCACACATCTCCACCCCGCCATACTGAGCACATCTCCACCTCCCCATACCACACACATCTCCACCTCCCCATACCGCACACATCTCCACCCCGCCATACCGCGCACATCTCCACCCCGCCATACCGTGCACTGATCTGGATTATGATTTCTCCAGCAGGCTTTGGGGTATTTTGTCGCTTCCGAATTATATCGTGTGCACACTTCGTCGACCAGAATCAGACACAAATGCTGGTCTAAAACCGGGAGAGTCTCTACAATGTATAGAGGCTCAAGCCTTTTATTATAACACATGACATCCGCCCTTCAATGGGCGTGCAACAGATTACATCAGTAACATATAAGATTCTCATTTGTCGGATCATATAGAATCCCCCACCTCTCTGCCCACCCCCTTCCAAGTGCTGAGGTAGTATGGACTTTTGTCCTAGCTGAAGTCAGCTCCGTGTAGTGATGAATCATTGTTTAACTAGCTTGTGTGAGGAGAGGAAGGGGGCCTAGGTAAACACTCAGTATTGAACACAGGATATACACATAACACTATAGCCCTTAACTCTTAGAGGTCTCTTGTGCAATCCCTATGTACTTCCTATGTATTTAGCTAACATTAGATCAGACATCCATTGTCTAGCAAATACCATGATTAGATTGTGTGTGTGTCCTTTAAACTCTTGAGCTAAAAGTCATTACAACAGCAAAATACATTTGGGTTATATAAATCGATAGACATTTTATACCAAAATAATCATCATGTCTATCACAATCCCCCCTTAAAATGTCTATCCTCTAATTCTCTATCTAATTTTCACAGTTTTCTGCGCATGAGCCTATAACTGGAGCGCGTTGAAGGTTCGTTTTAGGGTCTTCAAGGGGGTGTAGGACTTGTCCACTCCTTCTGGGGATGCATCCAGCAAACTCATGGTGGGGGCGGCTTTTCCAGCATCAGTTTCACAGGTCTCTCTGACACAGGGGATAACACAGCAGACTAGAACAGAAAAGGTAACCATCAGTTCACATACAACAGCGACGCCCGTCTGTGCCAGGATCCTTTACCACCCGCTCATCCATGGCGAGTGCTGGTCCCAAAAGTTAGCTCTTTTTAGTCAGTGCGGTCAGCTTCTTAATGGCAACTGCGTTTTTACCCGCGGGTCACGTGTCGTCTAGGATGTAGGTACAACAAGTCTCCCCTATCATCTTACAGACACTCCCCTTTTTAGCTAAAGTCATATCTAAGGTCATTCTATTTTGTAAAAGTCATAGTCGAGGTAGGTCCTATTGGTCGACTAGTCCCTATAAGGCGTCTCTAGTATAATTTATAAACCACTGCTAATTATAATAAACATAATTAATCCAGTCAACGTTTATTTACCATAATGATCAGGAAAATGGACTCGATTCTAGTTTTAACTTGGTCTCTAATTTTTAAAACTTGTCAGGTACCCCCCTTGGCTATCCTATGACGTCAATGTACACGTGTAGATCAAAACTACCACCAGGGGTCTCTCTTCTCGCTCTAGCATAATGTTACAATACTAGTAGCGTGCACAGATACGCACGGCGTGGGACTCCCTAATCTTCACACACAAAAAATGTCCCTCCTGGAGATAGTCCTAATGGTGAACACGTCCAGGTCGCCTCACCCTTGCGTCAGGGTTTTCCCACTGCCCGTAAGTCCCTACTCCTAGGAGGGGGGGATCCCTACCTCACCTCAGAGGGAGGCCATGGATTCCCTGGGCTCATTTCCGGGCATCCATACCCTCTATCTGTACAAGTTAACACCCTACAGGGTGTGCCCTTGCCGGAACCTAAGGTCTTCTGCACTATCCCTTGGCAAATGGGAATTCCACTGACAATCCATCTTAGGAGATCGGGGCAGGCACAGTACTAGTACATTTCTCCTTTTCTTTGGTAGCGTATGTGGTTGGCATTATCAGAACTGGCTCTTCATCTTTTTTAAACAAGGGAAATATTGGTGAGTTCCCCAAAAATCTCCCTCTACCCTGCCTAATTGCCTGCAGGTGTAGTTTCCAGGGTAGTCAGTAATACTCTCTCCGGTGCAAAACACTTAAGTAGTTATAGAGTATTCCTTCTTCCATTTCTCACGGACAGTGTAATTAGCGGAAATGTTCGTGAAGAGACTAATAAACCACTCTTCAGCATCTACAGGGAGATTTAGGGGGACCATCCCCGAGTGTAGTCGGGCACTACCGCACACGCAACAGTTAGACTTGTTGCTCCTGTTAGCATTGTACCTCATCAACTCCAACCAGAGATTCTGGTCAGAGTAGCCAGTCGCTACTGTCAAGGTGTCCTCAAAAGGTAGGGTTGGCTATGATCATCATGTTCGTCAAGGTCTTTATCTTACGGCGGAGGGGGTTAATTATGGGCACGGGACTAAGTGAAGGCTTCCATTCGGCTGCATCTACCATATCCCTTATTTTAAACTTCCCTAAGGGATCTGTCCTCCCGTACCGGTATGTCCCCAGACTATAAGTCTCCCCGTCCCCCGGGCTTGGATCTCCCATGGTTAGTGTAACAACCGCATTAAAACCAAGCAACATACTAAGTTCAGCCTTCCAATACCTGCTGTCCTTATTATTCTCAAGGAGGGTTATACGACTAATTAGGGATTTCCCGCTCCTATCTTTCTTATTTAAGGCACTTCGCGGTTTATAGGACTAGTCTGTTCTTGCGTTCCATCCCACTAATCCCCAATAACGGCAGTCTTCTCCCCAGACGTTATCAGTGGCGCGAACATATTGTATTCCCCGGGTATATGAGTCATATAACCAGCTGGACTGAGCTAAATCTGGCCTGCGGTGGGATCTTGCGCCTAGACACGGGACCACAGTACAATAGTCGAAGGAATATGCGGCTACTTGAGCATTGGACGAGTTATACTAGAAGGTAACCATACCCTCATATTCTTCCGACTAAGGATTCCAGTTGCCACCCTCCTCTCTCACTAGCCCTAACCAGAGTAATGTCTTTGGCACAACTAAGACTGGTCTCCCGGATCTGAAGCTTTCTTACAGTATGAAGCATGGATCCATGTAAGTCTTTCGGCTAGTTTCACAGCTGTGGCAGTAGTCAGAAGCACCTGGTAGGGGCCATCAAATCGGGGCTCAGGAGGGTGCTTCCTGGGGAACTTCTTGATGCACACCCAATCCCCAGGCTGCAAGATATGTGTCCCAGTGTCTGCCTCTGAGTCTGGAAGAGAACACCTGTGCATAGGCTTTGGTTAGTTCTTTAACAACGGAAATCACATACTCAGTCAACACATCAGATTGTAATTGTAACCACTGAGGATAGTAAAGACCTAGCCTTGGGGCTAGCCCAAACAATCTCGTAGGGAGATAATATATAATCCCCCCTGGGTTCATATCTAACACTGTATAAGGCTATTGGATGACAGTCTTTCCAAAGTGGCGTCATTTTTAAGTATCTTACTTTTAGCGTGCCACTACGTCTCTCCACCTTGCCACTACTCTAAAGGTGGTACAGTATGTAAAAGGCCTGGGATACACCCAGAGCAGACATGACATGTTACATTCACCTGCGAAGTTTATACCTCTGTCTGACTCTGAATCACTTCTGGTACCCCATATTCACAGTTTACCTCGTTCATGAGCTTCTTTGCAGTTACCTACTTGTTTGGCTTGGTAACAGGGTCGGCCTCCAACCTGCAAAGACATCAACAACAACAAGCACGTATTCATACTTCCCAACAAGTGGGAGCTGAACGTAGTCAATTTGCAATCCCTGAAATGGGTAGAGTGGTCTAGGCAAGTGTGATGTGGCAAATTTACTTCTGCCCTGACTCACCTATGGCATAGATCATGCTAAACCGGACAAATGATGCAGCAGTTAGAGAGAACCCAGAAGTCGCCCAACCTCTTTCAAGCGTTGTCGTCAGTGCTGCTTTACTAGGTGGGTCTTTGCGTCCATCAGCTGGGCCATCATGGGATACAGGAACTGTGGTGGGCAAGTGCTGTTGACCGTTCACCACACGCTGTCCTGTTTCTGCTGCTCCCATATTAGTCCATTTATTCTTTTCTTCCTTGCTGGCTTGTAACTGTAAAAGTCTTTTAGCATATCAAAGTCCAAATTTTTGTCAATGTCCAAAGTTTTTACCACTGACTCATGCCATCAGTATCTTTTCTTCTTTCTTCCACGGCTTGAGGGCCGCTGCCTTTGCTGCGCTGTCAGCGAGGGTGTCGTCTCTCGCCTCTCCAGTGTAGGACTCGGTGCGAACTCTCAACTTTGTCAGGTAGAAGCAGGGCCTCCATGCGACTCTGTACCGCTGCACCATTCTCAATTGGTTGTCCTGCTGAGGTAAAAACTGTCTGGCCTTCCATATTGGGCCGTAATCATGAGCTGTGCCAAATGCATACCAGGAGTCAGTGTAAAGGGTTGCCGGTCTTACCTCTCGCCACTCTACTCGCCTCAGTGAGGGCCTTCAATTCCGCTTCTTGTACTGAGACATGCGGAGGCAGAACTCCTGCTTCTAGGACATCTTGTTGTGTGACCACTGCATATCCGATGTGGAGTCATCAATCCTCACCCTGGTACCATCTGCAAAAAGCTCAACATATGCATTATCAACAGGGGTTCTGGTAACTGTTTGCATACCTGCAGTTTCTTACCGAATTAGTACTAAATAATCGTGCTGATGTTCTATTTCACATGGCTCGGAATCTTGTTATCTTATTCCATTTATTTTTTATTTTTTTTTCAAACCCAATAGCTGATCTACAACACCTAGATCATCTATGACCCAGATCACCTATGCCTCCCCCCTTTTGAACCGGAATACTCAATGGAAAAAGAGTCATTGCGTTCAAACTAGTAAACCAAGAGGCACAAAAACAAGCACTTTGTAGGTCAAGGTGACATTGTATACAGCGAAGTCTGAGCGAAAATCTCCTTACAAAAATTTTTTTTATTTCAGGTCGCAGTTAGCATTTTTTAACACAAGGGGGCGCCACACAATTCAAATTTTACGTCACCCAGTGTAATAGTATTTCAGAGTATGGCCAGCGTTTAGCTTTTACTCTCCTGTCGGAATATAATTATAGCTTCAGTGTAGACTGACACTAGAATATACAAAAGACTTAAAGAAAAACTAAAGAATACGGATGACTTAACATCCTACTCTGGGCAATTCAATCCCTCTTTCTTCACATAAAAAGTTAAATTACTTCACCAAATTGCATGAAAAAGTTTGCTGGGTGACTATAGGGAAATTATTCCATCTGTAGGAGCCTTCCATAACATCATCTGTCTGAGTATCCATTGGAGAAGCGGGCAGTGGAAAACAGAGCCCCTGGGAACATGAGAGAGCGTCCCCTGTCATGTATTCCTGGTCTCTGCCCCCCATGCATCAACTCCAATCTTCCATGCACTATAAACCAGCTTAGTCATCTACTATGTCCCAAGCTGCATCTTCACAAAGGTTTGTTTCCCTGAACTTATCACACATCCAAAGTGGCCACATCTTGGAGCGTAACAAAGTCTGGTCAAACAAAACCTTACTTCAGACAATCATGATGTTAGCACTGGATACAGTGGCATTGGGGAATATAGGCCTCCCAAGTGCAGCAAAATGGCCGCCAGAGGCAGAAGGGGCGGGGCCAGGTCCTGTCCCGGATGGGGAGGGACCGGAAGTAACATCACACACCCTGAAAGTGAGCACATGGGGGGAAGTAACTTCAGGGTGGGGGCAGGCCTCACTACATTTACTGCAGAGTCACACTATGTTGGATTGTAAACATTGCAAGCACGGCCGCCATTACAGGGAGGGGCTGTAGTCAACACAAAGGCATTACATTGTTCATTAGCAATACACATACCCCCCCTACATGCTTTCTCCTCTTCAATCTCTTAACTACGTTATACCTCCTCCTAGCAATCTAAAAACACCTTTCTTTCTGCTAGGCTTCCTGCTCATCTTCTGAAAACTTTCTACAGCCTATCTTATCTGTCCATGACCTGACATTTCTTTCTGCAACTTTTCCTGGTCCTTTCCCATTATTCAGTAAACTCTGCTCCCTTCCCTTCAGCAACCAGATCACAAGCTCTATGGCCTTTGTCCTTGCTCACTCTGCTCAACTCTATGCTACCTGCTTATTCTAGCCTATTCGAAGTTTCTGCACACAGTAGTGTTCCTCTTCTAAAATCCGCTTTCTTCAAATCCTTCCAATATAACCTCTCTTTCCCACTCAGATTACAATGCACATTAATTCTACAAAACACAGGGAACGACAAAGTAAACAGAAAGGGTTAATTGGAAAAAGCTTTCAGTTCACTCTTATCAGCAGCCCTCCCCCCAACAATAAACACTGCACATTCTTTCTATAGTACCAAACAGACGGGATTACTGGAGAATACCCACAACGGCTCAAGGTATATATCTCATCTACCTTTATAACAGCCCACCGTATACTAGTAATCCCCAAGAGCACTCCTTGTACACGATCTAGACAGGACATTTAGCTATACACAGAGACTGACGATTATTTTCAATGACCAAAACCTCAACAATATTCTGGAGACATCAGCCGTCACAAAGCACGGCTATACCTTTCCACATATGAGAACATAACACGCTCAATCATAAATGTAAGTATACATATCATAAATCTTCCTAACCTCACACTAGTTTTACCTAGGAGAAAGTGTCACTGGCGTGTTCCCTCAGACGTAAACAGCCGAGTCCGCCCTCCCGACACATTAACCCTCACAGAATTTGTCTCTTGGTCTTGCATACACAATTTTTAACCGTCTCAGACATAGCAGACACAGCGTACAAAATACCCCTAGACAGGTAACATGGTGATTTTTCCGAGTGGACAGAACTAGAGTTATTACCTGTCTTTCAGTGAAGGTCCAGTCTGGATCAGGAACAGGCAGAAAAGCAGTCAGAACCCAGCTCACATCGGTAGATTTACATAAAGCAATCTTACCGTGTTCTGTAGATTTTCGGGCCCCTGAGTTCTGCGTGCCATCTGCCGATCTCTGTACGTTCCAGGCTGTGACCTCACAGATCCACTCGCTCACCCAGGGACTCCACTGATCTGGATTATGATTTCTCCAGCAGGCTTTGGGGTATTTTGTCGCTTCCGAATTATATCGTGTGCACACATCGTCGACCAGAATTAGACACAAATGCTGGTCTAAAATCGGGAGAGTCTCTACAATGTATAGAGGCTCAAGCCTTTTATTATAACACATGACAACCGCCCTTCAATGGGCGTGCAACAGATTACATCAGTAACATATAAGATTCTCATTTGTCGGATCATATAGAATCCCCCACCTCTCTGCCCACCCCCTTCCAAGTGCTGAGGTAGTATGGACTTTTGTCCTAGCTGAAGTCAGCTCCGTGTAGTGATGAATCATTGTTTAACTAGCTTGTGTGAGGAGAGGAAGGGGGCCTAGGTAAACACTCAGTATTGAACACAGGATATACACATAACACTATAGCCCTTAACTCTTAGAGGTCTCTTGTGCAATCCCTATGTACTTCCTATGTATTTAGCTAACATTAGATCAGACATCCATTGTCTAGCAAATACCATGATTAGATTGTGTGTGTGTCCTTTAAACTCTTGAGCTAAAAGTCATTACAACAGCAAAATACATTTGGGTTATATAAATCGATAGACATTTTATACCAAAATAATCATCATGTCTATCACAGCACATCTCCACCTCCCCATACCGTGCACATCTCCACCTCGCCATACCATGCACATCTCCACCCCGCCATACCGCGCACATCTCCACCCCGCCATACCGCACACATCTCCACCCCGCATACCGCACACATCTCCACCCCCCCATACCGCACACATCTCCACCCCGCATACCGCACACATCTCCACCCCCCCATACCGCACACATCTCCACCCCGCATACCGCACACATCTCCACCCCGCCATACCACACACATCTCCAGCCCGCCATACCGCACACATCTCCACCCCGCCATACCGTGCACATCTTCACCCTGCCATACCGCACACATCTTCACCCCGCCATACCGCACACATCTCCACCCCCCCATACCGCACACATCTCCACCCCGCCATACCGCACACATCTCCACCCCGCCATACCGCACACATCTCCACCCCGCCATACCGCACACATCTCCACCCTGCCATACCACGCACATCTCCAGCCCCTTTACCTTCTGTATCCCCCTATTATCTGTAGTATGTAAGCTCGTTGGAGCAGGACCCGCACCCCTACTGTATCCATCAGCTGATTACTTCATGGAACGGGGTTTGTATCAGTCCCCCCGTCTTCTAAGCGCCGCGGAATATGTTGGCGCCATATAATTAATGATTACACGGTGCAACAAACTTTTACAAAATTCTCATAACAGAAAGTAATGGATTTGTTTCTGCTGATTCGGACTAGTGGCCGCACGGCTCAGGCTCAAGTTATTTAACCCTTTAACGACCAAGCTTTTTTTTTTTCTAATTGTAACTTGTTGTATGAGAGCTTGCTTTTTGCGGGACAAGTTGTATGTTGGGACTCGGGGTCCGGGATACCGGAGGTCCCTGAAAAACCCGCAACCCCTGTCCCTACCTACTTGCCCCCCGGGCTAAGCCCCAGGGCGACAATTGGGCGACGATCCCTACACTCACTAAGAAAGGGGGACACGGGGACAGACGAACAGACAGACACTGGAACAAACAACACCAAGGAGAGTCAGACTATCTGGGTCGGCAACGAGAGGGTACGCTGTACAAGAGGGTCAGGCAAAGGCAACGTCAGGTCCAAAAACAGGGAGTCAAAGCAGGAGTCAAAATACGAAGTTCGCGGGTGTAGCAAGAAGACCAAACTAACAGTGGCACTGGTCTGCAGACACAAGCAGGTTTAAATGCTGTCAGAGCTCCCGCCCCAGCAGCTGATTGGGTCGGGGAGTCTGACAGCAGCTGATTGGGTCGGGGAGTCTGACAGCAGCTGATTGGGGCGGGGAGTCTGACAGCAGCTGATTGGGGCGGGGAGTCTGACAGCAGCTGATTGGGGCGGGGAGTCTGACAGCAGCTGATTGGGTCGGGGAGTCTGACAGCAGCTGAATGGGTCGGGGAGTCTGACAGCAGCTGATTGGGGCGGGGAGTCTGACAGCAGCTGAGTGCACCCAGCAGCACTGGGGAACCCACCCCCAGCCCTGCAGGAGGCAGGAGAGGCGTGTCAGGTTGCCATGGTGCTGAGGACACAGCGTGGGGCGATCCCCGCCGCATCCATAGCAACCCAGCGGCAAGGAGGAGCCCGGCGGCCAGGGAAGGTAACGAGGACCGGGGCTCCCCTGCGCCGCACGGCAGCCAACTGAGTGACAGGACCGGCGGCGAGGGCACGAGGGATCCGCGAACCACCAGTCCTGACATTGTATTTTTTAATGGTACTATTTAATGTATTGCATAATGTACTGAAAAACTTCTAAGTGGAGTAAAATGAAATTCCGCCATTTTTCGTGCGTCTTGCTTCTACAGCCTAAAAACTGCAACAAAAACGACATGATAACTTTATTCTACGGATCGGTACGATTACTACGATACCAAACTTATGTCGTTTTTTTTTGTTGCTGTAACTATGTACATATATATCAGGGGTCAGTAGAGAGATCTCTCCCATCATCTATTATAGCCAGGACTGTAACCAGGGGGCGCTCTAATAACTATGTATAGATATATCAGGGGTCAAGACAGAGATCTCTCCAATCATCTATTATACCCAGGACTGTAACAAGGGGGCGCTCTAATAACTATGTATAGATATATCAGGGGTCAAGACAGAGATCTCTCCCATCATCTATTATACCCAGGACTGTAACAAGGGGGCGCTCTAATAACTATGTATAATATACCAGGGGTCAGTACAGAGATCTCTACCCATCATCTATTATACCCAGGAAGGTAACAAGGGGGCGCTTTAATAACCATGTATAGATATATCAGGGGTCAGTACAGAGATCTCTCCCATCATCTATTATACCCAGGACTGTAACAAGGGGGCGCTCTAATAGCTTTGTATAGATATATCAGGGGTCAGTACAGAGATCTCTCCCATCATCTATTATACCCAGGACTGTAACGAGGGGGCGCTCTAATAACTATGTATAGATATATCAGGGGTCAGTACAGAGATCTCTCCCATCATCTATTACATCCAGGACTGTAACAAGGGGGCGCTCTAATAACTATGTACACATATATCAGGGGTCAGTACAGAGATCTCTCCCATCACCTATTATACCCAGGACTGTAACAAGGGGGAGCTCTAATAACTATGTATAGATATATCAGCTGTCAGTACAGAGATCTCTGCCATCATCTATTATACCCAGGACTATAACAAGGGGGCGCTCTAATAACTATGTATAGATATATCAGCTGTCAGTACAGAGATCTCTGCCATCATCTATTATACCCAGGACTGTAACAAGGGGGCGCTCTAATAACTATGTATAGATATATCAGGGGTAAGTACAGAGATCTCTCCCATCATCTGTTATACCGAGGACTGTAACAAGGGAGCGCTGTAATAACTATGTATAATATACCAGGGGTCAGTACAGAGATCTCTGCTATCATCTATTATACCAAGGACTGTAACAAGGGGGCGCTCTAATAACTATGTATAATATATCAGGGGTAAGTACAGAGATCTCTCCCATCATCTATTATACCCAGGACTGTAACAAGGGGTCGCTCTAATAACTATGTATAATATATGAGGGGTCAGTACAGAGATCTCTCCCATCATCTACTATACCCAGGACTGTAACAAAGGGGGCGCTCTAATAACTATGTATAGATATATCAGGGGTCAGTACAGAGATCTCTCCCATCATCTATTATACCCAGGACTGTAACAAGGGGGCGCTCTAATAGCTTTGTATAGATATATCAGGGGTCAGTACAGAGATCTCTCCCATCATCTATTATACCCAGGACTGTAACGAGGGGGCGCTCTAATAACTATGTATAGATATATCTGGGGTCAGTACAGAGATCTCTCCCATCATCTATTATACCCAGGACTGTAACAAGGGGGCGCGCTAATAATTATGTATAATATATCAGGGTACAGTACAGAGATCTCTCCCATCATCTATTACATCCAGGACTGTAACAAGGGGGCGCTCTAATAACTATGTACACATATATCAGGGGTCAGTACAGAGATCTCTCCCATCACCTATTATACCCAGGACTGTAACAAGGGGGAGCTCTAATAACTATGTATAGATATATCAGCTGTCAGTACAGAGATCTCTGCCATCATCTATTATACCCAGGACTATAGCAAGGGGGCGCTCTAATAACTATGTATAGATATATCAGCTGTCAGTACAGAGATCTCTGCCATCATCTATTATACCCAGGACTGTAACAAGGGGGCGCTCTAATAACTATGTATAGATATATCAGGGGTAAGTACAGAGATCTCTCCCATCATCTGTTATACCGAGGACTGTAACAAGGGAGCGCTGTAATAACTATGTATAATATACCAGGGGTCAGTACAGAGATCTCTGCTATCATCTATTATACCAAGGACTGTAACAAGGGGGCGCTCTAATAACTATGTATAATATATCAGGGGTAAGTACAGAGATCTCTCCCATCATCTATTATACCCAGGACTGTAACAAGGGGTCGCTCTAATAACTATGTATAATATATGAGGGGTCAGTACAGAGATCTCTCCCATCATCTACTATACCCAGGACTGTAACAAAGGGGGCGCTCTAATAACTATGTATAGATATATCAGGGGTCAGTACAGAGATCTCTGACATCTTCTATTATACCCAGGACTGTAACAAGGGGGCGCTCTCTACATCTAGAGGAAAGAAGGTTTCCGCACAACATAAAAGGGAGTTCTTTACTGTAAGAGCAGTGAGACAATGGAACTCTCCTCTGAGGACGCGGTGACGGTGATATGATATAAGAGATATTAGATGAGAGATATTAGATGAGAGATATTAGATGAGAGATAGAGAGATAGATAGATCTCATCTGCCGGTACGCCGATGGTTTGGGTAATGAGGAGACTGGGAAGTCGCTTTTCATACTCGCCAAGTCCCCCGCTCCTGACTCTTTTCAGAAGGCTGTGTTTATGTTATGCACTTAGTTCTGATATTGTATTTATGTACTGAGCTTGCTTCTGGTACAGTATTTATTCCCTGATGGAGGCCATACTCAGAAGAATCCGGGAGGAAGCGGAGGAGAGGGGCCTCACATGGCTTGTGAGGTTGGTGGATGATTCCCCGGGAGACGCTGCGCCGGCCCCGGCTGCAGCTCCGATGCTACCTCCACCGGCAGAGAGGGAGAGAAGACCCAGGAGGGCTCGAGTGCCGGTGAGGCTAAGCCCTGAACAGGTTCCTGCCCGGCGGCGCTGCGTGCGGAACCCCTCCCCCGCCCCACCACACGCTGTTCCTCCGGCAACCCCTACTGGCAGGGGAAGGAGGCCGAGGGGGGCGCCTGCGTGCCGGCGCTATGGCACAGGAGCAGAGGACCAGCCGCAGGAGAGTGCGGCTGGGCAGAGATCAGCGGCGGCTGCTGTAAGTAGGCATGGAGCGGGGGGATGCGCACCCGGACATGTACCGGTTGGGGCGCACCCCCGGCGCAGCAACAGACCAGATAGCAGAGTGGCTGAAGATGGGGGCAGCAGGCAGCGCCCCAACACCACAGAGGCGGCCAGGCGCGCATCGGCGCCACGAAGAGCGGCTGGGATCCAGGACGAGCGGCTTCAGCCAGGAGGAGGACAAGCAGCGGCAAGGAGTGGCGACGCAGAGGAAGGCGAAAGGGATCGGCAGGACGTTGGAGCAGCGGCTGGCGGGTACAAAGCCCCCTCGCAGCCAGGTGAGAGATCCATGTCGGTTTTGTCTCACGCGTTTAGCCAGGGGCGCTGGCAGGCGGTGGCGCAGCGACAGCGAGCGCGCCAGGTGGGGGCGATATGGGGGCGCTGCTTGGTATTTTGTGCGGTTTGCTTATGCGTCGGGGGGGGGGGGAGGGGTCAGGGTAGGCGGTTAGAGCGTCATCCAGCATTGCGAGCGGCCCGAGCGGGAGGGGACTGGGGGTGAACAGGCGGCGTGGGTAGCCATAGAACAGCCATAGAACGTAGGGTCGCAGGTCGGGGACAGGAGGCAGGTCGTAGCCGGGGGTGGGGCCGCCAATCAGGCAGTGACGGTAGCGGTGCAGACAGAGAAGGAGGGGGATGGGGTTAGATTGGACGAAAGAGCGAGAGGGGAGGTATATGTTTGCTTCGAAGGGCCCCTGGGGGCCTATTTGAAGAAAGAAGTCAGGGAAAGAATATGGAGGGACGAATATGTTGAAATATTCTCCCTCCTCCCCTTGGAAATATTTAATCTCGACAAGGGGAAGAGAACTGAATTTAAAAAAGAGGAGGAGGAGAAGCGGAGGCGGCGTCTGATCCCACAGATGTTCACTCACTGGCTCCAAGCGTTCGCCATTTTGGCAAGCGTGATTGGGGAAAAAGCGCCGGAAAGTTGTTCCGGCCTTTTTTGTTACCTAGACTCGATTGGCGAAGCCTATCGGGTCTACGGAGGACAGACCTGGCTGCGATACGACGAGCAGTTCAGGCAACGTAAGGCGGTTCGCCCCTCGATTCGATGGGACCAAAAAGACATTGGGCTGTGGCTGAGGGTTATGGCCCCGGCACGTCTAGGACATCCCTTTCAGGGGGGCGCCGGGTCTTCGGGCTCGGCCTCTACTTCCGGATCGGGACAAGGGGGGCAGGCAGGAGGGAATAGACCCGGCTTTTGTTGGCAGTTCAACGAAGGCCAATGTAAATTCGGGGCGATATGCAAGTTCAAGCATGCATGTTCCCATTGTAGTGCCGGGTCTCACGGAGCAGCTAAATGCTTTAAAAAAGGGCGGGGCAGAGGAGCAGGGGGTGTTCCAAAAAGGGATGACCCCAGTGAGGGTGGCAGAGATGGCGCCCTTTCTAAATAAATATCCTGAAAGGGAAAAGGCGGACCTATTGTTAAAAGGTTTTTTAGAGGGTTTCGTTATTCCACCTCCAGCTCACGGGGTCCCCTTTTCGGTTAAGAATTTGCGTTCAGCACGAGAGCACCCGGCAGTGGTGGCGGAAAAACTCGGGAAGGAAGTGAGGCTAGGCCGTATGGCCGGCCCGTTTTCCTAACCCCCTTTCCCGGATTTGGTTGTGTCACCACTCGGTGTGGTTCCAAAAAAAGAGCCGAATGAGTTTCAGTTAATCCACCATTTATCCTATCCACAGGGGGCCTCGGTAAATGACGGGATTGACCCTGACATTTGTTCAGTGGTTTATACTTCATTCGATGCTGCCGTTCAGTGGGTTAAAAAATACGGAAGAGGGGCGTTGTTAGCGAAGGTTGATATCCAATCGGCCTTTCGCCTATTGCCAGTGGCGCCTGAGAGCATTAGACTACTGGGGTGTTTTTGGGAAGGTAAATTTTTCGCGGATCGTTGTTTGCCTATGGGATGTTCCATCTCATGCGCATACTTCGAGGCCTTTAGGGCTCATGTCCACGGGCAAAATAAGAATTAAAATCCGCAGCGGATTTTAACTCTTCTCCTGCCCGCGGATCCGGACCCCATAGGGATGCATTGACCACCCGCGGGGTAGATAAATACCCGCGGATGGTCAATAAAAGGGATTTAAAAAAAAATGGAGCATGAAAAAATCTGGCCCATGCTCCATTTTCATGCGGGTCTCCCGCGGGGACGGCTCCCGCGGGCTTCTATTGAAGCCTATGGAAGCCGTCCGGATCCGCGGGAGACAAAAATCGGGATTTACTCACACGCTCCGTTTCTTCTCTTCGCGCGGCGCCATCTTCTCTCCGTCGCGGCCGGATCTTTTTTCTTCGAGACGGCGCATGCGCGGGGCACGTCACCGACGTCATCATGCGCATCCACCGAGCCGAAGAAAGAAGATCCGGCCGCGACGCAGAGAAGATGGCGCCGCGCGAAGAGAAGAAACGGAGCGGATGGGAGGTGAGTTTATTCTCATTTATTCTGATTTTCAGCGCTCATGTCCGCGGGGCAGGAGGGACCCGCTGCAGATTCTCCATGGAAAATCCGGAGCGGGCCTGATTTTCCCCGTGGACATGAGGCCTTAGTACATTTCTCGAATGGGTGGTGGGGGATACCGCGGCAGTACAGTCGGTCATCCATTATCTGGATGACTTCTTGTGCGTTGGCCCTGGGGGGTCGCCACTTTGCGCGACCCTGCTAGGCACTGTGCAGTGGGTGGCGGAGCGGTTTGGGGTACCACTGGCCCCTGAAAAAACGGAGAGTCCCACAACTTGCCTTAGTTTTTTAGGCATTTCCATTGATACGGAAGCAATGGAGTGCCGACTGCCGGAAAACAAATTGCGGGATTTGCAGGAGGAGGTGCAGTTTGCACGCACAGCCAGGAAAATCACGCTGCGACGCTTGCAATCATTGCTGGGCAAGCTGAATTTTGCTTGCAGGATCATGCCTATGGGCAGGGTTTTTTGCAGGCGAATGGCAACAGCGACAGCGGGGGCGCGGGCTCCTCACCATTTCATTAGGTTAGGAGCAGGACAGAAAATGATCTGGCAGTGTGGGGCGCTTTTTTGAAGCGATACAATGGCAGGTCCGTTATGATGGCCGAGGTCAGCGAGAACGTGGACTGGGACTGTTCACGAATGCGGCAGGGGGGCAGGTTTTGGGGCCTACTTTCAGGGCAAGTGGTGCGTGGGCGAATGGCCGGAACAGTGGAAGCGAGAGGGCCTGGTACGAAACCTGGTGCTATTGGAGCTCTTTCCAATAGTTGTAGCGGTTGTGCTTTGGGGTGCTCACTTTCGGGATCGAAAGGTGAGGTTTCACTGCGACAATTTGGGGGTGGTGCAGGTCATCAACAATATGACGGCCTCGTCTCCCCCAGTTGTGAACTTGTTGCGACATTTGGTGCTTGAAGCTCTGGCCCTTAACATCTAGGTAATCGCGGTACACGTTCCAGGAGTCCATAATTCTACTGCGGATGCTCTCTCTCGTTTCCAGTGGGAGCGGTTCCGGACGCTGGCGCCGGGAGCAGAGGAGACGGTGAGGAAGTGCCCTCAACAGCTCTGGAACGTGGTAAGCGAGCAGTGGGGGACTTGATTGCACAGTCACTGGCTCGGGGGACGAGAACAGCGTATAGCGCTGCGTGGAAGGAGTGGGAGGATTGGGTGGATCAATCTGGGGGGGCTTGTTCGACGGAGGATAGGGTGGGGATGTTACTGAGCTGGTTGGGAAGGAGTCAAGGAAGGATGGACGGTTGGGCGGGTCAATAGGTTCATGGCCGGGGTAGCATTTGGGTGTAAATTAAAAGGGGTAGCAGACGTGACCAAAACTTTTGTCGTAAAACAGGCGGTAAAGGGTTTTAGGAGAGGTAAGGGGCGGTTGGATACGAGAAGACCAGTGTCTTTTAGTATCTTAGAAAGGCTGGGGGGATCCATAGATTCGGTTTGCGGGGACAATTTTGAGCGTTTGTTGTTTAAAGCTGTTTTTTCCTTGGCGTTTTTAGGGGCTTTTCGTGTGGGGGAATTAGTTTCGCCAAGCAGGGCAGTGGGGGGAAGAGTGCAGAGGGAGAACGTGAGGCTGGTGGAGGATAGACTGGAAATTTTAGTGCGGCGGTCCAAGACAGGTCAGGAGGGGAGGGGACAACTGGTACGGTTGGGGAAGGTCGCAGGGGCCGTTATGTGCCCAATTAGATCTTTTAATAACTATAGTTAAGTTTCGGGGGGGGGGGGGGGCAGTGGTCCATTGTTGCGACATGGGGACGGGCAATTTTTGTCGCGGTTCCAATTCACGGCGGTTTTTAAGAGAACTTTGGTGGCGGCGGGTTTTGACAGCTCGCAGTTCGGGTCCCATTCCTTCAGGGTGGGGGCAGCGACGGAGGCCACGGTCCAGGGTATGGATGAACAGGCGGTGAGAAGGATAGGGCTCTGGGGGTCAGCACGTTTTAGGTCATACACTACCGTTCAAAAGTTTGGGGTCACATTGAAATGTCCTTATTTTTGAAGGAAAAGCACTGTACTTTTCAATGAAGATAACTTTAAACTAGTCCTAACTTTAAACAAATGCACTCTATACATTGCTAATGTGGTAAATGACTATTCTAGCTGCAAATGTCTGGTTTTTTGTGCAATATCTACAAAGGTGTATAGAGGCCCATTTCCAGCAACTATCACTCCAGTGTTCTAATGGTACAATGTGTTTGCTCATTGGCTCAGAAGGCTAATGGATGATTAGAAAACCCTTGTGCAATCATGTTCACACATCTGAAAACAGTCTAGCTCGTTACAGAAGCTACAAAACTGACCTTCCTGTGAGCAGATTGAGTTTCTGGAGCATCACATTTGTGGGGTCAATTAAACGCTCAAAATGGCCAGAAAAAGAGAACTTTCATCTGAAACTCGACAGTCTATTCTTGTTCTTAGAAATGAAGGCTATTCCATGCGAGAAATTGCTAAGAAATTGAAGATTTCCTACAACGGTGTGTACTACTCCCTTCAGAGGACAGCACAAACAGGCTCTAACCAGAGTAGAAAAAGAAGTGGGAGGCCGCGTTGCACAACTAAGCGAGAAGATAAGCACATTAGAGTCTCTAGTTTGAGAAACAGACGCCTCACAGGTACCCAAGTGGCATCTTCATTAAATAGTACCCGCAAAACACCAGTGTCAACATCTACAGTGAAGAGGCGGCTGCGGGATTTTGGGCTTCAGGGCAGAGTGGCAAAGAAAAAGCCATATCTGAGACTGGCCAATAAAAGAAAAAGATTAAGATGGGCAAAAGAACACAGACATTGGACAGAGGAAGACTGGAAAAAAGTGTTGTGGACGGATGAATCCAAGTTTGAGGTGTTTGGATCACAAAGAAGAACGTTTGTGAGACGCAGAACAAATGAAAAGATGCTGGAAGAATGCCTGACGCCATCTGTTAAGCATGGTGGAGGTAATGTGATGGTCTGGGGTTGCTTTGGTGCTGGTAAGGTGGGAGATTTGTACAGGGTAAAAGGGATTCTGAATAAGGAAGGCTATCACTCCGTTTTGCAACGCCATGCCATACCCAGTGGACAGCGCTTGATTGGAACCAATTTCATCCTCCAACAGGACAATGACCCTAAACACACCTCCAAATTGTGCAAGAACTATTTACAGCAGAAGCAGGCAGCTGGTATTCTATCGGTAATGGAGTGGCCAGCGCAGTCACCAGATCTGAACCCCATTGAGCTGTTGTGGGAGCAGCTTGACCGTATGGTACGCCAGAAGTGCCCATCCAACCAATCCAACTTGTGGGAGATGCTTCTAGAAGCGTGGGGTGCAATTTCACAAGCTTACCTCAACACATTAACAGCTAGAATGTCAAAGGTGTGCAATGCTGTAATTGCTGCAAAAGGAGGATTCTTTGACGAAAGCAAAGTTTGATGTAAAAACAATGTTATTTCACATACAAATCATTATTTCTAACCTTGTCAATGTCTTGGCTCTATTGTCTATTCATTTCACAGCGCATGGTGGTGAATAAGTGGGACTTTTCATGGAAAACACAAAATTGTTTGGGTGACCCCAAACTTTTGAACGGTAGTGTATATGCGGCCACACCTTCTATAGACATTAGTTATAATAAAAAAAAAGGGGGGGGGGATTTCTATCTGTTGATTGTTTCTGTTTTGTTTTCTTTCAGGTTGTCATCAGGCATTAGTGTGGATTCTAGGCCATTCTTTTGTTTTTTGGGGGGCTGAACGGGCGAGGCTTAGGCCAAATGGGAGACAGCTGAGATTTATTAGAAGTGAGGCGTTAGTCAGATGGATTGGGATTAGGGGGATGCTGTGGGGTAGGGTGATAGAAGAAGTGGAGAAAGGGATTGAGTTGGATAGAGTGCCGGACATACTTGTCCTTCACGCTGGGGGTAGCGATTTGGGGCAGAGGCCGTTCAGAGATTTATCGAGGGACATCAGGTATGACATACTTAGATTGATGTCGTCATACCCGAGGATGAAAATAGTCTGGTCGGAAATAGACCCTAGGAAAGCGTGGAGAGGTGTGAGATCGATTAAGGGGCTAAATAAGGCCAGGATCAAGTTCAACAGGGAGGTTTCACGGTTTGTTGGGCAGCGTGGGGGCTTGGCCGTAAGGCACATTGATTTGAAGGCTGGCACAGGTAACTATTGGAGGTCGGATGGGGTCCATCTTAATGAAATAGGGACAGATTTATGGATGGAGGGGATTCAGGAGGGGATCGAGCGTGCATTGTTGTTGTGGCGGGCGGCGCAGGCTTGAGGGGGTCAAGCCGTGCTGGCTGTGGAGGGGTCCTGTGGAGTCAGCAAAGTGTGGGTAGTAGGGGGCTGGATAGCTTCCTTTCCCCTCTGTGAATTGTTGGTTAGGACTGCCGCCTATGGGAGTCGCAGGGCGGTGCCTTGCAGTGGTTGTGGGAGGGGTTAGCCAGGTTATGGCTAGCCGTCCTCGGGGTCCGGATGAGGCGACCTGAGGCGAGGTGGTGAGTGGCGGGCCCCGTGTCTGTCGACTTGCGGCGGGGGCAGTGATAGGGAAATAGTGTTGCCCAAGTCCGAAATGCGACGGGTGACAGGTACAACTATTTCCCGTTTTTCTGGTGAGGCGACAGTCAGGTGGTAGGGCTCCATGGGATCCCTTCCCAGGTTATCTGAGGTTAAAATGGTTATTTATGTTTATGTTTTGTTAAATAAAGGTGGCTGCTGTGGCCATAATTTAATCCAATTTTGGTGTTGCGTTGTTCTTTAAGTTATTGGGTAACAGGGAAATAGGGGATAGGTCACAGTCGCCTGCGACTCCGCAATACCCTAGTCAAGTCCCCTTCCCCCTCCTCCCCTGCTAGTAGAATACAGTCAGACTGCCTATCAGTGCAACATATATCATTGTTTTTTTATAATGAGGGGGAGGTAAAAACCTTCCCCACAGGGTGCAGAGTCTCGGGCAGGCGGTGCCACCTAGTCTCGGGCAGGCACTGCCCCTATCTTACTCTTATGTTTTCGTCACAAATAGCGGAGCAGCAGCTAATGTTCTCTCATTCGTACTCCTTTTAGCAACACTTTTATATTCTACCTTTTCCTGCTTAATTGCCGCCCGCCTCCCTGCTTGTTCCCGAGCAAACGTAATTAGAAATTTTTGTAAATTCTTTTTGTTCCTTCCTTGCTGGTTATTATTGAATCCTCAATCAGGGCTGCGCTGAAACAGGTGAATTAGCAGCTTAATTGTGGATCTATATATAAGGCGCCCCCGCGGCTCTGCTCAGCGCCGCTGCTGCGCGACCTTTAGCTGCCTATTATTAGGCCCGCTCGCACTCTTCAGGCTTTATTCTAACAGGTTTAATGTGCGGCTTCCCCCGCCGGTCTTCCAGAGACGCTGCTTCAGCATTTCGTCGTCTTCTTAGGCATATTTTATTCAAATGAAAATTGAGACTGACTGGTAAGACGGCCGCGCCGGAGGTTCACAGGTCGGAACTTCGTTATGCTGAGCTGGAAAACCTTTTTCAATTAACTTTAGATTTGTGACTCGTCTGCTGCCCCCTGGAGGACAAAACTATTACTACTAATGGTAAATATGCCATCATTATCCCTGCTGAGTCTATGGAGCCAGCGGCAATGTGCGCCTCTGCTTATTGAGTTGGGATACGTAATCGCGTCCTCCAAGGAGTTTCTGAGTCGGGATCTTGTTTTTAGAATTACAGGACTGACGGCGTGTCCAAATTGGGACCATTCCAAAGGGTGGGCTCAGTGGTTTGGGTTTGTTCGCATGACGTTTCAGATTCCATCCTAGTTTACGTCTAAAATCCCCCAAATGTGATGAAGATAGAAGCGGTCTCTGCTAAACCGTACAGGTCTCTACTTCAGCAGGTTTCCGTTGGCTTCCAGTATTTTGGTCCTTTATTCTTTCCAGCACAGAATGCCAGAAATACATGGAAACCTCCTGAAATCGAGACTGTATGTCTTAGGGCTCCTTCACACGGGCGTATTGTCAGCACGTATTACACACGCGGATTTCCCGTGCATAACATGCGGTGAATGGAGGCAATGAATATCAATGGACTTTCACTCTTTCATGCACACCGGCGCGCGGGCGCTGCATATCGATACGCAGGAGAAATCAATCACAGCATGCTCTATTTCTTCGCGTATCACACGCTGCCCTGGTACGGCTGCCTATAGCTGTTCAGAGCGGGGAATTTGAAAAAAAAAAAAATTTAAAATCACACTGTGCATCAGGTTCCTGGGCATGCACAGCGCCAATCGCAGCTCATACGTGGTCTCTGCCGGCAGGGTGTATGGGCGGTAATGCATACAACGCCTTGGGGAAACTCGCAGCGTTGTACACATACGCCTGTGTGAACAAGCCCTTAGTTTTAGCAGATTTCTACAATGGCAGACATAGCTTCTATCCAAGAGCTCCGCCCACCTAGTGGAATAATCAAGTTGGGAATAATTGGCCAGATAGCTATAGTCCACGGGCGGCTCCCTTAGTGTTATTTAAGAAGGATGGAGGAATCAGATTTTGTGTAGACTACCATAAGCTCAATAACATCACTCATAGAGATGCATATCCGCTACCCTGAATCCAAGAAACCCTTACTGCTCAGGGCTCTGCTGCTTATTTTTCCTGATCTTACCAGCAGATATTGGCAGGTTCCAATGGCAGAACTAGATCGTGAGAAGGCTGCATTCACTACATCTAAGGGTCTGTTTGAGTTCAGCTGCATGCCTTTTGGTCTCTGTAACGCTCCAGGAACATTTCAGAGATTTATGGAAAGATGTCTGGGGCATAAGAATTTTGAAACTGTTCTGCTGTGCTTAGACAATGCCATCGTCTACTCCAAAACGTACGAAAAACATCTGGAACATTTAGATAAGGTATTGAAGATATTGATCAAGGATGGATTGAAAGTAAAACCTTCCAAGTGTCATTTCCTGCAGAAACAAGTTTGCTATCTAGGGCATATAGTCAGTGCAGAAGGAGTGAGTCCTGACCCTGAGAAGACAGAGGCAGTAACTAAGTGGCCTACACCAAAGACAATCGAAGATGTACGCAGTTTCTTAGGCTTTGTAGGGTATTACAGGAGGTTTATCCCAAAGTTTGCCACTATTGCAGCTCCTTACAAGAACTACTGAGAGGGCATCCTAAAATTCAGTCACATAGACCAGTAGCTATGCACCAGGGGGAAGAGCAGGAACAGGCTTTCCAGGTTCTTAAAGAGAGACTGACTACCCCATCTATTTTAGCTTATCTTGACTACAGTTTGCCATTTCACCGGTACACTGATGCTAGTCTCCAGGGTTTGGATGCAGTACTCAGCCAAGTGCAAGACGGGCAAGAAACAGTCATCGCCTTCGCCAGTCGGTCCCTCAGAAGTACCGAAAGAAATTACCAGAACTACAGTGCCTTCAAGTTGGAATTCCTTGCACTGGTTTGGGCCATCACAGAGAGATTTAAAGACTATCTTGCTTCAGCTGCCCTTGTGGCCTTTACTGACAACAACCCCCTAGCTCACCTGAACACTGCCAAATTGCATGCCTTAGAGCAATGGTGGGTCTCCCGTTTGGCCAATTTCAACTTCACAATCAACTTACACACTGGAAAAAGTAACGATAATGCCAATGTACTATCCCGTCTGCCCTATGCTAGAGACTGTGCAGATGACGACAATGATCAATGGGAAAAAATAGAATTACCCAATTTTGAGTCCAAAACTGCTCGTCTGAACACTCTTTAAGCCAAAGATGCCTTACCAGCAATACAGAAAGAAGATCAACAGCAGTTTACTCTGCAATCAGAAAGTCGAATCTTCGGTGAACTCCTGGACTACCTTTCTTCAGGTAACACATCCAGAAGAATTAGACAGGGCCATCCAGATCTAGAACTACAGCGACTACGGTGACAAAGAAAGAGACTGTTCCTCAAAAGAAATCTGTTATGTCGAAATTCTATTGAATTTGGTTACCAGTCACCGAATGCAGCAAATATTGATTCCCCGGTGAGATGCAAGTATGATTCTGACCACTTATTATGACCAGTCAGGACACTTTGGTGTACAAAAGACTGAAGCCACTATTTGTAGACGTTTCTATTGGATTGGCATGAGACCTGACATCGAGAAATGGTGCCAAGAGTGTACAGTGTGCGAAACCAGAAAAAGAGGCAAAGCAAACCAAAGAGCTCCTCTACATCCCATCGAACCGACATGTCCCCTTGAGATTCCTACCATCGACCATCTAAAGTATGAGCCCAGCAAAACCGGTTACAGCTATGTTCTCACCATGATCGATTACTATACAAAATACACCATTGCCATCCCCGTGAAGGACTTGACTGCAAAAACCACTGACGGCAGTGTGTGCACCCAGATTCCACCTCCCCTGACCTCTTACCCTAGCTTCCTTTGATACTCAGATGTCCGCAGGAGAAGGGAAGAGTTATCAAGGTGCGCACACTGCCACCCATGCATCCCATACACCATGCTGATCACAGGAGCAGCGCTTAGAACTTCAGGGTACAGAATGGTGTGCTGTCAGTGCGGCCGTGAGCGCTTCCCCGCTGCTGGTAGTTTTGCTAAGAAGTCTGGTGGGAAAGGGGTTAAATCAAAAGAAAAAAATATTTGGCCAAAAATACGAAAAAAAACCCCAGTAGCAATCATTACTTGCGGAGGGGGTCAGGCCTGGGACACAGAGGGACCACCTTAAAGGTACATTCACACAGCATATTTTGTTATGGACCTGCACCAAAATTGGTTTCAAAGACTGCGTTTGCCTGGAAAACCCCTTTATGCTCGGTCCACATGAGGCGGATTCACCACAGAATTCTCATATGGGGGTCTGCGGTATTTATGGTAGCAGCAAAGGGGATGAGATTTTCAAAATCTCATCCACAAACTGTGGGAAAAAATCTGCACAAAACCTGTGCGGAAATTGAAATGCGGTGCGCAATTTAATCCCGCAGCATGTCAACTTTATCCCAGTTTCTGCTGCGGAGTCGCCTCTTCTCAGTGAGGGGGGTAATTCTGCAAAAAATACACTGTAAAACCCGGATGACAAACCTCAGCAGGTTTTGAGGCAGACATCGCACCGGGTGACCCGGTCGTGGGGTCTGTTCACACACAGCACAAAGGCTGCAGATATGATGTGGCAAGATCAGTAGCATTTCTGCAAAAGACACAGAGTCACAATACGCAGTGCCGAAATCAGCTGCGCTTCCCAATTGTCTGTATGGTGAACTGGAGAAGGACACATCATGGAGCAATCAAGTGTTGTTCCAGGGCTCTTCCCAACAAAGACCTCACTTACCACAATGTATTACTAAAACTAGAGCAAACAAGTCTAGAACAGACCTATCATAAGTGGACGACGCCCTACACAACACCGCTGCAGCGCTCAGACAACAAATCATTCTAAAACGTTTGATAATACATAATATGATGCTTGCATACATTTAATATCCAAATGTTTGTACTTCTTATCTAATAATCATTATTAGATAAGAAGTACAAACATTTGAATATAATGACTATATATCCTGCATGAAATGCTCAAACCCATGAAGTGTCCATGAGCTTCGGATGAAGATGCATTAACCCCATAGATAACAGGTGTAACACAGGTCATCTAACCACAGTCACAGCAGCGCTCCCCGCACTACCGCTGCACCCTCCAACACATGAGGCTGAAGTGGCAGCACCTCAGTAGGACAGGTATACACAATCTAGGGATCTGACATTAGAATTCAACCACAAGACCCCTCCCTACGCCACCCAGCATGTTTTGCCAGGTCTCTGATGTCCTCCAGGCCATAGGCACACAACCCAGCAGATGACAGTGCCTATAAAGACATGAGGAAGAGTCAGTAAGGTTCATCATTGCCCAATCATCTAATAGCAGGTCTCCAGGACTCATCATCTTCAGCCAATCACAGCAGGGGCAACTGTAGTACCCCAGAGTTGGGGTCCCACAGCACTACTGCACCTAATGTAATGTATGAGGATATGGTTATTTATGTGTAATTATGTGTCTATAATTGTGTGTGGAATTATGTTTAATAGTTTAAATGGTTAATAATGGGTTAATGTCTGGTGTTGCTACTACCTAACACTGCATGACTTTGCAGAATATACCCTAACCTGTTCCCACACCTGTCAGTCACCCCTAGCAAGATCAGGGATTGGTTAGTCAATATTCCCCTAGCTCCGGATTGGTTAGTGAGAATAGTGTAAAAGACAGGTTGTGGGTGTGGTTAGCCAGTCTTGTCCTGGTGCCCAGCCATGGAGGAAGTTTAGTCTTGGTGCAGTGTCCAGGGAGCAGGCCCTCAGCCAATGAGACAGCGGGATAGAGAATAAACCCTGTATGTTTTCTCTGAAAAAGTAGATGGAACATCAGCTGATCTTCGTAGGATGAGCAGGCAGCTAACTGGGTGACAGGAGGAGGGATAGAAGAAAGAGATCCAGGGAGGCTAGTCCTGAACTGGCACACCTCAACACGTTTGTAAAATTGGCAGATGAAGGAGATGCCATTGCAGGATCAGTACTGCTGCAGCACAACAGCACTCGAGTTCAACACATCGCGGATCGAGTTGACAGATTACTGGGAGGGGGTGGTGAGGATCCAGCGGTCTTGGTGCACATTGGATCCATTGACAAAATTAGAGTTAGATGGAAGGTCCTTAAAAATGATTTCAGGGACCTAGGATGAAAGCTTAGGGTGAGGACCTCAAAAGTAGTTTCTTCTGAAATACTGCTTGTACCACAAGCCACACTAGAAAGGCAGCAGGAGATTAGGGAAGTAAACAAGTGTCTCCAGAGTTGGTGTAGGACGGAAGGCTTCAGGTTCCTGGAGAACTGGGCTGATTTTGCTGTTGGCTACAGGTTTTACCGTAGGGATGGGCTGCATCTCAATGGGGAGGAGGCAGCTATGTTGGGGAGAAGATGGCTAGAAGGTTGGAAGAGTATTTAAACTAGGGACTGGGGAGCAATTAAAGATATAGAGGAGAAGACAGGGTAGTCAGTGACCTGGAACTAAGTAATTAGAATGGGGGTGGAGCAGAGGGAGGGGCTAGTACAGTTAGAACTGGCAGAACAGTTAATAGAGATATACGTAATATAAAAAATGACAAAAACCTTCTAAACTATATGTTGACTAATGATTGAAGTCTAACGAATAAAGTAGACAAACTGGAAGTAATAAAGGAAAACTACAACATAGTGGGAATAACGGAGACCTAGATGGATGAAAGCTGTGACTGGGCGGTGAACTTACAGGGCTATAGTCTGTTCAGAAGGGATCACAAAACCAGAAAGGAGGAGAGGCTTGTTTTTAATCCTGTATAAAGGCCGCATTACGGGAAGATAATAATCTTTATTTATATAGCGCCAACATATTCCGCAGCACTTACGAAACTGGGGAAATAACAAACAACGGTTACATGAAGTAATCAATTGATAGAAACAATAGGGGCGCGGGGCTCCAATGAGCTTACATACTACAGATAATGGGGTGACACAGAAGGTAAAGGGGCTGGAGAATTACACGGTATGGCAGGGTGGAGAGTGAGGGATGCTATACACACAGACAATGGTCAGACCGTATAGTGGCGGAATCAGGATGACTGCAGGGGGTGTTTGATTATGGCTAGCAGGGATTGCAGTCTGTGGGACAGGGAGCATGTTATCAGGCTGTCAGGGAAATTTCTGCGTACAGCACCAATCAGGCCCACCCCAATGCCCCGCTGCCGGCGGTAAAGAAGAGACACCACACACGGAGGTCTGGTATAGTTCCTCACACGGGGACATAACTGTGCACTTTATTACAGATTACATGGGATCTTATACCCTTTGGTCACATCATTAGGAATGGGTGATGGTCTCATTGGCTCACATTCACCGCATTACCATATATGTGAAGTCCGGATTTCTGCCTGAGGCAGTGATAGTTATGTACGTAGTTGAACAGTCGTTATCTAGATACGGCGCTTCTGGGAAAGCAGCCAAGCATGCGCCCTTCGTATCCGGTTCTTCCTTGCGGTGTTCAAGATACATTTTGTCTTCGCCTTGCAAGGCTTTTGGAATATCTGATGTAAGGCGACGTATTAGGTTTTTCTCATTTTAGAATTGAATAGAACTTGCATACAGGTATAAAAGCATAAAAAACATATGGCAATATATACATATACCCTCACAAGGCAGAGTACAGAGGGGTTTGGTTTAAGGGATATGGTATGCCTCCCTAAAGAGGTGCATTTTTTAGAGCATGCCTGAAGTTTTGTGTGTCGGGGATTGCCCAGGTATTTTTTGGTAGCGCGTTCCAGAGGACAGGTGCTGCTCTGGAGAAGTCTTGGAGGCGGGAATGAGAGGTTCGAATTAAAGGGGCTATATGGAAAGGAGATGAACATGTGGAGTCTTTATGGGTGGAAATACATGGAGGAAAAAACAACAATAAAATCCTCAGAGGGGTTTTCTATAGACTGCAAATATAACAGAAGCCACTGAAAATCTATTATTGAAGTAAACACATGAAGCAGCAAATCACAATGAGGTAATTATTATGGGGGACTTTATCCAGATATAAACTGGGAAGCCGAAACCTGCAGATCTCCTAAAGGAAACAACTTCCTGTCAATTACTAAAGATAATTACCTTCCCCAACTTGTACAGGATGCAACTAGAGGGGCGGCCATTGTGGACTTAATACAAACCAACAGACCTGACAAAATAACAGGGGTGCAGGTTGTGGGGCATCGGGGAAATAGCGACCATAATATAATACATTTTTATTTGTCCTTCAACAGAGAGTTTTATCGGGGAGCTACGAAAATACTAAACTTTAGAAGGCCAAGTTCCATCCGCTCAAAGAAGCCCTTAAAGGGGTTGTCTCGCGCCGAAACGTTTTTTTTTTTCCATAGGCCCCCCGTTCGGCGCAGGACAACCCCAAGGGATGTGTTAAAAAAAACCAACAAAAACATATTACTTACCCGAATCCCCGCTCTGCGACGTCTTCCTTCTTCCTTCTTCTTCCTTCACCAAGATGGCCGCGGGGATCTTCACCCACGATGCACCGCGGGTCCTTTCCCATGGTGCACCGTGGGCTCTGTGCGGTCCATTGCCGATTCCAGCCTCCTGATTGGCTGGAATCGGCACACGTGACGGGGCGGAGCTACGAGGACCAGCTCTCCGGCACGAGCGGCCCCATTCACCAGGCAGAAGACCGCACAGCGTAAGCGCATCTAAAAAAGCAAGACGACATCAGAATTAGACGGATCCATGGCGACGGGGACGCTAGCAACGGAGCAGGTAAGTGAATAACTTCTGTATGGCTCATATTTAATGCACGATGTACATTACAAAGTGCATTAATATGGCCATACAGAAGTGTATACCCCACTTGCTGCCGCGAGACAACCCCTTTAACCTTACTGACTGGGACAATGTCCTCAAAAATAAGAGTGCGGACAATAAATGGGAAACGTTTAAAAACGTCCTAATTACTTACTGTGAGCGGCTCATACCATACAGGAATAAATCCAATGTGGGGCAATAAAGATGTAAAAGGGGCGATAACCAGCAGAAAGAAAGCGTTTAATCTACTAAAACAAGAAGGCAGCGAAGAAGCACTAAGAACCTATAAGGAAAAAATAAATTAAGTAAAAATTAGATAAAAACAGCAAAAATGGAGACGGAGAGACTTATTACTAACGAGAGTAAAATGAACCCTAAGGCCGCCTGCACACTTCTTTTTGTCTTTCTCTGTACTATGGATGGTTGTGACGAGCCGCCATTGCACATACACAGTATGGATTTATTTTTTCAAATGTTCACTTTTCCCGCACCATCACAAGGCGATGACATGGGTGCCCGCGACTTTTCTGCAATGTCATTGTGGTAGGGCCATGGGTTAGATGGCTTTCATTAACTTCAATGGAAGCTGTCCACGCGGGATCTGCGCAAAAGTGGAACATGCTGCGATTTTTCCTCCACTAGCAGAAATCGCAATTGATTTCTGCTCGTGTGCAGGAAAAAGCGATTTCCAATAACATGCTATGAACAGTATTTTCTGCGGATCTGCAGTGTGGCCGACTGATGCGGATTCCGAACCAAAAATCAGTTTATATGCAGGCGGCCAAAACTGTTCTTTAACTATATAAATAGTAAATAGATTAATACTAAAGAGTGTCGGCCCTTTAATAAATAACGTAGAAGAAACTGTAGAGAGTGATGAGGAGAAAACAAATCTATTAAATAGTTTTTTTTCTCCAGTGTATTCACAGATGAGATGCAGAGCGATAAAGTAAACTCTCCAGTAAATGTCACCAGGAAGGAGTGCAGAGCCGTCTTAAAAAGATTAAAATAGGCAAATCGCCAGGTCCTGATGACCTACCCCCTTGGGTTCTAAGGGAGTTAAGTAATGTGATAGACAGACCCTTGTTTCTTATGTTTAAGGATTCTATAGTGATGGGGTCTGTTCCACTGGATTGGCACATAGTCAAAGTGGTGCTGATATTCAAAAAGGCCACTTTCTGTGATTTTATTTGTCTATTTTATATTTCCCTTTCTGTGATTTTAACTAATGTTAGTGTGGGGACTCGAAGGAGAACGAGGAATTTGGACGCGGGTTGTGAGCTCACGTATGTTGGTAAAAATATTAACCGATACCTCGTATTTACCAGTAGCATTCAGTGTGGCTTTGAACTCTTGGGGAGCCCAGGCTGCCAGTGCCAGTGTGGTTCACCTAAATAGGCATCATTAATAGGTTGTAAGCCTGCATAGTGCACTGCATGTACCATGTGGCCTGACACCCTATATTTACTTTTCTGTGCAGTAATGAACACTAAACAGCCACCCCCCTCAGTATAAGGAAGGTTTTGTGAGTGGTTGTTCATCAGTGTCCTTCACATGTGTTACTTATTCCTCCATCTAGCAGTCTGGCTGTCTACATGTTGAGGGATAAGTGTTGTATCTGCCGGCCCTCTTGTATTGGTATATCAGTGAGTATATGGCTGCTTTCTGTGATATTTTTTGTCTGTTTTTATATTTCCCTTTCTGTGATTTAATATTCAAAAAGTGGTCAAATAGTGACCCTGATAACTACAGGCCGGTAAGTCTGACTTCTATTGTGGGTAAAATGTTTGTAGGGTTTCTAAGAAATGCTATCATGGAGGGCCTCAAGGAAAATAGCTCTATAACTCTGTATCAGCACATGTTTATGAGGGATCGCTCCCGTCACACCAACCTGACCAGCTTCTAAGAGGAGGTAAGTTCTAGACTGGACCGGGGAGTCACTGGATCTTGTGTATCTAGACAGTTTGATACTGCGCTGCATAAAAGGTTGGTATATATAATGAGAATGCTTGGTCTGGAGAGAATGTGTATAAGGAGGTAAGTAACTGGTCAATGATAGGAAGCAGAGGGGGTTATAAATGGTACATACTCTGATTGGGTCACCGTTACTAGTGGGGTACCACAGGGGGCAGTACTGGAGGGGTCACCATTACTAGTGGGGTACCACAGGGGGCTGTATTGGAGGGGGTCACTGTTACTAGTGGGGTACCGCAGGGGGCAGTATTGGAGGGGTCTCCGTTACTAGTGGGGTACCACAGGGGGACAGTACTGGAGGGGTCACTGTTACTTTTGGGGTACCACAGGGGGCAGTATTGGAGGGGTCACTGTTACTAGTGGGCTACCACAGGGGGCAGTATTGGAGGGATCATCGTTACTACTGACATACCGGGCAGTAGTGGAGGGGTTACTAGTGAGGTACCACAGAGCTCGGTTTTGGGCCCTATTCTTTTTAACCCTTATGTCTGCACCCGGGTGCCCACTAGCCGCTTATTCATGATTATTTTCTTGTTTGTGTAAAGATTTCTTCCATCAGCTTTAGATCCTCACGATTTGACCTTTTTTTGATGGAAATATCGTTTTACCAGAATTTTTAAAGCATGTAATCATTTTACAAATTGGTGTTGTAAATAGCGCTCCCCATCGCACCCGGGGACTCATGCGTATGTTATATTATGAATGCATCTGTGGCTTTCTAAAAGGGTAAGAATATTAAAATAAACATTTATAAACCTTCTTTAATGATGAGATCGAACTTTTACTTCAATTATTTATCTATAATGACTAATTCCATGCTTATGGAGTAACAACATTCGCGCAGAGGATACATTTTCTCATAATTACGGCGTGTTTGTCGCACACGGGTTTACTAAAATCTGCACCAGATTTTCTTGCTTTTCGGCATTTTCTGATAGTTTGTTGATGGCGAACGTGACAAGAACCAACCACAGCTTTTCGACCAGTTCGCTCTAACTGTGACTGAGATGTTGAAGGTGGTGAAACCGTGGAAATCGATCGACCGAGAAGGCTTTCATAATTCCTGATAACTTGCTGATCTTCAGTTTTTGGTCCTGCAGGCTCTTCACTCACCCGTTTCTAGAGAAGCCGTCTTTGGTTCGTTTTCTTTGGAATCATTTTATTGTTTTCGTAATAAATGTACGCGGCTAGACTCGCAAAGTCGTAAATAATGTCGAACGGCCATCTATTTGTCTGCCGCTGCGCGGTGCATCTGCCTGGCATGGGGCCCGTAGGGTCGGCACCAGCTTTGTATTTATAATATAAAATGATCTCCGGTTTTCCTTTGCGTCGTCAGACACCACCGCGTCAGAGCGCATCGTAGAAAGTAAATTACAATTTGGCCCATAAGAACACAAAGCGGCTTTTTCATGGAATCCAAGCAATGCTGATAATTGTGCTCGGGTTTTGGGGTGCCCTCTCTGGGAATATACGGTTTATTCTTCGATGTTCCAACAATAGTTACACTCCATGAGAGCGAGTGCTTAAAGATCATCCATGCTGTCTCCACCGGACTGTTGTTAGATCTTCCATGGCTTCCTAACCTCACGTGAAAGCACACGCACCGCAGAACGCGTTGGGTCTCCTGATGAGGTAGACCTTGTAATGCATTGTATTCATACTTCAATAAATATATATAATAATATCAGAGTGAAAAAAGAAAGATTTTAAAAAACGTAAAATGGGAGAAAATGACAGTAAATACCTGTATTTTTGTCAGAGAACATGTTTTCGTGCGAAAATGCGGAACAGAATGAGCGGCCATTACTCACAGTCCTCTCTGGATGAGCGTGTATGCGAGGCCCCAGAATCCTATCTGTTTACACGTTCTAGAGCAGCTGTAACACGCGTGGGCACCCGGGTGCGGAACAACGCTGATGAGTCCGGATGCGTCCATAAGGGTTAATCTATTTATTACTGACCTGCTAGAAGGATTGTGCAGTAAAATATCAATATTCGCAGACGATACAAAACTCTATAAAGTAACACAAGAGGACAGAAGGTGATTGTAAGAGGATCTGGATAAGTTAGGGTCAGCTGCGGGGTAACACTGATACATGTGAGGGTCTGCACACGGGCAGGAAATACATGTCACCATTACACACTACATGGGAAACCACTGGGGACCCCGACAGGGAGAAGCAAATACAGCCCATAGGACATGCATTGGAAAAAGCACTTCAATGCCCAGAGCAGAAATCAACTGCGATATTCCGCTCACGGGGTGAAAATCACGGCATATCCCATTTCACTACAAGCTCTGCACTGCGAATGTGTGGCTGTCCAGCGCGCAGAGTGAAGACGTCAGACAGGTAAACCGGGGTCACTGCAGGGCACAGGGTCGCATCCCGCTGCAAGGATCTTACAGTTGGAATCCGACCTGGCCGTCTGCATTCAGCCTAAAGCAGACAAAATATGCTTTGGCGTGGGGAATATTGCAGCTCTCTGTTTATCGCCTCAGACGTCATTGAAAGTTGCCAGTCCAGCCACTAGGAATTACTTGCGGGCCTTACGCAGCTAAAGTTAGCTGATAAGTTACATAAAACCACACTAAAAAGTAAACAAAAACTAAAGGAAAAGTCAAATAAAAAGGAAAGGTGACGAAAGCTGGAGGTAGAGGACGTGTCGGTGGTGGAGGTGGTATAGGACGGGCCAAGTTGGCTCTTCAAGCGTCTCCCACTGGAGCAACAGCTTCACGTTCTGCAGGAGGCGAGACAAGCCCGCTGTCATTCCTTAGAAGTGGTTCTGCCCGCCGTTACATCCGCAGCACGCAGAGCAGGTCGTATAGCAGATGGCACCGTATGCCTCGACTACCACCACCTCTTCTTCCTCCCAGTCGCAGGCACAGCAGTCAGTCTGCACCAGTTGGCCATCAGCATCCCCCCTCTACTTCACCCCATGCCAAATCCCCCGCACCCTCCGGAGCCGTCCACATGGATCAGTCTGAGGAGGTTATTCTGACTCAATAACATGGCTGTAAGCGTATCGGCTGAAGTAACTTCTCTTGTAGTTATGGACCAGTACTCACAGCAGGTACATGTTGTCAGACAGCATCCAACTCCACTGCAGAGGCATGGGAGAAGATTCCAGGGTTTATTCAGGTATCTTGTATAATGCACATTCAGCAGTAGGTAAAAAGAATGATGATGAGCCGAGGCACAGAGTAGAGACTAACACATAGGCTTTAGACAGGAAACCCCCCAGCAGGAGGAAGGGGAGGAGCTATACAATATAGGGGGTACAGAGAGACAGGAGGGACAAACTAAAGAAGGCAAACACTTGGAGATACAGTACAGGTTATATATGTCAATGAATAGAGTCAGGTAGATGAGACATGACACTCCCCGTCTGAAATCTTTAGATTTCACTGAAGACTGTTGTGACATAATGTCCTTCAAAGTCCAGAAATTCCTGTTCAACCTAAAAAAGAAGGAAACAAATGCAACAGCAATAATAAATGAACAAACCAACTGTTGTGGCAAAAGTAATCCACGGGTGGACTTCTTCAGGTTCTCTCGGTTGCAGTCCACGGTGATATGCTCCCCGCCATGAGCTGTGTAGGATAATCATGGCTTCCTTAGGTGACTTCCTTCCTTGGAAGAAGAAGCACTAGTTCAAATTCTGTGACTGTAGGGTGTGCCTTACACATATGCCAACCACCACACTTCGATGATGCGTTCTTTGCAAAACACTGGGCAATGTGAATTAGTCTGCCCATGGCTCACACAAGAGATCTCCATGTCGAGAAACGTTCAAAGCGATGTGACTTCAGCTTCACCTTAGAAGTTACAGAAGTGTAGAGTGTAGAACTTAGGGCTCTGATTTCCTTGTCAGACGCAGGGTCCACCAGATCATAGATGGCATTGGTAGGTAACAAACAAGGATCTTCGTATATAAATCTTGGAGGTGAAGACCATATGTGGTCTAGCAGATCTGATGTTGGTGCGGCTCTTGTTCCCCGGTTGGCTGGGTTAAGTAATGTGGGGATGTAATGCCACTGGTTAGGGGTGGAGAACCTTCTGATCCGTTCTACTCGGTGTCCTACATACACGTAGAATTGTTTTGTTTGGTTGTGTATATAACCGAGAACAACCTTACTGTCTGTGTAAAAGGTGAATAAATCAAATGCGACGTCCATTTCATCCCTTATCACTTCGGCAATCTCTACTGCTAGCACGGCTGCACAGAGTTCAAGTCTTGGTATGGAATGCGCAGGTTTTGGGGTTAGTTTGGCCTTACCTAGTACGAATCCACAGTGTAGCTCATTGTTGGCTCCTGAGATCTTCAGATAGGCCACTGTGGCTATGGCTTCCATTGATGCATCAGAGAAGATGTGTATTTCCCTTTTGACAGCAGCTGAAAGAGAACTGGGAGCATAACAGCGCGGTACTTGGAGTTGTTCTAATACTTTCAAGGACTTTTTCCATTTTTCCCACCTTTGTTGTTTCTCGACAGGTAAGGGAGCGTCCCAATCCATATTCTCAGCAGTAAGCTGTCTCAGAAGTATCTTGCCCTGAATAGTGATGGGGGTATGAACCCGAGAGGATCATAAAAACTGTTCATGACTAGAGATGAGCGAGCGTACTCGTTAACCCCTTAACGACCAGCCCATAGTGTTTTTACGTCCTCCCGAAGTGGGCTTTATTCTCTGAGGACGTAAAAACATGTGTCCTGCAGAGAATAATGCCCCTCGGGCTGTGGACGTGACAGCTCCATGCTGTCGGTGTCCGCAGGTAGCTGACAGCATGGAGCTGTCATCCCGGGCTGTTCGGAGCCCCCCCCCCCGGCATTGCGATCGGCGCTATGCAATGGATAGCGCCGATCGCAAAAAAGTAAATAAAAGTGCAATAAAAGTTAAAGATTCAGCTGCTCTGATGGATCGGATCCATCGGAGCAGCTGAAATTACTCACCGAGGTCCGCCGCACGACTCCTCGCTGTCCAGATGCTCCGGGCGCTGTAGCCGTCCTTCTGCGCATGCGCGCCAGGCGGCATTACGTCAGCCGCATGCGCAGAAGGCCCGGCGGCGCGGGAGACTTAAAATCTCCTGGCTCCTGGCTCCTGTAGGTAGCCGGGAGGCAGGAGATGTCAGCGGGGACCACGGTGAGCGGTCCCCGGTACCGCGATCGTCGTTATCCAATGGATAACGACGATCGCGGAAGTGTGAAAAAAAGTGTAAAAAAAGAAAAATTTCACCTCCCCTCATGGATCGGATCCATGAGGGGAGGTGAAAGTACTCACCTCACCTCCGCCGATGTCCTCCGGCGGGTGTCGGGACCCCCCGCTGGCTTCTGCGATGTGCCAATGCGGCGCGCATGCGCAGAAGCCGGCGAGCCCGGCAAATTCAAAATCTCCCTGCACCCGGCTGTCACAGATAGCCGAGTGCAGGGAGATATGACTGGGGACCGCTGTATGTGGTTTCCAGTCATATGATCACCGTTATCCATCGGATAACGATGATCATATAAAGCAGGGGTGTCAAACTCATTTTCACCGAGGGCCACATCAGGTTTTTGGTGAACTTCAAAGGGCCGATTGTCAGACAGTACAGTAAGGGCTCGTTCACACCAGCGTATTTGCATACATAATATGCAGAGAACAGAAGCCATTGATGTCAATGATTTCATTAACATGATGTATATTCTCACACAGCATGACCTATTTTGTTGCGTACTACGCACCCCGATAGGCCATTGAAGTGAATGGGCCGCGCAAATACGTGGTGAATGCGCAGGAAGCCTATGTATTCAATGCATATTTGCGCACCATCTCAGGGGCCCATCTGCGTTCTTTTCTGCGTGCCCAAATACGCAGGCATAAGCGATTTTCGATTGCGCAAATACGTAGCGTATTTGTGCGACCGAAATGCAATTACGCCCGTGTGAAGGAGCCCTAATAGTGACCCCCATAGTGGTCGCAGTAGTAATAGTGACTCTGATAGTGGCCCCAGTAAAAATAGTGACCCCCACAGTAGACCAGTTAGTAATAGCGATCCCCACAGTGGCCCCAGTAGTAATAGCGACCCCTACAGTAATATTACTCCCTCCCAGCAGCAATATTACCCACTCCCAGCAACAATATTAACCCCCCCACACAGCAACATTAACCCCCACCAGCAATATTAACCCCTCCCCCCTGCACCAATATTAACCCCCTCCCAGCAACAGTATTAACCCCCACCCACCCAGCAGCAATATTAACACCCCCCCCCCTCCTCCCCTTCCCAACCCGGCAGCAATATTAACCCCCTGCCAGCAGCAATATTAACCCCCACCAGCAATATTACCACCCCACCCGACCCCCGCAGCAATATTAACCCCCTGCCAGCAACAATTTAACCCCCACCCCCACCCCCCAACACACCAGCAATATTAACTCCCTCAGCCCCGGCAGCAATCAGCATTATTAACCTTCTCCCAGCAACAACAATATTAACCCTCACCCCCCAGCAGCAATATTAACTTCCCCCTTCCCCAGCCATGTGCTTACCTCCACGATCCGAGGAGGAACGGTGCTGAGCCCGGGTGGCATATGAACTTTTCCCACAAGACTTCTGCACTATTGAGCAATTCCAGCAACCTGATTGGTTGTTTGGGGAATCAGACAACCCAGACAACCAATCAGGTTGCTGGAATTGCTGACTAGTGCAGAAGTCTTGTGGAAAAAGTTCCTATGCGTCCGGGTGTGCACTGACATCAGTGAGCAGCACGGCACGCTTCCTCCCTGAGTCCTCTCCTGCGGAACTGAAGAGCAGGGGACTCGGGGGAGAAGGGATCAGCGCTGTCAGTGTGATTACCAGCGGGGAGCTGCGGCACCCCAGCTGGTAATCACTACAGTGGTGAGCGGCCGTCGGCACGCCGCGGGCCACATAACACAAGGCAGCGGGCCGGATTCGGCCCGCGGGCCTTGTGTTTGACACATGTGATATAAAGTAAAAAAAAAAAAAAAAGTTAAAAGTAAAAAAAAGTTTAAAAAGTTAAAGTTTCATCTCCCCTTATGGATCGTATCGGTAAGGGGGGATGAAATTACGTACCCAAGGTCCCGGATTTGTTCCCTGGTGGGATGTTGATCTGCGGATCTTACCCCAGCTTCGGCGCATGCGCCCGTCAGCATGATGGCGGACGCATGCGCAAAAGTGAAAGATTGCCCAAGAAATGTAAAATCTCCCTGCTGCTGGCTACAAAAGGTAGCCAAGAGCCTGGAGATGTCACGGGGAGCCACGGTATGCGGTTACTGGTCACGTGATCGCCGTTATCCAATGCATAATGGCGATCATGTAAAAGTTCTTTTAAAAGTGGCAGTTATATCTCCCCTCACCGATGCGATTATTTTTAGGAAGTCAAATTTTTTTCCGTATAAGTGGGCAATGGGGTCTGGAATTTATTCAGTTCTGCCCTGAAATCCAGCGGGCATTCCCTCCATTATGGGCCTAGCCATGTGTCCTGTAAGTAGATTAGGGCCACAATGGGTATGTTTCTGAACACGGGACAAACGGGGGTATCCATTTTGGGGTACACGTCTTCATTCCTATGTACACTGTACAAAAAAAAACAGTTTTTAAATTGACACAATTGCCAAAAAAATGAAAATCATAATTTTTTCCTTTTGCTTTGCTTAGATTCATTCAAATACTTTGGGGTCAAAATATGCAGTACACCCCTAGATGAATTCGTTAAGGGGTCTAGTTTTTAAAATGGGGTCATTTGTGGGGGTTCTCTATCGTTTTGGACGCTCAATGGCTCTACAAGTGGGCAATGGGGACTGAAATTTATTCCGTTGTACCCTGAAATCCAACGGGTGCTCCTTCCATTATAGGCCTAGCTATGTTTCCTTTAAGTACATTAGGGCCACAATGGGTATGTTTCTGAACACGGGACAAACGGGGGTATCCATTTTGGGGTATACGTCTTCATTCCTATGTACACTTTCCAAAAAAAACAGTTTTTAAATTGACACAATTGCCAAAAAAATGAAAATCATAATTTTTTCCTTCTGCTTGGCTTAGATTCATTTAAAAACTGTGAAGTCAAAAAAGTCATCATACCCCTAGATAAATTCGTAAGGGATCTACTTTTCAAAATGGGGTCACTTGTGGGGGTTCTCCATCGTTTTGGTCACTCAATGGCTCTACAAGTGGGCAATGGGGACTAAATCTCCTTCAAGCAAAATTTCTGTTCCGAAAGCCACCGGTTGCTCCTTTCATTTTGGGCCCCATTGTGCATATAGACATAATACTAGGGCCACAATGGGTATGTTTCTGAGCACAGGACAAACAGGGGTATCCATTTTGGGGTGCAAGTCTTCATTCATATATGTGCGGTACAAAAAAAACTGCTTTTGAAATGACAGAATTACCAAAACAATGAAAATCGTATTTTTTTTTCCTTCGGCTTGGCTTAGATTCATTCAAAAACTGTGAAGTCAAAAAAGTCATCGTACCCCTAGATAAATTCGTTAAGGGGTCTACTTTTCAAAATGGGGTAACTTGTGGGCGTTCTCCATCGTTTTGGTCACTCAAGGGCTCTACAAGTGGGCAATGGGGACTAAATCTCCTTCAAGCAAAATTTCTGTTCCGAAAGCCACCGGTTGCTCCTTTCATTTTGGGCCCCATTGTGCATCCAGACATATGATTAGGGCCACAGTGGGTATGTTTTTGAGCACGGGAGAAACAGGGGTATCCATTTTGGGGTGCAAGTCTTCATTCATATATGTGCGGTACAAAAAAACTGCTTTTAGAATGACAGAATTACCAATAAAATGAAAATCGTAATTTTTTTCCTTCGGCTTGGCTTAGATTCATTCAAAAACTGTGAAGTCAAAAAAGTCATCGTACCCCTAGATAAATTCGTTAAGGGGTCTACTTTTCAAAATGGGGTCACTTGTGGGCGTTCTCCATCGTTTTGGTCACTCAAGGGCTCTACAAGTGGGCAATGGGGACTACATCTCCTTCAAGCAAACTTTCTGTTCCGAAAGCCACCGGTTGCTCCTTTCATTTTGGGCCCCATTGTGCATCCAGACATATGATTAGGGCCACAATGGGTATGTTTCTGGGCACGGGAGAAACAGGGGTATCCATTTTGGGGTGCAAGTCTTCATTCATATATGTGCTGTACAAAAAAACTGCTTTTAAATGACAGAATTACCAAAAAAAATGAAAATCGTAATTTTTTTCCTTCGGCTTGGCTTAGATTCATTCAAAAACTGTGAAGTCAAAAAAGTCATCGTACCCCTAGATAAATTCGTTAAGGGGTCTACGTTTCAAAATGGGGTAACTTGTGGGCGTTCTCCATCGTTTTGGTCACTCAATGGCTCTACAAGTGGGCAATGGGGCCTAAATCTCCTTCAAGCAAAATTTCTGTTCCGAAAGCCACCGGTTGCTCCTTTCATTTTGGGCCCCATTGTGCATCCAAACGTAAGATTAGGGCCACAATGGGTATGTTTCTGAGCACAGGACAAACAGGGGTATCCATTCTGGGGTGCAAATCCTAATTTTCATGTGTACTATAGAAAAAAGTCCTGTCTTTAAAATGACATATTTGCAAAAATATGACATTTTTGTTTTTCTCTTCTAAATTGCATTGACTCCTGAAAAGAAACTGTGGGGTTAAAATACTCATGACACCCCTCAGTGAATACGTTAAAGGGTGTAGTTTTTAAAATGGGGTCACTTGTGGGGGTATCTATCATTTTGACTCCTATGACCCTTTCCAATCTTGGATTGGTGTAGGAAAACAAAGTGTTCCTTAAAATGCTGAAAAGTAATGTTACATTTGTACGTCTCCTAAATGGTTAAAAAAAAAACGAAAGTTTTTCCAATGTGCGCCCAAAATTAAGTAAACGGATGGAAATATAAATCTTAGCAAAAATTTCTATATTATGTTTGCACATATTTGAGATATTGCAGTTGGAAATGTGAAAAAATGACGATTTTTTCAAAATGTTCCCAATTTTGTCGCTTTTAATAAATAAACACAAATTCTATCGGTCTTTTTTTTCCACCTAAATGAAGTACAACATGTGGCGAAAAAACATGTCAGAATCGCTGGGATATGCAAAACCTTTCTGGTCTTTTTCCATGCTAAAGTGACACGTGTCAGATTTGCAAAATTTGGCCTGGTCATTAAGGCGCAAACAGGCTTGGTCACTAAGGGGTTAAGACAAAATACTCGAGCGAGTATTTTGCCTTAACGAGTGCGCTCGCTCATCTCTATTCACGACCAATAAAACTCCACGCTTGGTGAAAGGTTTGTCGCAAGCTAACACTTGAAATATAAATGTATCTTGTTCGATATTCCACAGCAATCCTAGGCTGCGTTGTATAGGAAGAACTTCAGAGCTGAGGTCAAGGTCCCGCAAGTTGATTGCATGATCGTCAGATTGAAAGGCCTTCATTACTTCCTTGCTGTTGGAGGTAATCTTGTGAAGTCTAAGGTTCGCAGCAGACATCATTTCTATGGTTCTGGTGAGATCAACCACCTCTCCACTTTTGGGTAAGGATTTAAGTCCATCGTCTGCATAGAAGTTCTCCTCGACGAATTGCCGAGCATCCGATCCGTGCTCCTTCTCACCTTCTTGGGCTGTCCTTCTCAGTCCATAGATTGCTACAGCAGGTGATGGACTGTTGCCGAAGACATGTACCTTCATCCGGTAATCTATGACCTCTTTGTTGACATCATTGTCCTTGTGCAATAGGAACCTGAGATAGATCCTGTCATCTTCCTTAACAATGAGGCAATGGAACATCTGCTGGATGTCAGGCATAACCGCAACGGGTTCTTGTCTGAAGCAAATTAGAATGCCCATGAGGCTGTTGTATAGGTTAAGGCCTGTGAGGAGCAGGTTGTTGAGAGAGACACCTTCATGCTGAGCGCTGGAATCGAACACGACTCTGATTTGTTCAGGCTTGCGGGGGTGATACACGCCAAAGAATGGAAGGTACCAGCATTCTTCTTCTTCCCTTACCGGTGGTGCAGGTTCTGCATGGTCTCTATCGAATAGCTTCTGCATGAAGTCTACAAAGTGTTTTTCCATTACTGGTTTTCTCTCAAGAGTGTGTTTCAGAGAGGAGAATCTAGTGGTAGCTTGCTGCCTATTGTTAGGTAGCTTTACTCTTGGAAAACAGAAGGGTAAGGGAGCTACCCAGCTATTGGAATCATTGTGGGTGAATTCCCTTCCCATGACCTTGAGAAATTCAATGTCTTCTCTAGCAGGTGCCAACTTGTTGTTGTCACTTGTATTGAACACTGTTGATCCAAGACTGTCGTTCCAGAGGAAAGTGTTTGTGCTGTCTTGTTGGTCATGGTGCCACTTCCTGTTGGTCAGTTTCTCCTTCACCCAATAAGGGTGTGGGCATGGATGAAAATAAGTACTGCAACCACTTGGCAAGATGTACGTTTTAAATGAGGAAATCTTGGTTGGCGTTTTCATCTTGTCTGTATAGACATTGCCTATGATGACCCATCCTAAGTCAAGGCGCTGGGCAAATGGTGCATCATGAGGTCTATTAATTTGCTGACGTATTTTGTGCACCCTAAGAATGTCTCTACCCAGCAGAAGTAGAATCTCTGCACTCTTGTCAAGGGCTGGTATTTCGTTAGCTATAGCCCTTAGGTGGGGACGATGGAAAGCAGCCTCTGGTGTAGGGATCTCTCCCCTATTGGATGGTATCTGATTACATTCAACAAGTGTGGGCAAGGGTATCTCAAGATTGCCCTTAAGAGAGGCTACTACAGGTCCGCTGGCTCTTCTCCCTGAGACCTCTGTCACTCCACTACAAGTACCCAAGGTATATGGGTAAACATCTCCCTTTATGGTAAACAGATCAAAGAGTTCTGACCTTGCAAGTGATCGGTTGCTCTGGTCATCGAGGATGGTGTACACCTTCATAGTCCTTTCTGGTTGACCCTGGGGGTACACATTGACTAGGCATATCCTTGCACAGGACTGGTCACAAATGCCTTCTCCACAGACTTCTGTGCATGAAGAAGATACAGTGGTAGGACTTGCTGCTTGATCTGTGTTCTCCCCGCCATACGTTGGTGGGGTAGGGAAACTTGTAGCTGGTGCAGTACTAGTTTGAGATGGGTGAAGAGCTTGTACATGATCCTCACAACCACACTCAATGCATTTGATGGCATTTTTACAGTCTTTAGCAATGTGTTCAGTAGAAGCGCAACATCTGAAACATACCCCAAACGTCTTTAGAAGCTCCTTGCGTTCTTGGAGTGGTTTCTTCCTGAAGCCGATGCACTTCTTGAGGGGATGAGGCTTCTTATGGAAGGACATCACAGAAGGGGAAATAAAAAATTAAATACAATCACAGAAAATGGCCGTTACTTAATGACTGAGGAGGGCATATAGATGCATCCTCCTCTCACCATGCAGGTCGCTGACTACCAAATGGAGGAGCAAATAACACCTGTGCAGGACACCGATGAGACAGCCACTCACACTGCCTCTTGATAATAAGGGGGTGGCTGCTTGGCGTACACTCCCACACAGAGTGGATACAGGGTGCCAGACCATTCTGATATATGTAGTTCACCATGCAGACCAGCAACCTACTAATGACGCCATAATAGTTCGGCGGGTTGCCCTGCAGTTCCATCAGTGAACCACATTGGTACTGCCACCCTGGGCTCCCCCTGGAGTCTTAAAGCCACACTGCATGTGAATGATAGATAATAAATGCAAGGCATTGGTTGGATGTTGGCCAAGATACATGAGCCCACTAACCACTTCACGGTTCCTTGCGTTCTAGTGGGTCCCTACACTAATATAAATGCATCACAGAAGGGGAAATCAAGAATTAAAAACAATCACAGAAAATGGCCGTGACTTACTGACTGAGGAGTGTATATAGATGCATCCTCCTCTCACCATGCAGGTAGCTGACTACCAAATGGAGGAGCCAATAACACCTGTGAGGGCACCGATAAAACACCCACTCACACTGCCTCCTGATAATGAGGGGGGTGGATGCTTAGTGTACAGGGTGCCAGACCATTCTGATATATGTAGTTCACCATGCAGACCAGCAACCTATTAATGACGCCATGATAATTTGGTGGGTTGCCCTGCACTTCCATCAGTGAACCACATTGGTACTGCCACCCTGGGCTCCCCCTGGAGTCTTAATGCCACACTGCATGTGAATGATAGATATGGAAGATCTTATGGAAGGGACACAGACGATTAACGTTTTCGACCTTTTCATCTTGATTGCTCTTGTAGCTGACTCCCTGTGAAGCTGACAAAGTAGAGGGGAAAATATCAGTCTTTTTTACTGACACTGGACCTCTGCGGCCTTTGTAGTCGGCGCGTGAGTTGTCAGACTTGTATGGATGTGGACCAGGGTTGGATTCCTCATAGGAAAAGCTTGGGTCGTTCTTGGATTCTGCTGTTTTTGATGAACTCACAGAAGTAGGAAAATGGAGGAAAAGCTACTTGATTTTCTCTCTTATATCTTGACCCCAGAGCAGTCCACTTCTCTTGAAGGTTGTATGGCAGCTTTGACACGATTGGGTTTACTCCACGAGCAGTATCCAGGTAACTGAGGCCAGGTAGGTGAGTGTCTCCCTTGGCCAGCTGTAGCTCTAGCAGTAAGTCACAGAGCTCTTGGAATTTCTGATTGTCTTTACCAGATATCCTTGGAAAGGCTTGCAGACGTTTGAACAGAGCATTTTCCATTGCTTCAGGACTACCATAGGTTCTCTCCAGTCTCTCCCAAGCGGCTGCAAGGCCTGCTGCTGAACTATCAATGTGGGCAGATCTGAGACTCTTTATTCGTTCTGTAGACTGTGGGCCAAGCCACCGGATCAGTAGATCTAGTTCTTCTGAAGCAGTAATGCCGAGATCGTGAGTTGCGGTTCTGAAGGCACATTTCCAGCCTCTGTAATTCTCAGGCTGGTCGTCGAACCTTATCAGTCCTGTCTTGGTGAGCTCACGACGCACCATATACCTTGCAAACTCTGACATGTCAGTTCTCTCTGACTTCAGGTGTGAAATTGGTTGAGTGGTGCTGATCACATCATTTGTGGTGTTTTGCGTGAGAGACGTAGGTACATATGGGGCTGTCGGGGTGTTCAGCCTAGGAGCTGGTTTGAAGTCCATAGGTTTGGTGACATGTGGATATGGAACCATGTAATTGCTAGAGCTTTGGAGTACCGCTGGTATCTTGAATTGTCCATGAATACCCGTATATTGAGCTTGCTGGGGTGCAGAGCCTTGGTGCTCCATATAGGACGGGAGGTCGGTATGAGGAACGAGCAGAGTTCTGTGCTGACCTCGCATGCTGGGTGCTGCAGAAGAATGTGCGGCCTGCCGCTCTGGAGAGACGTCTGTTTTGTCAGGAACGTTTGCGGCAGATGGGGAATTGAAGCATTGGCTTAGTACATAGTCTCTTGTACGCTCGAGAGGTTCCTCTGCATCCAGCCTGCTGAAGTCAACGCTGTCTCTTTCACTCTGACTTGCAGCTTGTTCTAAAACTCTTAACCTTGCTACGGCTGTAGCATGTTCACATTGTTTCTCCAGAGCCTCCATTTCCGCTTTCCAATGTGCAAAGAAGGCCTGTACCTTAGCGGCTTCGGCTTCTGCGCGTGCTTTTAGAAGCTGCTCACTGAGGGTGGAATGCTTTGAAGATCGTGACCTAGATGTATGCTTGGAGCGCCTGATAGAGTCAGAAATGTGAGATGACATCTCCTGAAGTTGCGCAATTCTCGCTTCTGTCTTACACTTAATGTCACATACTAAGCCGTCTCTTTCTACACTGAGATGTTGGAAGCTTTGCAATTCCTCTATGGAATCCTCTGTGTTTAATCTTTTCAAAGTGTTTTCGTACTCCTGGACCTTTATATTATAATGTTCATACGTTGCACGAAGCTGTTGCAGGGCTCCCTCTAGTGGTGACACATGGAGTGAAGACAGACTCTGCTGAATGTTGGAGACATGACTTAGTAATGTTTCCCACAGTTTTAAAATGTCAGAGGAAAGTTCCTGCTTGAGGCTTTCAAGGTTCTCTCTAACCTTCCAGGTTGGCTTATTAGAGCGCCTGTCTCTCTCACTAGACTGCAGACTAGGGTCCATGCTAGCTTGTGCCTCAGAGTGTCCTTCAGCCATGATGCAGCACACCGGATGGAGGTAACACTGAGGAGAGTTATAGCTTTGTGGGAGGTTATGAGCTGCAGCTGTGGTTGTATGTGGAGCTGCTGGAGGAGTCTTTACAGCGGTGTCTGGCTGGATTTATACATTCTTTTTACTATTCTGACTCAATAACATGGCTGTAAGCGTATCGGCTGAAGTAACTGTCCTTGTAGTTATGAACCAGTACTCACAGCAGGTACATGTTGTCAGACAGCATCCAACTCCACTGCAGAGGCATGGGAGAAGATTCCAGGGTTTATTCAGGTATCTTGTATAATGCACATTCAGCAGTAGGTAAAAAGAATGATGATGAGCCAAGGCACAGAGTAGAGACCTAACACATAGGCCATAGACAGGAAACTCCCTAGCAGGAGGAAAAGGAGGAGTTATGCAATACAGGGGGTACAGAGAACCAGAAGGGACAAACTAAAGAAGGCAAACACTTGCAGATACAGTACAGGTTATACATGTCAATGAATAGAGTCAGGTAGATGAGACATGACAGAGCTGTTTCATCATTCAGTGCCATGGATGTGAACCGGGCAGTCCGAACAACCAGAGGAAGAAGACCAAGACATTGTATGCACTGATGCCCAACCAATGTGTCCTGCGAAGAGGAAGATGAGGATGGTCAGTGCATACGGTCAACCCTCCACAGGCAATTTGTACTCAGGGGAATGGGGAAACGGAGGTGCCCGCTCCAGGTGCTTGCTGAAACATACAGTCCACTCTGGAGAAGGACGACAAAGAGGAAGAGGAGGTGGAAGATGAAGGCTGCTGGACCCAACATGGATAGACAGGAGAGCCATGATAGCAGCTCGCAGAGGATGAAGAGATGGACGTTGTGGGGGCAGCACCTGGTAAGACAGTGAGTAAGGTGCTACAGACAAACATAAGGGAGTACCGTCACCATCAGCTACTAGTCGCAGCAGCACCATCAGGCCCACAGTGAGGTCTACTCACAGGACTCCTGCAGCCTGGACATTCTTTGAAAGTGCACATGTTGACAGAAGAGCGGTCATCTGTAAGATCCACCGTAAGCATTTAGAACATGGCAAGGATGTAAACAACCTCAACACAACATGTATGAACAGTCACATGACCTCCCACCACCCGCTGCCTTGGAGATCCCACCAGGGGGCAGTCAGCCTCGTCCTACTCTCTCTTCCGCTTCCCCTTCCTCCATCTCCCTCCTAGTCATGTAGTCTCTGAGCACAGAGAGGCAGTGTTGTGTAGGTATGACCGGGCTGCCGGCTTCAGAGCAAGGAATGGGAAATGGAGGGCAGAAGTTGAGCCGCCATCACCATTACTTTCACAGACATTGACATCTAGTCCATTTTCCAGTGTGTCCAAGTGTGAGGGTATATATATATATTGCCATATGTTTTTTATGCTTTTATACCTGTATTCAAGTTCTATACAATTCCAAATGAGAGAAAAAACTTATATGTCGCCTTACATCAGATATTCCAAGGCTTTAGAAGGCTGAGAGAGATGTTCTAGAAATTCAGAGAAGATACGGAACCAGACACAAGGATGCATGTACTTGGCCGTTTTCCCAGAAGCGCTGGAACAAGATATCAAGATGTTCAAATGTACATAACTTTCACTGTCTTAGGCCAGAAATCCGGACTTCCCATATATGGAGAATGCATGTTTGGCCGTTTTCTTAGAAATGAGTGGGTGATTCTTTGTACTGGAGTTAATTGAATACGTGATTTTCTGTACAAGCCAGAGGCGCCTCACTGTCTAAGGCGGAAATCCGGACTTCCCATATGTGGTTATGAGCCCATCACCCCTTGTTGGGGAGGGGACAAAGGGTATAAGATCTCATGTAATCTGTAATAAAGCACGTTGGCACAGCCGAGAGCCATGTCCCGTGTGAGGAATGATACCAGATCCCTGTGTGGTGTCTCTTCTTACCGCCGGCAACGGGGCAAGTGGGGTGGGCCCGATTGGTGCTGTACTTAGAATTTTATTACTCTGATAAATGGCGCAACCAACTGGGGCGGTAAAACCAGGAGCTTACAGCGCAATTCACCCGGATCCACGCTACTGAGAAGCCGTCCTGCTGCAAACCGAGCCTGATCAACTCACAGAACTCCAGGTAAGGCCGACATATATTTATGTTGTGTTTTACACTGCGAAGTCTTGCAGCAGGACTGACTATCTGTGGTTTGTGACCGGACGGGTTGGGTTAAGAGTTCTACACGGTAACTCGTGTGGGCTCCGGGTTTGCCGTCATGGACCACTGACCGTGATATGCGCACCAATCGCTCACCCGGAAACTAGTCTGTAGTTTATTTGTACTTTGAAGTCCGTAGTGTTTTAGCGATAGTGGAGATTGTTTGATTGTTTGTTGTATCTGCAGAATTTTTTTTCCTCTTACTTTTCATTTGGTCTCACAGAAGGAGGAACCCTCGGTTAGTTTAGTTGTTAATGGTTTAGAGGAGAGGGAAGCACTCTGTGAGATAGGTCCCATTGACGAAGGAACCCTCCGTTTTAGTTTAGTTTAGTTGTTGATGGTTTAGCTGAGGAGAGGGATGTACTCTTTGGGACTGGTTCCATAAGAAGAAGATGCCTTCGGTTGTCTTGCCGGTATATAAGGGGCTGACAATTCGGGTCAGAAGGATGCACTCTATGGAGCGTGTTATTATTATTATTGTTGTTGTTGTTGTAATATGCGTAAGATCTTATTAAAGAAGACAGAGCCCCTCAAGGGCTGCCGCCGTGTGGATGAATCTGTAAAATGTAAGAAAACTCTAATGAAAATGTGTGACACCGACCCGCACGGCAGATTACAAAATGGTGTCTGGGAGGAGGTCTTTAGGACCGAGAGGTGCCTTGGAAGATCAAGGTTTGCTAGAAAATACTGGAGGGGGAGGAAGAGAGAGAGACAGTCAGAGAAAGTATATACACATTATTTGTTTAAGAAAGTATCCGTAAGTGAAATATTGAAAAGTACAGTAAGTGATCAAGAGGGCGTCAGGAGAGTGTCTATTAAAGGTTATATTGGCAGTTAGGTAGGGGAGAGAAGTATGAGAAGCAGGCAAAGTCGATAAGAAAGTTACAATGCATGTGATTTGTTGGCAAAGAGAGATGAAAATGTGTATAATACAAGATAGATAATAGATATGGATATATATGTGTATATATGTATATACTGTATGTGCAAATAGTGCAAATAGTTAACTGAGCTTGCTTTTAGGGGAGAAGAGTTTTGTTGACATGTAGCTGCGAGCTTGTGTTCAGTCTTCAAGGTCAAGAGATAACAAAGCAAGAGAAAATGCAATAATAACCCTGGATAATATCTCTGCTTGCGTAAATGGAATGGAGGCTTGAAATGAATTTAATTAGTTATACTGTCTTAGTAGGCAGGGAAATATAGCAATTTCTAAAACATATATTCTTACTTATACAGGGGTTGAAAATGAATGTTGCAAGGTCCCAGCATATGTGTTAATTATGAGTTCAAAATGCAGGCAATAGTTAAGCTAAAAACAATTCAGTCTGTGTTTCATATTCGCGGAGAGATAACAGTCAGGGTCACAGAAACTAAAATACTTCAGCGTTTAATACAGCATATAATAGCTTCAGTAGATAAGAAATATAGAATGTATCAGCAAACTTTTTTTTTCCACATAATTTGTCATAGATAGCGCTCATTCACAATCTCATCTCAATAGAATTATGTACTTTATAAAATGATAGCACTCACCTCGGTGTTTTTCAACTGATGTATGTATGTTTGCCAAACTTTTTTTTTTGTCCGTGCATCTGCATGTACTGGTACACCTTCAATAGGGGGTGACGGAGCAAACTTGAGAGCATGGATGGATGAGAGTTAGTGACCCGTGTTCGGGCTGTGGTGGAATGTGTGATGCAGATAATTGACTGGGGATAAAAGTCCTCCCCATGCATGGGACTTTGCTTGGTTGTGATGTGGATGCTTGGACTGTTACGCTGAAATTAAGCTGAGAAGACGGACGCAATGTGCCAATATCGAAGGGGTGGAGCTAGATGATGTAATAGTACGTAATGTTTCATCCTTCTTGTCCAAGGGAGGGGGTGAGGATTTTGAGCAGCTAGTAAAAGTTTTTGTTTTGTTTTTTTTTTTTCTCTCCCGTCTCAAATTTTGATAAGACATTGCATGCAGGAACAGACTAAGGGCTTAGTCAGACGGGCGTTTTTTGCCGCGATTTGCGCATGCGCATGCGTCCGGCGATTTTTTAAAACCATTGCTTCGCAATGGTATCGGACACATGAGCGCTTTTTATGCGCTCGTCCGAAAAATTATAGAACAAAAAATCGCAGATCGCACCTATCTGCGATCTGCGATTCCTGTTCGCTTCTGTATATGCGCTCAATGGGGCCGGCGGCAGCAGCGCCGACCCCATTGAGAACATACAGAAGACAAATCATTCTTCTCTGCCACAGCTGTAACAGCTGTGGCAGAGAAGAACGATGTTTGCCCATTGAATTCAATGGAGCGGCAATACAGCCGCTCCATTGAAAGCAATGGGCTGCCGGCGTGCGCGGGGTTAATTGTCGGGAAGGGCTTAAATATATAAACCCTTCCCTGCAATTCATGCTAAAATGTGTTAAAATAAAAAAAAATTGTATACTCACCTTTCCGCTGCAGCCGGAGTCCAGCCGCGGCCGCTGTCAGTTCTCCTGAACTGCTTCTCGGCACTATTCAGCCGGCGGGGCTTTAAAATCCCCGCCTGCTGAATGATCTGCTCTGATTGGTCACAGCCTGACCAATCAGAGGCCGGTTTCACTCACACACCCATTCATGAATTCATGAATGGGTGAGTGACTGCTGCCTCTCAGCGCTGAGCCAATCAGGGGCAGGTCTGACTCACATCCATTCATGAATTCATGAATGGGTGTGAGTGAGGCATGCCTCTGATTGGCTCAGCGCTGAGCCAATCAGGGGGCAGGTCTGACTCACACCCCCTTCACACCCACTGCAGGACGGCTGCCCGGAGCTGCAGGCAGAAGGTGAGAATGCAATTTTTTTTTATTTTAACACATTTTAGGATGGATTGCAGGTAAGGGCTTATATATTTAAGCCCTTACCGACAATTCATCCCGGGCTCGCCCGCAGCGCATTGCTTTCAATGGAGACGGCTGTATTGCCGTCTCCATTGAATGCAATGCGCTGGACAGCTCCGGCCCGTTTCTAATGAAACGCGGCTAGGAGCAGATTTTCGGGCGATTTGCAGGCGACTTGCGCGCACCGGTCACGCGATTTGCGGATGCGCATCCGTCATGCGATCCGCAAATCGCGGCAAAAAACGCCCGTCTGACTAAGGCCTAATAATGAATTCACTTAAAGGGATCTCACATTTCAAATATGAATAGATGTTTTGTAGATTTTTCTGTCCCGATGTAACTCATGTCTGTTATTGGTGCTAACTTCTTACAGGCCTTATCTGCATCCATCAAATCTTTTTACAATGTGATACTACCTTGAAACCGGGTACTATTCTTCCAATTGAGTACCCTGGTTTAAAGGGGGGGGAGGAGAAGGCATAGGTGATCTAGGTATTGCAAGTCAGCCATTTTTAAATTTTTAAATTTTTTGCAAGCCATTTTTAAATTTTTAAATTTTTTGCAACAAGATTCTGATCTTTTTCAAATAGAATACCAGCCTGATTGTCTAGCATTGATGCAACAAGAAAATTTAAGTTTTAAAAAGTTACTGAAAGCCCTTGTTAATAATGCATATTTTGAGTTGTTTTTTATAGATGGTACCCAGGGTGATTGACGACTCCACACTGGATATACGGTGGTTACACAACAAGATGTCCTAAAAAGCAGAATGTCTCCGCATGTCGCAGTACAAGAAGCGGAACTAAAAGCACTCACGGAGGCGTGTGGAGTGGCCACAGGTAAGACGGCAAACATGTACACTGACTCCCGGTATGCATTTGGCATAGCTCATGATTACGGCCCAACATGGAAGGCCAGACAATTTTTTACCACAGCAGGACAGCCAATTAAGAATGTTGCAGTGGTGCAGAGTCTCATGGAGGCCCTACTTCTACCTGACAAGGTGGAAAGCTCACACCAATTCCTACACCGGAGAAGCAAGAGGCAACGCCATCACAGGCCACACAGCAAAGGCAGCGGCCCTCAAGCCGTGGAAGAAAGAAGAAAAGAAGAATTTGATAATAACTTTGGACTTTGACTACACTTGGACTTTGATTTGAACTTTGGACTTTGACTAAAACTACAAATGGACTAAAAAGGGACGGCGTATGTCGAACAGTCAACAGCACTTGCCCACCATAGTCCCTGTGCCCAATGATGGCCCAGCTGACGCACAGAAAGACGCACCTCTCAAAGCAGTAATGATGTCGACGCTTGAACAAGGACGGGTGGCTCCTTGGTTTTCTGTAGCTGCTGCATCATTTGTCCAATTTTGCATGATCTTTGCCGTAAGCAACAGGGCAGAAGTAAAATTTGTCACATAACACTTGCCTAGACCACTCTACCCATTTCAGGGATTGCAAATTGGCTACACTCAGCTCCCACTTGTTGGGAAGCATGAAAATGTGCTTGTTGTTGTTGATGTTTTTCAGGTTGGAGACCTACCCTGTTACCAAAGTAAATAAGCAGGTAATCACACAGAAGCTCATGAATGAGGTAATCTGCAGATACGGGGTACCGGAAGTGATTGAGTCAAACAAAGGTACACACTTCACAGGTGAAATAATACAACACATCATGTCTGCTTTGGGTATATTCCAGGCTTTTCACACACCCTACCATCCGCGGAGTAGTGGGAAAGTAGATACAAAAGGCAATGAAGAAAATGGTAAAATTTTGAATTGAGTGTCTTCTATTAGTGTTTCTTTTTCTTAGGAGGATACATGCCACAGTAGCAGAGTTTGGGGAATGATTTTTTTGTTAATTTTGTCATAGGCTACTCCAAGGAATTGTCAATAATGCATTCTGCAGTCTCTGCTTTTCTCCCAGGTCCTACAGATGAGTGTCACAATCTAAAACCAGGTGACAGGGTCTATGTGAAAAAGTTTGAGAGAGAAACCCTGTTTGAATGTCCCTACCAGATGTTGTTCACCACCCCAACTGCAGTCAAGCTCGAAGGAAAGCCCACTGGGATCCACACTTCGCACTGAAAAAACTAATGATCTTGCATATCCTTTAAATGCTATAATGTGGTACAATTCCTCTAACACACACCTTTGACTACTGTACACTAGCCCCCTGTTTCAGAACAAATTAATACAAGCAAATGTGCAATAAGCCTACACTGAGGGTGAGAATCCAACACCGCATCGTGCTAAGAGAGAAGTTGACACTCCAGGTGGTAACTTTGACCCACATGTATACATAGATACAATAGGAGTGCCAAGGGGGGTGCCAGATGAATTTAATTCTAGAGATCAGGTTAAAGCAGGTTTTGATTCCTCATTTGCTTTTGTCACTGTTAATAATAATGTAGATTGGATGAGTTATATCTCTTACAATCAGCAGAGGTTTGTAAACTACACCAGAGATGCTTTACAAGGGTTAGCTGACCAGTTAGGGCCCACTGCATCCATGGCGTTCCAAAATAGAGTGGCCGTGGATATGATTTTAGCAGAAAGAGGTGGGGTATGTAATTTCCTGTATGTGTATTATCCCTTTGATAAAAAAGAGTATGAGTAAGGGACTGGATAATGTGACCAAAATTTCCCTTGTTTGAAAAAGATGAAGAGCCAGTTCCGATAATGCCAACCAGGTACGTTACCAGAAGAATGGAGAAATGTACCAGTACTGCGCCTGCCCCGGTCTCATAAGATGGATTGTCAGTGGACTTCCCATTTGCCTAGGGAAAGTGCAGAAGACCTTAGGTTCCGGCGAGGGCACACCCTGTGGGGTGTTAACTCGTACAGATAGAGGGTATGGATGCCCGGAAATAAGCCCAGGGAATCCATGGCCTCCTTCTGAGGTGAGGTAGGGATCCCTCCCCTTTAGGAGTAGGGACTTACGGGCAGTGGAGAAACCCTGACGCAAGGGAGAGACGACCGAGGAAGAGTGCAAGGTCTGATGCTTGATCTCCATATTAAGTTTTTTAGGGGGGTTTGTGAGGGTATATATATATATTGCCATATGTTTTTTATGCTTTTATACCTGTATGCAAGTTCTATACAATTCCAAATGAGAGAAAAAACTTATATGTCGCCTTACATCAGATATTCCAAGGCTTTAGAAGGCTGAGAGAGATGTTCTAGAAATTCAGAGAAGATACGGAACCAGACACAAGGACGCATGTACTTGGCCGTTTTCCCAGAAGCGCTGGAACAAGATATCAAGATGTTCAAATGTACATAACTTTCTCTGTCTTAGGCCAGAAATCCGGACTTCCCATATATGGAGAATGCATGCTTGGCCGTTTTCTTAGAAATGAGTGGGTGATTCTTTGTACTGGAGTTAATTGAATACGTGATTTTCTGTACAAGCCAGAGGCGCCTCACTGTCTAAGGCGGAAATCCGGACTTCCCATATGTGGTTATGAGCCCATCACCCCTTGTTGGGGAGGGGACAAAGGGTATAAGATCTCATGTAATCTGTAATAAAGCACGTTGGCACAGCCGGGAGCCATGTCCCGTGTGAGGAATGATACCAGATCCCTGTGTGGTGTCTCTTCTTACCGCCGGCAACGGGGCAAGTGGGGTGGGCCCGATTGGTGCTGTACTTAGAATTTTATTACCCTCATACAAGGTCAGCAGCCCTCCATCCCCCAGCTATGGGTACAGAAAAAAAAAACGCCCCAACCGTCCATGAGCGCAGAGCCTGAACACAAGCATTGCACAGCCGCTGGTGATGGAAATGCTGCCCTTCACACTAGTGGACACAGACACCTTCCGCAATGTGATGCTCCATGCTAACCTCAGTACCAGATGCCCAGCCACCATTTATTTGTCTGAAAAGCTGTCCCTGCCCTGCACCGCCATGGGAGTGATAATATGGCCCTGGCATTGAAGAACGCTGCCAGTAGTAGGGTGCACCTGACCTCGGACACGTGGTCCAGCAAGCATGGTCGGGAGTGTTACATATACTTAACAATACACTGGGGCAATGCCCTGCAGATGGGGCATGAAGCCGCAAGTGGTGGTCGGCATTTCATGTTAGCCCCAAGAGTTGTGAAACCTTCTTCCTTGTCTGTCCCCTCCTCACCCCACTCCTTTGCCTTCTTTTCCCAAATTTAAAATTTTCTAAAGCACAAGACACACCTGTAGCTCTCCGTCTGTTCCTTGGAGGAGGTCCGTGCTCAGTTGTTCCGTTCACCTGAATTTCTCCTTGTAAAATGTATAGCCTTGCTTTTACAACAAGCAGCCCGCCTGCTGTCTGCCTTTGTACAATTTTTGTTCTAGGACGCCCTATGTGGGCCTTCTTTTGTTTTAGTGACCCCCTCCTTCCTCGGTGCTATGATTGACCCCTATGCCAATGAAGACTATTTTGGCTAAGGTTTGAGAGTACATTGGCTGCATTGACATGAAATTTGGGGGGCTTTTACTGCATTGGGGGCATTCTGTAGGGCAAAATAGTGAATCCGATTTTTACTCCTACCTGTGAGAGTAATTTAAGTGTTAAAATCACATCATTCCTGCAGCCATTTTTCTCACTTGAGAAAGCAAAGGTTAGCGGTGGAAAACGACAGTTCATAATAATGAATTCTTCTTTCATTGTTTTCCACATTGTCCTTGTATTACATCAGCCCTTCTCATCACAGTTCACAAAGTCAACACTTTATGATGAACTAACCAAATGTAACCATGCATCAGCATTGCCCCAGTTTATGTACTTGCTGGACCCTTTCAAGGCTTCATCTTCTCACTTTACTCATTTTAGGTTACATCACTGATAGGATATTCTCTGAGATGCTGATTAATGTGCGCCATAATCTTACTGTAATTTGCTGTGAAATGCATATTATATTTAGATTGGATGCTGATGGGGCGAACTTGTGATCGGCTCATGTCAGAACCAAGACCCCTCTTGTATTCTTTTATCGACTTCGCCATCACCGTGTCCTCAGGAGAGAGCCCCATAGTCTGACTGCTCGTACAGTAAAGAACCCCCTTCTATGTCGGTGTAGAAACCTTCTTTCCTCTAGAGATGTAGAGAGTGCCCCCTTGTTACAGTCCTGGGTATGATAGATGATGGGAGAGATCTCTGTACTGACCCCTGATATATTATACATAGTTATTAGAGCGCCCCCTTGTTACAGTCCTGGGTATGATAGATGATGGGAGAGATCTCTGTACTGACCCCTGATATATTATACGTAGTTATTAGAGCGCCTCCTTGTTACAGTCCTGGGTATAATAGATGATGGGAGAGATCTCTGTACTGACCCCTGATATATTATACATAGTTATTAGAGCGCTCCCTTGTTATAGTCCTGGGTATAATAGATGATGGGAGAGATCTCTGTACTGACCCTTGATATATTATACATAGTTATTAGAGCGCCTCCTTATTACAGTCCTAGGTATAATAGATGATGGGAGAGATCTCTGTACTGACCCCTGATATAGCTATACATAGTTATTAGAGCGCCCCCTTGTTACAGTCCTGGGTATAATAGATGATGGGAGAGATCTCTGTACTGACCCCTGATATAGCTATACATAGTTATTAGAGCGCCCCCTTGTTACAGTCCTGGGTATAATAGATGATGGGACAGATCTCTGTACTGACCCCTGATATATCTATACACAGTTATTAGAGCGCCCCCTTGTTACAGTCCTGGGTAGTATAGATGATGGGAGAGATCTCTGTACTGACCCTGATATATTATACATAGTTATTACAGCGCCCTCTTGTTACAGTCCTGGGTATAATAGATGATGGGAGAGATCTCTGTACTGACCCCTGATATATTATACATAGTTATTAGAGCGCCCCCTTGTTACAGTCTTGGGTATAATAGATGATGGGAGAGATCTCTGTACTGACCCCTGATAGATCTATACATAGTTATTAGGGCGCCCCCTTGTTACAGTCCGGGGTATAATAGATGATGGGAGAGATCTCTGTACTGACCCCTGATATATTATACATAGTTATTAGAGCGCCCCCTTGTTACAGTCTTGGGTATAATAGATGATGGGAGAGATCTCTGTACTGACCCCTGATATATTATACATAGTTATTAGAGCGCCCCCTTGTTACAGTCCTGGGTATAATAGATGATGGGTGAGATCTCTGTACTGACCCCTGATATATTATACATAGTTATTAGAGCGCCCCCTTGTTACAGTCTTGGGTATAATAGATGATGGGAGAGATCTCTGTACTGACCCCTGATAGATCTATACATAGTTATTAGGGCGCCCCCTTGTTACAGTCTTGGGTATAATAGATGATGGGAGAGATCTCTGTACTGACCCCTGATATATTATACATAGTTATTAGAGCACCTCCTTGTTACAGTCCGGGGTATAATAGATGATGGGAGAGATCTCTGTACTGACCTCTGATATATTATACATAGTTATTAGAGCGCCCCCTTGTTACAGTCTTGGGTATAATAGATGATGGGGAGATCTCTGTACTGACCCCTGATATATTATACATAGTTATTAGAGCACCTCCTTGTTACAGTCCGGGGTATAATAGATGATGGGAGAGATCTCTGTACTGACCCCTGATATATTATACATAGTTATTAGAGCGCCCCCTTGTTACAGTCTTGGGTATACTAGATGATGGGAGAGTTCTCTGTACTGATCCCTGATGTATGTATACATACTTATTAGAGCGCCCCCTTGTTACAGTCCTGGGTATAATAGATGATGGGAGAGATCTCTGTACTGACCCCATATATGTCCTTCTTAAGTACCCAAAACTGTGCACAATATTCCATGTGTGGTCTGTCCAGTGACTTTTAAAGAGGAAGAACATGTGCCCCTAGACCTCTTTTGATGCCCCCCATGATCCCATCTGCCTTAGCAGCAGCTGCCTGACACTGCTTGCTCCAGTAAAGCTTACAGTTATAACCCCCCCAAGTCCTTCTCCCTGTCGGGGTCCCCAGCGGTTTCCCATTTAGTGTGTAATGGTGACATGTATTTCCTGTCCGTGTGCAGAACCTCACATGTATTAGTGTTACCCCTCAGCTGACACTCTTCTGCCTCCAACGTATCCAGATTCTTTTGCAATCGCATTCTGTCCTCTTGTGTTACTTTACTTAGTTTTGATATTTTACTGCACAATCCTTCTAGCAGGTCAGTAATAAATAGATTAAAAAGAATAGAGCCCAATACTGCCCCCTGTGGTAACCCTATAGTAATAGTGACCCAACCAATACTACCCTGTGTGGTACCCCACTAATAACGGTGACCACTCCAATACTAACCCTGTCGTACCCCACTAGCAACACGTCCAATACTACCCCCTGGTGTACCCCACTTAACCCCTCCAATACTGCCCCCCTGTGGTACTCACTAGCAATGATGATCACTCCAATATTGTCCCCTGTGATTCCCACAAGCAACCCATCCAATACTGCCCCTGTGGTACCCCACTAGAAATGGTGATCTCTCCAATACTCCCCCGTATGGTACCCCACTGGTAACAGTGATCGAATCAGATTAATTCATAACCCCCCTCTGCTTCCTATCACTGACCAGTTACTTACCCACTTACACACATTCTCCCCAGACCACGCATTACCATCTTATATACCAACCTTTTATGCGGCACAGTATCAGATGTTTTGAAACAGTCCAGATGCACAAGATCCAGTGACTCCCCAGTCCAGTCTAGAACTTACCTCCTCATAGAAGCTCATCAGGTTGGTTTAACAGGAGCGATCTCTCATAGACCCGTGCTGATACAGAGTTATATAGCTATTTTCCTATAGGTCCTCCAGGATGGCATCTCTTAGAAACCTCTCTTACCCACAATAGAAGTACGGGACTTACCGGCCTGTAGTTTCCAGGTTCACTTTCGACACCACATTGACTATGCAATCCAGTGGAACAGACCGCGTCGCTAAAGTGTCCTTAAATATAAGAAACAATGGCCTATCACATTACAAAACTCCCTTAGAACCCGGAGGTGTATGCCATCAAGACCTCATGATTTGTCTACTTTAATCTTTTTATGGTGACTCTGCACTTCTTTCTGGGTTAGATTGGTGACATTTAGGGGAGAGTTTTCTTTATCACTTTGCATCTCATCTGACATTTCATTTTCCTCATTTCTCCTCATCACCCTCTACTAGTTTTTCTACATAACTTTTTACAGGGCCAACACTTTCAATAATAATCCTGTTACTATTTATATAATTGAAGAACAGTTTGGGGTTTGCTTTACTCTCCCTGGCAATAAGTCTCTCCTCCATCTTTGCTACTTTTTTTACATTATTTAGTTTTTTTCCTTATAGGTTTTTAGTGCTTCTTCGCTGCCTTCTTGTTTTAGTAGTTTAAACACTTTCTGAGCTGATGGAACTCGTCTTTCTAAGTTTTAGTATTTTAGTAGCTCCCCTATAAAACTCTCACTTGAAGACAAGTTGAGATGTATTATATTATGGTCACTATTTCCTGGTGCCCCCTGACTGCACCCCTGTTGTTCTGTCATGTCTGTTGATTACTATTAAGTTCATAATGGCCGTCCCTCTAGTCGGGTCCTGTACAAGTTGGGTGAGGTAATTTTCTTTAGTTATTGATAGAAACTTGTTATCTTTCTGAGATTCGCAGGTTTCGGCTTCCCAGTTTATATCCGGATAATGTCCCCCATAATAATTACCCCATTGTCATTTGCCATTTCCTCTATTTGCCTCTGTAATCGATTTTCAGTGGCTTATATTCTGTGGTCTATAGAAAACCCCTATGAGGATTTCATTATTGTTCTCCCCTCCCTATATCTCTACCCATAGAGACTCCACATGTTCATCTCCCTCCAATATATCTTCCCATAATGTGGGCTTTAAATTGACACCTTCAGTTCTGTGTGGGCCGGAATGGAGGAGGCTGAAAGGTATCATCAGCCTTCCCTGGGTCTGCTTTGCCCAGGAGATGCCAGTGGTGTCCTGAACCACTGATGAACGAAGAGAGAGTGGAACCGCCATCGCAGTGTGAAGTGCCTACCCAACGTGAGTGCTGACCGGTAGAGAGCTGTCGGGAGTAAAAGGAGTTGGTACCGGGAACAGAACCCTGCAGATAACTAGGACTGTAGATTCCTCTGATATCCTGTGATTTCCTCCCTGTCGCACCACTTTGTGATTTATGCACCGTTTTCCTGCTGGCGTGAGTTTATACTTCTGATTGCACTGTAAATAGTCTTCTGCTAGTAAAGCCGACAGTTCCCGGCTTTGCTATTTAAACGTTCTCTGTGTGTGTGGACCAGTTCTTTTATCATCCGGATTTACCGCAGAGGAAGGAATGGTGGCGTCACCCGTGACAAAGGGACTGTTAAGGTAAACCATGTATTGGTTTACCCCCTTTGGCAAGACCTCCCCTTAGTAACTTGGATGGGTCCCCTGCTTCCCTTCAGGGTGGCAGATGGTAGAGCCCCATGACAAGGCCCAAACTCTACCCCGCTGTCTCCTAGGCTCAGGGACCGCTCTCCTGATGCTACGCTTGTGTATAGTGTTTAGACAGGTTTTGCTCACTTTTTGCTCACTTCTGACTCAGCAAGAAGTGAGCGATCCAGCAATTATTTTTATGCTGGTTGAAAGCCAGCAACAAACAGAAAGTAAAGGAATAGTGAATGATGGTTTTGCATTCAGATGTAATGATTATCGCGCATTTTCATCCATTTGAATACATTTTGCGCAATAAGCGTCCTGTGTAAATGTCCCTTTATTCACCGTATCCGTCAGACTAGCATTATTCACTTTACAGTTTAGAAGGTTTTAGTTATTTTTTAAGTTAAGTGTATCCCTACTAACTGTTCTGCCAGTTCTAACTGTACTGGCCCCTCACCTCGCCCCACTCGTATTCTCATTACTCCTCCAGCCTTCTAGCCATCTTCTCCCCCAGCACAGCTGCCCTCTCCCTATTGAGATGCAGCCTGTCCCTATGGTAGAGCCTGTAGCCCAAAGCAAAGTCAGCCCAGTTCTCCAGGAACCTGAATCCCTCCTTCCTACACCAACTCCGGAGCCACTTGTTTACCTCCCTGATCTCCCGCTGGCTTTCTGGTGTGGCACGTGGTACAGGTAGTATTTCAGAAGATACTACTTTGGAGGTCCTCGCCCTAAGCTTCCATCCGAGGTCCCTGAAATCGTTTAAAAGGACCTTCCACCAACCTCTAACTTTCTCATTGGATCCAATGTGTATCATGACTGCTTGACCCTCACCAGCCCCTCCCAGTTAACTCGATCTGTAGTGCGTTGAACTCAACACACCGTTCGATGATACTGGTCTTTGTGGCAGATTGTCTGTCCCCTTAAAAATTGAGTTCCCCACCACTAGGACCTCTCTTACCTGCCCTGAACTCCCTGTCCCCTTTTTACTGGAGCAGACATCCCCCTGGTGGTCAGAGGCCATGTCGTGCTGCAGCGGTGCTGATCCTGTAATAGCATCCTGCTAGTGTTCCAGTTCAGGATTAGCCTCCCTTGATCTCTTCCCTCTATCCCTCTTCCAGTCACCCAACTAGCTGCCTGGTTGTCTGGCACCCCCATACTACCTTCCACCCCCACATCTACCCCAGGGAGTGCTTAGCGGGCAGCAAACTCTATTCCATGGTGCCAATGGATCTCAGTGTTACAAGCTGCTCAGATCTGGGCTTCGAAATGTGCAATACAGTCACTTCTCGTAGAGCAGAATACACCCGGCTGGTCAAGGACAGCAAACATGGCACCAGATGTACACTAGACGGCATTGACAATCAGGGAGCACATTGTAAATAGGGATCATATAGATAGATTAGATAGAAGTAAAATGTGTGAAAATTAAAATGGATAAGCAGTAAATAAATGCAAGTGACTCTTCCAAAGTCCCCCAATCCAAAGTCACTGATCTGAAGTCACACACTTAAGACGCGGCACACTTAGGATACGGCTCGCACACCCACTCATGTTTGCTTTATGTAGCACTTCTGCTCCTCCTCTGTTTGGATGGATATTTAAGCCCCCCAGTATTATTTACAGACCGGCTGCTTTCATGGTTGCACTGATATCATCAGAACGCATTTTATTCTGCGTTTTTCCCCCTCGCACACTAATCTGCTGGTTACATAACGGCTTCGGAGCGCTGCCTGCCATGTTAGATTCCTCAGCTCTTCTTAGAGTAGAAGAAACTGTAACTTGTGTTGCTTGGTGACAAGAAACGTATTAACTCTGTGAGGCAGATTTATAAAACTAGTGCAAAGAAGCAGCGGAGGAATTGGGGTCTGTTGTTGGAGGTTCCATTTGGCACCTGTCATTGAGTTCTACTAAAATACAGCATAAAGTAGCGCCTCATGCAGCACTATGTTGTCCTGGGCAATATGCCCGGTGGGTGGCTGCAAACCAGAGACCACATGATAGTCAACGGGGTGCATTTGGTTCAGCCAGGGGTTGACATCCTCCTGCTCCCCAAATGGAGCAATAAAACGGAACCTCCAGCGTTGATGTCAATGAGCCCTTAGTTCGACAGTCCATTCCCTATTCCTTAGGCCAGCTTCACATGAGCATAAGCGCCAAAACGCACGTGATAGTGTGACTTTTTGCACAGTGAACGTCGCGCTATCGCATGCATATCTGCGCGCTTTACTGTACTTTTTGCGTATGCCGTGTAACCTGCACTGTGATTTAACAGGCACTATATATATTTTCAATTTCCCGTTAAATTGCGCAGTTACGTGGGTATTGGGTGCCTTCAGTGCGCACCAAAATAGAGCGAGCTGCATGTTTGGGTTTTTTGCATGCACAAAAGTGAATGTGAGAATGAACCTACTGAAAACAACGCGTTTCATCCTTTGCATTTTGCACACGCCGGTTCTGCACACAAATGCACAAGCTGAACCTAAAAAATAAAGTTTGTAATCAGAGTTGGACCGTTTTGCATCACTGATGCATTTCTGTCCACATTGACTACTAAAGAAAACTTAAAGGGGTTTTCTGACAATCAGAAAAACATGAGGCAAAGTCTGATGAGAGCACAGAACAAACTAAAGCATCCGCTGCCCGGCCAATCTGGTTCCTACCAATATGGTCAAGGAAATTGCTGCAGGGCTCGTATGCCGTTTGTATTGTACCTCTGACCATTCAGCTAATCACTGGCGTCAGCCATCTCTATCTGCTCGTGTGATTGGCTGAGCGGCCACATGTACATTGCACAGCACATGACTGCTGCAGCACCTTCCGGGGCCGAAGCGGCTGCGCTGCACCCTGGGAACCTTTTATGCTCCAATCCGCACAGGAACAACCACACCACCTCTCCAAATCTCCCATATTGCTGCACATTTGCATAAGCTCCACCTCCTGCAAGGTCATTTTGTGGGAAAATCAAATTGTTACTTTATAGATAATGCAAGTATTCTTGTCTGTTTTTCTATGTAGCGTTTCTTATGTCCTTTCTAGATTTCTTGTTATAGAGGTATGTAGTCCAGAAAATGTAAAGTCCCCTGGTGCAGCACCGAGTCCATGACCGACTACTCGGGTGAGATCACATCAGGATGTTTTCTTGGCAGACTGTTTTTGCTGGATGGTTTGCCATCACCTCCCCAGTCATCTTTACCCCCCAGCAAGCTGGGGTCTTTTTTCATCGACCTCAGAAGGATGGAAGGCTGAGTCAACCTTGAGCCGGCTGCCTCAACCACTCGGGGATTGAACCCGTAACCTTCTGGTCAGGAGTGAGAGCTTAGGACTGCATTTCTGCTGCCTTAACAGAAAGTACTTGCTCACTTTGTTGGTTTATGTTTTCTCTGACAACCAGGTCACTGTGCTGGTATCGTCCCCTGGAATCAGGCCGGGATGGGTTTTAGCTGTGCCTTTGCCTTTCCTGGTTCTGAGGGGCGTGGTGTTAGCTGAGTGATGTCAGATCGCACCTCCTTCTAGTTGTCCGGCCCTATATAGTCCGGCTTTGGCTTGACTGCAGCGCTGGTCAATGTAGCATCCTCCTGGGTTTGCTGAGGTGCACGGCCGGTTCCTGGAGCTCCTGTTCTTTCCTGTGGACTGCTGCTAAGCACCACCATTGTTACTCCTTGCTACTTTTCCTATTAAGTTCAGTGTTCCCTGGTAGAGACTTCTTAGTGGCCGAGGTTCGTGTGCGGGTCCGTTCTTTATCAGAGCGATCGGCCTGCCGATTAGGTAGTGGTCCCACCTGGTAAGGGTTTTTTTAGGGATAGAATTTCCCTTTTGGTTTTGTTCTCTATTTTCTGCTGTGCCGGCACCCTGTGGCGCTTATATTTAGGCATTATTTGGTTCTATGTCTGCTATTCACAGTGGTGCTTTGGTTTTGTTACGTTAGTTGCGCACGGTTGTGCTTAGTCTGCTCTGCACATCCAGTCTGGAACTCCTTCCATTTACTTACCTGCATTAAACATTGTTAATTTAATTGTAAAGTATTGATAGTCTGTTCAGAGGACAGGTCATCAATATTAGATTGGCGAAGCTCTGTCTCTTGGGACCCCTGCTGATCAGCTGACCACCGTACCAACGTCCCCTGGCCATTACTCGTCTCTGTGGAATTTGACACACAGATATCTTTGGCTGCTCACTTTTACATCATCGCCCCTATATTGCCTAAACCTTTACATAACCCCTCTTCTATATTTCCCTAAGATAGTAATAATGCCTCCTGTACTACCCCACACAGTAGTACTGTCCCTACTTTTGTGCTCCTTGTAGGCCCCACACTATAGTTATTGCTTATAGTGACCCTCACACAGAGCTCCTGCCCCTTTATTATGGCCTTTGGCCCTTTATTAGAGCCCTAAACCCTTTATTCAAGCTCCCAACCCTCTATTAGAGCCTCTGGCCTTTTTCTAAAGCCCTTGGCCCTTTATCAGAGCTCCAGGGCCTTTTATAAGAGCCCCATCCCTTTATTAGAGGCCTTTGTCTTATATTAGAGACACACACCCTTTATTAGAGCCCCTGGCGCTTCCCTATATGGAAATTATCGCTGTGATCTCAGAGTGCAGCAAAAAGTCTTGTGACAAGATTTCCATGGATCAGTTTCAGGTTGATTCCACATTAAACAGGAAAATCCAGCGAGACTAGCCGGGGTCTCATGACAACCTTGTGCGGTTTTCTCGTGTAACGGTGTAGAAAGAATACCAAGAATGTCGTGATTCAGGAAAACATCCAGTGGAAAGATATCCTGTGGATGGAAATGGCTTTTCACCGAAAGGGGTCGGAGGAGGATGTCAGGAATCGTTCTGACCAACAGGCTGCACAGTCAGCTGAATACAATGCTGGAGCTCCAACTAACGTGTCCGAACGCACAACTCGCCGTTCCTCCGCACGGATGGTATAACAGCAGGGGACCAGTTCCAGCTCCATTGTGTCTAAGAGAAACAGGAAGACTCCAGCGGGCAAAAGAGCGCAAAACTTGTATCACTGAGCAGCGGGAAAACATTTCCTGGTCAGATGGAGCCAGATTTATGGCTGGTCACTATTCTCCCCTTGGTTGACTACCAGCCCACTCTGGCACATGGCCGTTGAACCTCACTTCTGGTGTCCAATAGAATATCTGACGGTGTGCATGACTAGAGGTTGATCAGACCGCATTTTGATTTTTAGCTGAGCCAGGTGGAACCATGGATCTACAAGAATTCATAATACTTCTCCCAAAAGACATATGTAGTGGCCCAAAACCCCATCCTGGTCCCCTCCATAAATGTTATATATTTTGTCTCATGTAGATGCACTCTGCAAGCCTGTCCTGTCATTTCCAGTGTGTTTGTTGCACAGCTGCGGCGCTTGAGAGGTTAACAGTAATAAACTCATTGCCGGCATGTAAATGTATCAGTTTGTCTTGTCATGTGGTACAAGTGAGGGTATAAATAGGAGTGTGTGAGAGCGGGAAGAGAGATCCATCTTGCCTGCTACAGAGTGCTAACACAGACTCGCATGGAAGCACCTTCATCTTCCATGTAGGTGAAGATGGAGGAAGAGGAGCGACATCCCGTAGCGAATGAAGTGCAGATGTAAATGGAGTGAGTCCCAAAATTCTAGAGAGAGACAGCAGGTTCTAATAATTCTGTATAGAGGCACCCACCGTACAGGTACCAGTTCATACTACAGGCTTGTCCTGTGCGGCTGTCCAGAGTAAGGCTGCCTGTCCACGGGCAATTTTTCACTGCGTTTCCAGCGGCGATAATCTGGCTGCGGGAAACACAGTGAATGCTTTCCATAGACTACTATGGAAAGCACAGCCCCGCTGTCCACGAGCGGAGGATCATAGCCATTCTCCACTTGCGGGATTTAAATCACAGCATGCTACGATTAGCCACGATTCTGCGCAGTGAGCCTATTTGTCAGATAGGCTCAGCATGAATAGCTGTGTGCTCTCCTCTGCTCCCCAGCGGTGGCTCCCGCGGTGGAGATCAGTTCTCCAGGAACCCGCAGCCCTCCTTCCTGCACCAACTCTGGAGCCACTTGTTTACCCCCCCTAAAGTCCCGCTGGCTTTCTAGCGTGGCCCGTGGTGCAGGTAGTATTTCAAAAGATACTACTTTGGAGGTTCTTGCCTTAACTTTACATCCTAGTTCCATTAAATAGTTTATAAGGACCTTCCACCCACCTCTAACTTTGTTATTGGTGCCAATGTGTACCACGACCGCTGGATCCTCACCAGCCCATCCCAGTAATCTGTCAACCCGATCCGCGATGTGATGAATTCGAGTACCATGAAGGCAACACACTGTTCAATGATCCCGGTCTTTGTAGCAGATTGCCCTGTGTGTCTCCCTTATAATTGAGTCCCCCACCACTAGGACCTGTCTAGCCTGCCCTGCGCTCCCTGTCCTCTTCTTACTAGAGCAGACACCCCCTGGTGGTCAGAGGACATGTCGTGCTGCAGCGGTGCTGGCTCTGTAATGGCATCCCCCTCATCTGCCAACTCTGCAGACTTATTGGGGTGCGCCAGTTCAGGACTAGCCTCCCTGGATCTCTTTCCTCTATCCTTCTTCCTGTCACACAGCTAGCTGCCTGTTCATCCTGCACCCCCATACTACCATCCACCTCTACCCCAACGAGAGCTCAGTGGGCACCAAACTCCTTTCTATGATGCCAATGGATCTCAGTATTACTAGCTGCTCATCCGGGATCTGGGCTTCCAAATGTACAACACGCTGACATCTCGTACAGTAGTATGCAGCCGGCTGGTCAAGAACCACATTCATGGACAAGATGTACACCAGACGGCATTGTCAGTCATGGAGCTCATTGTAAATGGGGATCCTGCAGATAGATTAGATAGAAGTAATATATGTGAAGATTCAAATAAAAAAGTAGTAAAAGTTATTCTTCCAAAGTCACTAATCCCAAGTCCCACAACTAAGACAGTACATGTAGAATAACACTGCCACGCACACGCATTCATGCTCCGTTTATATAGCACTTATCTGTAGTACTTCTGCTCCTCCTTGGCATCCGTCCATCCATCCATTCATCCTCCCATCCATCCATCTATCCATCCACCCGCCTGTCCACAAATCCATCTGCCCGCCCATCCATCCATCTATCTGCACACCCGTCCATCCATCCACCCGTCCATCCATCCACCCACCCATCCATCCATCTGCCCGCCCATCCATCAATCCATCTATCTGCCTGCCTGTCCATCCATCCATTCATCCTCCCATCCATCCATCTATCCATCCACCCGCCTGTCCACAAATCCATCTGCCCGCCCATCCATCCATCTATCTGCACACCCGTCCATCCATCCACCCGTCCATCCATCCACCCACCCATCCATCCATCTGCCCGCCCATCCATCAATCCATCTATCTGCCTGCCTGTCCATCCATCCATTCATCCTCCCATCCATTCATCTATCCATCCCCCCACCCGTCCAAAAATCCATCTGCCCATCCATCCACCCATCCATTCATCCGCCCATCCATGCATCCATCCATCCGCTCACCCATCCATCCACCCGTCCATCCATCCACCCATCCATCCATGCATCCGCCCATCCATCCGCCCACCCGTTCACCCATCCATCCACCTGCCCATCCATCCACCCGTCCATCCATCCGCCCATCCATGCATCCATCCATCCGCCCACCGCCCGTCCGTTCATCCTCCCATCCATCCATCTATCCATCCCCCCACCTGTCCACAAATCCATCTGCCTGCTAGTCCATCCATCCATCCGCCCATCCATCCCACAGACAGAACCCTTCAGGCAAATAAGAAAGATAAACTTCGCTCATCACAAAAAGACCTTTTATTCTGTATTGATATAAAGCATGTTTAGTAAAATGTTTTTGTGTCTCCTTTAATATTTCAATGATTTCCACAACCTGGAAGCTGCATTTATACATGAATATAAAAGAAGAGGGAAGCTGCAGAATGTCGTGCCGCAGCGACTCCTCGCTGAAGTCTCCTTGGACTATTGCTCTTGAATCTTGTATCCAATGTCTTTTGGCAAGAGAGTAGATGTAGTAGGAGGCGGCACGGGTTTCGGGGTCGGGGAATGGCGCAGCATGCAACAGCTTTATATTTTATTGCAAGCATTAAGACCCCGGCTGAAGTCTGATATCATTCTGCTTCATACAACAAACATCTTTTCAGTATATTTTGACCAGGACAGAGAATCGGTCACCTAAACGCAGCGAGGCGGCCATTATGACTACGCATTTTATGCAGCACAGATGTATTCTTCACCCTCCACTCAACCCCAAGCTTGGAAATATTGGAATCACTAGAATCTGATACTTTGAGGCTCATCTCTACCTGCTCTACCACGTCCCCTTTAGGCCTCATTTTGGCACATGGCTAGCACCAGGCACATTTTCTTGTACATTTGCTTCTTTGTCTTGGTTGAAGGGGTTTTCCTGGACATAAAAAAATTTATAAGGGCTTTAAATGAAGAAAAACTGAATACCTATGGCTCCCGATCCAACACTGCAGTCTTGGTGCCCGCTGCCTGGGCGTTGGAAGAAGTGGCGGTCAGGTGCTGCACATTGTACAGGTGACGGCTCAGCGGTGAGTCTTCTATGGCCATTGAAGCCTGTGAATGACTGAGCAGTCGCCTGTACAATGAATGGCACGTGACTGCTACTTCTGAGGTCTGTGCGGCTGGCATGGGGGCTGCAGCGCTGGACGGGGAGCCATTGGGATAGGAAACTATTCAATTTTTCTTCATTTCAAGACCTTAGAACTTTTTTTACGTCCCAGAAAACTCCTTTAGTCCCGAAAAGTGCAAATGACTCCTCCTTCCTGAACCGCGAGTGGGGGAGATCTGAAACAAGTCTGTGTAGATGGGCAGGCAGTCTGTTCTATAGCTACATGTACGGAGATAGTCGTCACCCCGCCAGCCTGCAATACCAGATGCTAGAGGTTCCACTATTATTCTCCATGGACAACAGATGCACAAGTGTCCGGCATTACTTTAGCTCTACTCTGAGTCATGACATCACAGCAAACCTCAATGATGTCACTCCTTGAGGACGACCAGAGGGTCATATAATCTCACAAATGGATGCCTCTGCTGAGTGTAGACAACGTCTCTAGCGTCCTCCATCTCCCTAGTATTGCTTGAGGCCACAAATAGGCCACCACCAGCGCCGCACCCATCCCAGTGTCGGCCAATTACAACCGTATGGAAGCGGGATCAGTGATGATTGGTTATACGGACGCATACAAGAATAAGATATTGTGACTGATCCGCATGCAGGAGAAGAAATACATAGTTATTATTCCAGTTTTTGAGCGGCCATTTCCCTTCCGATGCATAAATATTCCGGTCTCTCTGATACATTTTGTCCTTGGGAATTTTTTTTTTTTTTTGCTTTTTTTAATTTATTTTACAAAGAAAACTGTAAATTCTAACTGTACATTATAATCACACGCTGTACATTTCCTTGGCTTATTCGGAATAGAAAACACAGGTAGACCGTCGTCCTCTTTAGTCGTCATGTAAACTTGAGTAAAGAAATACATCTGGCGCCATTATTTATGTCAGGGAATGGTTATCTACGGATACGGAACGGTTGGGGAAAAATGAGGTCGGTTCTGAGAAAAACGAAATCTGCGTAAATGCATTATAGTTACGGCAGGGCCTCATATAGTTACAAAATGGCCGACATATACAATTGGGGTCCAGCTGAAGAACAAACCCCAATCGAGACCATAATGAAACTTGCAAGGGATCAGGATTGGAGATCTCTCCGGACTCCTTGTGGAACCGTTGTAGGAAGGCATTGACCTTGTAGCTAAGGCTTATATATTGGGGTATTATCAATGGCACAAGGTAAGCGGGGGCTCCTAATATGGATTTTGCAGCGAGGCTCGGGGGGTTACAGTGACTCCACCGGGTTGTTTGTTGAATGACTGGATTTCTATTGGATTGGAGATGGACGCCATGTAGAAGTATTAGCACAGCCAGGGGTGCAGCCCCTAGCAGATATTCCGAAATACCCTTCAAGTGTTTTCCCACATATTCTAAAATGTTACCACATTAAGGCCGGTGCCAACATTTTGACAGCTGTACCAAATATAAGTGAGTACAGTCTCTAAATGGTCACATGAGTGGCATAGCTCTAGTAGATGTAGTGGCAGCGGCTGCACCCGGACCGGATGCTCTGAGAGCCCACTGGCCACACTGGCACATGACGTTTTTGGGCGTCAAAGGGTTGTGAAGGCTTGTTATGTTAACTGCAAAAAAATTGGAATTCCTTTTAATAAAATTACCTAATTAGGTCATTATTGTAGCGTATACGGATGAATATATGGACTACCGTATGACCCATCTGAAGCCATAGGTGGCAAGCAGGTGGCTCTGGTATCCTTGGCCCTAAGGCCCAGAAACTTAAAGCCATACCATTAGTGATTGCAGAACTGAAAAGAAATTGTACACAACCAAAAGGTTTAAAGGGGTTGTCCAGTTGTAAATAGAGATGAGCGAACGTACTCGTAAGGGCGATTTCGCAATCGAGCACCGCGATTTTCGAGTACTTCACTACTCGGGTGAAAAGTACTCGGGTGCGCTGTGGGGCGGGGGGTTGCAGAGGGGAGTGGGGGGTAGCAGCGGGGAACTGGGGGGAGCCCTCTCTCTCTCCCTCTCCCCCCCACTCCCCGCTGCAACCCCCCGCTCACCCACAGCGCACCCGAGTACTTTTCACCCGAGTAGTGAAGTACTCGAAAATCACGGTGCTCGATTGCGAAATCACCCTTACCGAGTACGTTCGCTCATCTCTAGTTGTAAACCATTGATGGCTTACCTGTGGGATGGGTCATCATTAGCAGATCAGCGGGGGTCTAAGGCCCAAGACTTCCTGCCAATCAGTTGTTTGAAAGGCCACTGCTTTCATGCTCTGCGCTGTTTTCTGCAGGAAGCAGACGTCTCTGTTCTCACTGCAGTGGCCAGGCTTGGTATTACACACAAAGTTCCCATTAAAGTGAATTGGTATATCAAGTCTGGCCACTGCAATAAGAATTGAGCTGTCTGCTTCCTGAAAAAATCAGCTCAGTGCACAAACACAATGGCCTGGTGAACAGCTAATCAACGGGAGTACTGGCGGCAGACCACTGTTGATCTATCCCTGTTCATGACCTGTGGGTAGGCCATCAATACTTTATAACTGAACAACCCCTTTAATAAGTGCCAAGGATGAGCTTTTGTACCCCAGCCATTGTGTGGTAGGACTATGCTCCACCTTCACCAGGCCCAGTTGTAGTAATTCATATTTGCAATCCAATTGCTGAGTGGGTCAAAACCAGAATAGTTCCACATGACCTCCACGGTGTTCATCATCAATCCAAGTGGTCACATTTTGAACAAGGCAACTATGCAAGAACCAGGTGACTCACAAAAGTCTGAAGGGGAACCTAATATGTTGAAAATGTAGTCAAATCTGCAGGCAATATGTTATATAGCCGGGGGAGCAGAACTGAATGATAGCATTTTGTAGGCAAAATTCTCCATAATTTGGCATTTAATGATCTAAAACTCTGTTAACTGTGGGCTTAAGAGTCCAGTGGGCGGTCCTATCAGTGACTGACGGCTCCTTCGGGGCTTAGGAGTGCAGTGGGCGGTCCTATCAGTGACTGACGGCTTCTTCGGTACTTAGGAGTCCAGTGGGCGGGCCTATCAATGAATGACGGCTCTTTCAGGGCTTAGGAGTCCAGTGGGCAGTCCTATTAGTGATTGACTTATCTCTGTGTTCACACTCTTACAGGGACAGCAGCCAATCTCAGATAGGACCACCCACTGAACTCCTAAGGTCAACATAAGCAGAATTTTAGATCAATAAATGTTAAGTTCTACGAAATCTTTCCTCACAAAACTATATATCAGCCAGTTCATCTATTCCTGGTCTATAATATGCTGCCTGCAAATTGGGCTGCAGATACAAAGCGACCCTTCAAGTCACAACTGACCTGTACAAAAAGGTTATATAGACCTCTTGTCTCCACTACATGGTTGCCATTTGGGTGCCCTTCGGAGAGGTGCGTTTACCTACATGTTCCGATAGTTGGCAGATATGGCGTAAATCAGTCAGTTTTACCCAAGATTCGTTTTGGTTCTATAAAGTGTAACGCCTTTATAAACTGACTCAGGAAAATGTGTATAGATGTGAAATTAATGGGGGAGGGGTTATCACAGTGCGATATATCCGAATGCACCAAGGATCTTTCCTGAGATATAGTTTCCACTTAAAATGTACAAATAAAAATATTCTTCAGACCAGAGGAGGCAGAATCAGGATATTAAGGCTGCAGAACGTCTCACTTTGGGATATAAATCTAATATCTTATAGCTGGGGATGAGCCAATGAGTGGAGGGGGATTACCGATGTCACTACGGGGGACAAGCTTCCTGCTGAGTAACACGGGCCTAAAACAAGTCTGTGCGGCGCACTGTACAGCAAATACAGCTGCAGCGTACGCTACGACGGGACTCGACTAGCGGTCGCCCAAGCAGGAAGTCCAGGACTTGGAATGGGCGGAGGGGGCGGGGTTAGTTTTAATATTCCTTACTGAGTATTTTCTGTTGACAATTTTTGAGGCTGAAGCTGAATAATATAACAGAGGATTAAACTGCTGATGAGTCGAGAACGGCGAGGAAGCAAGCTCTGCTGGGCAGTCAACGGAATTATATTCCATTACAGCAAATGCTTTACGCTAATTGCAAATGTTGCCGGAAGCAAATTTTCACCGTTTTCTACTAGTCGGCATTAGCCCTTAGAATGACCGGAACCAACGATAGATCAGTATTACATATGGCGGCACAACACACACATAGTGCCCATCTGGGGACCTAATGGCTGGGCATGGATAACCGCTTCTACCCGTTACACCCGTTACTGAAACCGGATCACATGACCTTGTTATACCGTAGTACATATTGTAACGAAACCAAAAATAAGTAACAGAACATCGAGTGTACAGTGTGGGCCAAGAATCTGTCCGTCTCATATCTATCCATCCATCCAGCCTTACATCCGCCTCTCAGGCTGTGGGGGTTTTGCGCGATCCCCTGTCCTTTTCCTCTCTTGCGTGGATAGCATTTCGCCGCGGGTTCCTTTACCCGCTTTTTGTTTTCTGATGTTGATTTTCCCCCCTACTTTCTAAGTATTGTATCTCTTCTGGTTTTCTGCTTATGTAGCTACATGAGGGCTTGTTTTTTGGGGTACAAGTCGCACTTTTCAGTGGTAGCATTTAGAATACTATATAATGTATGGGAAAAATATTTAAAAAATTCTAACTGAGGAGAAACAGAACAAGAAGCCCTGGTGTTATTTTGGGGAGTTCGCCTTTCCAACGCTCATGGCAGTAGGAGGGACGTTCTCTTTACTCTTTGGCCGTTCCAGCGTTATCAGATTATATGGTTTTCTATGTAGTAGACTCCATTTTTGGACCCTTCATGATGTTGTTATTTTTTCATTGAGTTGTAAGGCTCATTCTATACGGGGTGATTTGTAGATTTCAGCAATACGATTTGGAGAACAGATTGATTTCTGATATCTTTTGGTTCTATTTTTTCTTGGTTACAGGTTGGCCAAGAGCGCGCTTCTGTCATTGTATGTATTTGTTTCTGGGTTATTGTGATATTTGAACAATCTGGACTTTTGCAGATACAGTGATAACAATTTATTTTTTTCGTACAATGACTGGCAAAATGTTTTTAAAAACTCTTAATATATTTTTTAATGATTAAAAAACTTTAAAAAATATTTTTGGTCCCTGCAGGGGACGTGAACTGCTGCAGTATAATGTAATGCCCTAGTATTGCATTATACCGTGTTCTGGCAGGCAGTCTATCAAGCGCATCTTGATAGGCATTCATTCATGGAGCCATCGGTGGCGTTGATTTTGGAATAAGGTGGCCATGTTTTCTTAAAAGGATTTGATGATAATGCCCTATTCTTAGGATAGACCGTCAATGTGTGATGAGGGAGGGAACCCACTGCTAAGCAGAACAAAGGGGCATTGGCCCAATCAGTGAAGTTTCGGTACAGTGACCCTAGGGTCTATAATATTGGGTCTGGTCCTGCTGCTCGGACCATTTTGTTGAATAGGTTGAGCCGTATTACTAGAAACCATTGCGCCCGCGGATCTCGTGGTGTCAGGCGCTGCCGTGCAGAGGGCATTGTCTACCACTATCCCCTTCCTTTGCTGATGTGGTACCAGGGGGCTAGACCGCCACCGGTCACACATGGATACAGACGCTTATCAGTCTTCCGTGCTTTTTTTTATACTTCTACATTATGTGCTTCCTATTCAAGGCATCCCAAAATTGGAAGAATCCATCAGAATCCCGGAGCAAGATTCATCCGGCATCTGTCTCATGTAGGTCCTAATTAATTCTTAACAATTCAATTAACCCCCGAGCGGATTCCAATTGTGGAAAGTCTACACAATAAAAGTGTCCTAAGAAATTACTTATAATGAGAATAAATTAACTTTATAGAGTAAAAGGTCATTGTCAGTCTGATGACTCCCTGAACTCCAGGATCCTTCATTACGTCCCGTAATATATTCAGAGGGAGTCAAAAGTAACACAAAACTATCTGTGGATTTCCAAAGGGAACGTGCCTTTAGCTCTCAGCCCCATTACCTATGTTATTTTTCATACCCCCCGGGCTCCCTGTTCCAGTGTTGTGCCCTTGTGAAGTTTATGTGCCAACTCTTTCTACGCATGTACCTGCCATAGAGATTATTGGTAGAAGCGTGCATAGAAAGAGTTGTGCCAACTTCACGAGGTCGCGGTGCTGGAATGGGACATCTGGGGGAATATGAAACACCCCTTCCCGGACTCCCGGTTACCTCCCCCTTGAACCCCATTGAAGGTTGTGTTTTGGGTTCCAGAAGCTAAAAGTGCCGACTTTGGATCAATGGACGCACCTAGAACATCTATTTTATAAGCTGCCATTTTGAATTTAATCTTCAAATTGAAGTACCTGAAAAGTCTGGGAATCTGAGCGTCTCGGGGTTCATCCAATATCATATTATTTCCTCTGTTTATAACAAAACTAAAACACCCCAAAAGATAACTAAATGATTAGTTTTGAGCAACATAAGGGGCAATATACATGGCACGAGCCATTTCTTTGGATAATTAATGTACTTATTATATCCCAACTCGACCCATCAACCAGAGGAAGCTTGGTGGAACAATAATGGTTCGGAGCCGCTATAAAACCAGCGTTAGGTTATTTTGGCCCCCAAGGTTCCTCTGTTGTCCTCCTTTTATGTAATCTGGACTATGGCTTTAATTGGTTTTGTAGGTGAAGATATATTGAGGTACTAGAGATAGCTGCCGGTCTGGTAAAGTGAAGAATACATGGAAATCCTCCATCTTCTATCAGAGAGAAAAATATTCTTATAGGATTTAAAAATTGGAAGAGAGAAACTTTTTTTTGCATCATCGTATTCCTAGAATTCGGAGCCTACATTAATGACACATCTATGTACATGAAGTCATTCCTTTGTACATGCTGGGTTTATTAACACTTTGTAATCATATATAAGGCATATATACAGTGTACCTACGAGCGGATAGGTGTTGTTTTTTACTTTCCCTGTTCATAAACTGATGTTTTTGTTTTATGTGGGATGTGAGGTTCCTTCTAATCCCGAGGAAAGTCGAGAAAATCAGCTTAACCTGCCCTATTCTGATGTCGCTGCTTAAAATGGGTCATTGTCAAGGCCCAACAATAAGAGTATGTGCATTTTATTTAGCAATGCCCAGTAGCCTGACCCTTCGAAGGTTGTCCTGACTGGAGGAGGTTGTGGTAACCAACCTCTTCATCTATGTGTAGATCACACCGAACGGCGTGTAGACCTTAGATATCTGAGACCGCACATAGAATGGCTTTAAACCTTTGACTCATTTTCTAGGTTGGTCACGTCTCCGTTCCTCTCTGTCTGATCCTCGGGGGTTTTATCTCCATTTTCGCTGACCAATTCCGGATTCTGGTTGAGTTTGCTGGATACTGACCAGCTCAGCGGCATTTCCGCCCTGGTGATCATCTCAGCCAGTTCTTTGGCGCTGCAGGCCGGCGTGTTGGTCTCATAGGTGTCATGAAAGCTGTTGTAGTCCACTTCATAAAACCCGTCTTCGAGGGTAAGGACGGGTGTGAATCGATGGCCCCATAGGATTTCCGATGTAACGTAAGAGCTTCGAGCTTGACAGGTCATACCTAAGGAGTTAAATGACAAGAAAAAGGATTTTACTGAGTGAACAGAAGAGGTGGATTATTAATGTTTATCCAAAAAATTTCAAAAAGAAATCGAGACGAATTACGGCCAATGTTGATTTTGATAATAAGAAAGCCAAGACTAATGGTGGAAATGAATATGATGTTGTTTTTAAACTCACTCTATCACTATTTTATAGTAATAATATATGTATTCTATGGTGTATATATCTTTCTTACATCAGTCTAGGCAAACATGTGCATGTGTGTGTATATATACACTACCGTTCAAAAGTTTGGGGTCACATTGAAATGTCCTTATTTTTGAAGGAAAAGCACTGTACTTTCCAATGAAGATAACTTTAAACTAGTCCTAACGTTAAACAAATGCACTCTATACATTGCTAATGTGGTAAATGACTATTCTAGCTGCAAATGTCTGTTTTTTTGTGCAAAATCTACAAAGGTGAATAGAGGCCCATTTCCAGCAATTATCACTCCAGTGTTCTAATGGTACAATGTGTTTGCTCATTGGCTCAGAAGGCTAATGGATGATTAGAAAACCCTTGTGCAATCATGTTCACACATCTGAAAACAGTCTAGCTTGTTACAGAAGCTACAAAACTGACCTTCCTGTGAGCAGATTGAGTTTCTGGAGCATCACATTTGTGGGGTCAATTAAACGCTCAAAATGGCCAGAAAAAGAGAACTTTCATCTGAAACTCGACAGTCTATTCTTGTTCTTAGAAATGAAGGCTATTCCATGCGAGAAATTGCTAAGAAATTGAAGATTTCCTACAACGGTGTGTACTACTCCCTTCAGAGGACAGCACAAACAGGCTCTAACCAGAGTAGAAAAAGAAGTGGGAGGCCGCGCTGCACAACTAAGCAAGAAGATAAGCACACTAGAGTCTCTAGTTTGAGAAACAGACGCCTCACAGGTACCCAACTGGCATCTTCATTAAATAGTACCCGCAAAACACCAGTGTCAACATCTACAGTGAAGAGGCGGCTGCGGGATTTTGGGCTTCAGGGCAGAGTGGCAAAGAAAAAGCCATATCTGAGACTGGCCAATAAAAGAAAAAGATTAAGATGGGCAAGAGAACACAGACATTGGACAGAGGAAGACTGGAAAAAAGTGTTGTGGACGGATGAATCCAAGTTTGAGGTGTTTGGATCACAAAGAAGAACGTTTGTGAGACGCAGAACAAATGAAAAGATGCTGGAAGAATGCCTGACGCCATCTGTTAAGCATGGTGGAGGTAATGTGATGGTCTGGGGTTGCTTTGGTGCTGGTAAGGTGGGAGATTTGTACAGGGTAAAAGGGATTCTGAATAAGGAAGGCTATCACTCCATTTTGCAACGCCATGCCATACCCAGTGGACAGCGCTTGATTGGAACCAATTTCATCCTACAACAGGACAATGGCCCTAAACACACCTCCAAATTGTGCAAGAACTATTTACAGCAGAAGCAGGCAGCTGGTATTCTATCGGTAATGGAGTGGCCAGCGCAGTCACCAGATCTGAACCCCATTGAGCTGTTGTGGGAGCAGCTTGACCGTATGGTACGCCAGAAGTGCCCATCCAACCAATCCAACTTGTGGGAGATGCTTCTAGAAGCGTGGGGTGCAATTTCACAAGCTTACCTCAACAAATTAACAGCTAGAATGTCAAAGGTGTGCAATGCTGGAATTGCTGCAAAAGGAGGATTCTTTGACGAAAGCAAAGTTTGATGTAAAAACAATGTTATTTCACATACAAATCATTATTTCTAACCTTGTCAATGTCTTGACTCTATTTTCTATTCATTTCACAACGCATGGTGGTGAATAAGTGTGACTTTTCATGGAAAACACAAAATTGTTTGGGTGACCCCAAACTTTTGAACGGTAGTGTGTATATATATATATATATATATATATATATATATATATATATATGTATGTGTGTGTGTGTGTGTGTAGATGCTGGTATATCTTCTATCTTAGTGGATAGCTAGCATCTAAATGGTTAACTCAGTTCATATTATGCACTGGTATGTAGATACAGGCTCATACTCCCACATATCCTTTCCTGGCGTAAGAATGTCCTGAGATAGCGGGTTATGACCCCCTCCTTTCAGAGAGAAGCTGTTAGAACCAGGAATATAGAATGAGTCTATTCTCCTTACGTTTCGGTTCCTAGGAATTGTGTATTTAGTAGTAACACACCTCAAGTCGTTAACATATGTTAAACCATTAGCACCTAGAGCCAATCAGGAGTTCTTATGGTTAGGGGGGGGGGGGGTGTTTTTCTTATGATATGCAAGTGAACGTATATATACATTGTCTGTAATAAACTCAGAAGAGCATCCCTGTCGGATGATACTGGCTGTGTCAGTGATTTGTGTACACGACTTCTCATATAATTCTCTGATGATTTCCCTAACAACTATCAGGAGGAAGTAAGAGATCGTTTCTTTTTCCTGCGTACGTAATGCTCAATGTCGTTCCCTGTTGAGAGAGTCACCAAGAAGAGTGGAAATGACAAATGTACCGATCACATGTCAGGGCCAGACAACTAGTTGCAATATTAGGCGCAACCATAACAGCATGTATCTTGCTTTGTCCAGCTAAGGCCGCCTGCACACGAGCGTTCCGGATTCCGCTAGCGGATTTTCACGCGCGTATGGTACCTAACTGTGCTTGCGGATAGGTGCGGATGCGTGAAAAATCACGCGCGGATATACGCGGATGTGCTGCGGAAAAAAACGCGCAGAAAAACCAGCAGACACCCCTTATTGTAAACCCAACCCCTAGAGAACTGCCCATTCCTTGGAAAACAGCCTAAAAACCAACACCCAGACTCCGTTTTGTCCCTCTTGCTTGTGCGAGCACCGTTAAATTATTCTGGCAACATGCTTTCACCCGGTGAGCAGATGTCTTTGTGGGCATGGTTGATCCATGTAACTTTTTTCAGGCGCTTCTCCAGCGTGACTTTATTTCAGTCACTGCAAAAAAAATCACAAGAGGAATTCATTACTACAGATTTTGCATTCTTACATCCTGCATTGGCAAGAAATACTACCTATCTCCCTCTACACATTTGCCTGTGAAGCTCTGCTGTGTGTTGGGACGCCTCCTACCATGCCTACTTCCTGTAGTCATAGCAACCAGTGACTCCATCTGCAGCTGCACTGCGGATGTACTGCGTGAAAAAACGCACCCATTCACTTGTATTGGAGGCTTCACGCGCAGAATCCGACCCAAATTAGAACAGGTCGCAGATTTTTTCACGCGCGTGAAAAAACGCGATACAAATCCGTCCGTCTGGGGACAACTGCGGATCCTCATAGGAGTATATTGGCTGCGGTCTGGGGCAGATAGGCCGCCTGCACACGAGCGGAAATCCCGCCGCGGGATTTCCGGCGGGATTTCCGCCGCTGAAAGTTTGCATAGGAGTGCATTAAAATATGCACTCCTATGCAGACGGCCGCGGTTTGGCCGCGCGAAATCTCGCGCGGCAAACAAACCGCGGCATGTCCTAATTTTCTGCGGGGAACGCACTCACCCGGCCGCCGGCTCCAGTCTGCGCATGCGCCGGCTGCGCGGCAGCCGGCACATGAAAGAGCCGGGGCCGCCGGGCGCGGCAGCCAGCACAAAAATAGGACATGCCGCGGTTTGTTTGCCGCACGAGATTTCGCGCGGCCAAACCGCGGCCGTCTGCATAGGAGTGCGTATTGTAATGCACTCCTATGCAGACTTTCAGCGGCGGAAATCCCGCGGGAAATACCGCCGCGGGATTTCCGCCCGTGTGCAGGCGGCCTTCCTCTTGTGAATTTTTTTGCAGTGACTGAAATAAAGTCACGCTGGAGAAGACATCTGCTCACCGGGTGAAAGCATGTTGCCAGAATAATTTAACGGTGCTCGCACAAGCAAGAGGGACAAAACGGAGTCTGGGTGTTGGTTTTTAAGCTGTTTTCCAAGGAATGGGCAGTTCTCTAGGGGTTGGGTTTACAATAAGGGGTGTCTGCTGGTTTTTCTGCGCGTTTTTTTCCGCAACACATCCGCGCGTGATTTTTCACGCATCCGCACCTATCCGCAAGCACATACGCGCATGAAAATCCGCTAGCGGAATCCGGAACGCTCGTGTGCAGGCGGCCTAAGGCTACATTCACACAGGCGAGAAACTTGGTCTGATATCGTTCTTGCCAAAGTGCTCTTTTCACGCTGATGCAAGCGTTTTATTCAAAAACACATCACATCACTTCTGCGAAATTGCCATCCGCGGGCGCGTGTTTCACGCGCATCAAAGGGTCGCAAGTGTTTCCCATTGAGTTTAATGGGAAACATTGCACTGCACTCACATGACCATGCGACTGCCATGTGATGTGTTTAAGGGGTCCATTAAAAACAATTGGCAAGGCGCCAAAAGAGAGGAAATGCTCTGATTTTCATTCCTTACAGCATCGCTGCGCATTAAAAATTGCTCATGTTCACAAGACTCAATCATATAATCCAGAAAATTGGCTGCTGGTTAAAGTCCTGGAAAAGTTAGTGCTACTCCAGAAAGTTTACATACTTCTGCCGATCATTTATAACAAAATGAACATATTAAATCCCATATATCAAGCCATAAAATAATGCAGCGGCAGATGGGATGGATGCTCCCCGTAGAGGAGGCCATCATTTATTAATCGGCATCGCGCTCTTGTATAATCACAGCATATAAATTATATGGGATTTACTACACCAGCATCCCTTACAATTAGGCTTCGCTCGCATCAGCATCCTGATTACCATTTTCCCCTGGATAAATGCATCCATCTTTTTACGGAACTGAATGGCGTAGAATGGGCCGCATGGACTATAATCCCCTTCCTTTACACTTCTGGCTCCAACTCTACTGTGGATGTCTGGCTTGGCTGCACTGGCAGTCGGTCCAGGGATCATCTGATTGACGGGGATTCTGCGTGGTGGACCTCGCTGATCAACTATTGATGACTTACCCTGAGGACAGGTCCTCAATACTAGATATCCAAAAAACCCTTTAAGTCCCAGATTGGCTTTGTCCTCATGGGGTCAAACCATCACCAGTAGAGGGAGCCCCACGTGGCTTCGGCCCAGAGCTCAGTACATCCCGTTCTGCATCATTACACTGTAGCATCTGCCTCCCGCAGTGGATGTCGGTACCTCCAGCCAGAATGCGGCAGTCAGTTTCCTGTCAGGCACTTTAGTAAAACCTGTTCCAATTGTAAAATCTTGAGAAATAACATTTGTGAGCCGATTCTGTACGGCGAGAGTAAAGCTAAAGCGCTGCAAAATGCAGACACAAAACCCACGGACAGACAGCTTGTCTTACCTCCCACAGACCTGCCATCTGATCGCACAGCTCCGCGTGGCTCCAAGCCCCAAATAGCGATTGTTCTGCTCTCCCAAAACACTAAAGTCAGTGGTGCACTTAGAAGAGCCCACCGGGACGGTTCGGAGCTCTGCCGACCGGGGCTGAAGGCTCTGGGGGTTTACCTCTTCCATGCCATCTTTTGACCCTTGGACAATGCAGATCATCTGGAGAGGGGAGTCCTGCACAGCGAACCACTACCTAATACCAAAGGGGGCATAGCTGGCTGAGGTTGAGACCTGAAGACCTACATGGGTGTATCTGTGTGGTACAAAGGGTTAAACTCCAATGACAGGAGGGCGTTCCATAAATAGTCATTCTTTTACGCGATGTTTCATTCCATTCTGCTGGTTGTCTTGCAGAGCCGTCAGCTGGAAGTATGGGAAATGTACTGTAGTCTAGCAACGTAAGACGGATCACCGGGGAGGGAGAGCGGATCGCTGCGTGACTCAGTGGCCCATTAGATCCCTATGGAAGCTCTAGGCTAGACGTTCATCAGTATTCACATCCGTCTTCAGGGTTGGTCTTTGGGGCTACTTACCTAGGTCCTTAATCTCTGTCTCCTGCTCTGTATGATGTGGGCAAGGACAGAAGTGGATGTTGAATGTGATAACCCCGAGTCACGCAACAAGGAACCTCCTCACTCTCTTAGACTACCAGGGACTTTACCTTTAACCATTCACCAACTGTGACAATGGAATTTAGATACTGAATGGCAATTGTATTTGGCTTCTGAACAGCAGTATTGTGTGTGAAATCTATGGTGTTAATGAGGCACAATAGTGGCTACAATGCGGATGCAACGGACTATTTAGACTAGCAGGAACTTTACCCTTAATCCCTTCACTACTCTAGATCACCAATTACCATTAATCCCTTCGCAACCTTAGACCACCAGGAACTTTACCACTAATTCATTCACTAGACTATCAGGGACTTTGCCAATAATCATTTCACTACCCTACACCACCAGGGACTTCACCATTAACCCCTCCACTACCCTCCACCACCAGAGACTTCACAATTAACCCCCCTTCCTCCCCCCACTACCCTACACCACCAGGAACATCATCATTAACCCCTTCACTACCCTAAACCACCAGAGACTTCACCATTAACCTCTCCACTACCCTCCACCACCAGGGACTTCACCATTAACCCCCCCACTACCCTACACCACCAGGGACTTCACCATTAACCCCTCCACTATGCTACATTACCAGAGACTTTATTGTTAATCCCTTCAATACCACAGACCACCAGGAACTCCAACCCTAGACTACCTGGGACTTCACTGTTAAACCTTTCACTAGTTGTGGCACTATAATTCAGAAACTGAATGGCAGTTTTATTTGGGTGTGGACTGGCAGCATTGTGTGGGTAATATATGGTGTTATGGGGCACTATAATGGATACGGTGTGGATGTAGAGTTCAAGCATTGTAGAACCGTAATTTGTTTGTATAACTGCATATATTGGATGGAAAACGTATCTGCATCGTACAACAGTATTCAAGTCTAGACAATCGGGTAACAAGTATGTGTAAAGCAGGTGGGGGGGTCCTACTTCATTGTTGCCAATTCTCTTGCCGATTCTCAGTTCATTGGTGCCCAGGAGGAGGATTACAGTGGGGGATGCTAGTAACCTATAACCAAAGCGTGCAAAAGGAGGCCAATGTCCACCCGTGACGTCAGCAGACCCGCACAGGACGGTGGTCTTGCACATAAATATCCCACGGTCCTGCCAGGTTCACCAATTAGCAGCCTAAATATGTGGTTATTAAGTATGAAGCTGTCGGCTCCTGAGATGATGAATGGTTCCGCTCTCAGCCACATCAGATTGATGGCGGCCCTCATTAATGATTACCGTGTCTGCCCATTAGCGTGCTGTGACGTCTGTTCCATCTTGTAATTTGCTATGGAGATCGATACTTTCCCTCGTTCCTTCCGTTCCGTCTTGGGATGCAGAGAAGTCATTTCCATGCAGGCGCTGCCTACGGCGAGTCTGCGGTGCATTCATCTTCTGGGTTTAATATAATGAGCACATACGCTCCTGCATCTCAGATCCATCAGCTCCATCAGCTCCATCAGCTCCATCAGCTCCATCAGCTCCATCAGCTCCATCAGCTCCATCAGCTCCATCAGATCCATCAGATCCATCAGATCCATCAGATCCATCAGATCCATCAGCTCCTGTGATATCTTATTAGAAGAATTTACCATTCTGGTAACAAATCGATCCCAAGCGAGGTGATTGCAGAAGGAATGTGTTCCGGCGTTTACCGGACAGTAACATCGTACGGACATTTATATCAGTAGACCGGAGGGGATGTGTGGAACTGATCACACAATGGGGTTGTACAGGATTGGAAAAACATGGCTGCCTTCTTCCAGAAACTGCGCCACACCTGTCCACAGGTTGTGAGTGGTACTACAGCTCAAGTCCATTCACCTCAATCTTGAATCATTTAGCAAAAAGAACCAGCGGTCGCTGCTGACTGCGGCACGTAAACAGGTTGTCTGGGCATATAAAATGTGTTTTCAAATTGTAGGGTATGCTATAAAATAACGAAAGTATTGAATTATATGATATGCAGTCGTGTCGTGTGCGTAGCAAGAAGTACTTGTACAAAAGACACATATTGTAGTTTTACTAATAAGGTCCCAAGCGCTGAGCATGCAGCTTTGTCATAATTAACCTTTGTAATGTTTTACCAAAAGAGAAGTATCACACGTGCTGTAGACTTTCAATTGTTGACCTGTTGTTTCACTCTATAATCTCTTGAATTGCAACAATAAAACAGAAGAGCTTGGACACATCACTTGAGAGTGTTTCTCATTTCTTCCCCGATGCATCATATATAACGTATATATACCGTATTTTTTGGTGTATAAGACGACTTTTTAACCCAGGAAAATCTTCTCCAAGGTTGGGGGTCGTCTTATACGTCGGGAATACGCTGTAGAAAAAAAAACAATACTCACCTCCCGCGGTGCTGCTGCCGGCTGCCCTCCCTCCTCCACACTGACAGAGCATTTCTTTCTGGATGTGGGGCTTGAATTCCCCACCTTTAGAAAGCTAATGCTCTGATTGGCTAACTCAGCGCAGCGTCAGCCAATGAAAGCCAGCGCTGGGTTAACCAATCACAGCCATTCAATGACATCATTGAATGGCTATGATTGGTTAACGCAGCTCCGGCTTTCATTGGCTTATGCTGCGCTGAGTTAGCCAATTTTTAAAAGTTTTCCAGTACGTTAAATTCCCTGTTTCCCCCCAAATAAGACAAGATGATACTTTTTTACATGTACAGCTGCCTGGACATTATATAAATTGACTTTTATATCAACTGTAACTAATGGCTTATTCACACGAGCGTATGCGCTTTTATGTTCGCCCGCCGACATCATAAAAAGACGTGAACAGGCGCACAAATCTAACGTTTGTGCGCCCATTCAGACGGCACAGGCCCAGTGCATATATATATATATGCCGAGCCCACAAGGCCGTCGGGCAGAGAGAGTCAGTTTAGCTCTGCCAAGCTGTCTGCCCCTCTCCGGCTTTCTGCAAGCGAAGGGGGCGGGACAGGGCGGCAGCTTGTGTGCTGAGCTAGTGACTGCTAAACTCCCTCCCCCTGCTCTCCTCCTCTCCTTGCTGGCAGCCAGCAATGGGTGGGGACAGGGCGGAGCTTAGCAACTAGCTCCTGCCCTGCCCCCTCCCATTGCAAACAACCAGAAAGGGGCGGCGAGAAGGGGGAGGCAGTTTAGCAGTCACGCTGCTAAACTCCCTCCCAACTCCCTTCTCCGGCCGCTGTCATTGACTCCCGTAGGAGCCCGTGCAGCGGCCGACGTATTCCATTCCAGGACTATTGTTCCTGCCCGGCGCTATATTAGCCGGCTGAGGGCTTTTACGCCGCCGAAATACGCCCATCTGATGCATTAGAATCCAATGCATCAGATAGTAGTGTATATCACCGATATACACTTGTTTTTGAGGTAGATTTTATATTTCAAGCATCCTGAAAAATCCTGGAAAACCCTGCTAGGTCTTATTTTTAGGGAAACAGGGTCGTACCATCAAAAAATACAACAACCAGCCCTCCGGCGGTATTACTGTATCTTGACGCCACCAGGAATTCCTGGTGGCGTCAAGATTGACAGGGGGGTGACGCCCCATTAATGTGATTGGCTGCAGTGCTTTTTATTCGGCAGGTCCTTCTTTATAGAAGGCATAGAGGGGGTGCCGGCGCTGCTTCCGCACAGCCCCAGGTGCGAGTGCGTTCCCCGGCAGCGACACAGAAATCATAGCACTTTGCTTGTCACCTGTCAGCAGGGGAGCTTACGTCAGGAACCGGCGGCGGGACAGAACGCCGGACCCCAGCAGGGAGGCCAAACTAAAATGTTTCTGTTTTACCAGGAGCATCAGCTTTTCTTCAGAGCTGTCAGCGGGGGAGTGGCAGTCACCCAGCAGAGAGGCGGCCGCTGAAACAGGGCAGTCTGGCGGCCCCCGCCAGGGAGCACACGGCCGCAAAGCCGTACGGAGGAGTGAGGGGCTGGACGGCACGGAGCCGTAAGGGGCCGCCCGGGGGAGTAAGCATGGCTGAAATGATGGGTGGGACACATCACACTCAGGCAGCAGCACCCTGAAGGTTACTTAGCTTGATAACCTTACTTTATTACATGTAAATGCACAGCGGTAACACGGCAGCACTGACAGGTATTAATGTAAGGCTATCAAGATAAGTAACCTTCAGCGTAAGGCTCCAGGGCAGGCACAAATCAATCCACACTGCGCTGCTAGGACCTTACAACGTTGACCCTATCGGGAGCTGGGGGTGTGAGAGGGGTGTTCCTGCTGTCAAACCCTGAGCTTCCGGTGGCATCAAGGTACACTAATACCCCCTCAGGTAGTGATGTCAATGAATAGATAAAAGAGTTGGGATTATTTTGAAAGTGTGGAACAAAAACCAAAAATAAAAAAAAGGAGTGGTCCTTAAGGGGTTAAAATTTATGACCGTTTTGCCTGCAATGACCAGTGCCAGCCGCTACACAGTGGTTGGAGTAGTAGCTTCCGAGCGATGGACCCCAGCGGATCCTGAGGATACCTCATCGATAGTATTAGGCTAGAGAGACCCCTTGAACGGGTCCGTGTGATGACTGTATAAACTACGACGGAAGATACGCCACGTGAAAGGGTCCTGACTAACGCCACTAGGAGGTATAGCGAACCCCCCAAAAAAGAAAAAAGTTTAGATTTTTTTTGAAAGTGTGGAAGAAAAACAAAAATGAAAGACCAAAAGGGGTTAATGTGTAGAAATCGGTTGTGCGGTGGGAGGAGCTAGCAAATGGACATCATGGTGAAGAATACAGAAGAGATCTGAGGATCGCGGCTGCTCCGGAGGAAACTTACAAAGAAATGTAAAAAGGAGGTGAAGCAACGGTTTATAGTAGAAGAAGACAGCAGACGTGCTCGGCCCCCCGTGTAGTCGCATCATGGCTGAGCCTGTGGGAGAATCCCGTGTCCGCTAAATGTTATCACTACATCTGAACATGCGTTCCGCAAACCACAGGGAACATCAATATCCGGGGCTCCGGGGAACGCCAGGGCAGCAGAATGTGCAGAAATGACTAATGGAGGATCGCGGTTTCCTGAGTCACACGGAGGGGCTGAAGAGTCGGCTGCATCGACCTGATAGCAAATAACCGCGGCTTCAATGGCGCAGCATTCATCTAGGCTACTGCGGTCTTCATGGAGCAGACACGGCTGCAGGGATATGGACACCATATTCACACGGGCGTATGCGCGACTCGGCGCTACGGAGTGTCGCTGCACATGAACTGGTGACCTTCTTTTACAGACCATTCAAACTCCAAGCGCGAAAAAAAACCAGGAGGATCGCTGCTGCGCCGCCTCCTCGCACCGCGAATACTGCGTGAGCACAAAACCGCTGAAAGGAATGCTCTCATGTTGTCCCGTTATGCGACCGCGATTATCCCGCCCGTCTGTTTACGCCCAAAGCCCGTTAATGACGTCCTGATCGCAAGGCGGTATAGGAAGTGCATTCCAGCTACGGGTGACAACGGCGTCATACAGCAGGTGTGCGCAGAGAGTTGTCGCCATCTGAGGGCTGAGCGGCAGGACAGACAATGAGTACAGCCGCCATTGTGACCTGTATTAACCCTTTAGTCACACGGCCTATTTTGACCTGCAACAAAACAAGCCACCACTTATTAATTAATGGTGAGGGGAAAAAAAACATCAATTCTGCCAGTTTTTTGTCGGTTGCAGTCGCCTCCTGCTGCGGAGGACGCGGGCGCAGCTTCTGAAGGGGGACCAATCCTCACCCAGGGAGCACATTTATGTCCCGGAGCAGAAGGACGATAAAGAGGTTTTCCCACAAGACAGCAGCGCTGCGCTTACGTGTCCGGCGCTCCATTCACTGCCAGGAGACGGGGCGGTAGCGGAGCACATCAACGCCCTTCGTCCCGCGTCATGTTTGCGCAGCTCTGCTCCATTCGGGGGGTCCTAGCGGTTGGACCTCCAAAGATCGGACATTTATTCCCTAGATGCCCGCGAGGACGATCTGTGGCATTCCACACTAGAATTGACTTTGCGGAAAGGTTGCGGGACCCGCATTATCGCATAGCATTGGCATGGGAGAATCTGCAGTGCGCATGTCTGTCCGCGAGGCGTACGGATCATCTGCAGTACAGAAAAAGAAGATCAGCAGTAGCCTTAGGCCTCTTTCACATCAGAATCATTTTGACACGTCAAAAAATGATGTCTATTAGAGCCAATGTGTTCCTATGGGTTCCTTCAGACAAATACACCACAAAACATAGGACATTAGTGCGTTCTTTTAACCCTGAAATTTCTTATAGACTCCTATGGCAGCTATCCGAGAAAGGGAGGGGGAGGGAGCTTAGCAGAGGCTAGCGCTGCTGAACAATGACAGGTGCCTCTAGCTAAGATGTTTAAAAGTAATTTAAAGTAGTTCTGCTGACCGGGGGTTTTGGGGCGGCAGCGTTAGTTTGCCAAAGCCAGCCGTGTAAATGGATGATAAAATCACGAAGAATAGCTGTTCTTCGTTCATTCGATTTTATGCTCTGTGGCAGTGCAGTACATAGAAGGGCCTGTAGAGGGCTGCAGATAGGACTTCTAGCATTAAAGAAAGGCTCAACACCTGCTGGGTGTAGCAGGAAGCAACATAAAAGTCTGTTCCTGTCACACTCAAGGGGGAAGTTAAAGCTCAGCTGAAGTGGAAAAGCTGAAAGCCTGAGGTCCAGCGGTGACCAGTGGAAGCGGTGGAGACGCTGTGTCAGGAACTCAGAGCCGGATCCATGTGGACCAGTTTAGGTTCGTTGCCCGTCTGACGGGGAGTACACCCTCCAGACGCCCGGTTGGGGCTAGGGACAGGACCCTGTAGGTTATGTACCCTGGACTGTGTAATATGCTGCACTTTGCTGTGTGCTGATAAATATATACACACACAAGTCTCCTGGAGCGACCCCTATCTGCGTGCTACCGATTTCTGGACTAAGAGATCAGCGATCCTGAGGCTCCAATAGTCGCAACCTTTTATCGCGGCTATCTGAGTGTCAAAATGAGGCCTTAGGCAGTAGAAGACCGGTGATCTACTACTGATGTCCTATCCTGCGCACAGGCCATCAATGTTCTACAACTGGACAACCACTTAAATCCGTCACCTCCAATGATAACTCTGCTGACCAGGCCCCAGTCCATACAGTAAAGCTGAAATGTGAGCTGCCTGAACCAGGAGATGTCAGCTGTTTACTCCAGCAGCGAACATGAAAACTGGAAAATGTTTGCATATTATATATATATATTACAGACTCAGACCGCAACAAACCAAAGTTTTCATTGAAGGGTAAAATTCTGAGGCCAATCTCACGCATCCGTTTTTTACCGCGATTACCGCAGTGTTCATTGATTTCATTGGGGCCTTGCAGATATGCGCTTGATGGCAATTTTCGAGTGCCGTGTTTAGCGCACCTCATCACCCATCACAATGATAGGGATGTGCTAAAACCCGCTGTCGGAGGCAGGTACCTACAGCCCAAAACCAAAGCAAAATTGTGGCAAAGCACCGCGCTCGAAATCGCATCGTTTTTCTGAGTGATTGTGTGAGAGCGGCCGGAAACGGAGACTCGGCCACATAATGTCAGCCGAGTCATTAGAAACATGGATAATGCTTGGAGCGGTCAGCGGCAAAACAAGACCCGGACGCCATTAATATTCTGGCGTGAAACTACCAAAACCGACAGCAACATGAAAATGACTAAACAGAAAGAGGCCGTACAAAACAGAACCGCGTGGAGCGAGCCGATCATAAAGCGTCCGAGAGTCGCCACCGATAGACATAGATACAAGTTCACCTCCAGATCTATAATAATGGCGCTTTCTACAATCCGTCAGTAACGACTCTAATCCAGGAAGTCTTTACTTAAAAATCACAACCATGTAAATGCGTAAAAGTGACCCAAATAAATCCGTCCTATCAGTCTTACAGATGGCAGAGAGCCCGGTGACTACTGTGCGAGGCCACAAGGTGGAGGGTGACGGAGGGGAAACGTCTCCGCTGCTCCTTGATCCCGCGTCTCCAGGACATGAAATGACGGTTCAACGGCTTAGCTGTGGAACGAGTCCAAGTTATGCTTTCAGATTCATTAGCATGGCAGTAAATCTCACAGCCGTCGAGCTGCAGACTTGCTCTCATTTTCTCTCACTCTGGAGAAGAATTGGCGCGCCGGATCCTTGCTGATGTAGAACGTTAAGCCGCTCTGAGACGGATCATTTATTTGTGATCAACCCAGAAGAAAAAAACCCTACAGGAAACTGACTGCTGCAGTCACCTCCAAACGAGGGTCTTCTGCTGCAGCTTTGGGGCCATCATTGTGTCAGGGACGGGGCCCATCATTGAGTCAGAGCTGGGGCCCACAGCTATGCACCTGCATCAGATGCCCCCAGCCCCAGAGCTGACAACAATGTCTGATGGGGAAGTTACCAGGTGTAGAGCTGACAACGGGGTCTGGTGAAGGGATGTCACCAGGTGTAGAGCTGACAACGGGGTCTGGTGGAGGGATGTCACCAGGTGTAGAGCTGACAACGGGGTCTGGTGGTGGGATGTCACCAGGTGTAGAGCTGACAACGGGGTCTGGTGGTGGGATGTCACCAGGTGTAGAGATGACAACGGGGTCTGGTGATGGGATGTCACCAGGTGTAGAGCTGACAATGGGGTCTGTTGGGGGGGGGGGGGGTTGTCACCAGGTGTAGAGCTGACAAAGGGGTCTGGTGGTGGGATGTCACCAGGTGTAGAGCTGACAATGGGGTCTGGTGATGGGATGTCACCAGGTGTAGAGCTGACAATGGGGTCTGTTGGGGGGGGGGGGTTGTCACCAGGTGTAGAGCTGACAACCGGGTCTGGTGGGGGATGTCACCAGGTGTAGAGCTGACAACAGGGTCTGGTGGGGGATGTCACCAGGTGTAGAGCTGACAATGGGGTCTGGTGGGGGGATTGTCACCAGGTGTAGTGCTGAAAACGGGGTCTGGTGGGGGGATGTCACCAGGTGTAGAGCTGACAACGGGGTCTGATGGAGGATTGTCACCAGGTATAGAGCTGACAACGGGGTCTGTTGGGGGGTTGTCACCAGGTGTAGAGCTGACAATGGCGTCTGTAGGAGGGGATGTCACCAGGTGTAGAGCTGACAACGGGGTCTGGTGGTGGGATGTCACCAGGTGTAGAGCTGACAACCGGGTCTGGTGGGGGATGTCACCAGGTGTAGAGCTGACAACAGGGTCTGGTGGGGGATGTCACCAGCTGTAGAGCTGACAATGGGGTCTGGTGGGGGATGTCACCAGGTGTAGAGCTGACAATGGGGTCTGGTGGGGGGATTGTCACCAGGTGTAGTGCTGAAAACGGGGTCTGGTGGGGGGATGTCACCAGGTGTAGAGCTGACAACGGGGTCTGGTGGAGGATTGTCACCAGGTATAGAGCTGACAACGGGGTCTGTTGGGGGGTTGTCACCAGGTGTAGAGCTGACAATGGGGTCTGTTGGGGGGGACGTCACCAGGTGTAGAGCTGACAACGGGGTCTGTTGGGGGGGGGGGTTGTTTGTCACCAGGTATAGAGCTGACAACGGGGTCTGGTGGGAGGATGTCACCAGGTGTAGAGCTGACAACAGGGTCTGTTGGGGGGGTTGTCACCAGGTGTAGAGCTGACAACGGGGTCTGGTGGGGGGGTTGTCACCAGGTGTAGAGCTGACAAAATGGTCAATTGTAGGGGGATGTTACCAGGTGTAGAGCTGACAACGGGGTCTGGTGGGGGGATGTTACCAGGTGTAGAGCTGACAACGGGGTCTGGTGGTGGGATGTCACCAGGTGTAGAGCTGACAACAGGGTCTGGTGGGGGATTGTCACCAGGTGTAGAGCTGACAACGGGGTCTGTTGGGGGGGATGTCACCAGGTGTAGAGCTGACAACAGGGTCTGCTGGTGGGATGTCACCAGGTGTAGGAGCTGACAATAGGGTCTGGTGGTGGGGGGAATGTCACCTGGTGGAGAGCTGACAACGAGTCTGGTAGTTGGATGTTACCAGGTGTAGAGCTGACAATGGGGTCTGGTGGTGGGATGTTACCAGGTGTAGAGCTGACAATGGGGTCTGGTGGTGGGATGTCACCAGATGTAGAGCTGACAACAGGGTCTGGTGGGGGATTGTCACCAGGTGTAGAGCTGACAACGGGGTCTGTTGGGGGGGATGTCACCAGGTGTAGAGCTGACAACGGGGTCTGGTGGTGGGATGTCACCAGGTGTAGAGCTGACAACAGGGTCTGGTGATGGGATGTCACCAGGTGTAGAGCTGACAATGGGGTCTGTTGGGGGGGTCGTCACCAGGTGTAGAGCTGACAAAGGGGTCTGGTGGTGGGATGTCACCAGGTGTAGAGCTGACAATGGGGTCTGGTGGTGGGATGTCACCAGGTGTAGAGCTGACAATGGGGTCTGTTGGGGGGGGGGTTGTCACCAGGTGTACAGCTGACAAAGGGGTCTGGTGGTGGGATGTCACCAGGTGTAGAGCTGACAATGGGGTCTGGTGGTGGGATGTCACCAGGTGTAGAGCTGACAACAGGGTCTGGTGGGGGATGTCACCAGGTGTAGAGTTGACAACGGGGTCTGGTGGTGGGATGTCATCAGGTGTAGAGCTGACAACCGAGTCTGGTGATGGGATGTCACCAGGTGTAGAGCTGACAACAGGGTCTGGTGGGGGATGTCACCAGATCTAGAGCTGACAATGGGGTCTGGTGGTGGGATGTCACCAGGTATAGAGCTGACAACGGGGTCTGGTGGGAGGATGTCACCAGATGTAGAGCTGACAACAGGGTCTGCTGGTGGGATGTCACCAGGTGTAGAGCTGATAATGGCGTCTGTTGGGGGGGGGGTTGTCACCAGGTGTAGAGCTGACAAAGGGGTCTGGTGGTGGGATGTCACCAGGTGTAGAGCTGACAAAGGGGTCTGGTGGGGGTTGTCACCAGGTGTAGAGCTGACAACAGGGTCTGGTGGGGGATGTCACCAGATGTAGAGCTGACAATGGGGTCTGGTGGTGGGATGTCACCAGGTATAGAGCTGACAACGGGGTCTGGTGGGAGGATGTCACCAGATGTAGAGCTGACAACGGGGTCTGTTGGGGGGGGGTTGTCACCAGGTGTAGAGCTGACAACGGGGTCTGGTGGGGGGATTTTACCAGATGTAGAGCTGACAACGGGGTCTGTTGGGGGGGGGGGGGGGGTTGTCACCAGGTGTAGAGCTGACAAAGGGGTCTGTTGGGGGGGATGTTACCAGGTGTAGAGCTGACAACGGGGTCTGGTGGGGGGATGTTACCAGGTGTAGAGCTGACAACAGGGTCTGGTGGTGGGATGTCACCAGGTGTAGAGCTGACAAAGGACTCTGGTGGGGGGATGTCACCAGGAGTAGAGCTGACAACAGGGTCTGCTGGTGGGATGTCACCAGGTGTAGAGCTGACAATGGCGTCTGTTGGGGGGGGGGGTTGTCACCAGGTGTAGAGCTGACAAAGGGGTCTGGTGGTGGGATGTCACCAGGTATAGAGCTGACAATGGGGTCTGGTGGGAGGATGTCACCAGGTGTAGAGCTGACAACGGGGTCTGATGGGGGGGGGGGTTGTCACCAGGTGTAGAGCTGACAAAGGGGTCTGTTGGGGGGGATGTTACCAGGTGTAGAGCTGACAACAGGGTCTGGTGGTGGGATGTCACCAGGTGTAGAGCTGACAAAGGACTCTGGTGGGGGGATGTCACCAGGAGTAGAGCTGACAACAGGGTCTGCTGGTGGGATGTCACCAGGTGTAGAGCTGACAACAGGGTCTGGTGGTGGGGGAAATGTCACCTGGTGGAGAGCTGACAACGAGTCTGGTAGTTGGATGTTACCAGGTGTAGAGCTGACAATGGGGTCTGGTGGTGGGATGTTACCAGGTGTAGAGCTGACAATGGGGTCTCGTGGTGGGATGTTACCAGGTGTAGAGCTGATAATGGGGTCTCGTGGTGGGATGTTACCAGGTGTAGAGCTGACAACGGGGTCTGGTGGTGGGATGTCACCAGGTGTAGAGCTGACAACGGGGTCTGGTGGGGGGGATGTCACCAGGTGTAGAGCTGAGAACGGGGTCTGGTGGTGGGATGTCACCAGGTGTAGAGCTGACAACAGGGTCTGGTGGGGGATGTCACCAGGTGTAGAGCTGACAACGGGGTCTGGTGGGGGATTGTCACCAGGTGTAGTGCTGACAACGGGGTCTGGTGGGGGGATGTCACCAGGTGTAGAGCTGACAACAGGGTCTGGTGGGGGATGTCATCAGGTGTAGAGCTGACAACAGGGTCTGGTGGGGGATGTCACCAGGTGTAGAGCTGACAACGGGGTCTGGTGGGGGTTTGTCACCAGGTGTAGAGCTGACAACGGGGTCTGTTGGGGGGGGATGTCACCAGGTGTAGAGCTGACAATGGGGTCTGTAGGAGGGGATGTCACCAGGTGTAGAGCTGACAATGGGGTCTGTTGTGGGGGACGTCACCAGGTGTAGAGCTGACAACGGGGTCTGTTGCGGGGGGGGGGGGGGTTGTCACCAGGTGTAGAGCTGACAAAGGGGTCTGGTGGTGGGATGTTACCAGGTATAGAGCTGACAACGGGGTCTGGTGGGAGGATGTCACCAGGTGTAGAGCTGACAACAGGGTCTGTTGGGGGGGTTGTCACCAGGTGTAGAGCTGACAAAGGGGTCTGTTGGGGGGGATGTTACCAGGTGTAGAGCTGACAACGGGGTCTGGTGGGGGGATGTTACCAGGTGTAGAGCTGACAACGGGGTCTGGTGGGGGGATGTTACCAGGTGTAGAGCTGACAACAGGGTCTGGTGGTGGGATGTCACCAGGTGTAGAGCTGACAAAGGACTCTGGTGGGGGGATGTCACCAGGAGTAGAGCTGACAACAGGGTCTGCTGGTGGGATGTCACCAGGTGTAGAGCTGACAACAGGGTCTGGTGGTGGGGGAAATGTCACCTGGTGGAGAGCTGACAACGAGTCTGGTAGTTGGATGTTACCAGGTGTAGAGCTGACAATGGGGTCTCGTGGTGGGATGTTACCAGGTGTAGAGCTGATAATGGGGTCTCGTGGTGGGATGTTACCAGGTGTAGAGCTGACAACGGGGTCTGGTGGTGGGATGTCACCAGGTGTAGAGCTGACAACGGGGTCTGGTGGGGGGGGATGTCACCAGGTGTAGAGCTGAGAACGGGGTCTGGTGGTGGGATGTCACCAGGTGTAGAGCTGACAACAGGGTCTGGTGGGGGATGTCACCAGGTGTAGAGCTGACAACGGGGTCTGGTGGGGGATTGTCACCAGGTGTAGTGCTGACAACGGGGTCTGGTGGGGGGATGTCACCAGGTGTAGAGCTGACAACAGGGTCTGGTGGGGGATGTCATCAGGTGTAGAGCTGACAACAGGGTCTGGTGGGGGATGTCACCAGGTGTAGAGCTGACAACGGGGTCTGGTGGGGGATTGTCACCAGGTGTAGAGCTGACAACGGGGTCTGTTGGGGGGGGATGTCACCAGGTGTAGAGCTGACAATGGGGTCTGTAGGAGGGGATGTCACCAGGTGTAGAGCTGACAATGGGGTCTGTTGTGGGGGACGTCACCAGGTGTAGAGCTGACAACGGGGTCTGTTGCGGGGGGGGGGGGTTGTCACCAGGTGTAGAGCTGACAAAGGGGTCTGGTGGTGGGATGTTACCAGGTATAGAGCTGACAACGGGGTCTGGTGGGAGGATGTCACCAGGTGTAGAGCTGACAACAGGGTCTGTTGGGGGGGTTGTCACCAGGTGTAGAGCTGACAAAGGGGTCAGGTGTAGGGGGATGTTACCAGGCGTAGAGTTGACAACGGGGTCTGGAGGGGGGATGTTACCAGGTGTAGAGCTGACAACAGGGTCTGGTGGTGGGATGTCACCAGGTGTAGAGCTGACAATGGGGTCTGGTAGTTGGATGTTACCAGGTGTAGAGCTGACAATGGGGTCTGGTGGTGGGATGTTACCAGGTGTAGAGCTGACAATGGGGTCTCGTGGTGGGATGTCACCAGGTGTAGAGCTGAGAACGGGGTCTGGTGAGGGGATGTCACCAGATTTAGAGCGACAATGGGGTCTGGTGAGGGGACGTCGCCAGGTGTAGAGCTGACAACGGGGTCTGGTGAAGGGATGTCACCAGATGTAGAGCTGACAATGGGGTCTGGTGGTGGGATGTCACCAGGTGTAGAGCTGAGAACGGGATCTGATGGGGGGATGTCACTAGGTGTAGCGCTGACAACGGGGTCTGGTAGGGGGATGTGACCAGGTGTAGAGCTGACAACAGGGTCTGGTGGGGGATTGTCACCAGGTGTAGAGCTGACAACTGGGTCTGTTGGGGGGGATGTCACCAGGTGTAGAGCTGACAACTGGGTCTGTTGGGGGGGGGGGGGGGTTGTCACCAGGTGTAGAGCTGACAAAGGACTCTGGTGGGGGAATGTCAACAGGAGTAGAGCTGAGAACAGGGTCTGGTGGGGGGAATGTCACCTGGTGGAGAGCTGACAACGAGTCTGGTAGTTGGATGTTACCAGGTGTAGAGCTGACAATGGGGTGTGGTGGTGGGATGTTACCAGGTGTAGAGCTGACAATGGGGTGTGGTGGTGGGATGTCACCAGGTGTAGAGCTGACAATGGGGTCTGGTGGGGGGGGGGATGTCACCAGGTGTAGAGCTGACAACGGGGTCTGGTGGTGGGATGTCACCAGGTGTAGAGCTGACATTGGGGTCTGTTGGGGGGGATGTCACCAGGTGTAGAGGTGACAATGGGGTCTGTTGGGGGGGATGTCACCAGGTTTAGAGCTGACAATGGGGTCTGTTGGGGGGGACGTCACCAGGTGTAGAGCTGACAACGGGGTCTGTTGGGGGGGGGGGATGTCACCAGGTGTAGAGCTGACAAAGGACTCTGGTGGGGGGATGTCACCAGGAGTAGAGCTGACAACAGGGTCTGCTGGTGGGATGTCACCAGGTGTAGGAGCTGACAACATGGTTTGGTGGTGGGGGGAATGTCACCTGGTGGAGAGCTGACAACGCGGTCTGGTAGTTGGATGTTACCAGGTGTAGAGCTGACAATGGGGTCTGGTGGTGGGATGTTACCAGGTGTAGAGCTGACAATGGGGTCTGGTGGTGGGGTGTCACCAGGTGTAGAGTTGACAATGGGGTCTGGTGGTGGGATGTTACCAGGTGTAGAGCTGACAATGGGGTCTGGTGGTGGGATGTCACCAGGTGTAGAGCTGACAAGGGGGTATGGTGAGGGGATGTCACCAGATGTAGAGCGACAATGGGGTCTGGTGAGGGGATGTCGCCAGGTGTAGAGCTGACAACGGGGTCTGGTGAAGGGATGTCATCAGGTGTAGAGCTGACAACGGGGTCTGGTGGGGGGATGTCACCAGATGTAGAGCTAACAACGGGATCTGGTGGGGGGATGTCACTAGGTGTAGCGCTGACAACGGGGTCTGGTGGGGGGATGTGACCAGGTGTAGAGCTGACAACAGGGTCTGGTGGGGGATTGTCACCAGGTGTAGAGCTGACAACGGGGTCTGTTAGGGGGGATGTCACCAGGTGTAGAGCTGACAACGGGGTCTGTCGGGGGGGATGTTACCAGGTGTAGAGCTGACAACAGGGTCTGGTGGTGGGATGTCACCAGGTGTAGAGCTGACAAAGGACTCTGGTGGGGGGATGTCACCAGGAGTAGAGCTGACAACAGGGTCTGCTGGTGGGATGTCACCAGGTGTAGAGCTGACAACAGGGTCTGGTGGTGGGGGAAATGTCACCTGGTGGAGAGCTGACAACGAGTCTGGTAGTTGGATGTTACCAGGTGTAGAGCTGACAATGGGGTCTGGTGGTGGGATGTTACCAGGTGTAGAGCTGACAATGGGGTCTCGTGGTGGGATGTTACCAGGTGTAGAGCTGATAATGGGGTCTCGTGGGATGTTACCAGGTGTAGAGCTGAGAACGGGGTCTGGTGGTGGGATGTCACCAGGTGTAGAGCTAACAAACCGGGTCTGGTGGGGGATGTCATCAGGTGTAGAGCTGACAACAGGGTCTGGTGGGGGATGTCACCAGGTGTAGAGCTGACAACGGGGTCTGGTGGGGGATTGTCACCAGGTGTAGTGCTGACAACGGGGTCTGGTGGGGGGGATGTCACCAGGTGTAGAGCTGACAACAGGGTCTGGTGGGGGATGTCACCAGATGTAGAGCTGACAACGGGGTCTGGTGGAGGATTGTCACCAGGTGTAGAGCTGACAACGGGGTCTGTTGGGGGGGGATGTCACCAGGTGTAGAGCTGACAATGGGGTCTGTAGGAGGGGATGTCACCAGGTGTAGAGCTGACAATGGGGTCTGTTGTGGGGGACGTCACCAGGTGTAGAGCTGACAACGGGGTCTGTTGCGGGGGGGGGGGGGGGGGGTTGTCACCAGGTGTAGAGCTGACAAAGGGGTCTGGTGGTGGGATGTTACCAGGTATAGAGCTGACAACAGGGTCTGGTGGTGGGGGGAATGTCACCTGGTGGAGAGCTGACAACGGGGTCTGGTAGTTGGATGTTACCAGGTGTAGAGCTGACAACAGGGTCTGTTGGGGGGGTTGTCACCAGGTGTAGAGCTGACAAAGGGGTCAGGTGTAGGGGGATGTTACCAGGCGTAGAGTTGACAACGGGGTCTGGAGGGGGGATGTTACCAGGTGTAGAGCTGACAACAGGGTCTGGTGGTGGGATGTCACCAGGTGTAGAGCTGACAACAGGGTCTGGTGGTGGGGGGAATGTCACCTGGTGGAGAGCTGACAACGGGGTCTGGTAGTTGGATGTTACCAGGTGTAGAGCTGACAATGGGGTCTGGTGGTGGGATGTTACCAGGTGTAGAGCTGACAATGGGGTCTGGTGGGGGGGGGGGATGTCACCAGGTGTAGAGCTGAGAACGGGGTCTGGTGAGGGGATGTCACCAGATTTAGAGCGACAATGGGGTCTGGTGAGGGGATGTCGCCAGGTGTAGAGCTGACAACGGGGTCTGGTGAAGGGATGTCACCAGATGTAGAGCTGACAATGGGGTCTGGTGGTGGGATGTCACCAGGTGTAGAGCTGAGAACGGGATCTGATGGGGGGATGTCACTAGGTGTAGCGCTGACAACGGGGTCTGGTGGGGGGATGTGACCAGGTGTAGAGCTGACAACAGGGTCTGGTGGGGGATTGTCACCAGGTGTAAAGCTGACAACGGGGTCTGTTGGGGGGGATGTCACCAGGTGTAGAGCTGACAACGGGGTCTGTTGGGGGGGGGTTGTCACCAGGTGTAGAGCTGACAAAGGACTCTGGTGGGGGGATGTCAACAGGAGTAGAGCTGAGAACAGGGTCTGGTGGGGGGAATGTCACCTGGTGGAGAGCTGACAACGAGTCTGGTAGTTGGATGTTACCAGGTGTAGAGCTGACAATGGGGTGTGGTGGTGGGATGTTACCAGGTGTAGAGCTGACAATGGGGTGTGGTGGTGGGATGTCACCAGGTGTAGAGCTGACAATGGGGTCTGGTGGTGGGATGTCACCAGGTGTAGAGCTGACAACGGGGTCTGGTGGGGGGGGGGGATGTCACCAGGTGTAGAGCTGACAACGGGGTCTGGTGGTGGGATGTCACCAGGTGTAGAGCTGACATTGGGGTCTGTTGGGGGGGATGTCACCAGGTGTAGAGCTGACAATGGGGTCTGTTGGGGGGGATGTCACCAGGTTTAGAGCTGACAATGGGGTCTGTTGGGGGGGACGTCACCAGGTGTAGAGCTGACAACAGGGTCTGCTGGTGGGATGTCACCAGGTGTAGGAGCTGACAACATGGTTTGGTGATGGGGGGAATGTCACCTGGTGGAGAGCTGACAACGGGGTCTGGTAGTTGGATGTTACCAGGTGTAGAGCTGACAATGGGGTCTGGTGGTGGGATGTTACCAGGTGTAGAGCTGACAATGGGGTCTGGTGGTGGGATGTCACCAGGTATAGAGCTGACAACTGGATCTGGTGGTGGGATGTCACCAGGTATAGAGCTGATAACAGGGTCTGGTGGTGGGATGTCACCAGGTGCAGAGCTGACAAAGGACTCTGGTGGGGGGATGTCACCAGGGGTAGAGCTGACAACAGTGTCTGCTGATGGGATGTCACCAGGTGTAGGAGCTGACAACAGGGTCTGGTGGTGGGGGGAATGTCACCTGGTGGAGAGCTGACAACGGGGTCTGGGGGTGGGATGTCACCAGGTGTAGAGCTGACAATGGGGTCTGGTGGTGGGATGTCACCAGGTGTAGGGCTGATAACGGGGGCTGATGGTGGGATGTCCCTTGGTGTAGAGCCGACAACGGGGTCTGGTGGGGGATGTCCCCAGGTGTAGAGCTGACAACGGGGTCTGGTGGGGGATGTCACCAGGTGTAGCGCTGACAACGGGGTCTGGTGGGGGATGTCACCAGGTGTAGAGCTGACAACGGGGTCTGGTGGGGGATGTCACCAGGTGTAGCGCTGACAACGGGGTCTGGTGGGGGGATGTGACCAGGTGTAGATTTGACAACGGGGTCTGGTGGGGGGGGGATGTCTCCAGGTGTAGAGCTGACAACTGGGTCTGGTGGGGGGATTTCACCAGGTGTATAGCTGATACATCATCTGCCCTCGATAAGGGGGTCTCACAAGTCATTAGAACATCCAATAGCACCAGAACCCACCGTAGGAAACGGCATGTGAAGGGTTACCATGGATGAGCGGCGGCACACAACATACAGCAGTGAATGCACCCGGGGGGCCTGCGCTGGGGCTTGGAGCGTCAGACTGTAAGTGAGTGAAAGCAAGTATTGTGGATAGATGAATCACAGTACACCATCTTCTGATCAGATAGCAGCACTTGGGTGTGTCAGTCACCTAGAGAGCGGTTTCTACACGACTGCATTGTCCCAACAGTGAAGTTCGGAGAAGATTCTGTTATAGGTGAGGGGTGGGGGTTCTGTTGGGAAGGGCACCCCCAACACCAGTGGGTACAGAGACATCCCGGACAATGTGGCATCAGCTCCCCTATGGCAATACTTTGTGTCTCCACCAACACACCCTTCCTCCCACATTACTATCTGAAGCTCCTCTAGGAATGGAGGCAAATCCCTGCACACATCTATGGGGATCTGGTGGGAAGCATCTGAGGAGGGGGACTGCAGTCATGGAGGCCAAAGGCGACCCAACACCGAATCGAAAAATGTGAATAACATCTAATTTCATCCCCTTCTATGTGTGTCCCAATACTTATGTCAACATAGTGTACAATAGAGGCAGACTATGCAGAAGGGTACACATATCATAGAGCAGTGCTTTCCACCTCCAGTCCACCGGACCCCCAACAGGTCATGTTATTAGGATCTCCTATAGTAAGAACCCCTGTGGCAATGTCTGAAGACCGACTATAATTACATCACCTGTGCAATACTGAGGAAATCCCGAAAACATGACCAGTTGGGGGCACTGAGGACTGTAGTTGGGAAACGCTGCCATAGAAGCACACCCTGAGGCAGTTTTTGGGCCCCTGGAGAGAGGGGCCCAGCTCTACTTGATTCCATCCCCTTTGTTATTAGTTGGTGAGGACTTGCACAGGACTTCCCTCTCCCGAAAAGCTGCATTGTTAGCAAACAGCAGGTATGGGAATGGGTCCAAGGGTCACAGAAAGGAAATGCAGAAGGAAGAAGGCCATTATGTCCTCCAAGGAAAGATCCGGCAGCATAACAGGAGGCCTATTTCCATCATTACTACTGGGGTCCATCTATTCTATGTATTCCACAGCCTATGACATTGCTATAGGACCCGCAAGATGGTGGGCGCCACTCAGGGCTAGGCCTGTCTCCCTTCCTATGATCATGTGACTCTCACCCCCAAATCGGGAAACAAAAAAACAAAGTTAGAAGTTACTAAGGAGGAGATGATCTGATAACGGACAACACGACCAGCAGGGGGCCTCAGTTTGATTTTTACAACCCTCTATGTGCGTCAATGTTTCAGGCGCCTCGTAAATGATGTCAGAAATGTGCACTGGATAAAGAACTATTATGTTAGCATATAAAGTAAACAGAAAAATGCCTCCGGGTTCAGTCTGGTGAAGAACGAGGGATGAAATATTCATAAAGGGGCACGCTTCATAGCTGCTGCTCCTCAAACATAACTTATCTGATCTATTCCTGCAGTCCAGGATATCCCAGCAGCACAAAGATAGATAAGCGGATAGATATAAGATAGATAGACATAAGATAGATAGATAGGAGATAGATAGATAGATAGATAGATATGAGATAGATAGATATGAGATGGATAGATATGAGATGGATAGATATGAGGTGGATAGATATGAGAGGGATAGATATGAGAGGGATAGATATGAGAGGGATAGATATGAGAGGGATAGATATGAGAGGGATAAATATGAGATGGATAGATATGAGATGGATAGATAGATAGGAGATAGATAGATAGGAGATAGATAGATAGATATGAGATAGATACATAGATAGATAGATATGAGATAGATAGATCGATAGATGGGACATAGATAGATAGGAAATAGACAGATATGAGATAGATAGATAGATATTAGATAGATAGATATGAGATAGATAGATAGATAGATAGATATAGATGGATAGATAGATATAAGATAGATAGACGGATAGATAGATATAAGATAGATAGATCGATGGATAGATAGATAGATATTAGATAGATAGATTTGAGATAGATAAAAAAGATATGAGATAGATAGATCGAAAGATAGGACATAGATATGAGATAGATAGATAGATATGAGATAGATAGATAGGAGATAGATAGATATGAGATAGATAGATAGATAGATTAGAGGTAGATAGATATGAGATAGATAGATAGGAGATAGATATGAGAGATAGATATGAGAGATAGATATGAGAGATAGATATGAGGTAGATAGATAGATATGAGATAGATAGATAGATATGAGATAGATAGATAGATAGGAGATAGATAGATAGATAGGAGATAGATAGATAGATAGGAGATAGATAGATAGATAGGAGATAGATAAATAGATAGGAGATAGATAGATAGGAGATAGATAGATAGATAGGAGATAGATAGATAGGAGATAGATAGATAGGAGATAGATAGATAGGAGATAGATAGATAGGAGATAGATAGATAGGAGATAGATAGATAGATAGATAGATAGGAGATAGATAGATAGACGGATAGATAGATAGATATGAGATAGATAGATAGGAGATAGATTGATAGATATGAGGTAGATAGATCGATAGATAGGACATACATAGATAGGAAATAGACAGATATGAGATAGATAGATATTAGATAGATAGATATAAGATAGATACATAGATATATAGGTATGAGATAGGTATGAGATAGGTATGAGATAGGTATGAGATAGATAGATAGATATGAGATAGATAGATAGATATAGATAGATGGATAGATAGATATGAGAGCGATAGATAGATAGATAGACGGATTGATAGATGGATACATAGATATGAGATAGATAGATAGATATGAGATAGATAGAGAGATATGAGATAGATAGAGAGATATGAGATAGATAGAGAGATATGAGATACATAGATAGACAGATGATAGATAGAGAGAGAGAGATAGATAGATAGATAGATAGACGGATAGATAGATGGATAGATAGATGGATAGATAGATATAAGATAGATAGATAGATATGAGATAGATAGATAGATATGAGATAGATAGGAGATGGATAGTTGTGAGATAGATAAGTAGATAGATAGATAAACGGATAGATAGATAGGACATAGATAGATAGATATGAGATAGATAGATAGATAGATAGGAGGTAGATAGGAGATAGATTGAGAGAGAACGATAGATAGATATGAGATAGATAGATAGATAGATAGATATGAGGTAGATAGATAGATCGGACATAGATAGATATGAGATAGATAGATATATATGAGCTAGATAGATATGAGCTAGATAGATAGGAGATAGAGACGGATAGATAGATATGAGATAGATAGATATGAGATAGATAGATAGAGAGAGATAGAGAGATAGATAGATTTGAGATAGATAGATAGATATGAGATAGATAGATAGAGATAGATAGATAGAGAGAGATAGAGAGATAGATAGATTTGAGATAGATAGATAGATATGAGATAGATAGATAGATATGAGATAGATAGATAGATAGGTGATAGATAGATAGAGAGATAGATAGAGATGAGGTAGATAGATATTAGATAGATAGATATGAGATAGATACATAGATAGATATGAGATAGGTATGAGATAGATAGATAGAGAGAGATACATAGATATGAGATAGATAGGTAGATAGATAGATGGCTAGATAGATATGAGATAGATAGATAGATAGATAGATATAGATAGATGGATAGATAGATATGAGATAGATAGGAGATAGATAGATAGATATGAGAGCGATAGATAGATAGATAGATAGATACATAGATATGAGATAGATAGAAGATAGATAGATATGAGATAGATAGAGAGATATGAGATAGATATGAGATACATAGATAGATAGATGATAGATAGATAGATAGATAGATAGATAGATAGATATGAGATAGATAGGAGATAGATAGGAGATAGATAGATAGATAGATAGATAGAGAGATATGAGATAGAGAGATATGAGATAGATAGACAGATAGATAGGAGATAGATAGATAGATAGATAGATATGAGATAGATAGATAGATAGATAGATAGATAGATATGAGATAGATAGATAGATAGATAGATAGATAGATATGAGATAGATAGATAGATAGGAGATAGATAAATATGAGACAGATACTAAATTGAGGACTATCGTCTATAATAGGCCTTCGTTCCACCTTTCTATATCACTATGCTACTTTGTATCTGCAGCTAGACATAAACCGCCTTGCAGTGAGGGGGAATAATATCTGAGGAGGTCCATTCCATTCACCCGCAGGTCACTAAATGCACGGACAACTGTGTTACCGCCACCTAGTGCCCTTTACTGGCAGCAAGGCTTCTACTCCCCAACCATTTACCAGTATCACTTCTCTACTCCGTATCTGAGCCTGTTCACAAAACTTCGAAAATGCGCCAAACGCAGAGTTTTGTCATTCCAAGAAAAATGTAAAGGTAAGATAAGCCGGCGCCCGATCGATTTACTTCAAATGTAACTTGTCAGAAAATAAGCTAACGGTCTCCGTGTGCCAAACCATAACGGTAGGAGGGGAGGTCAACTCACCAAAGTATCGCAAATCACAAAACACAATATCGTAATATAGTATGTAAGGCCAGAAAGAACCCGCTGTCCATCCAGTTCAGCCTACTATCCTGCAATGTTGATCCAGAGACAGAAGCCCCCCCTCCCCCCCATGAGGTAGAATGCAAATTTCCTCCTTTTAGGTGAGCCCATATAAGGCAATCACAATTATGCTTGTTACAGTCCTGCATATAATAGATGATGGGAGAGATCTCTGTACTGACCCCTGATATATCTATACATAGTTATTAGAGCGCCCCCTTGTTACAGGCCTGGGTATAATAGATGATGGGAGAGATCTCTGTACTGACCCCTGATATATCTATACATAGTTATTAGAGCGCCCCCTTGTTACAGGCCTGGGTATAATAGATGATGGGAGAGATCTCTGTACTGACCCCTGATATATTATAGATAGTTATTACAGCGCCCCCTTGTTACAGTCCTGGGTATAATAGATGATGGGAGAGATCTCTGTAATGACTCCTGATATATCTATACATAGTTATTAGAGCGCCCCCTTGTTACAGGCCTGGGTATCATAGATGATGCGAGAGATCTCTGTACTGACCCCTGATATATATATACATAGTTATTAGAGCGCCCCCTTGTTACAGTCCAGGGTATAATAGGTGATGGGAGAGATCTCTGTACTGACCCTGATATATATATATACATAGTTATTAGAGCGCCCCCTTGTTACAGTCCTGGGTATAATAGACGATAGGAGAGATCTCTGTCTTGACCCCTGATATATCTATACATAGTTATTAGAGCGCCCCCTTGTTACAGTCCCGGTATAATAGATGGGAGAGATCTCTGTACTGACTGCTGATATATCTATACATAGTTATTAGAGCGCCCCCTTGTTACCATCCTGGGTATAATAGATGATGGGAGAGATCTCTGTACTGACCCCTGATATATCTATACATAGTTATTAGAGCGCCCCCTTGTTACCATCCTGGGTATAAGGGCGCCCACCCACTGGCGTTTGCGATTTTCGTGCGTGAAAAACGCAGCATTTTCCGCTGCGTTTTTTGCGGCTTTTTCGCGCCTTTTCCATTGACTTTCATGGGTGAATTAGGAGTAAAATAAGGACACATATGCAACTGACAGTTCCTATGTTAAAAATTGCAACGGACCGAAAAAAAAAACGCCAGTGGACAGGAACACATTCTATACTAATTGCTCTTGAGAAAAAACACAAAACGCAAAGGAAAAAAAATCGCCAGTGGGTGGGAGCCCTAATAGATGATGGGAGAAATCTCTGTACTGACCCCTGATATATCTATACATAGTTATTAGAGCGCCTTCTTGTTCCAGTCCTGGGTATAATAGATGATGGGAGAGATCTCTGTACTGACTCCTGATACATCCAAACATAGTAAGTAGAGCGCCCCCTTGTTACAGTCCTGGGTATAATAGAGGTTGGGAGAGATCTCTGTACTGACCCCGGATACACACACACACATATATATATATATATATATATATATATATATATATATACATACATACATACATACACACACACACACACACACACACACACACACATATATATATATATATATACATATATATATATACACACACACACACACACACACACGTGCAGTGCTGCTCCAATCATTTAAAGTGGGGCTAGTGGAGAGTGTTGTGCATTTGTACTCCACTATTTCCGTCAGCCCTATTTAAATGAATGGAGCAGGTCTGCACACATATAGCCACTGCTGCATTCAGTGGATACAACGAGCCTGCAGTGACAAGAAGAGGGGGTACGGGACCCCCATTCTCATAATAGATTGGTGTCACAGCAGTGAGCCCCCCACAGATCAGTCTTCTATCATCTATTCTGTGGATACGTGAAGACGGCTGATTGTGATACACCACTTTAAGTGAGGCAAAAAGGGAATTATCCCACCAGGATAGGGACAGGCCCACCAGATTGGGGTAACAGGGGTGGGAATCAGCCCATTGTCCCCTGCTGAGACAATAGTGTGTACGGAGCATATAGGGGGAATACATGAGACTATATATGAAATGTGTCTCCTATGCCGGCCTTCATATAAGGTGCGCTGGGTGAAGTGCGTATAATATATGGAGAGATGCACGGCTCTTAATAAATTTAGTGCATTTCTGGCCATCTTTGGTGCCAGGTAGTCAAAGCTATGCGAGCTAAGAGCTGGAATAGACCTACTCTATAATTTTCTAGTGTAAATGATAATAAATTTGCAGGCAGTGAGAGGCCACGCCCCCGAGGCTCAGCTCGTCCATTTGTCACAATGTTGGCAGATGTTGCATAAAACATAAAAAAGTCACATCAATTTGCAAAACCGTGCTTGCATCAACATTGCTGCCAGAACCCCAGTGCCAGTAGGATTAGAGTCATCTTTAGGGTTCCTCTACCCTCTATGTCGGCTCCCTGGGCAGCTCCATGGGCGGCTCCATGGGCGGCTCCCTGGGCGGCTCCCTGGGAGGCTCCCTGGGCAGCTCCACGGGCAGCTCCACGGGCAGCTCCATGGGCAGCTCCACCATATCATCATTATGTTGATCGCATTTCTTTGATAGTAATCAGTGAGACGACAACTGAGAAAGCCTTGCAGAATCTTATACAATATTCAGACCTTCCAGCAGTAATCCTATTTATTGTAACCCATTAAAGTGACCCACTAGTTTGGGGAAAAAATTTTGCCCTGGGCCTGGCGGGGGCTGTTATTTACCTCCGGTTGGTCTTCTGCACTGATGCCCCTCTGATCTGCCGTCTCCAGTTGTCCAATGCAATCTTCATACTATCATCTCCACAGTGCATTGGCAGTATTAGACTATCAATGCATTATACTTCCTCTATGATTGGCCAGTAGCAGGGGCGCCCTTAGCATGAAGTGACCTGAGCCTACCACCTTAGGTAGCAGTCGGTAGGACCTCAGAGGGGTGGCAGGTTGCCACCCAGCTGGTAGTTTTTTTTCTGGCCATATTAATGGCTGGTAAAAAAAAATTGCCAACTGCAAGCCAGCCGGGCAACAACTCCACAAGCATTCAACTCTCTGGCCCAGTTTCAATCATCCAGTGGTAGCTGCTGCCACTACTGTGAGTGCAACCCCACGACTTCTCCACAGAGAACACAACCGGCAGAACACTATTGCTACTTAGGCCACACTGGGGGACACTAATACTATTGGGAACATTACGGGGGACACTTGCTATTGTAGGTCACTACTGGGACACTATTACTGCTGGGGACACTATTACTGCTGGGGACACTATTACTGCTGGGGACACTATTACTACTGGGGACACTATTACTACTGGGGACACTATTACTACTGGGGACAATATTACTACTGGGGACAATATTACTACTGGGAACACTATTACTACTGGGGACACTATTACTACTGGGGACACTATTACTACTGGGGACACTATTACTACTGGGGACACTATTACTACTGTGGACACTATTACTACTGGGACACTATTACCACTGGGGACACTATTACTACTGTGGACACTATTACTACTGGGGACACTATTGCTACTGGGGACACTATTACTACTGTGGACACTATTACTACTGTGGACACTATTACTACTGTGGACACTATTACTACTGGGACACTATTACTACTGGGGCACTATTACTACTGTGGACACTATTACTACTGGGGACACTATTACTACTGTGGACACTATTACTACTGGGACACTATTACTACTGGGGCACTATTACTACTGGGGACACTATTACTACTGGGGACACTATTACTACTGGGAACACTATTACTACTGGGAACACTATTACTACTGTGGACACTATTACTACTGTGGACACTATTACTACTGGGGACACTATTACTACTGGGGACACTATTACTACTGGGGCACTATTACTACTGGGGACACTATTACTACTGGGGACACTATTACTACTGAGGCACTATTACTACTGAGGCACTATTACTACTGAGGCACTATTACTACTGGGAACACTATTACTACTGGGGACACTATTACTACTGGGGACACTATTACTACTGGGGACACTATTACTACTGGGAAGACTATTACTACTGGGAAGACTATTACTACTGGGAAGACTATTACTACTGTGGACACTATTACTACTGTGGACACATTTACTACTGGGAACACTATTACTACTGTGGACACTATTACTACTGGGGCACTATTACTACTGGGGCACTATTACTACTGTGGACACTATTACTACTGGGGCATTATTACTACTGGGGCACTATTACTACTGGGAACACTATTACTACTGGGGACACTATTACTACTGGGGACACTATTACTACTGTGGACACTATTACTACTGTGGACACTATTACTACTGGGAACACTATTACTACTGTGGACACTATTACTACTGTGGACACTATTACTACTGGGGCACTATTACTACTGTGGACACTATTACTACTGTGGACACTATTACTACTGTGGACACTATTACTACTGGGGCACTATTACTACTGGGGACACTATTACTACTGGGGACACTTACTACTGGGGACACTATTACTACTGGGGACACTATTACTGCTGGGGACACTATTACTGCTGGGGACACTATTACTGCTGGGGACACTATTACTGCTGGGGACACTATTAATACTGGGGCACTATTACTACTGGGGCACTATTACTACTGGGGCACTATTACTACTGGGGCACTATTACTACTGGGGACACTATTACTACTGGGGCACTATTACTACTGGGGCACTATTACTACTGGGGCACTATTACTACTGGGGCACTATTACTGCTGGGGACACTATTACTACTGGGGACACTATTACTACTGGGGCACTATTACTACTGGGGCACTATTACTGCTGGGGACACTATTACTGCTGGGGACACTATTACTGCTGGGGACACTATTACTACTGTGAACACTATTACTACTGTGGACATTATTACTACTGTGGACACTATTACTACTGGGAACACTATTACTACTGGGGCACTATTACTACTGGGAACACTATTACTACTGTGGACACTATTACTACTGTGGACACTATTACTACTGTGGACACTATTACTACTGGGGCACTATTACTACTGGGAACACTATTACGACTGGGGCACTATTACTACTGGGAAGACTATTACTACTGGGAAGACTATTACTACTGTGGACACTATTACTACTGTGGACACATTTACTACTGGGAACACTATTACTACTGTGGACACTATTACTACTGGGGCACTATTACTACTGGGGCACTATTACTACTGTGGACACTATTACTACTGGGGCATTATTACTACTGGGGCACTATTACTACTGGGAACACTATTACTACTGGGGACACTATTACTACTGGGGACACTATTACTACTGTGGACACTATTACTACTGTGGACACTATTACTACTGGGAACACTATTACTACTGTGGACACTATTACTACTGTGGACACTATTACTACTGGGGCACTATTACTACTGTGGACACTATTACTACTGTGGACACTATTACTACTGTGGACACTATTACTACTGGGGCACTATTACTACTGGGGACACTATTACTACTGGGGACACTATTACTACTGGGGACACTATTACTACTGGGGACACTATTACTGCTGGGGACACTATTACTGCTGGGGACACTATTACTACTGGGGCACTATTACTACTGGGGCACTATTACTACTGGGGCACTATTACTACTGGGGCACTATTACTGCTGGGGACACTATTACTACTGGGGACACTATTACTACTGGGGCACTATTACTACTGGGGCACTATTACTGCTGGGGACACTATTACTGCTGGGGACACTATTACTGCTGGGGACACTATTACTACTGTGAACACTATTACTACTGTGGACATTATTACTACTGTGGACACTATTACTACTGGGAACACTATTACTACTGGGGCACTATTACTACTGGGAACACTATTACTACTGTGGACACTATTACTACTGTGGACACTATTACTACTGTGGACACTATTACTACTGGGGCACTATTACTACTGGGAACACTATTACGACTGGGGCACTATTACTACTGGGAAGACTATTACTACTGGGAAGACTATTACTACTGTGGACACTATTACTACTGTGGACACATTTACTACTGGGAACACTATTACTACTGTGGACACTATTACTACTGGGGCACTATTACTACTGGGGCACTATTACTACTGGGGACACTATTACTACTGAGGCACTATTACTACTGAGGCACTATTACTACTGAGGCACTATTACTACTGGGAACACTATTACTACTGGGGACACTATTACTACTGGGGACACTATTACTACTGGGGACACTATTACTACTGGGAAGACTATTACTACTGGGAAGACTATTACTACTGGGAAGACTATTACTACTGTGGACACTATTACTACTGTGGACACATTTACTACTGGGAACACTATTACTACTGTGGACACTATTACTACTGGGGCACTATTACTACTGGGGCACTATTACTACTGTGGACACTATTACTACTGGGGCATTATTACTACTGGGGCACTATTACTACTGGGAACACTATTACTACTGGGGACACTATTACTACTGGGGACACTATTACTACTGTGGACACTATTACTACTGTGGACACTATTACTACTGGGAACACTATTACTACTGTGGACACTATTACTACTGTGGACACTATTACTACTGGGGCACTATTACTACTGTGGACACTATTACTACTGTGGACACTATTACTACTGTGGACACTATTACTACTGGGGCACTATTACTACTGGGGACACTATTACTACTGGGGACACTTACTACTGGGGACACTATTACTACTGGGGACACTATTACTGCTGGGGACACTATTACTGCTGGGGACACTATTACTGCTGGGGACACTATTACTGCTGGGGACACTATTACTACTGGGGCACTATTACTACTGGGGCACTATTACTACTGGGGCACTATTACTACTGGGGCACTATTACTACTGGGGACACTATTACTACTGGGGCACTATTACTACTGGGGCACTATTACTACTGGGGCACTATTACTACTGGGGCACTATTACTGCTGGGGACACTATTACTACTGGGGACACTATTACTACTGGGGCACTATTACTACTGGGGCACTATTACTGCTGGGGACACTATTACTGCTGGGGACACTATTACTGCTGGGGACACTATTACTACTGTGAACACTATTACTACTGTGGACATTATTACTACTGTGGACACTATTACTACTGGGAACACTATTACTACTGGGGCACTATTACTACTGGGAACACTATTACTACTGTGGACACTATTACTACTGTGGACACTATTACTACTGTGGACACTATTACTACTGGGGCACTATTACTACTGGGAACACTATTACGACTGGGGCACTATTACTACTGGGAAGACTATTACTACTGGGAAGACTATTACTACTGTGGACACTATTACTACTGTGGACACATTTACTACTGGGAACACTATTACTACTGTGGACACTATTACTACTGGGGCACTATTACTACTGGGGCACTATTACTACTGTGGACACTATTACTACTGGGGCATTATTACTACTGGGGCACTATTACTACTGGGAACACTATTACTACTGGGGACACTATTACTACTGGGGACACTATTACTACTGTGGACACTATTACTACTGTGGACACTATTACTACTGGGAACACTATTACTACTGTGGACACTATTACTACTGTGGACACTATTACTACTGGGGCACTATTACTACTGTGGACACTATTACTACTGTGGACACTATTACTACTGTGGACACTATTACTACTGGGGCACTATTACTACTGGGGACACTATTACTACTGGGGACACTATTACTACTGGGGACACTATTACTACTGGGGACACTATTACTGCTGGGGACACTATTACTGCTGGGGACACTATTACTACTGGGGCACTATTACTACTGGGGCACTATTACTACTGGGGCACTATTACTACTGGGGCACTATTACTGCTGGGGACACTATTACTACTGGGGACACTATTACTACTGGGGCACTATTACTACTGGGGCACTATTACTGCTGGGGACACTATTACTGCTGGGGACACTATTACTGCTGGGGACACTATTACTACTGTGAACACTATTACTACTGTGGACATTATTACTACTGTGGACACTATTACTACTCGGAACACTATTACTACTGGGGCACTATTACTACTGGGAACACTATTACTACTGTGGACACTATTACTACTGTGGACACTATTACTACTGTGGACACTATTACTACTGGGGCACTATTACTACTGGGAACACTATTACGACTGGGGCACTATTACTACTGGGAAGACTATTACTACTGGGAAGACTATTACTACTGTGGACACTATTACTACTGTGGACACATTTACTACTGGGAACACTATTACTACTGTGGACACTATTACTACTGGGGCACTATTACTACTGGGGCACTATTACTACTGTGGACACTATTACTACTGGGGCATTATTACTACTGGGGCACTATTACTACTGGGAACACTATTACTACTGGGGACACTATTACTACTGGGGACACTATTACTACTGGGGACACTATTACTACTGTGGACACTATTACTACTGGGAACACTATTACTACTGTGGACACTATTACTACTGTGGACACTATTACTACTGGGGCACTATTACTACTGTGGACACTATTACTACTGTGGACACTATTACTACTGTGGACACTATTACTACTGGGGCACTATTACTACTGGGGACACTATTACTACTGGGGACACTATTACTACTGGGGACACTATTACTACTGGGGACACTATTACTGCTGGGGACACTATTACTGCTGGGGACACTATTACTGCTGGGGACACTATTACTACTGGGGCACTATTACTACTGGGGACACTATTACTATTGGGGCACTATTACTACTGGGGCACTATTACTACTGGGGCACTATTACTACTGGGGCACTATTACTGCTGGGGACACTATTACTACTGGGGACACTATTACTACTGGGGCACTATTACTACTGGGGCACTATTACTGCTGGGGACACTATTACTGCTGGGGACACTATTACTGCTGGGGACACTATTACTGCTGGGGACACTATTACTACTGTGAACACTATTACTACTGTGGACACTATTACTACTGTGGACACATTTACTACTGGGAACACTATTACTACTGTGGACACTATTACTACTGGGGCACTATTACTACTGGGGCACTATTACTACTGTGGACACTATTACTACTGTGGACACATTTACTACTGGGAACACTATTACTACTGTGGACACTATTACTACTGGGGCACTATTACTACTGGGGCACTATTACTACTGTGAACACTATTACTACTGGGGCACTATTACTACTGTGGACACTATTACTACTGTGTACACATTTACTACTGGGAACACTATTACTACTGTGGACACTATTACTACTGTGGACACTATTACTACTGGGGCACTATTACTACTGGGCACTATTACTACTGGGGCACTATTACTACTGGGAACACTATTACTACTGTGGACACTATTGCTACTGTGGACACTATTGCTACTGTGGACACTATTACTACTGGGGCACTATTACTACTGGGAACACTATTACTACTGGGGACACTATTACTACTGGGACACTATTACTACTGTGGACACTATTACTACTGGGGCACTATTACTACTGGGGCACTATTACTACTGTGGACACTATTACTACTGGGAACACTATTACTACTGGGAACACTATTACTACTGGGGCACTATTACTACTGGGGCACTATTACTAATGTGGACACTATTACTACTGGGCACTATTACTACTGGGAACACTATTACTACTGTGGACACTAGTACTACTGTGGACACTAGTACTACTGTGGACACTAGTACTACTGGGGCATTATTACTACTGGGAACACTATTACTACTGTGGACACTATTACTACTGGGGCACTATTACTACTGGGAACACTATTACTACTGAGGACACTATTACTACTGAGGACACTATTACTACTGGGGTCACTATTACTACTGTGGACACTATTACTCTGTCACTTCAGACAAGTCTCAGTAGTTCAAATATGTATTGGAAATCTCATGTACCATGTAAAATGGGTGGTTTTTTTTGCAGGGTCGGGGGCTATTTCACAGGTAGCATAAAAGCTTGGGGCGCCCCCAGTCAGCACTGCTGACAAGATCAGAACTTGTCAATCAAAGGGCAGTGCACAGTGTGTATTAGCTAGCAAAGTGCAGTGTCCATCTTAGATCACGGAATACAGGATCCTGAGCGATAGATCAGAGGGATATCAGCATAGAAGAACGATGGCAGGATATATATTCCCCCCCCATCCTTCTCTGGTCCTAGGACATAATTTTGACTCAAAACTGGAGGCTTTGCTTTAAATAATAGTATGGCTTGTGTTTTCTTTGATAGCTCTGGCTTTCGAGAGGTCTTGTTTGAAGATCTTGGACCCTTCACCAAATGCACGACTAAGGCCTGACGCCAAGTCTAAGATATCAACCAAGCAATACCATAAACGGTGGAGGCCACAACCACAGGTGCAGGTGTAGTAGAAAATCAATGAACGTATAAAGAACCTTACCTGTTGCTTCCACCATTCCTTCCAAGATGACCACAATTTCCAGATCTTCTTTTGGTAACTGAGCTTTTGAAATCTCCCAAAATGGGCTGTGCTGGTTTATTTCATGGCTTATAATTAGGGGAGAAACCAAAAACAAACGATCATCTCCAGTGTCGTAGCCAACGTTGATGTCCGTCTGGTTTAGCGGTATGAACTCCCCTTCCTTCGTCTGTTTGGATTTGATTAGTTTCGCTCTTATTGATGCCTCTACAATATGTGAGTTCCTGAGATCCCCCACCCGGAACATCAGACACAGTTTTCCATCTCGAATGGAAATGACGGCATTGGTTGAAAAGACCAAAGTCTCAGCCCTCTTTTTGGGTTGGGATATTTTAACAAACATGCAGCCAACCATAAAAGCATTGACTATTGAACCTAAAACAGACTGTACGAGTAGAAGTATGATACCCTCCGGACACTTGTCTGTGATGACCCTATGTCCGTACCCGATCGTTGTCTCCGTCTCTATTGAAAATAAAAAAGCTGAAACAAACCCGTTAAGATTATCCACACACGGACTCCAGGTTTTGTCTTGTAAATGCTCCAGATCTCCTCGAATGTACGCTATAAGCCACCATATAAACCCGAAGAACAACCACGTTACTGTGTAAACCATGACGAAGATCAGCAGGTTGAACCTCCATTTCAGATCCACCAAAGTGGTGAAGATGTCAGTCAAGTAACGATATCTCTCTCGGACATTCCCGTGGTGGACATTGCACTTTCCATCCTTGCGCACGTATCTCTGGATCTTCCGTTTCGCACATTTTTGCTTGGTGAGGTCCTCCCTGGCTTGTTTCAGGAGCTTTGGTTGCCGTATCGAGATGGAACTCTCCACGTCTTGCTCCATGAGGACTTATTTGAGGCTTGGAAGCTGACAACATGAAAAAGAAGGAAAAACCAAAATATTAACGCTTTAAGGGAAATCTTAAGCTATAAAAAAACTGAAGTAACATATAATAAGAAATCTGTAATTATTAACATGGGACATTTAGTGTATAACTCAGGCCCATTTTATTGTACCCTATTGAGGAGTACTGAGTTAAAAGGAAGGGGGTCCTCTGTTCAGGATCCTCGTCTCATGGCCATAGTGGAGAGCAGTTACAAAAAGTACTCCTCACTCTGGAGGTCCAATATAAATGGCCACTGTGTAATACATACCTTCTCCTGTGGAGACACTGCAGAGAAATTGAGCACTCGCTGGCTGATTCTCAGCGGGATACAGATGATACTTTTGTTTCAGCTGGTATCCCGTTTGGAGAACAAATCACAAGAATGCAGAAGACAAGCGCTCCATACCCTTCTATGGTTAAAATAGAAAAACGCATCGCAGTCGCATGTAAATCGCATGGCAAGTGAGTGCAATATAATAGATGTTATCGCCCAAAGATAGGATATAGGATGGGGTATTTGCTAAGAGAAAAACCGTTCGTGTGAATAAACATATTGAGACCAATGTGCTATTATCACGCATGAGTTCCCACCGTATCACAACTGGACAGAACTCACGCGATAAAATTGCCTGTGTACATACCGCTTAACCTGGCGGGAGGGACGGCGGAGCTGTGCCATGAGAACACCAGGTCCTTGCACAAATTACTAGACGTCTCGTGTCGGGTGAAGGCACCATCGGGGCTTATTCATAGCGCCATGTGAGCAGCAATAATAGGGTGCAACTGGTTTCTTAAGAAGGCCGAGCAGAACCTCACAGGTGCATGCACGCATGGTGCTGCGCGCCACCAGAACCACGCTGGCCAGCCACCCACACCCCCAGCAACCGGACGACAAGCCGGGGTGACGTGCCCCGACCGCGGGACCCCGCAAACCGCCGCCCCGGGAGGACCAGCAATCGCCGCATGGTAACACTTTGCTGGAACACTATCCTTTAGGATGGATTGGATTCTTAGATTTGGTCTAGCACCCTCTGATTGGATGGTGTTGGGGGGCCCGATTACCTATGAAGTATTCACAGTAGTAATATATAACAGAGAACATACCTTTTGTTTCAACCATTTAAAACAATTTCTGTTCTGAGCTATTCTGTCCCCTAGATACTAACCTATTGATGAAAGTTGCGGGGTGCCCGTCCTGACAGGGACGGCTCCGCCCAGAACCTGCACCCTAATCACCCTATTATTCCCTAATATCAGTGAAAACATGAAAGAGGTGAAGAGAGAAAGAGGGGGGTGGGAAAAGTGTAGATACCCCATACAACATCCAAAATATCACCAATGGGACCGAAAAGCTCAAAACAATCCCCCAAGATGTTTGATATAGTCCAGCAATGACACTATAGAGGGTCTTAACTCTTTTCATCCATCTATATAGACTATAAATGTCACCGAGGAGAAATGTCAATGATTAAATAACATCCAGGAACACTTATATCATTCTTGCAGAAGTTCTACACACAATGCTATAAACAGCGGATATCAGATCCATCAGTCCATATAATAATATCTCAATCTATCTACTCAGCAGATTGGAGATAACTGCTGTATATAAGCAGTCCCAGGCTGTTAATATGTCACCCTACCAAAATCACAGAGTGAAATGTCTCCTGATATGTCACATGGCATGTGGAGGTGGGGTGCCTAACTGCTGATCTCAGGTGAGGTGTAGACATGTACAGGTAGAGTGCCCCACTGCTGATCTCAGGTGAGGTGTAGAAATGTACAGGTGGAGTGCCCCACTGCTGATCTCAGGTGAGGTGTAGACATGTACAGGTGGAGTGCCTCATTGCTGATCTCAGGTGAGGTGTAGACATGTACAGGTGGAGTGCCCCACTGCTGATCTCAGGTGAGGTGTAGACATGTACAGGTGGAGTGCCCCACTGCTGATCTCAGGTGAGGTGTAGACATGTACAGGTGGAGTGCCCCACTGCTGATCTCAGGTGAGGTGTAGACATGTACAGGTGGAGTGCCTCACTGCTTATCTCAGGTGAGGTGTAGACATGTACAGGTGGAGTGCCTCACTGTTGATCTCAGGTGAGGTGTAGACATGTACAGGTAGAGTGCCTAACTGCTGATCTCAGGTGAGGTGTAGACATGTACAGGTGGAGTGCCTCACTGCTGATCTCCGGTGAGGTGTAGACATGTACAGGTGGAGTGCCTCACTGTTGATCTCCGGTGAGGTGCAGACATGTACAGGTAGAGTGCCTAACTGCTGATCTCAGGTGAGGTGTAGACATGTACAGGTAGAGTGCCTCATTGCTGATCTCAGGTGAGGTGTAGACATGTACAGGTGGAGTGCCTCACTGCTGATCTCCGGTGAGGTGTAGACATATACAGGTAGAGTGCCTAACTACTGATCTCAGGTGAGGTGTAGACATGTACAGGTGGAGTGCCTAACTGCTGATCTCAGGTGAGGTGTAGACATGTACAGGTGGAGTGCCTAACTGCTGATCTCAGGTGAGGTGTAGACATATACAGGTAGAGTGCCTCACTGCTGATCTCAGGTGAGGTGTAGACATGTACAGGTGGAGTGCCTAACTGCTGATCTCAGGTGAGGTGTAGACATATACAGGTAGAGTGCCTCACTGCTGATCTCAGGTGACGTGTAGACATGTACAGGTGGAATGCCTAACTGCTTATCTCAGGTGAGGTGTAGACATGTACAGGTGGAGTGCCTCACTGCTGATCTCCGGTGAGGTGTAGACATATACAGGTAGAGTGCCTAACTACTGATCTCAGGTGAGGTGTAGACATGTACAGGTGGAGTGCCTAACTGCTGATCTCAGGTGAGGTGTAGACATGTACAGGTGGAGTGCCTAACTGCTGATCTCAGGTGAGGTGTAGACATGTACAGGTGAGGTGTAGACATGTATAGGTGAGGTGTAGACAACAGGGAAGTAGCGCTTTGGTATAATTTTTAAAAAAATAACCTCAATAAAAGTTATGTTTGACCTGCGGCTCACGACTTCTGTGAATTCTCCATACTATATTTTGTGTGATGGAAGGTTTCGTCTGGAGACCAATATTTCTATCAGTTCTGTGATTTGCTATATAAGAAGTCTCATAGGTGGCTGTCCTGGCCAGTGGTGCCGCGGTGAACCCTACATCCTAGTGCGTGACCCCGAAACACTGAGTGAGCGCTGTGTGTTTTTTAATACCAAAATAAAAGCATTTTACTGTAAGAACCAGTCCAGAGACCCGAGCCGTCAGCAAGGACTGTGCCCTTTATTCTGGCCTGAAGCCTTCTTTACAAGCATCAAGGCTGGCATGAACATCAGGAGAACCAGGACTTGCGGGATAGGAGGAGGCGTCATGGTGATCTGGATAACTTTGATCAAGTCAAGGCAAAGGTAGACAGGGCCCACTGTCACCCGAGGGTGCACAAACACCTGGCGCCAACCCTGGCAGAGACAACGGGTAGTTACAGAGAGGGTGCTGGTACAAATATGATGAGGATGGGGAAAAGAGTGGCCAACTTCTGCCATTTTGTTTCTCACTATCCACCTCAGGGCCCCTCCACACCGACGTATTTGCGTGCGCAATATGCAGAGAATAGAACCCATGGATTTCAACAGATTCATTTTCATCACTTTTTTTTTGCACATGTGAAAAATAATACAGCATGCTCTATTTTTGTGCACATTTGCGCACCGAAAGTCCCCATAGAAGTCTATGGGATGTGCACTCAATACGCGTGCAGCTCAGCGGGAAAAAGACGACATCTGGAACTAATTAGGCTAAATAGCCTTTACAAAATCCCAGCAGGGTGTGCCCTGTGCCCATGAGAACCGGCCCTGCGAGAGCAAAAAGTAAAGTAATATGAGCAAAATGCATCATTCACGGCGCAAATGCATTGTGCTCACCCCAGAGCTTCTGTGCAAACACTCCTGTGAACGAGCTGCTAGGGATAAATTACCAGAGACTCATCCCTCATTACTGCTGCGCCGAGGGTGCAGAATGTGCAAGGACCCTGACTTTCACTGGACTGCCCAAAGAAGTGGGCGGAGTTCATGGTAATTTGCATTTCTTAAACTGCATTCTGGGCATTCTGAAGTGTTATTGGGCTGATCAGAGTAGGATACAAATGTTGATAAAGACATTTTATAATATTGTGAAAGTAATTTGGGAGAGTTTACTCTGTCCCGAACTAGGTGGCGGCACCACGGCCCGAGCGTTGAAAGAATCCCAACACGGGGTTAAGGTCCATTTAGACAACGATTATCGCTGAAAAGACGTCTTTTGTGTCCACTTACCAAGCGGGGGATGCAGAAGACAAGCCGGGCCGGGGGATGAAGAACGCAGTTGGACCGCTGTGTTCTTCATACCCCTCCTGTCATCAGGGAGCGGGATGACAATAGTATCAGCTGTAGCCCGCTGTGAATCCCTGATGAGGCTCATCCTCAGCACGCTGACAGACAACGATGAGCGACGGCTTAACGAAAACTGCCGGATGTCAGCGCAGTCACACAACGATCACCGCTCAAAAGACGGGCTTTGAGCGATAATCGTTATGCCTAAATGGGCCTTTAATGTGATGACCGGCGCCCTCTGTCTGTCACAAGGTTTATTTATGGCCTTCTGATCAGCTGAAGTTTTTAGTGCTGCCATTTTTGGTACCCATGACTTCACAGAAGGAGCGCCCCCCATCTGTCAACCATTAATATACCACGATCAGCATTGATCGCAGCATGTAAGAGGTTAACAGTGGGGGTTGATGTTCTCACCGATCCCCACTATTACAGAGGGCGGCCGGCCGTCAGTCACAGCCGACTTCCGCTGCAGATGGTGCGGGCTCAACATCCGAGCCCATGCCATCCATGAGGCACGACTGTATGTCCATTTGTGGGAACGCCTTCCAGCCGGGATGTACATTTACACTCTGGGCCTGGAAGGGGTTAAAGGATTTGTAAGTTTACAGGAAGTAGTCCATTAATGGTACTGCTAGCCGCTGCCTCCAGCTCCTGTGTTCTGCTTCTTGGTGACTCCTCGGAAGCTTCTACAGTGGCTCAGTGCGAGGAACACGCATGGACTATTATATGCAATGTAGATAACACTTCTGTTCTATCATGATTATTAAAGTTGCCTTTTCTGGCAGTCGCATGATTGGCCACTGACTATAATGGGCCGGCCCTGCAGCTAAACTCAGCCAATAGGGGGCAGAGGCGCCGGTGGTCTCATAGTGCCGCGATCACTCTGCTGCTAGGATATTGGCGGTAAATCCCAGTGAGGCGTCGACCGCTGCATGCCACGAGACCGCTGTGTGCCACGGGACCGCTGCGTGCCACGAGACCGCTGCGAGCCACGAGACCACTGCGAGCCACGAGACCGCTGTGTGCCACAGGACCGCTGCATACCACGGGACCGCTGCGTGCCACGAGACCGCTGCGAGCCACGAGACCGCTGCGAGCCACGGGACCGCTGCGTGCCACAAGACCGTTGCGTGCCACGAGACCGCTGCGAGCCACGGGACCGCTGCGAGCCACGGGACCGCTCCGTGCCACGGGACGACCCCCTTTATGGCATGTTCATGGAGATGATATTCTGGCAGCCAGACTCGCCCTTATCATAAAACGTCCATTAAAGACGCGGCGGCTCGTTCCCACAATCCATATGAGCGCATTGCTGGAAGTTCCAATCTATCTTTGCGTGACATACTGTATAGATGGCGTCTCATGCAGAGCGATGCGCCGCGCCGGATGCCAGATTGCATTTGCATTTCTCTGCTTTACATGGATTATGGTTTTGATTAAACATAAAATTGTGATGTTTTCTCTTCCGCGCTCAAGGGCAGCCGAGACGGGGAATAGACATGGAGCCACGTTGCCACTTTAAATTGGGTCACTTTGGAGAAATGTATAGTGCGAGCTTAAAGCAGCCAAACACTATACACTTTTCATAAGCATTTAAAGCGGCACGGCCGTCTCCAAACTAACCCGGGCTTCTGCCTCTTGGGGTTTTTTTGCCTTCTTCTGGACCAACAAGGGGAGGGGGGGGGGGGGGAGGAAACAGGCTGAACTGGATGGACATTGTCTCCCTTCAGCCCCACATACTATGTTACTATGTTACTATGTATGTTGCTATGTTACTATGTATGTTACTTTGTATGTTACTATGTATGTTACTATGTTACTATGTATGTTACTTTGTATGTTACTATGTATGTTGCTATGTATGTTACTATGTTACTATGTATGTTACTATGTTGCTATGTATGTTGCTATGTTACTATGTATGTTACTATGTATGTTACTATGTATGTTACTATATTACTATGTATGTTGCTATGTTACTATGTATGTTACTATGTTACTATGTATGTTGCTATGTTACTATGTATGTTGCTATGTTACTATGTATGTTACTATGTATGTTACTATGTTACTATGTATGTTGCTATGTTACTATGTATGTTACTATGTATGTTGCTATGTTACTATGTATGTTGCTATGTTACTATGTATGTTGCTATGTAACTATGTATGTTACTATGTTACTATGTATGTTACTATGTTACTATGTATGTTGCTATGTTACTATGTATGTTGCTATGTTACTATGTATGTTACTATGTTACTATGTATGTTGCTATGTTACTATGTATGTTACTATGTTACTATGTATGTTACTATGTATGTTACTATGTTACTATGTATGTTGCTATGTTACTATGTATGTTACTATGTATGTTGCTATGTTACTATGTATGTTACTATGTATGTTGCTATGTTACTATGTATGTTACTATGTTACTATGTATGTTACTATGTTACTATGTATGTTACTATGTTACTATGTATGTTACTATGTTACTATGTATGTTGCTATGTTACTATGTATGTTACTATGTTACTATGTATGTTACTATGTTACTATGTATGTTGCTATGTTACTATGTATGTTACTATGTATGTTGCTATGTTACTATGTATGTTACTATGTTACTATGTATGTTACTATGTAACTATGTATGTTGCTATGTTACTATGTATGTTACTATGTTACTATGTATGTTGCTATGTTACTATGTATGTTACTATGTTACTATGTATGTTGCTATGTTACTATGTATGTTGCTATGTTACTATGTATGTTACTATGTTACTATGTATGTTGCTATGTTACTATGTATGTTGCTATGTTACTATGTATGTTGCTATGTTGTGTTTACAGTAAATGTAGCAGAGTTCACTTTATTTCTCCTTTAAACAGGACTGCAGATTCATCTACTGTAAGGTCTCAGTCCGCTCTCACACCGGCGTAAGGACGCAGCGTTTTACAGCACTTTAGTGCGGCGTTTTTGACAGTGTTAGACGTTTTTTACGCACCCCATCATTTGAATGGGCGATGAGGCACATCAGATGCGCTGAACACACAAATAGAACATACAGCGTTGGTTTTAAAGCGTGTTACAAACGCTTCGCTACAACACTCGTCTGAGAGTGAAATGCATTAGGAATGCCCGCTAAACGCTGTAAAAAACCGCCTGTGTGAGAGCGTGAAGGAGGGACAAACCGTCGGATAACAAATTCAACTCTGCTAGATCTACGGCTTTTGAATCCCACAATGACAGCCATTACAGCTGCATACAGATCTTTAGGTCAGTCCGAGGTGGGAGACGATTTAAAGGTATTGTCCACCCGATTACCATTTTACAGTTACAGTGCGTGTTAGGGGGCCTGTCCACGGGCGTGATCACGCCAGCCGAAGCATTGCTATGGAAAGCGCCGACCCGTGTCCACGAGCGGAGGATCATTGCGATTCTCCGCTTGCAGCAGGCAATTCACAGCATGCTGCGAATTGCCATTATTCTCCACGGTCAGCCTATCTATCAGATTAGGCTGACCGACGGAGATTCGAGTGCGGCTCCTGCTCCCGGGCAGCGGTTCCCGCGGCGGAGATCTGCCATGGGACTTCACAACGCCCGTGGACAGGGGGCCGTATAGAGTCACTTTGTGCACTCACTATTCTGCTGGTGGAGTCACTGTGTACATACATTACTTATCCTGTACTGCTCCTGAGTTACATGCTGTATTATACTCCAGAGCTGCACTCACTATTCTGCTGGTGGAGTCACTGTGTACATACATTACTTATCCTGTACTGACCCTGAGTTACATCCTGTATATCTTTTATTATAAAAGTAAAAAACACAACAAAGACAAACTGTAACAATCAGAATAACCATATAAAGCAATATAAGGCCCTTCCCCCACAGTCCGTGATCCATAAACAAAGTAAATGTCCATATCCGGGCTTCCCCCCGCCGTACACACCCACACACATACACACTCAGCATATAACACAATATACAACTATAACACTATATACAAGTATATACCTAAAATATAAAACTAAGGAAACTATAACTACATAAACCCTGTAAACTACACCTCCAGGTCCAGCCGTACCGCACTGCACCCACACAGAACAAATGGAAGCAATAACATAAACAGCATAAATAACTGAAATAACAACATAAATAACCAAATTCAAACAGAAAGACCGAGCCAACTGGCATAAATAACTAACTAAAAATATGCTTGGTTTTTTTTTTTTTTTTTTGGGTCCCCAGTGCAGCTTGGGGGCCAAGCCTGCTCCACCAGTCCATGCCCAGAGTTCTTAGTTCAGGATGTGCCAAGCCACACCAGGGTTTTTTTGTTTTTTTTTAATAAATACCACACAGTGCCCGCCGCAGCCTGGGGGCCATGCCCGCTCCACCAGTCCGTGCCCAGAGTTCAATGTTCGGGACGTGCCAGGCTACGGCTCGAGGCGTGAATCCCTCTCCCCCCAACTCCCCACCCAACCTACCTACCACCCAGAACGTGAATATATACAATATACAATATATACAAAAGCATAATACACTCCAACCAACATACATAATATATACTATATACATAACCCGAAAGCCTAAGGTCGGCTCACCTGCAGCCCTACTTCATTCCATTTTGCCCATACCAAAACAAAAAGCTTCATGGTGCACTCACAGCCCGCCACCGGGATTGGAGGTGATAAGCCGGGCACAGACATCACAATGTTCTATCCCTTGAATTTAAAAAGGTGTCCCTATTCTCTCCCTAATTTGCCCTAGACTGTCCTTAGTCTGCCCTTCAGTCTGACCCTTCATGGAAAACTGTCCCTGCCCTATCCCTCCTCTTTCCCTATCCTGTCCCTATTCTCTCCCTACTCTGCCCCTAGAAGATTAAGAAAAGACTGTCCCTAACGAAATACAAGCCCTCTCCATAGGAGAGAAGCTTTAGATGTGCCCAGCCTCTCATACTCCAAAGAACGCACCTTCACCAGGTCACCCAGGATGTTCCTACATACCGTATCCACGGGGAGGACTTTCAGCTCCGTCGAGATTAAACACCGTGCACTCCAGATGTGGAACCTGACCACTAGGCTAACTAGAAATAAAGTGCAGCGGTCCCTGCCACCAAGGCCTCTGAAGGCTCCATAAGCCCACTCCGCATAGGAGAGGTGTGCCAGCTGATGCCAGCCTATGGAGACCCCTACCCGTTGGTATACCTCTGTATTAAAGGGGCACTGAAGCAGGAAATGCTCCATGCTTTCCAGCACGTCGCTGCACTCCTGACGGGGGCAACCCCTGTCAATCAGAGGCCTGCTCTTCAAGTTACCCCTTACATACAGTCTCCCGTGAAAGCAGCGCCAAGCCAAGTCCCAAAACTTCAAGGGGACCCGGGTTGAATTCAGTAAACGTAACCCTCCCTCCAGGTCCCGACTTGGGCAGTCCTTGAGCGCCAGGGGCTTCTGGAAATGGGTCAACAGGACTCTTTCGTCGAGGAGCCTCCTCGTCAGAGTCCTGATCTCCCACATCCCCAGACCCCACCGGCGTATCACCTTCAGAACCAAGGTAGCGTAAGCCGGGAGATGTCCGTGCTGCGTGCGAAGGTCCTTCACTCGCCCTCCTGTCTCCCATTCCTGGAAGAAGGGCCGAAACCATCCCCGGCAGGAGTAGACCCACGGAGGAGCCCTCTCCTGCCAGAGGTTGCCTATGTTGATCTTAAAAAAGGTGTCTACAAGAAACACCACAGGGTTGACCATAGACAACCCCCCTAGTCTCCTCGTGCGGTATGTAACATCTCTCCTGATCAGGTTCAACCTGTTCCCCCACAACATTAGGAAGAACAGGTTGTAGACCCGGGTCCAGAGAGGCTCTGGCAAAATGCATACGCTGCCCAGGTAGATGAATAAAGGGAGCAGGTATGTTTTGATCAAGCTAACTCTTTCCCGAAGGGTTAAAGACCAACCCTTCCACTGATTGACCTTGTGAGTGGCACCGTCCAGCCTGTCTACCCAATTTTGCATGGGGTAATCCCCCTGGCCAAATTTGATGCCAAGAACTTTTGCTGAAGTCTGGGGCACCGGAAGAGTGTCCGGGAGATCAAACACAGGATCCCCCCTTCCTAACCAGAGACTTTCGCACTTATCCCAGTTGACCCTGGACCCAGATGCCTCTGAGTAGCCATCCACCTCTGACAACACAAACTCCGCCTCCTCCCTTGAGGATACGAAGAGCGTGACATCATCGGCGTATGCCACTGCCCTCAGGGTAGCCTCCGGCACCACCCGGTCCATCCCGACCCCTGCTATAGGTCCACAATCAACCCTCCTAAGGAAGGGATCTATCGCAAACACATACAACAGGGGACTTAGAGGACAGCCCTGACGGACACCGGACCCCACCCTAAAAGGGCGGCCAAGCCAACCGTTCACCAGCGGGAAAGTCTCAGCCCCTGCATACAATGTTCGCAGCCAATCAACAAACCCCACTGGCAGGCCGTATCTCAGAAGGACTGACCAGAGGTACTCGTGGTTAACCCGATCAAACGCTTTGGCCTGGTCCAAGGACAGCAAGTACCCCTCCCAGTGACCAGCCCTACCCTGCTCCACTGCCTCCCGGACACCAAGAACAGCGCTAAAGGTGCTACGGCCTGGAACAGAGCAATGCTGGGCGCCCGAGAGGAGCCGGGGTGCAAACTTGACCAACCGATTAAACAGCACTTTTGCCAGAACCTTCCTGTCCGTATTGAGAAGTGCTATGGGACGCCAGTTCTCAATACGGCTCGAGTCTTTACCCTTTGACAGAAGGATCAAAGCTGACCTCCTCATTGACTTTGGCAGAGTGCCCGAGGAAAGACACTCATTTAATACCTCCGTCAAGAGGGGACTCAAGAGGTCCTTGAAGGTCTTATAATACTCGGATGTTAGTCCGTCCGGTCCTGGCGATTTTTTGAGCCGGAGCCCATCAATCGCCAGTTTAACTTCCTCTATTCTGATCTCTCCTGTCAAAACATCAAGAGAGGTGTCTACCCCCGGCTCAGGGACAGTTTCAGCCAGGAAAGCCGACATTACTTCCGAATCTAGATCCCTCTTTCCCAAGAGTTGCGAGTAGTAGGATCTGACGACCTCCAAAATCCCTGATCTGGATCGATTCAGGGATCCTGTACTATCGATCAGTCCAGTGACCACTTTACTATTCACTGACATCCTACAGTTTCTGTAAGGGTCGGGCGAGCGGTACTTCCCGAAATCCCTCTCAAAAACCAAGGATGCGTGTCTGTCATACTGGCACTTCTTGAGCAAAGATTTCACTCTGGAGATCTCCTCGCGGCTACCTCCAGTCGAAACGAGATGTTCGAGTTTCCTCCTCAGGCCGTTGTACAGGCGGTACCTGTCCAGGCATCTGAGGTTGGAGAGCTCTCGGAAGAACCTTGCCGCCCTCCTTTTGAACATCTCCCACCACTCTGACTTACTGCTACAGAGATCCAGTAATGGTACCTGGCTCTGCAGAAAATCCTCAAAGGACTGTCTTATCTCTGCTTCCTCCAGGAGTGATGAATTCAGTCTCCAAAAACCTCTGCCCATCCGGGGGGTCTCTGCAACATTCAGAGAAAACAATATTAGACAGTGGTCGGAGAATTCCACCTCAACAACGGACACTGGTGAAGAGATGGCTTCCTCCTTCAAATAAAACCTGTCTATTCTAGACCTGCTCTGACCTCTATAATAGGTGAACCCCTCGTGGCCTGGGGTGTGCCGGATGTGGACATCCACCAGGCGAGCCTCGCTAGCTATGCTATTAAGTGCGACGCTGTCAAAAGTCAACCGCCTGTCTCCAGAGCCTCCCCTATCGCGGGCTCTTGTGACTGCATTAAAGTCACCTCCAAAGACAACTTGGCGGCTGGTAAAAAGGTAGGGCTTGATCCTCATAAAGAGACTCTTCCTGTCCTTTTTTGACTGGGGACCGTAGATGTTGACAAGTCTCAATTCTTGTCCCTTCATGAGGACATCTAAGATCAGGCACCTTCCCATTTCTAATTCAATAACTCGTCGGCATTCAACCGCTGCGGTAAAAAGAACCGCCACTCCGCTATACGGCTCGGCCGCAAGAGACCAGTAGGAAGGGCCTGACCTCCACTCCCTTTTTGCCTTATGTACGGCTGCCAAGTCAGACAGCCTGGTCTCCTGCAAAAATAAAATGTCGGCTTCAACGCGGCCGAGAAAATCAAAGGCCGCAAATCTAGCCGTATCAGACTTAATGCTGGCAACGTTAATTGATGCCAGAGTCAGCGGAGTGGGTGCCGCCATCATGAGTGATTAAATTAGATGGCTTTCTTCCTCACACCCGCTTCCTCGGGGTCAGAGGAAAGCCCCTTACCTCTTTTTTTGGACACAGTTGTGTCCATAGCAGGGGATCCCCCGACCCCGTCGTCCTTGTTTCCAGGCTCCAGAGTAGCCTCCACCCCGGAAGGAACTATGCCTTCACGAGGTGGAGACTCAGCGCCCCCTGTTGACCCTTCCTTTGCCCTAGGGACCTTGCCCTCCGCCTCCCCCTCAGAAGAGGAGGAAGAGATGTCTTGGAGGGCTCGGAACCTATTGGAGAGTCCAACTGGAGGTGAGCAGGCTTTTCCTTCCAGTACTTGGCCCGGGGTGGGAGAAGATCTTGAATCCCCCCTTCGTTTCCTCCTCGTGGCACCTAGCTTACGCCGTTTCTCTAGCCACCTCTTGCCTTCCTCATCCACACTTTCACAGTGGGAGGAATCTGCAGAGTTGGTCTCCTCCCTCTGGATCCTCCTGTCCTCTTCATCTAAATCGCTGTCCCTCAAAGCCTCAGCCGCGAGATTTGCTTCTGGAACAGGGGCCACCATCGACCCACCTGCTGTGGGCGCTCCTGTCAGCTCCCTGCTCCGTCTGCGTTTCTCCTGACGCCTCTGCTCCGCAGGCGTCTTTTGGCGGTTCTTCACTGGCTCCTGAGCTCCTCCACCTCTGCTGGTCCCCTCACCCCCAGAGGCCACATCATGACCCCCATCAGTAGGTGCTGAGACCGCATTGGCAAAGGAACGTGGGCAGCGACTAAACGGGTGACCGAGGTCACCACACAGGTTACACCTAATCTCCGCACAGGAGGCGGCTAGATGACCCAGACCCCCACACAGAGCGCACTTCAAGGTCTTACAAGCGGCGCTCAAGTGTGAGGGGTCGCCGCACCTGTGGCAGAGCTTCGGCTGCCCCTGGTAAAAGGCCAAGATACGATCCCTGCCGAGGAAGGCTGCAGATGGTATGTGAGCCACTGAGTTTCCTAAACGCTTCAGCTTGACCATAAACGTCCAGGCCCCAGACCATATGCCGTGCTCATCCCTGTTCTTTTGGGGCATCTCCGTCACCTCTCCGTACCTACTGAGCCACGTCATGATGTCAAAGCAAGAAAGTGACTCATTACGAGTCAAAACGGTCACCTTCTTGATACCGTTCTGGCGAGACACCACCTGGATGGCAAAGTCTCGCCAACCGGGCTCGTTTTTCACCAGCTCGTAATTCCCCCAGAAGATTTCTAGGCCCTCTGGGCGAACGAAACTGATGTCAAACTCAGACGTGCCGTAGGGATGGATCAGGGCAAAGATGTCAACCGCCCTGAAGCCCATCTTCAGCAGAAGCTCCACTACCCTTGCCCTCGGGGGGCATGCATCATTGCCTCTCCAACGAAGACGGACCACATTCCTACGACCTGCGTCCTGCCCGGGTGTCGGTAGGGACCATACGGTTTCCCCCCTTTGCTCTCGGAAGGCACCCAAGCCATGTCTCTCTTTCCAGAGAGATAGATCCACCTCTCTTCCTCCAACTGTGATTGTACTCTCCCCCTTCCGTAAAGCCTCCAAGAGACGCTGTTGCAAAACGCCCTCCCTAGAGCCTGGAGACAAGGAGGACCCCTCCCCTCCAGCGGCGACACTGGCATAACTCCTACCAGGTGTTGTCGCCGCCGGAGGGGCGACTGGACCCCATGACCCCTCTGGCCTAACTACCTTATCCCCTGGGCCTCCAGATTCCTGGCCGCCAGGGGTACCCGAGGTGCCTGGAGGCCCAGCAACTGCAGAGGAACGTGTACCCTCGGCCTTGTCCCTTACATCTGCCGCACGCTCTCGCACATTCATCCCCGGATCTACCACTTTTTTCCTTGGATCATGTGGTCCATGGGTCCTGGCCTCTCCAGAGGTAGATGGTAAAACCTCCGGATTTTTGCTTGTGTTTTTACTTTTTCTTTTTTTCTTTTTTGCCTCCGCATCACTGGAGGCGCGGGATCCGGCCTGACTTGCTCCCAAATTATGGGAGACCCCAGATTTTAGGTCCACAGCCCCCTCCGCATCACAGGCAGCACTTGCTGCATTAGTGGCACCGCTGCCACCCTCCTTGCCGGTACCGCGACCTGCATCTGTACTGGCCTTTACTGCACCTTTCTTACTGATCTCCTTGCCCTTGTTACCAACTAGCACAGGGACAGGGGGTCTGACCAGCTGGGCCCTTTTCTCCCCAACTTCCCGCTCCAGGCCCACCACAGAGCCCGAGCCAGGGGGGTTTTTGGGGTCAGAACTCTGATCCGACTTCGCAGCCAGACCAGAGCTCCCAGGAACGAACACAAGCTTTTCCTGCAGCTTCTCCGGTTTCTTTTTCTTTCTCTTCATCTTTGTGTCCTGCTCTGGCAACTCGTCGCCAAACATGAAGCCCTCCATATGTACAGAGGCTTCCGGCTGCGGGGTCTTCTGTAGCTGCAATCTCCCTGTTCTTTCCTCCACCTCAGATTCCCCTGAGGTGGAAGGCAGCGCAATCTCTTCAGGTAGCTTGCCTCTGGGACTTGTAGTGCCTCTGGGCGTTGGTGCCAAGTCTTGAGAGCACACAGGCTGCTCCAGGGTCTCCTGCACATCCTCAAACTCTTCATCTGAGGCTTCACCATCACTTGACTCGGTCTGCTCGTGGTCACTGCACCTTGCCGCCATCTTAGCAAACCGGTCGTCGTTCAGAATTTTTTCTTTAAAGGGCCCGCTCTCCTCCAGGATCTTTGCCCTCACCGCTTCCCACATCTTTATGCAGTCTTTGCACTTTTTTATCGCTGACCTGGCTTCTGCCTGTTTGTCTTTAGAAGCTTTTTGCTCCAGTAACATTTTGGCGTCACGGAGCTTCCCTTTTTGTACCACCAACATTTTCCCTGCAAAGTTGTAGTCGGTGATGTTTTTAGCCAGCTTGGAGGCCAGCTCAATCACAGATTCCTCCTTCTTTTTGTCACTCCACATTCCTGTGCTTACCGGTATCTGCGGCTCACCTGCTCTCCTGCGGGTCTGGCTGCGCGTAACCATCTCACTCCCGGTGCTGTCAGAAGCTGCCGTGCTGACAAACGGAGCCACGCTGCTGCAGCCACGGCCCGGACCCAGTCTCTTCTTACCTCCAGCAGCTCCTGTCTTCTTGCGGGCTGCTGGCTTTTCTGGCACCCGTGGCAAAGTTTTTTCGGAAGACTCTGATGCCGCCATTGCCATCACTTCCCTCCCTCCCCCCAAGTGGCCCCGGGGGGAGGAGGTGCGGTACTCCATGTCCAACAAAGCCCAGAAAAGTGCACCTTCTCTGGGATCCAAACTCAGCAAAACCTCCTTCTCTGACCACACCCTGGAAGTTGCAGAGCTTAACCAGCACACACCTACTCCAGAAGCTGCGCTCACTATTCTGCTGGTGGAGTCACTGTGCACATACATTACTTATCCTGTACTGCTCCTGAGTTACATCCTGTATTATACACCAGAGCTGCACTCACTGTTCTGCTGGTGGAGTCACTGTGTACATACATTACTTATCCTGTACTGCTCCTGAGTTACATCCTGTATTATACTCCAGAGCTGCACTCACTATTCTGCTGGCAGAGTCACTGTATACATACATTACTTATGCTATACTGATCCTGAGTTACATCCTGTATTATACTCCAGAGCTGCACTCACTATTCTGTTGGTAGAGTCACTGTGTACATACATTACTTATCCTGTACTGCTCCTGAGTTACATCCTGTATTATACTCCAGAGCTGCACTCACTATTCTGCTGGTGGAGTCACTGTGTACATACATTACTTATCCTGTACTGACCCCGAGTTACATCATATTATACCCCAGAGCTGCACTCACTATTCTGCTGGTGGAGTCACTGTGTACATACATTACTTATCCTGTACGGCTCCTGAGTTACATCCTGTATTATACTCCAGAGCTGTACTCACTATTCTGCTGGCAGAGTCACTGTATACATACATTACTTATGCTATACTGATCCTGAGTTACATCCTGTATTATACTCCAGAGCTGCACTCACTATTCTGTTGGTAGAGTCACTGTGTACATACATTACTTATCCTGTACTGCTCCTGAGTTACATCCTGTATTATACTCCAGAGCTGCACTCACTATTCTGCTGGTGGAGTCACTGTGTACATACATTACTTATCCTGTACTGACCCCGAGTTACATCATATTATACCCCAGAGCTGCACTCACTATTCTGCTGGTGGAGTCACTGTGTACATACATTACTTATCCTGTACGGCTCCTGAGTTACATCCTGTATTATACTCCAGAGCTGTACTCACTATTCTGCTGGTGGAGTCACTGTGTACATACATTACTTATCCTGTACTGCTCCTGAGTTACATCCTGTATTATACTCTAGAGCTGCACTCACTATTCTGCTGATGGAGTCACTGTGTACATACATTACTTATCCTGTACTGACCCTGAGTTACATATTGTATTATACTCCAGAGCTGCACTCACTATTCTGCTGGTGGAGTCACTGTGTACATACATTACTTATCCTGTACGGCTCCTGAGTTACATCCTGTATTATACTCCAGAGCTGTACTCACTATTCTGCTGGTGGAGTCACTGTGTACATACATTACTTATCCTGTACTGCTCCTGAGTTACATCCTGTATTATACTCCAGAGCTGCACTCACTATTCTGCTGGTGGAGTCACTGTGTACATACATTACTTATCCTGTACTGACCCCGAGTTACATCATATTATACCCCAGAGCTGCACTCACTATTCTGCTGGTGGAGTCACTGTGTACATACATTACTTATCCTGTACGGCTCCTGAGTTACATCCTGTATTATACTCCAGAGCTGTACTCACTATTCTGCTGGCAGAGTCACTGTATACATACATTACTTATGCTATACTGATCCTGAGTTACATCCTGTATTATACTCCAGAGCTGCACTCACTATTCTGTTGGTAGAGTCACTGTGTACATACATTACTTATCCTGTACTGCTCCTGAGTTACATCCTGTATTATACTCCAGAGCTGCACTCACTATTCTGCTGGTGGAGTCACTGTGTACATACATTACTTATCCTGTACGGCTCCTGAGTTACATCCTGTATTATACTCCAGAGCTGTACTCACTATTCTGCTGGTGGGGTCACTGTGTACATACAATACTTATCCTGTACTGACCCCGAGTTACATCATATTATACCCCAGAGCTGCACTCACTATTCTGCTGGTGGAGTCACTGTGTACATACATTACTTATCCTGTACGGCTCCTGAGTTACATCCTGTATTATACTCCAGAGCTGTACTCACTATTCTGCTGGTGGAGTCACTGTGTACATACATTACTTATCCTGTACTGCTCCTGAGTTACATCCTGTATTATACTCTAGAGCTGCACTCACTATTCTGCTGATGGAGTCACTGTGTACATACATTACTTATCCTGTACTGACCCTGAGTTACATACTGTATTATACTCCAGAGCTGCACTCACTATTCTGCTGGTGGAGTCACTGTGTACATACATTACTTATCCTGTACGGCTCCTGAGTTACATCCTGTATTATACTCCAGAGCTGTACTCACTATTCTGCTGGTGGAGTCACTGTGTACATACATTACTTATCCTGTACTGCTCCTGAGTTACATCCTGTATTATACTCTAGAGCTGCACTCACTATTCTGCTGGTGGAGTCACTGTGTACATACATTACTTATCCTGTACGGCTCCTGAGTTACATCCTGTATTATACTCCAGAGCTGTACTCACTATTCTGCTGGTGGAGTCACTGTGTACATACATTACTTATCCTGTACTGCTCCTGAGCTACATCCTGTATTATACTCCAGAGCTGCACTCACTATTCTGCTGGTGGAGTCACTGTGTACACACATTACTTATCCTGTACTGCTCCTGAGTTACACCCTGTATTAGACTCCAGAGCTGCACTCATTACCTCCTCATAGTAATAGTGACTCCCTTAACAGCCACAGTAGTAAGTGCCCCCATAATGCACCTCCAGCCACCAAACAAGCATGTAACTCAGTTGTAGTCCCTGTTTGTCGGCATCTGTGCTCAGGGACGCAGAGATCAGGGATCACACTGATTACAGCACTGGAGGCTGCTGCCACTGGACCAGGACTACAAGTCCGTTAAATGCTGGTCAGGGAGAGGTGGGACATGACTCGTGTCGCCCGGAACTGTGGGACAGTTGGGACACAGAGGAGGTCCAGAGCCGCCGTTCCCTGCGTACCTGGTACTGCAGTGCTGTGAAGCCGCGGCTCGTTGGCGCCACTCCTCAGCCATTACAGCGTCTGGCAGATGATTAGCCACCGACTAATCAACTGATACTGTATCTGACTCCACGACGTTGAGGCTGTAAACCTCTCGGTGATTCCACCACCGAGGGGCTGATAATGGCCTCCTCTGTCATCCTGCCGCTATTATAATATACCGCGCGGTTTGTTCCTCAGCCGTCAATCCATGGAGCGCGAGCTGCGACAGGTGAGACGGTTCTGTCGTGGATGAGCGCTGCGCAATCTACCAGCCAAATGACCTCTCATGATATATAGACGGAGACAGCGCAAACAGGATAACGTATCTGCACACGGGCAGATTCTTGTTGTGGAATCGGGAGCGGGCGTCCGCCTCTGGATTCTGTAGCAATAACCCTCCATAGCATGCAATCCAAAAAAGATTCTTCATGCACACAGGCAGAAACCAACTGGTTTCCACTCGCAGATGAAAAATCGCAGCTTGCTCCATTTTCCTGTGGTTCCCATGAGGACGGCTGCCATTGCAACCACTGGAAGCTGTCCAACTTGCGGCCTCTCCGCAATTGATATTGCAGACAGGTCGCGGATTCCGTAGGAAAAGCAGGAATAAAAATAAATAAATCTGTGCTGCGTATGTCTGATGGTGAGCCATGTGGACCAACAGTATAGAGAAACCAGAAGAAGAGAGCTCCACATGGATGCGGCCTACACACACAAGTACACAGAGTGCACCCGCTGCGGTCAGGACCGAATTCCATGCAGGATTCCCCATGTGAGTCTGTGCGTGCCATGTGCATGAGGCCTATCCTTGAGAATAGGAGGACACTAGGGCCTAGACAGGAAGCAATAATACTGAAATGACCCAAAAAAAACAGAAGGAAACAAACAAGGAAAGATTAATCAAACAGAAACTGTGAAAATCAAAGTGGACTAGAACACCAAGGAGCAAGACTCACAGGATAAGCTAGACAAGACTGGACTAGAACACCAAGGAGCAAGACTCACAGGATAAGCTGGACAAGACTGGACTAGAACACCAAGGAGCAAGACTCACTGACTGGACAAGCTAGACAAGACTGGACTAGAACACCAAGAAGCAAGACTCACTGGACAAGCTAGACAAGACTGGACTAGAACACCAAGGAGCAAGACTCACAGGATAAGCTAGACAAGACTGGACTAGAACACCAAGGAGCAAGACTCACTGACTGGACAAGCTAGACAAGACTGGACTAGAACACCAAGCAGCAAGACTCACTGGACAAGCTAGACAAGACTGGACTAGAACACCAAGGAGCAAGACTCACGGACTGGACAAGCTAGACAAGACTGGACTAGAACACCAAGGAGCAAGACTCACGGACTGGACAAGCTAGACAAGACTGGACTAGAACACCAAGGAGCAAGACTCACGGACTGGACAAGCTAGACAAGACTGGACTAGAACACCAAGGAGCAAGACTCACAGGATAAGCTAGACAAGACTGGACTAGAACACCAAGGAGCAAGACTCACTGAACAAGCTAGACAAGACTGGACTAAAACACCAAGAAGCAAGACTCACTGACTGGACAAGCTAGACAAGACTGGACTAGAACACCAAGGAGCAAGACTCACTGACTGGACAAGCTAGACAAGACTGGACTAGAACACCAAGCAGCAAGACTCACTGACTGGACAAGCTAGACAAGACTGGACTAGAACACCAAGAAGCAAGACTCACTGAACAAGCTAGACAAGACTGGACTAGAACAATCTGCCTAGAACTAGAACAATGAATACTGCATAGACTACCATATGTTGTCACAGCTATCAACTGCACCGCACTGTAGAAACCAAAAGTGCTCTAAAAACGTACCTCTTCAGGGAGGCGTACCATATTCCCTAAACCAAACCACTCGGTACTCCGCCTGATAACATGCTCCCTGAGCTACTGACTGCAATCCCTCCTAGCCGTAATCAACCGGCACCTGCAGTCATCCCGATTCAGCCACTATACGGCCTGACTATTGTCTATGTGTGTAGCATCCCTCACTCTCCACCTCGCCATACCGTGCCCATCTCTAGCCCCGCCATACCGCGCCCATCTCTAGCCCCGCCATACCGCGCCCATCTCTAGCCCTTTACCTTTTGTATTATCCCATTATCTGTAGTATGTAAGCTCCATGGAGCCCCGCACCCCTACTGTTTCCATCAATTGATTACTTCATGTAACCGTTGTCCGGTGTTATTTCCCCTGTATTGTAAGCGCTGCGGAATATGTTGGCGCTATATAAAGATTATTATTATATTTATAGAGGCAAACCAATCTGACCCTCCTCTCTGTAGTGAAGGTTGGTTTGAACATTACAATTTTTTAATAGTTTATATCTACCTACTGTTGTAGTGATAATAATATAAATGTGTTTCTTATGTCAGCCTAGGCAAACATATATATATATATTCATATAGCCACCTCCATAGAAAATAGCTAGCAGTGAAATGGTTAACTGGTTCAATACTGTGTGTGTGTTGCATTCTTCTGCGGTATCTCCAAACCACTCCTACACACAGTTCTGTAGACAGTGTTAAAGGGATTGTCCCGCGCCGAAACGGGTTTTTTTTTTTTTCAACCCCCCCCCCCCCCCCCGGTCGGCGCGAGACAACCCCGATGCAGGGAGGTAAAGAAAGCTTACCGGAGCGCTTACCTTAATCCCCGCGCTCCGGTGACTTCAATACTTACCGCTGAAGATGGCCACCGGAATCCTCTGTCTCCGTGGACCGCAGCTCTTCTGTGCGGTCCATTGCCGATTCCAGCCTCCTGATTGGCTGGAATCGGCACGTGACGGGGCGGAGCTACACGGAGCTGCATTCTGCACGAGCGGCTCCATAGAAGACTGCAGAAGACCCGGACTGCGCAAGCGCGGCTAATTTGGCCATCGGAGGGCGAAAATTAGTCGGCACCATGGAGACGAGGACGCCAGCAACGGAGCAGGTAAGTATAAAACTTTTTATAACTTCTGTATGGCTCATAATTAATGCACGATGTATATTACAAAGTGCATTAATATGGCCATACAGAAGTGTATAGACCCACTTGCTGCCGCGGGACAACCCCTTTAAGTCCTGAGATGTGTTTCTTATGGGGGGGGGGGGGGGGGCTGCTCCTTATCTCCTCCCTTGGATTACTTGGTCCAGATTGGAATATTAATAAATTCTATGCTACTTGGGTATATAGGAATTACATGTTCACATAGTGACATACACCTGGGGCGTAAACATATGTTAATCATCAGCGTCATTACATACTAGGCCAACCGTGAGTTGTTATGATGTTGGGAGGGGCATGCATGTAATTGGTGCGTCATATTCAGTATATTTTGTATTGTACTTCCTTTGAATAAACCAGAAGGGTATGGTGGCTGAAGGAGATATCCATGAGTTTAAATATATATATTCATGCATGAAGCTTCTCATTGTAACCAATCTGGAGTAGATCAGTGAAATCTTCTGGAATATGATATATTCTCATAACATTATCTACCTACCTGCCCTTTCTTGGTGCCATTTAGGTCTTGCAGTGAATTTTCATTTGGTGACACTAGTATTTAGAGTCACGGCCCTGAGAACTTTATCATTCCTTGGGGTTATGCACTTGGAGGCTTGACATAGTTATATTTTTGTACATAGGGGGCAGTATTATAGAAGTTATATTCTTCTACATAGGGGGCAGTATTATAGTAGTTATATTCTTGTACATAGGTGGCAGTATTATAGTAGTTATATTCTTGTACATAGGGGGCAGTATTATAGTAGTTATATACTTGTACATAGGGGGCAGTATTATAGTATTTATATTCTTGTACATAGGGAGCAGTATTATATTAGTTATATTCTTGTACATAGGGGGCAGTATTATAGTAGTTATATTCTTGTACATAGGGGGCAGTATTATAGTAGTTATATTCTTGTACATAGGGGGCAGTATTATAGTAGTTATATTCTTGTACATAGGGGCAGTATTATAGTAGTTATATTCTTGTACATAGAGGGCAGTATTATAGTAGTTATATTCTTCTACATAGGGGGCAGTATTATAGTAGTTATATTCTTGTACATAGGGGGCAGTATTATAGTAGTTATATTCTTGTACATAGGGAGCAGTATTATAGTAGTTATATTCTTGTACATAGGGGGCAGTATTATAGTAGTTATATTCTTGTACATAGGAGGCAGTATTATAGTAGTTATATTCTTGTACATAGGGGGCAGTATTATAGTAGTTATATTCTTGTACATAGGGGGCAGTATTATAGTAGTTATATTCTTGTACATAGGGGGCACTATTATAGTAGTTATATTCTTGTACATAGGGGCAGTATTATAGCAGTTATATTCTTGTACATAGGAGCAGTATTATAGTAGTTATATTCTTGTACATAGGGGCAGTATTATAGTAGTTATATTCTTGTACATAGGGGGCAGTATTATAGTAGTTATATTCTTGTACATAGGGGGCAGTATTATAGTAGTTATATTCTTGTACATAGGGGGCAGTATTATAATAGTTATATTCTTGTACATAGGGGGCAGTATTATAGTAGTTATATTCTTCTACATAGGGGGCAGTATTATAGTAGTTATATTCTTGTACTTGGGGGACAGTATTATAGTAGTTATATTCTTGTACATAGGAGCAGTATTATAGTAGTTATATTCTTGTACATAGGGGGCAGTATTATAGTAGTTATATTCTTGTATATAGGGGGAAGTATTATAGTAGTTATATTCTTGTACATAGGAGGCAGTATTATAGTAGTTATATTCTTGTACATAGGGGGCAGTATTATAGTAGTTATATACTTGTACATAGGAGGCAGTATTATAGTAGTTATATTCTTGTAGATAGGAGACAGTATTATAGTAGTTATATTCTTGTACCTAGGGGGCAGTATTATAGTAGTTATATTCTTGTAGATAGGAGGCATTATTATAGTAGTTATATTCTTGTACATAGGGGCAGTATTATAGTAGTTATATTCTTGTAGATAGGAGACAGTATTATAGTAGTTATATTCTTGTACATAGGGGCAGTATTTTAGTAGTTATATTCTTGTAGATAGGAGACAGCATTATAGTAGTTATATTCTTGTACATAGGGGCAGTATTATAGTAGTTATATTCTTGTAGATAGGAGACAGTATTATAGTAGTTATATTCTTGTACATAGGGGCAGTATTTTAGTAGTTATATTCTTGTAGATAGGAGACAGTATTATAGTAGTTATATTCTTGTACATAGGGGGCAGTATTATAGTAGTTATATTCTTGTACATAGGGGGCAGTATTATAGTAGTTATATTCTGGTACATAGGAGGCAGTATTATAGTAGTTATATTCTTGTACTTGGGGGACAGTATTATAGTAGTTATATTCTTGTACTTGGGGGACAGTATTATAGTAGTTATATTCTTGTACATAGGAGGCAGTATTATAGTAGTTATATTCTTGTACTTGGGGGACAGTATTATAGTAGTTATATTCTTGTACATAGGAGGCAGTATTATAGTAGTTATATTCTTGTAGATAGGAGGCAGTATTATAGTAGTTATATTCTTGTACAGAGTGGGCAGTATTATACTAGTTATATTCTTGTACATAGGGAGCAGTATTATAGTAGTTATATTCTTGTACATAGGGGCAGTATTATAGTAGTTATATTCTTGTACATAGGGGGCAGTATTATAGTAGTTATATTCTTGTACATAGGAGGCAGTATTATAGTAGTTATATTCTTGTACTTGGGGGACAGTATTATAGTAGTTATATTCTTGTACATAGGAGGCAGTATTATAGTAGTTATATTCTTGTAGATAGGAGGCAGTATTATAGTAGTTATATTCTTGTACAGAGTGGGCAGTATTATAGTAGTTATATTCTTGTACATAGGGGGCAGTATTATAGTAGTTATATTATTGTACACAGGGGCAGTATTATAGTAGTTATATTCTTGTACATAGGAGCAGTATTATAGTAGCTATATTCTTGTACATAGTGAGCTGTATTATAGTAGTTATATTCTTGTACATGGGAGGCAGTATTATATTAGTTATATTCTTGTACATAGGAGCAGTATTATAGTAGTTATATTCTTGTACATAGGAGCAGTATTATAGTAGTTATGTTCTTGTACGTAGGGGGCAGTATTATAGTAGTTATATTCTTGTACATAGGGGCAGTATTATAGTAGTTATATTCTTGTACATAGGAGGCAGTATTATAGTAGTTATGTTCTTGTACGTAGGGGGCAGTATTATAGTAGTTATATTCTTGTACATAGGGGGCAGTATTATAGTAGTTATATTCTTGTACATAGGGGGCAGTATTATAGTAGTTATATTCTTGTACATAGGGGGCAGTATTATAGTAGTTATATTCTTGTATATAGGAGGCAGTATTATAGTAGTTATATCCTTGTACATAGGGAGCAATATTATAGCAGTTATATTCTTGTACATAGGCGGCAGTATTATAGTAGTTATATTCTTGTACATAGGAGGCAGTATTATAGTAGTTATATTCTTGTACATAGGGGGCAGTATTGTAGTAGTTATACTCTTGTACATAGGGGACAGTATTATAGTAGTTATATTCTTGTACATAGGAGCAGTATTATAGTAGTTATATTCTTGTACATTGGAGGCAGTATTATAGTAGTTATATTCTTGTACATAGGGGCAGTATTATAGTAGTTATATTCTTGTACATAGGGGCAGTATTATAGTAGTTATATTCTTGTACATAGGAGCAGTATTATAGTAGTTATATTCTTGTACATAGGAGGCAGTATTATAGTAGTTATATTCTTGTACATAGGAGGCAGTATTATAGTAGTTATATTCTTGTACATAGGAGCAGTATTATAGTATTTATATTCTTGTACATAGCAGCAGTATTATAGTAGTTATATTCTTGTACATAGGGGTAGTATTATAGTAGTTATATTCTTGCACATAGGGGCAGTATTATAGTAGTTATATTCTTGTACATAGGGGGCAGTATTATAGTAGTTGTATTCTTGTACATTGGGGCAGTATTATAGTTGTTATTTTCTAGTACATAGGAGCAGTATTATAGTAGTTATATTCTTGTACATAGGGGTAGTATTATAGTAGTTATATTCTTGTACATAGGGGGTAGTATTATAGTAGTTATATTCTTGTACATAGGAGACAGTATTATAGTAGTTATATTCTTGTACATAGGAGGTAGTGTTATAGTAGTTATATTCTTGTACATAGGGGGCAGTATTATAGTAGTTATATTCTTGTACATAGGGGGCAGTATTATAGTAGTTATATTCTTGTAGATAGGAGGCAGTATTATAGTAGTTATATTCTTGTAGATAGGAGGCAGTATTATAGTAGTTATATTCTTGTAGATAGGAGGCAGTATTATAGTAGTTATATTCTTGTACATAGGGGGCAGTATTATAGTAGTTATATTCTTGTACATAGGGGGCAGTATTATAGTAGTTATATTCTTGTACATAGGGGGCTGTATTACAGTAGTTATATTCTTGTACATAGGGAGCAGTATTATAGTAGTTATATTCTTGTACATACGAGGCAGTATTATAGTAGTTATATTCTTGTACATAGGGGGTAGTATTATAGTAGTTATATTCTTGTACATAGGAGACAGTATTATAGTAGTTATATTCTTGTACATAGGAGGTAGTGTTATAGTAGTTATATTCTTGTACATAGGGGGCAGTATTATAGTAGTTATATTCTTGTACATAGGGGGCAGTATTATAGTAGTTATATTCTTGTAGATAGGAGGCAGTATTATAGTAGTTATATTCTTGTACATAGGGGGCAGTATTATAGTAGTTATATTCTTGTACATAGGGGGCAGTATTATAGTAGTTATATTCTTGTACATAGGGGGCTGTATTACAGTAGTTATATTCTTGTACATAGGGAGCAGTATTATAGTAGTTATATTCTTGTACATAGGAGCAGTATTATAGTATTTATATTCTTGTACATAGGAGCAGTATTATAGTAGTTATATTCTTGTACATAGGGGTAGTATTATAGTTGTTATATTCTTGTAGATAGGAGGCAGTATTATAGTAGTTATATTCTTGTACATAGGGGGCAGTATTATAGTAGTTATATTCTTGTACATAGGGAGCAGTATTATAGTAGTTATATTCTTGTACATAGGAGGCAGTATTATAGTAGTTATATTCTTGTACATAGGGGGTAGTATTATAGTAGTTATATTCTTGTACATAGGAGACAGTATTATAGTAGTTATATTCTTGTACATAGGAGGTAGTGTTATAGTAGTTATATTCTTGTACATAGGGGGCAGTATTATAGTAGTTATATTCTTGTACATAGGAGCAGTATTATAGTAGTTATATTCTTGTACATTGGAGGCAGTATTATACTAGTTATATTCTTGTACATAGGGGCAGTATTATAGTAGTTATATTCTTGTACATAGGGGCAGTATTATAGTAGTTATATTCTTGTACATAGGAGCAGTATTATAGTAGTTATATTCTTGTACATAGGAGGCAGTATTATAGTAGTTATATTCTTGTACATAGGAGCAGTATTATAGTATTTATATTCTTGTACATAGGAGCAGTATTATAGTAGTTATATTCTTGTACATAGGGGGCAGTATTATAGTAGTTATATTCTTGTACATAGGAGCAGTATTATAGTAGTTATATTCTTGTACATTGGAGGCAGTATTATAGTAGTTATATTCTTGTACATAGGGGCAGTATTATAGTAGTTATATTCTTGTACATAGGGGCAGTATTATAGTAGTTATATTCTTGTACATAGGAGCAGTATTATAGTAGTTATATTCTTGTACATAGGAGGCACTATTATAGTAGTTATATTCTTGTACATAGGAGCAGTATTATAGTATTTATATTCTTGTACATAGGAGCAGTATTATAGTAGTTATATTCTTGTACATAGGGGTAGTATTATAGTAGTTATATTCTTGTACATAGGGGGTAGTATTATAGTAGTTATATTCTTGCACATAGGGGCAGTATTATAGTAGTTATATTCTTGTACATACGGGGCAGTATTATAGTAGTTGTATTCTTGTACATTGGGGCGGTATTATAGTTGTTATTTTCTTGTACATAGGAGCAGTATTATAGTAGTTATATTCTTGTACATAGGGGTAGTATTATAGTAGTTATATTCTTGTACATAGGGGGTAGTATTATAGTAGTTATATTCTTGTACATAGGAGACAGTATTATAGTAGTTATATTCTTGTACATAGGAGGTAGTGTTATAGTAGTTATATTCTTGTACATAGGGGGCAGTATTATAGTAGTTATATTCTTGTACATAGGGGGCAGTATTATAGTAGTTATATTCTTGTAGATAGGAGGCAGTATTATAGTAGTTATATTCTTGTAGATAGGAGGCAGTATTATAGTAGTTATATTCTTGTACATAGGGGGCAGTATTATAGTAGTTATATTCTTGTACATAGGGGGCAGTATTATAGTAGTTATATTCTTGTACATAGGGGGCTGTATTACAGTAGTTATATTCTTGTACATAGGGAGCAGTATTATAGTAGTTATATTCTTGTACATACGAGGCAGTATTATAGTAGTTATATTCTTGTACATAGGGGGTAGTATTATAGTAGTTATATTCTTGTACATAGCAGCAGTATTATAGTAGTTATATTCTTGTACATAGGAGGTAGTGTTATAGTAGTTATATTCTTGTACATAGGGGGCAGTATTATAGTAGTTATATTCTTGTACATAGGGGGCAGTATTATAGTAGTTATATTCTTGTAGATAGGAGGCAGTATTATAGTAGTTATATTCTTGTACATAGGGGGCAGTATTATAGTAGTTATATTCTTGTACATAGGGGGCAGTATTATAGTAGTTATATTCTTGTACATAGGGGGCTGTATTACAGTAGTTATATTCTTGTACATAGGGAGCAGTATTATAGTAGTTATATTCTTGTACATAGGAGCAGTATTATAGTATTTATATTCTTGCACATAGGAGCAGTATTATAGTAGTTATATTCTTGTACATAGGGGTAGTATTATAGTTGTTATATTCTTGTAGATAGGAGGCAGTATTATAGTAGTTATATTCTTGTACATAGGGGGCAGTATTATAGTAGTTATATTCTTGTACATAGGGAGCAGTATTATAGTAGTTATATTCTTGTACATAGGAGGCAGTATTATAGTAGTTATATTCTTGTACATAGGGGGTAGTATTATAGTAGTTATATTCTTGTACATAGGAGACAGTATTATAGTAGTTATATTCTTGTACATAGGAGGTAGTGTTATAGTAGTTATATTCTTGTACATAGGGGGCAGTATTATAGTAGTTATATTCTTGTACATAGGAGCAGTATTATAGTAGTTATATTCTTGTACATTGGAGGCAGTATTATACTAGTTATATTCTTGTACATAGGGGCAGTATTATAGTAGTTATATTCTTGTACATAGGGGCAGTATTATAGTAGTTATATTCTTGTACATAGGAGCAGTATTATAGTAGTTATATTCTTGTACATAGGAGGCAGTATTATAGTAGTTATATTCTTGTACATAGGAGCAGTATTATAGTATTTATATTCTTGTACATAGGAGCAGTATTATAGTAGTTATATTCTTGTACATAGGGGGCAGTATTATAGTAGTTATATTCTTGTACATAGGAGCAGTATTATAGTAGTTATATTCTTGTACATTGGAGGCAGTATTATAGTAGTTATATTCTTGTACATAGGGGCAGTATTATAGTAGTTATATTCTTGTACATAGGGGCAGTATTATAGTAGTTATATTCTTGTACATAGGAGCAGTATTATAGTAGTTATATTCTTGTACATAGGAGGCACTATTATAGTAGTTATATTCTTGTACATAGGAGCAGTATTATAGTATTTATATTCTTGTACATAGGAGCAGTATTATAGTAGTTATATTCTTGTACATAGGGGTAGTATTATAGTAGTTATATTCTTGTACATAGGGGGTAGTATTATAGTAGTTATATTCTTGCACATAGGGGCAGTATTATAGTAGTTATATTCTTGTACATACGGGGCAGTATTATAGTAGTTATATTCTTGTACATAGGAGACAGTATTATAGTAGTTATATTCTTGTACATAGGAGGTAGTGTTATAGTAGTTATATTCTTGTACATAGGGGGCAGTATTATAGTAGTTATATTCTTGTACATAGGGGGCAGTATTATAGTAGTTATATTCTTGTAGATAGGAGGCAGTATTATAGTAGTTATATTCTTGTAGATAGGAGGCAGTATTATAGTAGTTATATTCTTGTACATAGGGGGCAGTATTATAGTAGTTATATTCTTGTACATAGGGGGCAGTATTATAGTAGTTATATTCTTGTACATAGGGGGCTGTATTACAGTAGTTATATTCTTGTACATAGGGAGCAGTATTATAGTAGTTATATTCTTGTACATACGAGGCAGTATTATAGTAGTTATATTCTTGTACATAGGGGGTAGTATTATAGTAGTTATATTCTTGTACATAGGAGGTAGTGTTATAGTAGTTATATTCTTGTACATAGGGGGCAGTATTATAGTAGTTATATTCTTGTACATAGGGGGCAGTATTATAGTAGTTATATTCTTGTAGATAGGAGGCAGTATTATAGTAGTTATATTCTTGTACATAGGGGGCAGTATTATAGTAGTTATATTCTTGTACATAGGGGGCAGTATTATAGTAGTTATATTCTTGTACATAGGGGGCTGTATTACAGTAGTTATATTCTTGTACATAGGGAGCAGTATTATAGTAGTTATATTCTTGTACATAGGAGCAGTATTATAGTATTTATATTCTTGTACATAGGAGCAGTATTATAGTAGTTATATTCTTGTACATAGGGGTAGTATTATAGTTGTTATATTCTTGTAGATAGGAGGCAGTATTATAGTAGTTATATTCTTGTACATAGGGGGCAGTATTATAGTAGTTATATTCTTGTACATAGGGAGCAGTATTGTAGTAGTTATATTCTTGTACATAGGAGGCAGTATTATAGTAGTTATATTCTTGTACATAGGGGGCAGTATTATAGTAGTTATATTCTTGTACATAGGGAGCAGTATTATAGTAGTTATATTCTTGTACATAGGGGGCAATATTATAGTAGTTATATTCTTGTACATAGGGAGCAGTATTATAGTAGTTATATTCTTGTACATAGGAGGCAGTATTATAGTAGTTATATTCTTGTACATAGGGGGCAGTATTATAGTAGTTATATTCTTGTACATAGGGAGCAGTATTATAGTAGTTATATTCTTGTACATAGGGGGCAGTATTATAGTAGTTATATTCTTGTACATAGGGGGCAGTATTATAGTAGTTATATTCTTGTACATAGGGGGCAGTATTATAGTAGTTATATTCTTGTACATAGGGGGCTGTATTACAGTAGTTATATTCTTGTACATAGGGAGCAGTATTATAGTAGTTATATTCTTGTACATAGGGAGCAGTATTATAGTAGTTATATTCTTGTACATAGGAGGCAGTATTATAGTAGTTATATTCTTGTACATAGGGGGCAGTATTATAGTAGTTATATTCTTGTACATAGGGAGCAGTATTATATTAGTTATATTCTTGTACATAGGGGGCAATATTATAGTAGTTATATTCTTGTACATAGGGCAGTATTATAGTAGTTATACTCTTGCACATAGGAGGCAGTATTATAGTAGTTATATTCTTGTACATAGGGAGCAGTATTATATTAGTTATATTCTTGTACATAGGGGGCAATATTATAGTAGTTATATTCTTGTACATAGGGCAGTATTATAGTAGGCATATTCTTGTACATAGGGGACAGTATTATAGTAGTTATATTCTTGTACATAGGGCAGTATTATAGTAGTTATATTCTTGCACATAGGGGCAGTATTATAGTAGTTATATTCTTGTACATAGGGGGCAGTATTATAGTAGTTGTATTCTTGTACATAGAGGGCTGTATTATACTAGTTTATTCTTGTACATAGGGGGCAGTATTATAGTAGTTATATTTTTGTACATAGGGGGCAGTATTATAGTAGTTATGTTCTTGTACATAGAGGCAGTATTATAGTAGTTATATTCTTGTACATAGGGGGCAGTATTATACTAGTTTATTCTAATACATAGGGGGCAGTATTATAGTAGTTATATTCTTGTACATAGGGGGCAGTATTATAGTAGTTATATTCTTGTACATAGGGGGCAGAATTATAGTAGTTATATTCTTGTACATGGGGCAGTATTACAGTAGTTATATTCTTGTACATAGGGAGCAGTATTATAGTAGTTATATTCTTGTACATACGAGGCAGTATTATAGTAGTTATATTCTTGTACATAGGGGGTAGTATTATAGTAGTTATATTCTTGTACATAGGAGACAGTATTATAGTAGTTATATTCTTGTACATAGGGGGCAGTATTATAGTAGTTATATTCTTGTACATAGGAGCAGTATTATAGTAGTTATATTCTTGTACATAGGAGCAGTATTATAGTAGTTATATTCTTGTACATAGGAGGCAGTATTATAGTAGTTATATTCTTGTACATAGGAGCAGTATTATAGTATTTATATTCTTGTACATAGGAGCAGTATTATAGTAGTTATATTCTTGTACATAGGGGTAGTATTATAGTAGTTATATTCTTGTACATAGGGGGTAGTATTATAGTAGTTATATTCTTGCACATAGGGGCAGTATTATAGTAGTTATATTCTTGTACATACGGGGCAGTATTATAGTAGTTGTATTCTTGTACATTGGGGCGGTATTATAGTTGTTATTTTCTTGTACATAGGAGCAGTATTATAGTAGTTATATTCTTGTACATAGGAGGCAGTATTATAGTAGTTATATTCTTGTGCATAGGGGGCAGTATTATAGTAGTTATATTCTTGTACATAGGAGCAGTATTATAGTAGTTATATTCTTGTACATAGGAGGCAGTATTATAGTAGTTGTATTCTTGTACATAGGGGGCAGTATTATAGTAGTTATATTCTTGTACATAGGGGTAGTATTATAGTAGTTATATTCTTGTACATAGGAGGCAGTATTATAGTAGTTATATTCTTGTGCATAGGGGGCAGTATTATAGTAGTTATATTCTTGTACATAGGGGTAGTATTATAGTAGTTATATTCTTGTACACAGGGGACAGTATTATAGTAGTTATATTCTTGTGCATAGGGGGCAGTATTATAGTAGTTATATTCTTGTACATAGGAGCAGTATTATAGTAGTTATATTCTTGTACATAGGAGGCAGTATTATAGTAGTTGTATTCTTGTACATAGGGGGCAGTATTATAGTAGTTATATTCTTGTAGATAGGAGGCAGTATTATAGTAGTTATATTCTTGTAGATAGGAGGCAGTATTATAGTAGTTATATTCTTGTACATAGGGGGCAGTATTATAGTAGTTATATTCTTGTACATAAGGGGGCAGTATTATAGTAGTTATATTCTTGTACATAGGGGGCTGTATTACAGTAGTTATATTCTTGTACATAGGAGCAGTATTATAGTAGTTATATTCTTGTACATAGGGGTAATATTATAGTAGTTATATTCTTGTACATAGGAGGCAGTATTATAGTAGTTATATTCTTGTACATAGGGGGCAGTATTATAGTAGTTATATTCTTGTACATAGGGAGCAGTATTATAGTAGTTATATTCTTGTACATAGGAGGCAGTATTATAGTAGTTATATTCTTGTACATAGGGGGCAGTATTATAGTAGTTATATTCTTGTACATAGGGAGCAGTATTATAGTAGTTATATTCTTGTACATAGGGGGCAGTATTATAGTATTTATATTCTTGTACATAGGAGCAGTATTATAGTAGTTATATTCTTGTACATAGGGGTAGTATTATAGTAGTTATATTCTTGTAGATAGGAGGCAGTATTATAGTAGTTATATTCTTGTACATAGGGGGCAGTATTATAGTAGTTATATTCTTGTACATAGGGAGCAGTATTATAGTAGTTATATTCTTGTACATAGGAGGCAGTATTATAGTAGTTATATTCTTGTACATAGGGGGCAGTATTATAGTAGTTATATTCTTGTACATAGGGAGCAGTATTATAGTAGTTATATTCTTGTACATAGGGGGCAATATTATAGTAGTTATATTCTTGTACATAGGGAGCAGTATTATAGTAGTTATATTCTTGTACATAGGAGGCAGTATTATAGTAGTTATATTCTTGTACATAGGGGGCAGTATTATAGTAGTTATATTCTTGTACATAGGGAGCAGTATTATAGTAGTTATATTCTTGTACATAGGGGGCAGTATTATAGTAGTTATATTCTTGTACATAGGGGGCAGTATTATAGTAGTTATATTCTTGTACATAGGGGGCAGTATTATAGTAGCTATATTCTTGTACATAGGGGGCTGTATTACAGTAGTTATATTCTTGTACATAGGGAGCAGTATTATAGTAGTTATATTCTTGTACATAGGGAGCAGTATTATAGTAGTTATATTCTTGTACATAGGAGGCAGTATTATAGTAGTTATATTCTTGTACATAGGGGGCAGTATTATAGTAGTTATATTCTTGTACATAGGGAGCAGTATTATATTAGTTATATTCTTGTACATAGGGGGCAATATTATAGTAGTTATATTCTTGTACATAGGGCAGTATTATAGTAGTTATACTCTTGCACATAGGAGGCAGTATTATAGTAGTTATATTCTTGTACATAGGAGGCAGTATTATAGTAGTTATAGTCTTGTACATAGGAGCAGTATTATAGTAGTTATAGTCTTGTACATAGGAGCAGTATTATAGTAGGCATATTCTTGTACATAGGGGACAGTATTATAGTAGTTATATTCTTGTACATATGAGGCAGTATTATAGTAGTTATATTCTTGTACATAGGGGCATTATTATAGTAGTTATATTCTTGTACATAGGGCAGTATTTTAGTAGTTATATTCTTGTACATATGAGGCAGTATTATAGTAGTTATATTCTTGTACATAGGGGCATTATTATAGTAGTTATATTCTTGTACATAGGGGGCAGTATTATAGTAGTTATATTCTTGTACATAGGGCAGTATTATAGTAGTTATATTCTTGTACATATGAGGCAGTATTATAGTAGTTATATTCTTGTACATAGGGCAGTATTATAGTAGTTATATTCTTGTACATATGAGGCAGTATTATAGTAGTTATATTCTTGTACATAGGGCAGTATTATAGTAGTTATATTCTTGTACATATGAGGCAGTATTATAGTAGTTATATTCTTGTACATAGGGGCATTATTATAGTAGTTATATTCTTGTACATAGGAGGCAGTATTATAGTAGTTATAGTCTTGTACATAGGGAGCAGTATTATAGTAGTTATATACTTATACATAGGAGGCAGTATTATAGTAGTTATATTCTTGTACATAGGGAGCAGTATTATAGTAGTTATATTCTTGTACATAGGAGCAGTATTATAGTAGTTATATTCTTGTACATAGGGGGCACTATTATAGTAGTTATATTCTTGTACATAGGGGGCAGTATTATAGTAGTTAAATTCTTGTACATAGGTGGCAGTATTATAGTAGTTATATTCTTGTACATAGGAGGCAGTATTATAGTAGTTATAGTCTTGTACATAGGGAGCAGTATTATAGTAGTTATATACTTATACATAGGAGGCAGTATTATAGTAGTTATATTCTTGTACATAGGGAGCAGTATTATAGTAGTTATATTCTTGTACATAGGAGCAGTATTATAGTAGTTATATTCTTGTACATAGGGGGCACTATTATAGTAGCTATATTCTTGTACATAGGGGGCAGTATTATAGTAGTTAAATTCTTGTACATAGGTGGCAGTATTATAGTTGTTATATCCTTGTAGATAGGAGGCAGTATTATAGTAGTTATATTCTTGTATATAGGAGGCAGTATTATAGTAGTTATATCCTAGTACATAGGGGGCAGTATTATAGTAGTTATATCCTTGTAGATAGGAGGCAGTATTATAGTAGTTATATTCTTGTACATAGGGGCAGTATTATAGTAGTTATATTCTTGTACATAGGAGCAGTATTATAGTAGTTATATCCTTGTAGATAGGAGGCAGTATTATAGTAGTTATATTCTTGTACATATGGGCAGTATTATAGTAGTTATATTCTTGTACATAGGGGCAGTATTATAGTAGTTATATTCTTGTACATAGGGGGCAGTATTATAGTAGTTAAATTCTTGTACATAGGAGCAGTATTATAGTAGTTATATCCTTGTAGATAGGAGGCAGTATTATAGTAGTTATATTCTTGTACATAGGGGCAGTATTATAGTAGTTATATTCTTGTACATAGGAGCAGTATTATAGTAGTTATATACTTATACATAGGAGGCAGTATTATAGTAGTTATATTCTTGTACATAGGGAGCAGTATTATAGTAGTTATATTCTTGTACATAGGAGCAGTATTATAGTAGTTATATTCTTGTACATAGGGGGCACTATTATAGTAGCTATATTCTTGTACATAGGGGGCAGTATTATAGTAGTTAAATTCTTGTACATAGGTGGCAGTATTATAGTAGTTATATCCTTGTAGATAGGAGGCAGTATTATAGTAGTTATATTCTTGTATATAGGAGGCAGTATTATAGTAGTTATATCCTTGTACATAGGGGGCAGTATTATAGTAGTTATATCCTTGTAGATAGGAGGCAGTATTATAGTAGTTATATTCTTGTACATAGGGGCAGTATTATAGTAGTTATATTCTTGTACATAGGAGCAGTATTATAGTAGTTATATCCTTGTAGATAGGAGGCAGTATTATAGTAGTTATATTCTTGTACATATGGGCAGTATTATAGTAGTTATATTCTTGTACATAGGGGCAGTATTATAGTAGTTATATTCTTGTACATAGGGGGCAGTATTATAGTAGTTAAATTCTTGTACATAGGAGCAGTATTATAGTAGTTATATCCTTGTAGATAGGAGGCAGTATTATAGTAGTTATATTCTTGTACATAGGGGCAGTATTATAGTAGTTATATTCTTGTACATAGGTGGCAGTATTATAGTAGTTATATACTTATACATAGGAGGCAGTATTATAGTAGTTATATTCTTGTACATAGGAGGCAGTATTATAGTAGTTATATACTTATACATAGGTGGCAGTATAATGAATGGGAATGTGCTGTATAAATATGGCGTTTGCTAAAGTAGAGTCATTTATCTGTGATGTGGATCTCTCTTGGGTTCACTTAGCTGTATTAAATAATCACAGAATGTGAGCCGATCATCCTTTATTATCGTCGTGCCACTGGAACATCCCCCTCGTCTCTCCATCTTGCAGCTGTTACCTGTGTAGTATCGTGGCCTGAAGGCTAATGTTCTTTGACTTTGTATTTCTAGTATTTTCTGTTCTAACACTGTCTTCTGCTATAAGCCTGACCATATAAGTTACAGACCTTGTCTGTTTCTTGGTCCACCGTATGTTGATGTGTCGTATCCTATGGTACAATTCTTAGTCCTTACAGTCCCTCTTTTATAATGAGGGTCTCACGCACTCTGACATCAGTGCCGATCCTCCTGTCTCCCATTATTGATACTGTCCCCAATAAGAGCCGCAGTAGCAGCCATATATTCTCCAGCGCCCCCAGTTATAGCCACAACGGCCATAATGATATCTGACTGCAGAACCAACCACATTGTCCCGAGTGCCAGCTCTGATGAGATCGCAGGGAGCCGTACGGGTGTCATGGCAGCCGGGCGCCTTCTGAAACCATGCCCGTTGGGCAGCTTGATAGGCAGCCTGCCCGATCGCAGTATGATGTAATGCTACGGCATTACATCATACTGCAGGAGCGACCAAAGAAACGCAAGTTGTTGTCCCTCTGGAGACTTTAAAAAAAAGAGTACAAATAAGAACAATAAAGTTTTACTAATTATTAAAAAAAAAAGTAATAAAAGTAAAAAAAAAAACTTTTGCTTATAATAAAAGAATCTAAATAATAAAACAAAAATACATATTTGGTATCGCTGCGTCCGTAAAAGTTCGATCTACCAAAGTAACGCATTATTAAGGTGAACGTCGTCCGAAAAAAAGTAAAGAACGCCAGAAATGCTTTTTTTTTGGTCACCCCATCCCCATAAAAAATGCAAAGAAAACCAATCAAAGATCCGTATGTATTCCAAAATAATGCCAACGTAAACTACAGGACGTCCCGCAAGAAATGAGGCGTCGCACAACTATGTGAATGGAAAAATAAAAAAGCCAGTGTACTCAGAAGAGGCGGCAGGAAATAATGAAAAAAAATTAAATATGCTTGAAAAAAAAAATAAAAGTAGTCCAGCAAAAAAAACAAACTGTACAAGTTTGGTATCGCAGTAATTGTACCGACCCAGAATAGAGCTTACGGTCATTTTTGTAGCAGTTTGTGCGCCGTAGAAACAGGGGGCACCGAAAGATGGCGGAATTTCATTTTTTTTCTATTTCTCCTCACTTAGAATTTTTAAAACGTTTTTCAGTACATTATATTGTACATTAAATAGTGTCTTCGAAAAAGACAACTCATCCCGCAAAACACAAGCCGCAGACAGCGACGGCGATGGATAAATAAAAGGAGTTACGATTTTTTTAAAAGTGGGGAGGAAAAAACAAAACTGGAAAAGTGGAAAAAAGATTGGTCACTAAGGGGTTAAATGACGCTCTCAGAATTGATAGCAGCAGTTAATGGGTTAACAGCTGCGGGTAAGTGTGAACGCTGATTGTGGGTGTTACATGTTAAAGACTGCAGAAACAGGCTGTATATTGGCGACCGATCCCACTCTACACATAGTTGGGGCGTGAAGGGGTTAATAAGGCTTATTTCTGAGAATGCTGGCCATGCATAGAGGTGACCTGCTGGATGGAGGATGGTGGCAGCAGGACTGTCAGTAAGGGCTTCCTCCATTAGGGTACGTTCACACGGGCAGATCTGCACTCTCGCTGGCCTCTTGACCTCCAGCAATGGCGTCTCCAAACATATGACCACTGCAAACTGTGACTGTCACTGCAGGCCACGAGACCCCCGGGCAGAGGGAAGACCCTTCCCTGGAGCGAGTGAGAGATCCAGGCGGTATTATGTGACATTCATGATTTGCGCCATTTCTCTGCTGCCCCTGAGGACTTCCTGCGACCCGCCGCCAATCGCAGCACAATCTGTAATACGTTCGATGTGTTGTGGATTGTGAGCCCCTCATTGAACGCAGGCGGGGGAATCTGCAACAAATCGGCCACCGATGTGCAGCATGAATTGACAGGAGGGTCACAATTCACACCACAAGTCCCTTTACGCCGCGGTGTGAGCGTCCCTGCCATGGGCGTATATCTGCTCTGGACTGGCATGTTATATCAGCAGGCGGAGGGGAGATCAGTGGCTGCCAGGCACAGGAATATGTTACCATCGCAATCCATGGCTTTGACCTGCAGGGGGCGTCACTCTGTCACCGCACACATTTATAGACTTGGGAGCTGCAGCAGGACTTTGTCTTATTTCATTTAGAGAGCGACACAAATGAGAACCTTCCTTCCGCTCATGAATTTGGGATCATATGATTTATACGGCCGTATATCGTTACAGACAAAGGCATTTAATCTCTAGCTAAAACACTGATGGGCTGTAGAAGGAAGAGCGGCTGATCTGTGGAGCGTTCTTAAAGGGACAGGCATGTAGACTCGTAGGCCCAGCGGCATCCTGAGGCTGATTAGTCGCCATATTTGCTGATTTACCTTAAATAATGCCTAAAGAGGCCATTTGCTCTAGCTGGAGTTGATGTGATGGCCAATGTGAAGACGAGCCAAAGTGCAGAGCATCAGATTTACCTAAAATGATGTCTAAAATCCATCTAAAGTGCTGGCCACTAGAAGTCTCCCCTCCGTCTAACCTGCTGTCCACTGCTTGTTGTCATGTGAAGTCCGTCTCTAGTAAAAGAGACAGAGATGGATAAGACAAAGTGTGTGTATGTATGTGGGAGCCTTTGCTTGCTGCTGTATCAGGCTGTCCAAAGAAGTCTATGGACTTCCCTCACCTTTTCTTTTTTTCCACCTCAAATTTCTTTGGGATGTTTAAGATTTAAAGACAATAAAAAGACAATTGAAGAAAAAAGAAGTCTGTGGAGACATGAGGGGGAGGGGGGTGGGCGGCTGCTCGAGAGAGGCGGAAGCATAAAGCAATGTATAGAGACTGTGTGCAGTGTAGAGACATCATAGCAGCAGTCTACACCCACCAGCTCAGAGATAGAGAAGAGATCCAGCTCTCCTATGTGTGCAGTGTATGGAGACATCATAGCAGCAGTCTACACCCACCAGCTCAGAGACAGAGGAGAGATCCTGCTCTCCTATGTGTACAGTGTATGGAGACATCATAGGAGCAGTCTACACCCACCAGCTCAGAGACAGAGGAGAGATCCTGCTCTCCTATGTGTACAGTGTATGGAGACATCATAGCAGCAGTCTACACCCACCAGCTCAGAGACAGAGGAGAGATCCTGCTCTCCTATGTGTACAGTGTATGGAGACATCATAGCAGCAGTCTACACCCACCAGCTCAAAGATAGAGAAGAGATCCTGCTCTCCTATGTGTACAGTGTATGGAGACATCATAGCAGCAGTCTACACCCACCAGCTCAGAGACAGAGAAGAGATGCTGCTCTCCTATGTGTACAGTGTATAGGGACATCATAGCAGCAGTCTAAACCCACCAGCTCAGAGATAGAGAAGAGATCCTGCTCTCCTATGTGTACAGTGTATGGAGACATCATAGCAGCAGTCTACACCCACCAGCTCAGAGATGGAGAAGGGATCCTGCTCTCCTATGTGTACAGTGTATGGAGACCTCATAGCAGCAGTCTACACACACCAGCTCAGAGATAGAGAAGAGATCCTGCTCTCCTATGTGTACAGTGTATGGAGACATCATAGCAGCAGTCTACACCCACCAGCTCAGAGATAGAGAAGAGAGTTTGCTCTCCTATGTGTACAGTGTATGGAGACATCATAGCAGCAGTCTACACCCACCAGCTCAGAGATAGAGAAGAGATCCTGCTCTCCTATGTGTACAGTGTATGGAGACATCATAGCAGCAGTCTACACCCACCAGCTCAGAGATAGGAGAGCAGGATCTCTTCTCTATATGTACAGTGTATGGAGACATCATGGCAGCAGTCTACACCCACCAGCTCAGAGATAGAGAAGAGATCCTGCTCTCCTATGTGTACAGTGTATGGAGACATCATAGCAGCAGTCTACACCCACAAGCTCAGAGATAGAGAAGAGATCTTGCTCTCCTATGTGTACAGTGTATGGAGACATCATAGCAGCAGTCTACACCCACCAGCTCAGAGATAGGAGAGCAGGATCTCTTCTCTATATGTACAGTGTATGGAGACATCATAGCAGCAGTCTACACCCACCAGCTCAGAGATAGAGAAGAGATCCTGCTCTCCTATGTGTACAGTGTATGGATTCATCATAGCAGCTTTCTACACCCACCAGCTTAGAGATGGAAGAGATCCTGCTCTCCTATGTGTACAGTGTATGGAGACATCATAGCAGCAGTCTACACCCACCAGCTCAGAGATAGAGAAGAGATCCTGCTCTCCTATGTGTACAGTGTATGGAGACATCATAGCAGCAGTCTACACCCACCAGCTCAGAGATAGACAAGAGATCCTGCTCCCCTATGTGTATAGTATATGGAGACATCATAGTAGCAGTCTACACACACCAGCTCAGAGATAGAGAAGAGATCCTGCTCTCCTATATGTACAGTGTACGGAGACATCATAGCAGCAGTCTACACCCACCAGCTCAGAGATAGAGAAGAGATCTTGCTCTCCTATGTGTACAGTGTATGGGGACATCATAGCAGTCTACACCCACCAGCTCAGAGATAGAAGAGGTCCTGCTCTCCTATGTGTACAGTGTATGGAGACATCATACTAGCAGTCTACACCCACCAGCTCAGAGATAGAGAAAAGATCCTGCTCTCCTATGTGTACAGTGTATGGAGACATCATAGCAGCAGTCTACACCCACCAGCTCAGAGATAGAGAAAAGATCCTGCTCTCCTATGTGTACAGTGTATGGAGACATCATAGCAGCAGTCTACACCCACCAGCTCAGAGATAGAGAAGAGATCCTGCTCTCCTGTATGTACAGTGTATGGAGACATCAGAGCAGCAGTCTACACCCACCAGCTCAGAGATAGACTAGAGATCCTGCTCTCCTATGTTTACAGTGTATGAAGACATCATAGCAGCAGTCTACACCCACCAGCTCAGAGATAGAGAAGAGATCCTGCTCTCCTATGTGTACAGTGTATGGAGACATCATAGCAGCAGTCTATACCCACCAGCTCAGAGATAGAGTAGAGATCCTGCTCTCCTATGTATACAGTGTATGGAAACATCATAGCAGCAGTCTACACCCATCAGCTCAGAGACAGAGAAGAGCTCCTGCTCTCTTATGTGTGCAGTGTATGCAGACATATTAGCAGTCTACACCCACCAGCTCAGAGATAGAGAAGAGATCCTGCTCTCTTATGTGTACAGTGTATGGAGACATCATAGCAGCACTCTACACCCACCAGCTCAGAGATAGAGAAGAGATCTTGCTCACCTATGTGTACAGTGTATGGGGACATCATAGCAGTCTACACCCACCAGCTCAGAGATAGAAGAGGTCCTGCTCTCCTATGTGTACAGTGTATGAAGACATCATAGCAGCAGTCTACACCCACCAGCTAAGAGATAAAGAGATCCTGCTCTCCTATATGTGCAGTGTATAGAGAAATCATAGCGGCAGTCTACACCCACCAGCTCAGAGATAGAGAAGAGATCCTGCTCTCCTATGTATACAGTGTATGGAAACATCATAGCAGCAGTCTACACCCATCAGCTCAGAGACAGAGAAGAGCTCCTGCTCTCTTATGTGTGCAGTGTATGCAGACATATTAGCAGTCTACACCCACCAGCTCAGAGATAGAGAAGAGATCCTGCTCTCTTATGTGTACAGTGTATGGAGACATCATAGCAGCACTCTACACCCACCAGCTCAGAGATAGAGAAGAGATCTTGCTCACCTATGTGTACAGTGTATGGGGACATCATAGCAGTCTACACCCACCAGCTCAGAGATAGAAGAGGTCCTGCTCTCCTATGTGTACAGTGTATGGAGACATCATAGCAGCAGTCTACACCCACCAGCTCAGAGATAGAGAAGAGATCCTGCTCTCCTATGTGTACAGTATATGGAGACATCATAGCAGCACTCTACACCCACCAGCTCAGAGATAGAGAAGAGATCTTGCTCTCCTATGTGTACAGTGTATGGGGACATCATAGCAGTCTACACCCACCAGCTCAGAGATAGAAGAGGTCCTGCCCCCGTATGTGTATAGTATATGGAGACATCATAGTAGCAGTCTACACCCACCAGCTCAGAGATAGAGAAGAGATCCTGCTCTCCTATGTGTACAGTGTATGGAGACATCATAGCAGCAGTCTACACCCACCAGCTCAGAGATAGAGAAGAGAGTTTGCTCTCCTATGTGTACAGTGTATGGAGACATCATAGCAGCAGTCTACACCCACCAGCTCAGAGATAGAGAAGAGATCCTGCTCTCCTATGTGTACAGTGTATGGGGACATCATAACAGTCTACACCAACCAGCTCAGAGATAGAAGAGATCCTGCTCTCCTATGTGTACAGTGTATGGAGACATCATAGCAGCAGTCTACACCCACCAGCTCAGAGATAGGAGAGCAGGATCTCTTCTCTATATGTACAGTGTATGGAGACATCATGGCAGCAGTCTACACCCACCAGCTCAGAGATAGAGAAGAGATCCTGCTCTCCTATGTGTACAGTGTATGGAGACATCATAGCAGCAGTCTACACCCACAAGCTCAGAGATAGAGAAGAGATCTTGCTCTCCTATGTGTACAGTGTATGGAGACATCATAGCAGCAGTCTACACCCACCAGCTCAGAGATAGGAGAGCAGGATCTCTTCTCTATATGTACAGTGTATGGAGACATCATAGCAGCAGTCTACACCCACCAGCTCAGAGATAGAGAAGAGATCCTGCTCTCCTATGTGTACAGTGTATGGAGTCATCATAGCAGCTTTCTACACCCACCAGCTTAGAGATGGAAGAGATCCTGCTCTCCTATGTGTACAGTGTATGGAGACATCATAGCAGCAGTCTACACCCACCAGCTCAGAGATAGAGAAGAGATCCTGCTCTCCTATGTGTACAGTGTATGGAGACATCATAGCAGCAGTCTACACCCACCAGCTCAGAGATAGACAAGAGATCCTGCTCCCCTATGTGTATAGTATATGGAGACATCATAGTAGCAGTCTACACACACCAGCTCAGAGATAGAGAAGAGATCCTGCTCTCCTATATGTACAGTGTACGGAGACATCATAGCAGCAGTCTACACCCACCAGCTCAGAGATAGAGAAGAGATCTTGCTCTCCTATGTGTACAGTGTATGGGGACATCATAGCAGTCTACACCCACCAGCTCAGAGATAGAAGAGGTCCTGCTCTCCTATGTGTACAGTGTATGGAGACATCATACTAGCAGTCTACACCCACCAGCTCAGAGATAGAGAAAAGATCCTGCTCTCCTATGTGTACAGTGTATGGAGACATCATAGCAGCAGTCTACACCCACCAGCTCAGAGATAGAGAAAAGATCCTGCTCTCCTATGTGTACAGTGTATGGAGACATCATAGCAGCAGTCTACACCCACCAGCTCAGAGATAGAGAAGAGATCCTGCTCTCCTGTATGTACAGTGTATGGAGACATCATAGCAGCAGTCTACACCCACCAGCTCAGAGATAGAGTGGAGATCCTGCTCTCCTATGTTTACAGTGTATGAAGACATCATAGCAGCAGTCTACACCCACCAGCTCAGAGATAGAGAAGAGATCCTGCTCTCCTATGTGTACAGTGTATGGAGACATCATAGCAGCAGTCTATACCCACCAGCTCAGAGATAGAGTAGAGTTCCTGCTCTCCTATGTGTACAGTGTATGGCGACATCATAGCAGCAGTCTGCACCCACCAGCTCAGAGATAGAGAAAAAATCCTGCTCTCCTATGTGTACAGTGTATGGCGACATCATAGCAGCAGTCTACATCCACCAGCTCAGAGATGGAGAAGAGATCCTGCTCTCCTATGTGTACAGTGTATGGAGACATCATAGCAGCAGTCTACACCCACCAGCTCAGAGATAGGAGAGCAGGATCTCTTCTCTATATGTACAGTGTATGGAGACATCATAGCAGCGGTCTGCACCCACCAGCTCAGAGATAGAGAAAAAATCCTGCTCTCCTATGTGTACAGTGTATGGCGACATCATAGCAGCAGTCTACATCCACCAGCTCAGAGATAGAGAAGAGATCCTGCTCTCCTATGTGTACAGTGTATGGAGACATCATAGCAGCAGTCTACACCCACCAGCTCAGAGATAGGAGAGCAGGATCTCTTCTCTATATGTACAGTGTATGGAGACATCATAGCAGCAGTCTACACCCACCAGCTCAGAGATAGAGAAGAGATCCTGCTCTCCTATGTGTACAGTGTATGGCGACATCATAGCAGCGGTCTGCAGCCACCAGCTCAGAGATAGAGAAGAGATCCTGCTCCCCTATGTGTACAGTGTATGGAGACATCATAGCAGCAGTCTACACCCACCAGCTCAGAGATAGAGAAGAGATACTGCTCTCCTATGTGTACAGTGTATGGAGACATCATAGCAGCGGTCTGCAGCCACCAGCTCAGAGATAGAGAAGAGATCCTGCTCCCCTATGTGTACAGTGTATGGAGACATCATAGCAGCAGTCTACACCCACCAGCTCAGAGATGGAGAAGAGATCCTGCTCTCCTATGTGTACAGTGTATGGAGACATCATAGCAGCAGTCTACACCCACCAGATCAGAGATAGAGTAGAGATCCTGCTCTCCTATGTGTACAGTGTATGGAGACATCATAGCAGCAGTCTACACCCACCAGCTCAGAGATGGAGAAGAGATCCTGCTCTCCTATGTGTACAGTGTATGGCGACATCATAGCAGCGGTCTGCAGCCACCAGCTCAGAGATAGAGAAGAGATCCTGCTCCCCTATGTGTACAGTGTATGGAGACATCATAGCAGCAGTCTACACCCACCAGCTCAGAGATAGAGAAGAGATCCTGCTCTCCTATGTGTACAGTGTATGGAGACATCATAGCAGCAGTCTACACCCACCAGCTCAGAGATAGAGAAGAGATCCTGCTCTCTTATGTGTACAGTGTATGGAGACATCATAGCAGCAGTCTACACCCACTCAGACAGAGAATGTGAATGCCTGTTACCCCTGTGGATCTTTTAATTTGCAGCATATTGGAATGAACACAGTGTGAAGCATTGGTAGTCGAGCTCTGAGTCACGCGGCGGGGTCGCCTGACCTCTCCCTGCCCACTGCATGAAGACTAATTGCTCTTTTCCTGCTTGTGTATAGGGAGAGAGCTGTTACTAGCACAGACATCAATAACGGGGTGTGTGAGCAGCCAGCAATATTAGGCACTGTATAAATTAAAAGTTCTACAACTTTTTAATATACTTTGTATATTCCAATTACCATTCCTAAGACATTAGTTTGCTGTCAGTGAACAAGGACAGTCTTGCTGACATTCAGAGACTGTAACCCTGTACATAGCTGGTCCTGTTTTCAGCTGAGCAGTGGAGACAAATGTATCAAGTCTATAGAATTCTCTATGAGAAAAACAGCCAGGACTCCACACTGATACATTGTAGCAACTACGAGAGAGATTTGTGCAGCTACTGAGATGTTTAGCTCACAGAGCATTGTCTGGGCTGGATACATTGTCTTCACTTCTCAGCTGACAGCTCTGTACAATGTATCAAGCTGGGCTGTTTAGCTCACAGAGTATTATGTAGACGAGACGCAACTGTATGACTTCTCAGCTGACAGCAGGACTACCGTGTTTCCCCGAAAATAAGACAGTGCCTTATATTAATTTTTGTTCAAAAAGATTTAACTTTTTTACATGTATAGCTGCCTGGACACTATTTAAACTGACTTTTTTTATTAACTGTTAGCAGGGCTTAATTTTGGAGTAGGGCTTATATTTCAAGCACCCTCAAAAAGCCTAAAAATCATTTTGCATCCTTAAAAATTCTGGAAAATCATTCTATGTCTTATTTTCAGGGAAACAGGGTAGCTATATACAGTGTATCCATCTGGAGTCCAGCCTGTTTAGCTCACAGAGCATTGTCTGGACTGGATACAATTGTAGCCACTTCTCAGCTGACAGCAGGACTAGCTCTGTACAGTGTATAAGGCAACTCTCACACGCGCTTTTTACAGCGTCTACCACGGACGGAGTTGCAATTACTGCGTTACACGCTGTAAACCGCCTCTGTTGCTTTCAATGGGCTTTGCAGACTAGCGGTCGAATGCGGCATTTCTAACGCTGCAATTTTTGAATGCTGTCTGCTCTATTTTATTGCGTTTAGCGCTTTTTAAACACACCTCATCACCCACTGTAATGATGGGGCGCATTAAAAAGAGCTGTCAAACACTTTCCTTTGAAACACAGCGTTTTAACAGACGCTCATGTGAGAGCTGCCTACAAGCGTGCAGTCCCAGCAGCTCACAGAGCATTGTGTACGTTAGATACAACTGCTTCCGAGCTGAGAATAACTTAGAGTACAAGGTAAATTAGAAAACTGTAGAACTTTTCACTTATGCAGCGATCAAGCGGTTGAGCCAAGATGGCATTCCTTGTTCATATCCTACTGGGCCATATAGCCATCCTAGAGCGCTCCTTGCCTGAGAGCCATCGCTATGGCCAGAATGGAGAGCTGTTCTGTAGGCGTCCATTCAGATGGTGTATGTGAGCTGCATCTGGCAACTTGCATCGGTCAGCACATGTCCGGTTCTGTGCGAGTGGCAGAAACAGTGGACATTGCTTGTCCTGCTCTCATCCGTGATATGGATACAAGCAGGACATGCTGCAGTTTTTTTGCACAGACCGCGGGCCCTGAAACAAAACTGTGTCTGAAAAGGCCCATTGATTGTACATGGACATGAATATCGTATGTGTGAATAAGCCCTTAAAGCGGCTCCCGTCTGGGTAGATCATGTGCCGTCCTTGTAATTACAAGATGGCCATTCACGTGAATGTCCGTCCTGTAATACTACCTTTCCGCTGCAGCGGAAATGTCTCGCTAGCCACGCCTCCTCCAGCAAAATCCGCTAATTGAACGTATACTGTTTGATACCATTACATTGCTAAGAAGGGTTTCACTTCAGCTCTGCCCCGTTATCCAGTGATACCCTCCCATTACCACATCGCCACACCAGCAGGCAGATCTGCCATTAAGGTCTCTGGGAGGGCTAGTGGTAGCGCGGCTTCACTGTCACCCTCATCTTCCATAGGCACACCTATCAGGAGACTAAACAGAGGAGCTCCACTTCAGGTCTCAGTATGGCTTCTATTGATCGGAAATCTTGCAAAGTCACTTGCAGAAGTGATGTCAATAAGCATGATGCTGACCTGGAGGACCCCCCCCCCCCCCCCCCCCCTCCCGGCCCTCTGATTTACTGACCATCGCTGCTTGCCCTGTAAAATAACAATGTGAAGATTGCATCTTACAAAGACTTTCAGCTTCGCTTTTTCCTGATATTAAAAGTCTTTTCAAGGCATCATGCGGCTCCTGTCAACGGGCGGCCAGCATTCACCATGGGACCCTTTAATATGACAGATATACCCTACAAATGTGTCAGTTTGATATGTCATGTTGGCACATACTGATGATGGGATTAGTAAAATTTAAAGGGGGATCTCCATGACTTAGGGCCCATTTAGACACAACGATTATCGCTCCAAATTCGCTGAAAAGCCGTCTTTTGAGCAATAATCAATGTGTCTAAATGTGCCCATCTTTCCCTGTTTGGCCGAACGACGGTTTTCAGTTCTGGTTGAAAACCGTTGTTCAGCAGAACAGCTGATAAGCAGGACCACATGCTGTGGTCAGTTCTCATCCCTGCTGGCAGGACCACATGCTGTGTCTGCTATCCATGGTGCTGAATTCTCTATGGGGAACCCATGGCTGAACAATGGAGCTAATTACAGAGCTCATACCTCCTGCTAAGTTCTGTAACAGCTCCCAGAAGCTCATTTGCATGCAAATGAAGCTAATAAAGTAGTAATAGCAATTAGTGTCTATTAGTACTTTATGCAAAATGCTCACTGATCTTTCAATCTTTTGAAAGATATCTGTGTGTAAATGGACCTTTACAAAGTTTGTCACCAGATATTTGTAATTTGGTCCCTCTGGAAAGTTTGGTTCACTTGGGCTGCTGAGATGCGGGTTGTCTCACGATTATAAGACAGTCATTGAAGTGGAGACGTATTATAGTCATCTGATATTGGCCTAGGTGTGCGCGCCCTTAGGGTGCTCACAGCAATAAACTGCACTTCGTAGCCCTGAGGATCCTACGAATCAACGTTTGCATCTGATGTAAACTAGCCTAGACCAACACTAGGAAGGCAATGAGGAACTCTGGCGCACTCTCAAGCTCTTCGCTAGGAAATCTGTAAATATGTGTATCAATGGGGTAAGAACAGATATTCACATCAGTGAAATGCATTCAAGTACTTTTAGATTAACCCCTTAGTGACGGAGCTAGTTTGCTTTTTTCCATTTTGTTTTTTCCTACTCCCTTTTAAAAAATCGTAGCTCCTTTATTTCTCCCTCGCCGTCGCTGTATGAGGGCTTGTTTTATGCGGGACGAGTCGTAGTTTTCAATGGCACTATTTAATGTACTTAAAAAAAAAAAAGCGACATTCCACCATCTTTTGGTGCGTCCTGTTTCTACGGCACACAAGCTGCAACAAAAATGACCCGATAACGTTATTCTCTGGGTCGGTGCGATTACTGCGATACCAAACTTATGTCGTTTTTTTTTGCTGGACTACTTGTATTTTTTTTTAAGATATTTAATTTTTAAAAATATTTTTCTGTCTCCATTTTCTGCGCACAATATTTATTTTATTTTTCCGCCATCACAGTTGTGTGGGGCTCATCTTATGCGGGACGTCCTGTCGTTTCTGTTTGTACCGTTTTTGCATACAGTTGACTTTTTGATCGCTTTGTTATTACATTTTTTCTCGGAAATAGGGTGACCAAAAAAGTGCATTTCCGGCGTTCTTTCTTTTTTTTTCGGACCACGTTCACCATGCGGGGTAAATAATACATTACTTTGATAGATCAGACGTTTACGGACGCAGTGATACCAAACACGTATTTTTGGTTTATTATTTTGATTTTTTTCATTGCAGATATGGCAAAAGGTTTTTTTTTTACTTTTATTACTTTTTTTTTCAATAATTAGTAAAACTTTTTGTTCTTATCTTTACACTTTCTTTTAGTCTTTTAACTATAACACTGGTCGGTCATTGCAGACTGTAGTTAGCTACAAATTTGAGCTGTCTAAAGGCAAAGTTAATGAAGGGAAAACAAGAAATGGAAGTAAAAGGAAAGGGCAGGAAAAGAAGGAGAAAAAGAAGAGCTTATTCTTTCCCTCCGTTTTACTTCTTCATCTTCTTCCTCCTTCTTTTAGCGGGATCAGCGGAGATCGCTCCTCACCGTTCTGCTGTTTCTCTTCACACAACACTATTTACTAACATTAATGTCTTAGTGATCAGACACCACATCAATGTCTAATGACTGGAGGACTCCCAAGGGTGCCCAGAATGAAGGAGCGGTGACCCCTTTGGCTTCCTCATGGTACGCTGCTACTCTTCATCAGTAGCTGGAAGAAAGCCCCCTTCACGTCTACTTTAGGGGCTCCTTTTGGAGCCCCCAGGGCAGACCTGACAGAAAATCCTTCACTCAAAGGAAAGCTCCCCTGAGGGTCCGCAGGGGGGATCAGTGATGGGCAGACACAGCTGCCTGCCTGTGTGAGCGTTCAGCAGGTGGTGCCCCCTGCTCTACAGCTCCCCCTATAGCAGCCATCTATAAGTGCAGTAGACATATGTGTCTGCCACTACCAATACCCTTATCATTTCTAAGGTGGGATCCATTAGCCCATGCATAAAGTAGAAAGGAGAACAGTTGATCTCACCAATGTGAAGTAGGGCCGGGATGTGCTGCAATCTGGACAGTGACTATTATCCCAAATCGTTTCTGTCTACTGAATGCATGAAACAAGATATTAGGATGCCCGGGCAGGAGGCAGCGGATGTGGCAGAAGGTCCGGGCTCTTAGTGATAGCGAGACGCTGGTGTGATGACGTTACACTTTCCCTGTTTGTTACAGTTCTCAATCTTCCTCCCAGTTCGGCTGAAATCCTAATTGTGACCATCGGTCCTCTAAGCTTCGCTGCTCATCTCACACCTGCTGACATATGAATTACCGTAAGCTTATTACACCCTGACCTGATAAATAAACCGAAATTCCAGATCATTCAAGTCACAATCAACCAATGGCTTTCCGAGAGTTTCACATACCTTACGCTACAATACTCGGCTTCACTGGCCACAAGGAAATGAAAACTCTTCTTTCAAGATGGTGCAGGGACCCTTTAAATAAAGAACGCTTCCACTCTAATTCTATTAGATTCATCTTTCACTTCCACCCCAGCAGCCATGTTTTTTCTCTATGACAAAATGTCTACTTTCAATGCTTAGCACTGCGAGAATGAGTAAGAGGCGTATGCAGATACATCATCAATAGTAAAGACAGGCAGGCAGTACTATCTGTACCTACATCATCTACAGAGAGAGAGAGACAGTGGGCAGTACTATCTGTACCTACATGATTTACATGGAGAAACAGGGAGACAGTACTATCTGTACCTACATCATTTACAGAGAGAGACAGGGAGGCAGTACTATCAGTACCTACATCATCCACAGGGAGAGAGACAGGGTGGCAGTACTATCTGTACCTGCATGATTTACATGGAGAAACAGGGAGGCAGTACTATCTGTACCTACATCATTTATAGAGACAGGGAGGCAGTACTATCAGTACCTACATCATTTACAGAGAGAGACAGGGAGGCAGTACGATCAGTACCTACATCATTTACAGAGAGAGACAGGGAGGCAGTACTATCTGTACCTGCATGATTTACATGGAGAAACAGGTAGGCAGTACTATCTGTACATACATCATTTATAGAGACAGGGAGGCAGTACTATCAGTACCTACATCATTTACAGAGAGAGACAGGGAGGCAGTACTATCTGTACCTGCATGATTTACATGGAGAAACAGGGAGGCAGTACTATCTGTACCTACATCATTTATAGAGACAGGGAGGCAGTACTATCAGTACCTACATCATTTACAGAGAGAGACAGGAAGGGAGTACTATCTGTACCTACATCATTTATAGAGACAGGGAGGCAGTACTATCAGTACCTACATCATTTACAGAGAGAGACAGGAAGGGAGTACTATCTGTACCTACATCATTTATAGAAAAAGAGACAGGGAGGCAGTACTATCTGTACCTACATTATCTACAGAGAGAGACAGGGAGGCAGTACTATCTGTACCTACATCACTTAGAGAGAGAGAGAGAGACAGGGAGGCAGTACTATCTGTACCTACATCACTTACAGAGGGAGAGAGACAGGAAGGGAGTTCTATGAGTACCTACATGATTTATAGAAAGAGAGACAGGGAGGCAGTACTATTAGTACCTACATCATTTACAGAGAAAGATAGAGGGAGGCAGTATTATCAGTACCTACATCATTTACAGAGAAAGATAGAGGGAGGCACTATTATCTGTACCTACATCATTTATAGAGACAGAGAGGCTGTACTATCTGTACCTACATCATTTACAGGGACAGGGAGGCAGTACTATCTGTACCTACATCATTTACAGGGACAGGGAGGCAGTACTATCTATACCTACATCGCTTACAGGAAGGGACAGGGAGGCAGTAGTATCTGTATCTACATCATTTACAGGGAGAGACAGGGAGGCAGTACTATCTGTACCTACATCACTTACAGAGAGAGAGACAGGAAGAGAGTACTATCTGTACCTAAATAATTTATAGAGAGAGACAGCGAGGCAGTACTATCTGTACCTACATCATTTACAGGGAGAGACAGGGAGGCAGTATCATCTGTACCTACATGATTTACATGGAGAAACAGGGAGGCAGTACTATCTGTACCTACATCATTTATAGGTAGAGATAGGGAAGCAGTATTATCTGTACCTAAATCATTTATAGAGACAGGGAGGCAGTACTATCTGTACCTATATTATTTACAGGAAGAGATGTGGAGAAAAAGTATCTGTACCTGCATTAATAACAGAGAGTTTGTACTATTGTACATAACTCCGTTACAGGAAGAGTCAGAAAGGCAGTACTATCTGTACCTACATCATTTATAGAGAGAGAGACAGGGAGGCAGTACTATCTGTACCTACATCATTTACAGGGTGAGACAGGGAGGCAGTACTATTTGCACCTACATTATTTACAGGGAGGCAGTACTATCTGTACCTACATCATTTACAGGGTGAGACAGGGAGGCAGTACTCTCTGTACCTACATTATTTACTGGAAGAGATGTGGAGATAAAGTATCTGTACCTGCATCAATAACAGAGAGTTTGTACTATTTGTACATAACTCTGTTACAGGAAGAGTCAGGAAGGCAGTACTATCTGTGCTTCAGTCATATGCTGAGAAAGATAGGGAGACAGTACAATCTGTAACTATATCTTTTACAGGAAAATACAAGGAAGCTTCACTGTCTAGGAGATAGGGAGGTAGTATTATCTATACCTACATTATTTTTTATAAAGCGACAGGGAGGCAGTACTATCTGTACCTACATCATTTATAGAGAGAGAGACATGGAGGCAGTACTATCTGTACCTACATCATTTATAGAGAAAGAGATAGGGAGGCAGTACTATCTGTACCTACATCATTTATAGAGAGAGAGACATGGAGGCAGTACTATCTGTACCTATATCATTTATAGAGAAAGAGATAGGGAGGCAGTACTATCTGTACCTACATCATTTATAGGGAAGCAGTACTACTATCTGTATCTACATCATTTACAGGGTGAGACAGGGAGGCAGTGCTATCTGTACCTACATTATTTATAGAGAGAGAGAGAGAGAGAGAGAGACAGGGAGGCAGTACTATCTGTACCTACATTATTTATAGGGAGGCAGTACTATCTGTACCTACATCATTTACAGGGTGAGACAGGGAGGCAGTACTATCTGTACCTACATTATTTACAGGGAGGCAGTACTATCTGTACCTACAGATTATGTTTTATGATACAGAATACAACTTTATGAGGTTCTGGTGACACAGATTACTATTTAGCGACAGTCATATCTTTTGCCTTATATCATGTTGTGCCAGGGCAGTACAACGCTTCTTCCATCTCTGTATACAGTATATGTGGCTTCTGAGTGTACAGCTGGAGTCATGTGCACATTATCATTGTTTTCACACTCGGCACGTCTGGCATTAGTGATCTTTGGCAGGAGAAGCCCACGACACGTATTTCCCAGAGAATAATCCATCTGTGCTCCGTGAGGCAGCGCTGAAGCCCCATCAGGCAGCTATACCCGGCGCTGCTGCAGCTACAGACGCAGACTTATTACATCAATCTGTGCATGCCTTAAATAAACTCATCGCAGCCTTCCCTGGTGAAAGACACGGCTGATAAATAATACAGAAATGCTACGTTTATTAAATGACACAAATTACATCCCACCGCTTCTAGCCAGCGTGAAAACACGGAACGTCCAAGTACAACATTGGAGAGAGAAGAAGCGGATCGTGTATCAAATAACATCTAGATATTTTTAGCCTATCTATCTATCTATCTATCTATCTGTCTATCTCATATCTATCTATCTATCTCATATCTATCTATCTCCTATCTATCTATCTATCTATCTCATATCTATCTATCTATCTATCTCATATCTATCTCTCTATCTATCTATCTCCTATCTATCTATCTCATATCTATCTATCTCCTATCTATCTCATATCTATCTATCTCTTATCTATCTATCTCCTATCTATCGCATATCTATCTATCTCTTATCTATCTATCTATCTCCTATCTATCTATCTCATATCTATCTATCTCCTATCTATCTCATATCTATCTATCTCCTATCTATCTATCTATCTCATATCTATCTATCTATCTATCTATCTATCTATCTATCTATCTATCTATCTATCTATCTATCTATCTCATATCTATCTCTCTATCTATCTATCTCCTATCTATCTCCTATCTATCTATCTCATATCTATCTATCTCCTATCTATCGCATATCTATCTATCTATCTCCTATCTATCTCATATCTATCTATCTATCTCATATCTATCTATCTATCTCATATCTGTCTATCTTTCTATCTATCTATCTATCTCATATCTATCTATCTTTCTATCTATCTATCTCATATCTATCTATCTATCTATCTCATATCTATCTATCTATCTCATATCTGTCTATCTTTCTATCTATCTATCTATCTCATATCTGTCTATCTAATATCCATCTATCTCCTATCTATCTATCTATCTCATATCTATCTATCTATCTATCTATCTATCTATCTCATATCTATCTATTTATCTATCTATCTGATATCTATCTATCTCATATCTATCTATATATCTCATATCTATCTATTTATCTGTCTATTTCCTATCTATCTATTTATCTATCTATCTATCTATCTCATATCCATCTATCTGTCTATCTATCAATCTATCTATCGCCTATCTATCTCCTATCTATCAATCCATCTATCTATCTATCTGTCTCCAATCAATCTATCTATCTATCTATCTATCTGTCTATCTCATATCTATCTGTCTCCAATCTATCTATCTATCTATCTATCTATCTATCTCCTATCTATCTCCTATCTATCAATCCATCTATCTATCAATCTATCTATCTCCTATCTATCTATCTATCTATCTCATATCTATCTATCTATCTATCTATCTATCTCATATCTATCTATCTATCTCCACTCTATCTATCTCCTTTCTATCTATCTATCTATCTATCTCCTATCTATCTATCTATCTATCTATCTATCTATCTCCTATCTATCTATCTATCTATCTATCTATCTATCTATCTATCTATCTATCCCATATCTATCTCCTATCTATCTATTTATCTATCTCCTATCTATCTATCTCCTATCTATCTATCTATCTATCTATCTATCTATCTATCTATCTATCTCCTATCTATCTCCTATCTATCTATCTATCTATCTATCTATCTATCTATCTATCTATCTATCTATCTCCTATCTATCTATCTATCTATCTATCCCATATCTATCTCCTATCTATCTATTTATCTATCTCCTATCTATCTATCTCCTATCTATCTATCTATCTATCTATCTATCTATCTATCTATCTATCTATCTATCTATCTATCTATCTATCTCCTATCTATCTCCTATCTATCTATCTCCTATCTATCTATCTATCTATCTATCTATCTATCTATCTATCTATCTATCTATCTATCTATCTCCTATCTATCTATTTATCTATCTATCTATCTATCTATCTATCTATCTATCATTTGATGATCTTAAAATTCATTATATTAACCACAAACCTCTGATTAATATGTGACAGAAGGCAGTTATATGTAATCACACCAATATTAGTACTAATTATATAACTGTGCCCCAGAGAATTCTTACAGAAGATTGCAAAGTGTGAAGAGAGAAACATGTTGGCGCATCAGACATGAAAGGTGACTGTGCAGCAATAGAAATGTGTAAGGGACCTCAATCTTCTGCCCTTGAAACAGCATTTATGTATCTCTCTCATATCTAACTATTGCAACATAGTATGTAAGGCTGAAAAAGCCCCCTGTCCATCCAGCTCAGCCTATTCTCCACCCCAATGTTGATACAGAGGAAGGCAAAAAAAATGAGGCAGAAGCCAATTTTCCTCATTTACCAAAAAAAACCAAACAATTCCTGTAAAAGCAGCAATCTTCAAACCCTTCGTCCCTTCTGAGTAATCAGCAATATAACATGTAATATTGTAGCACGCAAGAAAGACGTCCAGAACCCCTTATACTCTTATATCATATCACCGTCACCGCCTCCTCAGGAGAGAGTTCCATAGTCTCACTGCTCTTACAGTAAAGAACCCCCTTCTATGTTGTAGAAACCTTCTATCCTCCGGCTGTAGAGAGCGCCCCCTTATTACAGTCCTGGGTATAATAGATGATGGGAGAGATCTCTGTACTGACCCCTGATATATCTATACATAGTTATTAGAGCGCCCCCTTGTTACAGTCCTGGACATAATAGATGATGGGAGAGATCTCTGTACTGACCCCTGATATATCTATACATAGTTATTAGAGCGCCCCCTTGTTACAGTCCTGGGTGTAACAGATAATGGGAGAGATCTCTGTACTGACCCCTGATATATTATACATAGTTATTAGAGAGCCCCCTTGTTACAATCCTGGCTATAATAGATGATGGCAGAGATCTCTGTACTGACCCTGATATATCTATACATAGTTATAAGAGCATCCCCTTGCTACAGTCCTGGGTATAATAGATGATGGCAGAGATCTCTGTACTGACCCCTGATATATCTATACATAGTTATTAGAGCGCCCCCTTGTTACAGTCCTGGGTGTAACAGATGAAGGGAGAGATCTCTGTACTGACCCCTGATATATCTATACATAGTTATTAGAGCGCCCCCTTGTTACAGTCCTGGGTGTAATAGATGATGGGAGAGATCTCTGTAGTGACCCCTGATATATCTATACATAGTTATTAGAGCGCCCCCTTGTTACAGTCCTGGGTATAATAGATGATGGGAGAGATCTCTGTACTGACCCCTGATATATCTATACATAGTTATTAGAGCGCCCCCTTGTTACAGTCCTGGGTATAATAGATGATGGGAGAGATCTCTGTACTGACCCCTGATATATCTATACATAGTTATTAGAGCGCCCCCTTGTTACAGTCCTGGGTATAGTAGATGATGGGAGAGATCTCTGTACTGACCCCTGATATATCTATACATAGTTATTAGAGCGCCCCCTTGTTACAGTCCTGGGTGTAATAGATGATGGGAGAGATCTCTGTAGTGACCCCTGATATATCTATACATAGTTATTAGAGCGCCCCCTTGTTACAGTCCTGGGTATAATAGATGATGGGAGAGATCTCTGTACTGACCCCTGATATATCTATACATAGTTATTAGAGCGCCCCCTTGTTACAGTCCTGGGTATAATAGATGATGGGTGAGATCTCTGTACTGACCCCTGATATATCTATACATAGTTATTAGAGCGCCACCGTGTTATAGTCCTGGGTATAATAGATGATGGGAGAGATCTCTGTACTGATCCCTAATATATTATATATAGTTATTAGAGTGCCTCTTGTTACAGTCCTGGGTATAAATAGATGATGGGAGAGATCTCTGTACTGACCCCTGATATATCTATACATAGTTATTAGAGCACCCCCTTTGTTACAGTCCTGGGTATAGTAGATGATGGGAGAGATCTCTGTACTGACCCCTGATATATTATACATAGTTATTAGAGAGCCCCCTTGTTACAATCCTGGCTATAATAGATGGTGGCAGAGATCTCTGTACTGACCCCTGATATATCTATACATAGTTATTAGAGCGCCCCCTTGTTACAGTCCTGGGTGTAACAGATGATGGGTGAGATCTCTGTATTGACCCCTGATATATCTATACATAGTTATTAGAGCGCCTTTTTGTTATAGTCCTGGGTGTAACAGATGATGGGTGAGATCTCTGTATTGACCCCTGATATATCTATACATAGTTATTAGAGCGCCTTTTTGTTACAGTCCTGGGTGTAACAGATGATGGGTGAGATCTCTGTATTGACCCCTGATATATCTATACATAGTTAATAGAGCGCCCCCTTGTTACAGTCCTGGGTATAATAGATGATGGGAGAGATCTCTGTACTGTCCCCTGATATATTATATATAGTTAATAGAGCACCCCCTTGTTACAGTCCTGGGTATTATAGGTGATGGCAGGGATCTCTGTATTGACCCCTGATATATCTATACATAGTTATTAGAGCGCCCCCTTGTTACAGTCTTGGGTATAGTAGATGATGGGAGAGATCTCTGTACTGACCCCTGATATATCTATACATAGTTATTACAGCGCCCCCTTGTTACAGTCCTGGGTATAATAGATGATGAGAAAGATCTCTGTACTGACTCCTGATATATTATACATAGTTATTAGAGCCCCCCTCTTGTTACAGTTCTGGGTATAATAGATGATGGGAGAGATCTCTGTACTGACCCCTGATATATTATACATAGTTATTAGAGCCCCCCTCTTGTTACAGTTCTGGGTATAATAGATGATGGGAGAGATCTCTGTACTGACCCCTGATATATTATACATAGTTATTAGAGCCCCCCTCTTGTTACAGTTCTGGGTATAATAGATGATGAGAGAGATCTCTGTACTGTCCCCTGATATATCTATACATAGTTATTAGAGCGCCCCCTTGTTACAGTCCTAAGTATAATAGATGATGGAAGAGATCTCTGTACTGACCCCTGATATATCTATACATAGTTATTACAGCGCCCCCTTGTTATAGTCCTGGGTATAACCCCTTAACGAACGGGCCATAGTGTGTTTACGTCCTGCAGCTGCAGGACGTGTATGGAGGGAGGTAGCGCCGCTATCTCCCTCCATACAGCGTGGGCGTCAGCTGTTTATTACAGCTGACACCCGCGGGCAATAACCGCGCTCGGCGGTTCGCGGCTATTAACCCTTTAAATGCCGCTGTCAATTCTGACAGCGGCATTTAAATCCCCCGAACGCTGTTTGGGGGTCCCGCACGGCCCCCCCGCAGTGAGATCGGGGGATCTGTGCAGATGTCATGGCAACCGGGGACCTAATAAATGGCCCCAGGGCTGCTTAGCAGACTGCCTATCAAACCATCCATAGACTGCCTGTAAAAAAGCAGTATGACGTAATGCTATAGCATTACGTCATACTGCAGGAGCGATCAAAGCATCGCATGTTAAAGTCCCCCAGGGGGACTTCAAAGTAAAGTTAAAAAAAAGATCAATAAAGTTTTTTAAATTGTAAAAAAAAAAAAGTTCTAAAAGTTTAAATCACCCCCCTTTTGCCATATCTATTAAAAAATCTAAATCATAAAATAAAAATATGTATTTGGTATCGCCGCGTCCGTAAAAGTAGTGCATTATCTTTTCTGCACGGTGAACGTCGTCCGAAAAAAAAAAAATAAAGAACGCCAGAAATGCATTTTTTTAGTTACCCTGTCTCACAGAAAAAACGCGATAAAAAGCGATCAAAAAGTTGTATGTATTCCAAATTGATACTATTGGAAACTTCAGGACATCCCGCAAAAAATGAGCCCTTGCTCAACTACGTCGACGGAAAAATAAAAAAGTTATCGCACGCACAATATGACCGCAGAAAATAATTGAAAAAAATTTAATATCTTAAAAAAAAAATACAAGTACTACAGCAAAAAAAAAAACCTATATAAGTTTGGTATCGTAGTAATCATACTGACCCATAGAATAAAAATATTTTGTTGCAGTTTGTGCGTCGTAGAAACAGGACGCACCGAAAGATGGTGGAATGTCGTTTTTTTTTCCATTTCTCTCCGCTTAGAGATTTTTAAAAAGTTTTTCAGTACATTATATGGTACAATTAATAGTGCCTTCGAAAAATACAACTTGTCCCGCAAGGGAGTAGGAAAAAGCAAAAATGGAAAAAAGCAAAAAAGCCCGGTCACTAAGGGGTTAATAGATGATGGCAGAGATCTCTGTATTTCTATGTATCTGTTACACATTTTAATTCTAAGCTCTTGTATTTGGCCTTTTGTCCTCCACATTTGTGTAGTCATTGACACTTGTCAGGTCTCCACTCGCCTGCAGTCGTCACATTGTTATCCTTAGTGACAGCCGCTAATCACTTTCTGCATTGCTGCTCCCCTCACATCTCTCATTGTCCCCACCCTTAGTGTAGACCTGTGCTGCCACAAACTCTGCTGGCAATGAAGCCCCAAACCAGCTAAAGACCACAACTGCAGAGCTGTAACCCACCCAAATACAGACCACAACTGCAGAGCTGTAACCCACCCAAATACAGACCACAACTGCAGAGCTGTAACCCACCCAAATACAGACCACAACTGCAGAGCTGTAACCCACCCAAATACAGACCACAACTGCAGAGCTGTAACCCACCCAAATACAGACCAGACTTCAAATTAATTCAGACCCCCCAAAAAATGTAAATCCTAGATGTCAAAGTCACAATGTGAAAATGAATTGAAACCCATCGTCCGATCCTGGAGGGAAATGACTCAGATCAGCACTGGTGTTGCGGGGTGCTGGCTGCAATCATGAAGTGAAGCCTGGATGATGTTGCGACATTGACCCTGGTCCACATAACCGAGCCTTCAGTGCATGCACCGTCATTCACAGCTGGCTGCCGATGAGTGCTTTCTTTTTGTCACTGCAGAAAGCCCTGGGATGTTGTCTGTTGGAAATCCCTCTGCGGGCTCAGAGTATAAAGTGCCGCTATTCACAGCCCTGCAACCACATCTGCTGTGCTGTACGGTCTGATTGGCTGGCAGGGAGGTGTGAACCCTAGCCAGCCAATCAGCCATAATGGAAGTGTATTTTTTCAGGGCCCGCCTCTACAGGGGCGCCGGTTATTGTCCTGCCAGAGGTGTTTGGTGTGGAGGCACCTGCTGTTATTTACTTTGTGTGGGACGTATTAATTATTTATAAATGTTGTGTTATATATGTTGCTCTTTCCTTCTGCATTAAGCATCTTCCCTCTCCTCCATGTAGGGACAGACCAGGCTTCATGTCCACTGGACAATTAGAACTACAAAATCCGTGCGGGTGTCCAACACACATGATCCGCGCCCCATAGGGATGCACTGGACACCTGCGGATGTCATTTTTCCCTGCCGCGTGGATTGTGTGTGCGGGAAATCACCCGCAGCCTGCCCCATTTTCTGCGGGTCTCCCTCAGGCTTCCATAGGAGCCTATGGAAGCCGTCCAGATCCGCGGTACACCTGCAGCTGAATTTCTGCTCTGTCGTGGGAGCGCGGGGGTTCAACAACAAAAAAAAGAGTGCGCGTCACGCTGCTGGCGTGCTGAGCACATCCGCTGGTCAGAAGGAAAAAAGATCTGGCTGCGACGGATGGGAACCCGCAGCATCCGGACAGGTAAGTAAAAGCAATTTTCTGGCCTCATGTCAGAAGGGACCCGCTGCGGGATTCTGCATGGAGAATCGTCGTGGGCCCGAATTTCCTAGTGGACATGAGGCCTACGCCTTCCAGGTTCCTGAGGTGGGGCCATCGGGGTGATCATCATGCTTCTAGGTTGGCTAGGGCTAGTGTTCCCATCCCAGGACCTCTGTTACCATCATTTGCACTATTCTGTGTTCCCCATGTTTTGGTGATGTAGTCTACGTCCGATAGACAGCAGACTGCAGCTTTGTGGGTCTGACAGTTGCCAACCTGTGACTTCCGGCACCCGGGGCAGACCGCAGGGTCGACTTATTTTGTGTAGGATGGAGTCAGAATCGCACTGTGTGCGCGGCCTAGCACACCCCAACACCCCTCGCTGACGCCACTGACTGTTTCCGACAGGTAGGTCCGCCTCCTCAGTTTCCACCGTCCAACACACTTCGTAGTTATGGATCCCGTAAAGCGTTCAAGGACGACTAATAAAGTTTTCAGCTTTATTCTAAAAATGGTTAACCCTGCTTAGATAAAAAAATACAAAAGATTTACATAAAAAGGGGAGGAGCTACACAAACAAAACAGTATAAAGCAAAAAGGGAGAAAATAAGAGATGACACACCAGTCCATGAAGTTGTTTCCAATAGTCTTGGGGCGAGGAGCAGGTGGGCCGGAATTGGATCCAACTCCTGGGCCTGGGGATTTGGGAGGGGATCCCCGGAGATTTAGAAGCCTTCTTTCAATCACATCTCCTTCTTTTTGACATCTTTGGTGGGCGGGCTCAGTATATGCGCAGACCGTCCGGATGGAATGTAAAATCAAGGCCATGTTCCCCAGGAAGCTCCAATAGGGGAGCCACGGCCGCCATGTTTCATATCATTATCTACTCATGGATACCAAACATGACAGACGACAGATGAGCGGCTTCAGGGATATGTGATTCTGGGGGTTACGTAGGGGGGGGGGGTGGAGGGGTAAACGTACAGGGTCTGCGGTGCCCACAATATAACCACTGTTGGGCCGGGCCCTTCAGATGTCACCTCAACACCTGGTATTAGTGCCTCCTCTGATACACAGTAGTGGGCGAGGTGCCGCAGTGTCTGGGCTCTGCATGTTGGACACAGGATGGGAGACAGATGGTTGGGGGGAAGAACAACTGACATCACTTGTAACTTAGTCATTTCATTAACATCACAACAAAGGGCTTCCTTTCTGGTCCCAGAAAGAGCAAGCGACATAAAAGATCCCCTCTGGTGCCGGCGGGAGCGGCGGCGGCGCAATGAATACTGATGAGCTCTGCTTGGCGGAAAATACACTCAACCATCTGTCCAACGTAACTTTCCCCAAACCAGAAAGGTGGCAGGTGGACATGGAAAGATGGGCGGCGATCTACCATATCAGTTCATTACAGTGTCTAGATTGGCCCATTGTGGACATTAACTGCACCCTGCATGTACATCACATAAATACGGCAGCAGAACCAAGCTCAAAACATATACAGCCCAGAACCAAGCTCAAAACATAAAAAACAGAATCAGAACCAAGCTCATAATATTAATGCAGCACCAGAACCAAGCGGAGTACTAAAATACAACACCAGAACCAAGTTTATACCATAAATGCAGCACCAGAACCAAGCTCATAATATTAATGCAGCACCAGAACCAAGTTCAGTACTAAAATACAACACCAGAAAGAAGCTCAGTACCTAAATACAACACCAGAACCAAGCTTATACCATTAATGCAGCACCAGAAACAAGCTCAGTGCTTAAATACAACACCAGAACCAAGCGTATACCATAAATACAGCACCAGAACCAAGCTGCAGACCCCACTGATCACATAGTGATGACCTCTCCCGGTTAGTCCCCTCCACGCCCCAGGGCATACAGTTATGGATGAGGATTCTGCCCCATGCTGGCTGTCTTTGACTGCTGACACTCTCCCAGCCCAACAGCATTTACACTGATCATGGCGGTTGTCTCTTTAAATGCGGCATTTGAATTTTCTGATCAGCCTTCAGGGGTCCCAAACAGCACTCCCACCATGAAATCACAAGGTGCCATTTGGTTGCCATGGCAGCTTGGGTCCTTCTGAAGACCCCTATGGACGCTATGATTGCCTATCAAGGTGTGCCTGTCAAAATGCAGTTTAATGCGCAAGACTGATCAAACGATCACAAGTTCAAGTCCCCTGTGGGGGCTAAAAAAAAAATTAAAAGAATGAGAAAAATAGTTTAACCCCTTCCCGCTCTAGGATGTAAGGGTACATCATGGCAGCGAGGTACTTTCTACAGTTGGACGTACCCTCATGTCATGTGGATAGTGCAAGATCATAAGACACCTCGCACTGTCCGGCAGCAGGAGCCGGCTGTCACTGATAGCATCGGAAATGCGCCTCCCGCTGTTAACCCCTTCCCTGCTGCGATCTATGAAGATCGCGGCATGGGAAGGGTTCACAGAGGGAGTTGGCTCCCTCTGTGACAGCATCGGGCTCTTGCGATGTAATCACAGAGAGCCTGGCTGGATGCCATGGTAACAGCGCGCCACCTACAGGCGTCCTGTATTACCACTGCCTATGATTGCTGTAATAAGCGATAAGGCATTGCAGGAGAGAAGTCCTGCCATGCCTTATCATAGCGATCATCGGTGGCATGATGTAAGTCCCCCAGAGGGACACAAATGGTGTAAAAAAAAAGATAAAAATAATGTACAAAGAAGAAAAATGTAAACAAAAATGGAAAATAACCCCCTTTTATGTGCTTTTTCTCATATTAGCATAAATAAATAAAACCCCACATATTTGGTATCAACGTGTCTGTAACGACGCCTACAATAAGCTGAGCATTCTTTTTATCCTGCACGGCAAAATGTGTAAAAAAACCGCTAAAAAACTAAAACGCAATAAAAGTGATTAAAAAAAAGCATGCAAAATGGCACCGATAAAAACTACCGCGCGTCTCGCAAAAAAATAAGTCCCACGGAGCTCCGCCCACGGAGAAATAAAAACGTTACAGGACTTTGAATGCAGCGATATAGAAAGAAGAAAAGATTTCCAAAAAAAGGGATTTTATTGCAGAAAAGTGGAAAAACCTAAAAAAAAATTGCGAATTTTGGTCTTGTTGTAACCGAACCGACCCGCAGAAACAATGTCTTGTGGCGTTTAGGCATTACAATATGCAATCCTATGCAGACGGTTGCGATTTGTCTGCACGAAATCATGCGCAGAAAACAAACTGCGGCACGCTCTATTTCTGTGCAGGTCTCTCAGAGCCCCTCACATAAAATGTCACTCCCCGGCCGCCGGCTCCGCTCTGCGCATGCACATGAAAGATCCGGGCCGCAGGAGCAGGTGAGTGACGCGCTGCTCTCTGCAGGGGCTCGGGTCGGGTCCCGTGTAAAATACCTGCAAGGAGTATCCGGCGGAGCATTCCAGCGCCGGAGATGAGGTCTACTATCTGAGGCTCCTGTTTCTGAAGAATATTTACAGCTTTATGAAAAGATCTCAGCTTTGCTATTCCTCTGTTAATCCTCCTGGAAATGTATGACCAAATTCAGACCGAGGGGTTTCCATTGCCCTTGTCAGTAGGGTGTGCGGCACTGACTGCACAGTATTACTGTGTGTAAGGGCACAGCTCATTGAGAAAGGGAGAGGTGGCAGCCAGTTGTCATTTTATTCATAACAGAGGAACGATGCAACATGCAGCTATAAGAAAAGATGCTGCAGAATTACTGTATGAGGAACGCAAGTCTCTACTTAAAGAGGGGACAGGTCCATGCACAACCTCTTCCAGAATGCAGGGTCCGGGGCGATCAGCTAACTCTAGGCATCCATGGGAAGCAGCTGATTTTGCCAAGGGGAATCCTGCAATTCTCACTCTGACCACTAGGCCTAATAGGTGATACCACAGCTCACCTCCTCCCCTCTGACCATTAGGCTTAATAATAGTCTGACACTTCCTGTTCTGCAGAGGAAACTTCTCAGCCGTCATCTCATTATCATCGCAGGCAGCATTACACTGAGAGGAGACACCTATATATAGATAACACAGGACCCACCATTTACAATAGTCACAGCTCACCTCCTCCCCTCCCTGCACAGGCAGGATTACACTGAGAGGAGACACCTGTATATAGATAACACAGGACCCACCATTTACAATAGTCACAGCTCACCTCCTCCCCTCCCTGTACAGACAGGATTACACTGAGAGACACCTATATATAGATAACACAGGAGCCACCATTCATAATAGTCACAGCTCACCTCCTCCCCTCCCTGTACAGACAGAATTACACTGAGAGGAGACTCCTATATATAGATAACACAGGACCCACCATTCACAATAGTCACAGCTCACCTCCTCCTCTCCCTGTACAGGCAGGATTACACTGAGACGAGACACCTATATATAGATAACACAGGGTCCATCATTCACAATAGTCACAGTGGAGTGCTGGCGGGCACATCTGCAGCGCTCACAGCAGATGCCAGGCAGGTATGCAGGGGTCACCGGCTGGGCATTGGGACGAACTCTGCTGCGGGAATCCAGCCGCCCGTGTGCAGGAGGCCTTACTGCTTTTACAGTAAAGAACCCCCTCCTGTTGTGATGGAACCTACTTTCCTCTAAGGACTCCAGGAAATTACAGATAGAAGGAATAACTAACCAAGGTAATCCTTACATCACTGAGAGACTCGTTACATAATGACAGAAGTACATGAAACATGAACTGTAAAGAGGCTAAGAGCACTGGCCTGCGAGGAGTTAAATCTATAAGGGAAGGGGGAAGTAACTGAGGGATGGAAGTGTACCAGGCGGGTGGTACTGCGGGGTGGCAGGTTAGGTGACGGGCGCTGATGACAGAGGTGGCAGAAACATTCTTCCTCTCCACAGGAGGGTTTGGATACTTAAGCATTGCGTAATAATTCCATATGAACTTTCTTAAAGCAACAGTACTCCAGAAATGTAGTGCGATTCACAATATTCTTGTCCATCACTTGGCATCTCACGGCGACACATACATCACACGGCAGCAGCAATGCACATGATTTGGTGGGCCTCATAGCAGTGAGGTGGTCTGCCTTCCAGAGGAGCCTTGTGCTCTATGTTATCAGTTCCATAGCCAAAGTACTAATGATACAAAAATACCCAACATTATTATGAGGGCTGATAGGCAGCCGCCTGACACCAAACCTAAATCTGTCTCTGAGGATATAGATATTGAAGACAGACCTTGCTCTAACATCATCATCACCTACATCAGACGGATCTGAAGGGGACAGAAGTTTCTTTCGGCTTCCTGTTTATTCAGCTTCTAGAATATATTTTAATGTACTAAATAAAAAATGGCGGGTAGCAGCGCCGACGGGAGGACAATGATCTGACGCCCGCGGGACTCCGGCATCTAATATTCAAATTGTTACAGTATGGCGAGATTATTCATTTCAGTCAGATTCACCGCGGATTCAAAGCGCCAGACAAATTGCTTTCCATACTTGGCGTGACATCTCTAAGTGTCCTCGGTCTCCGTCTCGTTGAAGCAGAAGTGGTTTCTGAGAATCGGCTTTTGGAGAGGCCGGGCTAATCAACGGCAGAGACAATTATTAGAAATCAAACAATGCTCTGCCTTTGATAAGTGGCTGCGGCTATATAATAGACCTGTCAGCTGGAGATATGAAGAAGAGAATGGCGAGGCCACTGCACAGTCATGTGACGCCCTTACCATGGCGCCGCCGCCGCATCAACATAGTCATTGGCTCCGGGCAAAGCAACATTAATGGGGTTCATACCCAGTAGTACATCGTACAATACTGCGCTTGATATCCGCACTCGACTATAGAAGGCTCCGAGTAATCTCGCCCATTAAAGAACCTTCAGAAATGGGTGCAAGGCAAGAATGTGGGAGGAGCACCTTGGGGAAATAAGTGATGGTAAGTTCTTAAGTCTAAACCAGACATGAGTCCTGCTGCTCGATCACTAGACCTCAGAGGGGTATCCCCGAAAATAAGCTCATCACAAGGTGTCTCCTTGCTCCCTTGTAGTATGTGTTCAGTCTCCCTTTAGCACCCCTACAGGGGAAACAAAGCATTACACGGTGCCTACTGAAATCAATGTAATCGAGTTATACATGTAGGTGTGGGGTCCTCCAGAGAGGCAGATACTCTTCATAGTCACCCTAGGCTCTGGCTAGTCGATGGGGCTCTGCAATGGGTGCTTTGCACAAAGATTTACTTTTATCACCTGTTGATAAGATAGCTGATTAAAGTCTGATTGTGGGGATCTCACCCCGAGAATGGGGGTCCAGAGACCCCTCTCTTCCTCAATGCAGGTTTGCTGCACCCACAGTGATGGAGAGGATGAATCCCTGCAGTCCCATTCTATTCATTGCATTGGGGCTGATGGAAGCAGTGGGTACAAGCGCTCACCCATCTGTGGCAGCACCATTAAAGATATGGATAGGGCAGCACTACGCTAGTGCAGTGACGCTCCATTCAATCACCTCTTCACTGCACTGGGTACAGCGAGCCTACGTTGAGATAGAGAGGGGGTAGGGAACTCCCGTTCTCAGGATCAGTGGGGGGCTCAGTGGTGAGACACCCACCAATCAGACATTTATCACCAACGGATAGGTGAGAAAAGTCTACTGTGAGACGACCCGTATAAAGAGGATTTCCCCTAAAATAAAAGTTTGCCTGAAAGTTTGTTTGCCCACTGCGTCGTGTAAAGGGACAACCAGCAGATGCTCAGCCACTGATTGGGGATTTCTAGCAAGCAGAAAAATACTCACTGGTCAGCTGTACATCACCAATTGTCAACGGGGAGGCAAACAACCATCGGCCGTTCTCATGCCTGTGTAAAAGAAATGTCATTGAGCGCTGATCGACACACTTTGCTGATCGGCACTCGTGACTTCTAAGTGAGAATTGGCCTGTATAAAAGGACTCTTACACATTTTTAGGCCTTTTCTGGATGTGATGCTAAAGTTGTGCTCAAACCTCGGAGCCATGATGTCTCTCCATACTGCTCCTCCTTCTCCCCTCTCACAGCATGCAGTCTCAGAGCCAGGAAGAGATTACAGTTGCAGCTACATCCCCCGCCCTCTTCCAACTATTGTAATCTATGTTACTCCATACAATCCATGCCTGTCTCTTGTACAGCAACACGGACATAACAGACTCATTCTTTTCCATGCGACACTTTTTTTTTCTTTCTGAACCTTCCAGCAAAAAAGGTAAAATATCATTTAGAGAATTAATGTGGATTTCCCAGCTATTCATTTTCACAATTTGCGATGTATTCAGGCGTATAACCTGGCGGAGCTTATAGGCTGAAACAATGACTTAATGTGAAGCCCGCAGATAACACGGGCAGCGAGGGCTCTAATAAAGTCACCGAGCAACTAATCTCTTCTTAATGCGGCCGCGGCGGCTCAGCTCCCATCAGGACAGACACATGAGACTATACATCGCCGACTTCACGCCATGCTGGGTAATTATAGCCATCGTTGGGCCTGCTATACAAAGACCTGGGAGGTATACAGAGCCGCCATCGGGACATAGCATACTATTATAGAGTCTTCACATAAATACTCATCACCTCTCTGGAATAGTAATCCTTCTGATGTCCATTGATCAGGGCCAAGACGAGGGGTAGGCAAGGATAGGCGACGTCTATGGTACTACCTTGCCACAGGTAGTGTCAAAAATGTTTTTGGCAACACTTGGACTGATTGTCCAGCTTTAAACTATTGATGGCCTGTCTTGAAAGTAGGTTATCAATTGTAGATCGGCGATGGCTTACCACCAGAGACCCCCACAATCAGCTGTTTGCTGAGCTGGTGCATGCGTGCATGGCGCTGATTTCTGTAGAAAGCAAACAGCTCCATTCCCACTGTAGTGGCCAGGCTTGGTATTACAGGCAAATCTCTCATTTGCTTCAATAGGAGCTTTGCCTCTAATTCCAAACCGGGCCATTCCAATGGGAACAGAGCCATATGCTTTCTGCACACATCAACTATCGGCCATTAGTGGGCATCCCAGGTAGCACATGCCTGCCGTTCTACTATTGATGGTCAATCCTGAGCATAGGCCATCAAGAGTTTAAAGCTACACATCCCCTTTAATATTCTATACAGTCCATCAGTGATCGCTGAACAAGGTTTGTATTGCTCAATGCTCCTCACTCTCAGCTGATCCTTCTCTGCACTGATTTCTGACGTCGTCCATGTCAGGACCTACTGTGCACCAGCAGCAGGATGTGCCGCAGCACCCGCAGTAGAGGAGGACCCAGGGGACCGGAATGGCGGCAGCTTGCAAAGAAGATAAAGGGTGGTGAGAGCAGCACCCAGGCAGAAGAAGTGAGGAGAGGTGAGGTTTTTTAATGGTCTGCTCTGAGATATGACATGGGTCTGGGCTGTATTCATTGTGAGGTCTGATTTATTTTTGGAGCCTGGTTTGTGCAAAATCTGCAACAGGCCCCCAGCTCCCATGTATCATTAAATGTGTCAAAACTGGTATCTTCTTTTGTGACAGAGGGGTCTTTCCCATCAGGCCCCAGGCGCATCTCCTACTTCTGCATCTGCTATAGCTATATTCCTAGCCAAAGATATCTCAACAGGGAGAAATCGCCAGGATGGTCTGGGCCGAAAGGAGAAGAAAAGTAAAGTGACTCACCAGAGTAAACATTTGCTTTACCGGTAACTGTTTGTCTTTGTATTTAAATCTCTTTCATTAGACAGTAAGGTGGATTTAAATTGATCCTGGGGGCTGCGGGAGGAAGCGGGGCAATCTGCCTAACCAACCTAGGGCGTCAAATCACCTTTTCCAAACCCTGCTTGGATAGATAAATATGATGATTTGATTATGAGAGTGAAACAACCTTACCCAGATGTGCCAGTCGCGGTATCCCTCAGGGGGTCCCAGTAGTCAGACCCCAGCGATCAGACATCTATCTCCTAGTCTGTGTATAGGGGATACATTTCTTAAAATGGGAGAACTCCTTTAATGACCAATCAATGCTTGGAATACATGAAAGTATGAGATCAGTGGCAGTCGGACCCGGACAGCTCTGCCATCAGCTGTTTGAAGGTAGCTTCATGTGGTGGCACAGGGTGCTGCCCACCAGCCTGTAGGGGGTGGCGAAATGCAGATGTAGGCTGGAGCGATTGGTCCCCTTAGATCATCCTGGCCGGATGATGTCTTCCTCCATGTGGCAGCCTGCTGTGGAGCTCCATGATACATCCTCCTCCCAGCTCTGTGCCCTCCCCTCTGTCAGCCCATTGCTGCACCCATGGCACAATTGCTTAGTTCTACTAGTGTATTTATGCTATGAGCTTGGTTCTGTTATTGTAGTCGGGTGAGAGGTGAAGTCCGGGACGGATGGTAGGTATCATGGAGACTACTGGCATCCGCGATGTAGACCTGCTCCGTCCCTCGCTCCAGTTCTGAGACCCACCTGGGCAGGACAGGTGACGGGTATAAATGGGTGCAGGCTGCAGTGTGCAGGGGGAGTTCAGAGCTGCCTGGTGTGAGAGACACAAGCTGCAAGGGAGCGGAGCGGCAGACTTCACCACACGCTGCAACAGAGGTTTGCTGGGCCTTTACTACGCTTATTTATAAAGGACTTTGGTGGTTTTGCTTTGCTGGACTGTCGGTGTGAAAAAGGACGTCTTCTTCCTGTTTTCTGGAGATTCCCAGCGCCTTTATGTTATGTTCAGCCAGTAAATAAAAGAGACCCGGACAGCATTGTGGTTGTGGCCTGAAGTGTGTCCCCTGCGTTGCTACAGTGTATATATATATACACTGAGATTGGTTATAGTGCTGTATTCATGTACTAAACTTGGTTCTGGTGCTCTATTTCTGTTATGAGCTTGGTTCTGGTGCTGTTCTTATGTTTTGAGTCCGGCTCTCGTGCAGTTTTTGGTCCTGTTATGGGTATGCTGCTCTCTTACTGCTTTTTGCACATGTAGAATACAAGCAGACTGCCTAACGTGCAAAGTATATCGTTTTTATGACAGGGGGTGCTAAATAAAATTAGGCAGAACAGTGTTTGCCATGGTGCGTAGGTGAGTGCTGCAGCCGCCTCATTTTATACTTGGCACAGAGCCGTACATTGCATAGTGGTGGTTTCTGGTACTGCACGTAAACCCATTCACTTGACTAGGACTGAGCAGCCAAAAGATGACCGATGTATGAGATGTGACAAGCCAAGGTAGAGGCCGCAGTGGATCAGCAGGGTGTTGGAGTTCTCCCCCCCCCCCCCCCCCACTAATATCATATTGAGGACCAGTCCTAAATATAAGCCATGAATATTTAAGTCCAACAAAACTTCTTTAAGACCCAAATTTGGGTTAACACTAAGGGGTTAACACGACTTCAGTAAATAACCTCTTGAAGACCGGTGGCTGGACATGTAGGGATATGCGGGCATGCAGCGGGTCCTCCTTCAAGGTCACTAATGCACAATGCATTAGTAGAACTAAGAGCCTGCGTGACGGGGGATTCTGGGTAATGAATGCTCATTCAGCCTCCGCCCACTCGCTGATTCTCATTTGAATAATTATTTTGTAAAATGGTTCGGGTGAAAAGTGTCGCTCGACTGTCAGAAAACGTTCCACATTTTGACGCCTCCTTTATATTTTTGGCATCGGTTTACAACGATAACGAACCAGTGTAATTATCAGCGAGCGGCGAAGTGTTCCTGCAACTCGGAGACTCCGAGGGGGACTTTATAGGATCCCCAGATCAGTCTAAAAACAAGTCGGTCATTGGTCAGAGGCGCTGGAAACAGTGGATTCAGGAAGTCCTCGCACCCCTCACTGCCCTACATGTTATGTTGTGTCCCCCTCACTGCCCTACATGTTATATTGTGTCCCCCTCACTGCCCTACATGTTATATTGTGTCCCCCTCACTGTCCTACGTGTTCTGTTGTGTCCCCCTCGCTGTCCTATGTGTTGTGTTGTGTCCCCCTCGCTGCCCTACACGTTGTGTTGTGTCCCCCTCACTGCCCTACACGTTGTGTTGTGTCCCCCTCACTGCCCTACACGTTGTGTTGTGTCCCCCTCACTGCCCTACACGTTGTGTTGTGTCCCCCTCACTGCCCTACACGTTGTGTTGTGTCCCCCTCACTGCCCTACACGTTGTGTTGTGTCCCCCTCACTGTCCTACACGTTATGTTGTGTCCCCCTCACTCACTGTCCTACACGTTATGTTGTGTCCCCCTCACTGCCGTACACGTTATGTTGTGTCCCCCTCACTGCCCTACACGTTATGTTGTGTCCCCCTCACTGCCCTACACATTATGTTGTGTCCCCTCACTGCCCTACACGTTGTGTTGTGTCCCCCTCACTGCCCTACACGTTGTGTTGTGTCCCCCTCACTGCCCTACACGTTGTGTTGTGTCCCCCTCACTGCCCTACACGTTGTGTTGTGTCCCCCTCACTGCCCTACACGTTGTGTTGTGTCCCCCTCACTGCCCTACACGTTGTGTTGTGTCCCCCTCACTGCCCTACACGTTGTGTTGTGTCCCCCTCACTGCCCTACACGTTGTGTTGTGTCCCCCTCACTGCCCTACACGTTATGTTGTGTCCCCCTCACTGTCCTACACGTTATGTTGTGTCCCCCTCACTGTCCTACACGTTATGTTGTGTCCCCCTCACTCACTGTCCTACACGTTATGTTGTGTCCCCCTCACTCACTGTCCTACACGTTATGTTGTGTCCCCCTCACTACCCTACACGTTGTGTTGTGTCCCCCTCACTGCCCTACACGTTGTGTTGTGTCCCCCTCACTGCCCTACACGTTGTGTTGTGTCCCCCTCACTGCCCTACACGTTGTGTTGTGTCCCCCTCACTGCCCTACACATTATGTTGTGTCCCCCTCACTGTCCTACACGTTATGTTGTGTCCCCCTCACTCACTGTCCTACACGTTATGTTGTGTCCCCCTCACTACCGTACACGTTGTGTTGTGTCCCCCTCACTGCCCTACACGTTGTGTTGTGTCCCCCTCACTGCCCTACACGTTGTGTTGTGTCCCCCTCACTGCCCTACACGTTGTGTTGTGTCCCCCTCACTGCCCTACACGTTGTGTTGTGTCCCCCTCACTGTCCTACACGTTATGTTGTGTCCCCCTCACTGTCCTACACGTTATGTTGTGTCCCCCTCACTCACTGTCCTACACGTTATGTTGTGTCCCCCTCACTGCCGTACACGTTATGTTGTGTCCCCCTCACTGTCCTACATGTTATGTTGTGTCCCCCTCACTGTCCTACACGTTACGTTGTGTCCCCCTCACTGCCCTACACGTTATGTTGTGTCCCCCTCACTGCCCTACACGTTGTGTTGTGTCCCCCTCACTGCCCTACACGATGTGTTGTGTCCCCCTCACTGCCCTACACGTTGTGTTGTGTCCCCCTCACTGTCCTACACGTTGTGTTGTGTCCCCCTCACTGCCCTACATATTATGTTGTGTCCCCCTCACTGCCCTACACGTTATGTTGTGTCCCCCTCACTGTCCTACACGTTGTGTTGTGTCCCCCTCACTGCCCTACACGTTGTGTTGTGTCCCCCTCACTGTCCTACATGTTATATTGTGTCCCCCCTCACTGTCCTACATGTTATGCTGTGTCCCCCTCACTGTCCTACATGTTATGTTGTGTCCTCCTCACTGTCCTACCTGTTATATTGTGTCCCCCTCACTGTCCTACATGTTATATTGTGTCCCCCCTCACTGTCCTACATGTTATGCTGTGTCCCCCTCACTGACATACATGTTATGTTGTGTCCCCCTCACTGTCCGACATGTTAGGTTGTGTCCCCCTCACTGCCCTACATGTTTCGTTGTGTGCCTCTCACTGTCCTACATGTTATGGTGTGTCCCCCTCACTGCCCTACATGTTATTCTGTGTCCCCCTCACTGTCCTACATGTTATGTTGTGTCCCCCTCACTGTCCTACCTGTTATGTTGTGTCCCCCTCACTGTCCTACATGTTATGGTATGTCCCCCTCATTGCTCCATCTTCCGTATCCGGAGACAGCCCCCATCCAATCTGATAGAGGGCAGAAAACCCCCAAATCCAGGGGTGCAAACCTTGTGGCATCCCCAAGAGGACTGGAGCCTGGAATCACTGCCAGAGGGGCTCTAACTAATACTGAGTACAGGGTGGGAATACTTATGGCACTGCGGAGTGGCAGTTTGAACAAAAGCAGCCATGTTTTTCTAACCCTGGACAACCCCTTTAAGGCTAAAACTGACCTCAAATATGGGGCTTAAATATAAGAAGTACAAAGTTAGATTGATGTTGTGGCGTCCGAAGCTCAGAAGATCCCCATGTAGGGAGACCAATATTATAGAAGAGGGGAGGTCGTTGGGGGTCCTCTTAGAGACTTTACCGAAGGACCCTGGAGCGTTAAATCGGGTCTCTGTAGTAGTTGACAGCGACTTCCATCACATTCTCTTATTACACACTTGAGGTATCTACAGTTTCGAATGCATCTTAGATGTCCACATGGATCTAATGTGATTGGTTCAGAAGATCAGCGGGCGGCTACTGTGGTCCTAATATAGGACCCTTATACTACAACCAACTGATGGCCTTACATGGCATAGTACAGCGGTACACAACAGGTGGAGCGTGGTCTGAATACGGACGCAGCCGCTAGCTGTCCGGACCCAAAGAAGGAGTGGCCCCTAAGCATGGAGGGCCCAGAGGCCCCCATTGTCATCCTTCTGTTTACACAGTGCAAGCTGGCCCACAGAGGACCACTAATGGGGGGATATTAGAGGGTGGGGCAGAGGCACAGAGGGCCACTATTGGGGGAACTTGGAGGTGAAGCAGAGGCACAGAGGGCCACTAATGGGGGGATATTGGGGGGGTGGGGGCAGAGGCACAGAGGGCCACTATTCAGGGAACTTGGAGGTGAAGCAGAGGCACAGAGGGCCACTAATGGGGGGATATTGGGGGGGTGGGGGCAGAGGCACAGAGGGACACTATTGGGGGAACTTGGAGGTGAAGCAGAGGCACAGAGGGCCACTAATGGGGGGATATTGGGGGGGTGGGGGCAGAGGCACAGAGGGACACTATTGGGGGAACCTGGAGGTGAAGCAGAGGCACAGAGGGCCACTAATGGGGAGATATTGGGGGGGGGGCAGAGGCACAGAGGGCCACTATTGGGGGAACTTGGAGGCAAAGCAGGGACACAGAGGACCACTACTGGGGAATATTGGAGGGAGGCAGGGACACAGAGGACCTTTTTTGTGAGGTGAAGCAGGGGTACAGAGGGCCACAATTGGGAGGGAAGGGTGGATATTAGGGGGAAGCAGGGGCAATAAGGACCATTGTTGGGAGAAGCTGGTCACGGAGGGGAAATATTGGGGAAAAGCAGGCTCCCAATGGACCACTATTTAAGCGTCCCATAGTGCCAAAGTAGTAAGAAAACAAGCTCGATATTTGGTATCGCTGTAATCGTACCGCCACTCATGTGTCATCAGAATGACGGGCCTTGTTTTAGCACTCGTTACCGGGGTTTGCCGGACCTTCCCCTAACAGCAGAGCCAGGTAAGTGGACCGTAGATCTACATTGATATCAGCAGGACTCCACAGAGGTAAGTACCCGGACTCCGTACCGGCTCATGGATCACCTCCGGTATCTCATCTCATGGAGGATGTAAATGTTTAATCATTCAGGGTGACAGCTCGCTCCCAAATGCTAATGATTGATGTTTTCAGGGAGATCTCATTTATCTGCTGCTCATACATTTACAGACTAATGAGAAGATGACTGCTCAATTAATTACAGCATTGCAGCGATCACATTTTGCTAGCAATTATGAAGCTGCAGTGGGTGTGCGGGATGTGAAGACTTACAGCATCCCCGAATATCTAAGGAGTGAGCAAGATCTAAGATAACATTTCTCAACCCTTTCCCCTCCTGGAAGCAGCCATCTTAAGGCCCATACACAAGAACCTATTATGGATCCTTGAGGTGCACATCCATAATATGGTGCCTATAGACTCCCCTATATTATCAGCACTTAGGCACAGGGAGGACATCTGTATAAACCTATGGGAAGAAAGGTTGTGGCACGGGCAAAGGCAGACAAAACAACAATTTTTGGAGGCACCATACGCTTGCACAGGGAGAGCCTACAAGCCCTTTTTACAGACCCATAGGGATGTTTTGTGCTTGGCCCTCAAGTGAAATGACCAGGAGTTGTTTAAAAATGTGACAAGAATAGTCAGGGGAAGAACTCAGTTCTGAATGTACTTCCTCTTTACTCTGAGGAAGCAGAGACACATTCTATGCTACCAAGCAAGGTCTATAGTAGTTCTAGTCAGTCTGACCAGACTCCTCATGGGTGGGGCTACCGCAGAGCTGAAATTACTTTCCCTCAAGTTGGAAGAGGTAGAGAAACATTTTATACTATGAAGAGTAGTTTAGAGGGTGTGACCTGAGTACTCGTGGGTGGGGCTTAGGTCTGAACTCCCTCTCTTGTTTGAGGCGATAGAGATATATTTTATTCTCCAAACATGTCCAACTGGTAACAGTTTTGTGAAAGTTTTATTCTGGGGCCTCAAGCTCTGCCTTTGCTAGAGTCTATGACCAGGAGTAGTTTAGAAGGTGTGACCCGAGTGCTCATGGGTGGGGCATAGGTCAGAACTCCCTCCCTCTCTTGTCCGGGGGGGGGGGGGGGGGGTAGAGATGCATTCTTTGCTGCCGTGTCATACTGATAGTAGTTTTGTGCAGATTTTGCCCAGCAGCCTCTCCATCTTGAAGAGTATTTCCAGCACCAGTAAAGTGAGAATGGCCCCTTCCTCTGATGTATATAATATCTCTATAGCATGCGTCTGTTCTTGTAGTGCGGCCTCCTCTGGGTGAGACACACGGCTGGCGAGAAGGATTATTATTCATAGTATAGCAGCGGCCGGCTTACAGCGACCGCAAATCACCTGCAGTTACTACAATGAGGTCTATTAGAGGCTTCCCGTCACTCACATTGTGTTACGAGGCGCGCAGTGAAATGTCCTTATTAGATGTCCATTATAATTACAGAAGGGGTTACTGATGGTGTTGGTAAAAGTGCTACAATGATCCTATTGTTGTTGGATACATTACACATTGTACGTACAGAAGAGAATATATATATATACAAACAAGGATTATTATTATATGTGCAATAGGGTTCCATCCGCCAGGAGACCCAGGGGCCTCCAGCATCCACCACTCTATCTATCTATCTATCTATCTATCTCCTATCTATCCATGTATCTATCTATCTATCCATCTATCTATCTATCTATCCCCTATCTATCTATCTATCTATCTCCTATCTATCTATGTATCTATCTCCTATCTATCTATCTATCTCCTATCTATCTATCTATCTATCTCCTATCTATCTATGTATCTATCTCCTATCTTTCTATTTATCTATCTATCCCCTATCTATCTATCTATCTATCTATCTCCTATCTATCTATGTATCTATCTCCTATCTATCTATCTATCTATCTATCTCCTATCTATCTATGTATCTATCTCCTATCTATCTATCTATCTATCTCCTATCTATCTATCTATCTATCTATCTATCTATCTCTCTATCTATCTATCTCCTATCTATCTATCTCCTATCTATCTATCTATCTATCTCCTATCTCTCTCCTATCTATCTACCTGCTATCTCTCTATCTCTCTCCCTCTCTATCTACCTATCTATCTATCTCCTATCTATCTATCTATCTATCACATATCTCTCTATCTCCTATCTATCTATCTCCTATCTATCTATCTATCTATCTATCTATCTATCTATCTATCTATCTATCTATCTATCTCCTATCTATCTATCTATCTATCTATCTATCTATCTCATATCTATCTATCTCCTATCTATCTCTCTATCTATCTATCTATCTCCTATCTATCTATCACATATCTCTCTATCTCATATCTATCTATCTATCTCACATCTATCTATCTATCTTCTATCTATCTATCATCTCTCTCCTATCTCTCTATCTCTCTCTCTCCTATCTATCTCTCTATCTCTCTCTCTCCTATCTATCTATCTATCTATCTAATATCTATCATCTATCTATCTATCTATCTATCTATCTATCTATCTCCTATCTATCTCCTATCTCTCTCCTATCTCTCTCTCTATCCCCTATCTATCTATCTATCTAATATCTATCTATCTATCTATCTATCTATCTTTCTCCTATCTATCTATCTATCTCCTATCTCTCTCCCTCTCTATCTACCTATCTGCACTGCACACCTTAGACACCTCAGCTCTCCAGGAACACTTAGTCCCCCTGATCCAGTAGGTAAGATCTGGAGTCGCTGCAGTATAAGGGAGCCAATAGCTTTTCTGCCTCCATAATCCCCAAAGACTTTACCCCAGATCACCCTTTGCAGTCACCTTCACCTTCACTACATGTGGCAGCCGTTGAGGCCAGAAGATCAGGCTCTGTGTTCAATGCAAAATGTACAGTATAACCAGGAGCTGTACCAATGCTAATCTGGATATATATATATCCATACTTACACATGCAGAGAAATGCAGCTCAGATGGGAGCTGCACCGCTGCTCCAGGGCCCTGAGTTCACGCTTGCCCAGAATATACTCAGGACCCTGCTGAGTACTTGTCCCCGTTGGTCCTCACTAGTAGTGGTAGAGCTGCAGTAAGGAGCGCAGGCCGAGGACAGCCAGGAGCGCCATCTAACGTCGGCTCACTGTGGACATGATGGTGATGAGGGACGAAGTCTTCTCTTTTAGTGATCGGTGGGATTCCCAGCAGTGAGGCCCCAGGGATTAGTTAGCTTGGTGGACACTGACACGGGGGCCCGAGTCGTCCTACACTTTGGTTCTTACAGCAGGTAGAACTTAAAGCAATCTGCAGAAGAGGCATAAATCCCAAAGCTCAAGTGGGAAATCCCGTTACTGTTGCTTCATCGCCTTCTCCCGTCTACGGATTCGCACTGATTTGCCCATCTCAGTTTTATGTTGGCTATAAAACTAGAAGACGCCTTGAAGAAGATCTTGTAGAAAGAAGCCGCCGTGTGAGTCAAGATGCAGTCTCCTCCCTCGGAATCAATAGGCACTGACCGTCAGAACGAAGACGCCAACCGTTCTTAGAGCGCCATTCACAGCTCTCAGTACAGAAGTGACTTCTACAGTCAGCAACCTTACAGTTTAGACAACCCCGATCCATATGAAGAGTCCCCCAACGATAAGCTGATTATGTCGGTCCTTGACCAACCCAAGATCGGCTGTTAATGCAGGAAGACAACTACTAGCAAAGGACCATAAATGTAATGAGGGAGCAGGAGGGTCCTCCAAACCAGAAGAGGTGCTGCATACAGGACCTGCCCTTCAGCTAAATGACAAGGACATAAGTGGGGATGGGGAAGCCTCCTCTATTAGGGTGCATTTACATATGTAAGTACAAACATGGGTGGGCCAATGGAGGCAGAGACACCTAGGGTTAACAGCAGTGGTCCGGGGCAGCAAAGTCTAACTACTGTCATAGAGTTCCATGACAGAATTCTCTCTGCCCGCAGCCACCACCAGGGGGAGCTCACTATGCTGGTATTTCACATATCTAATAAAAGAGAAGTTGGATATTATGTCCTACCATCCCACTATGTTTTCTGGAGAGTCGCGCCTGTTTATCAGTCTTTCTTCATTAGATTTTCACACATCTGGTGTTGGTGGGTTCTTCAGGTTGGTTGCACCTCCATGATTCATCCAATTTCTGCAACCCTTTCTAAGGCTTTATGGTCTCTAGACATTCATCTGGAACCAAAGCCCTCAATATCATCGGGTTTTTTAAGGCACTAATAAACCAGCATTAAGTGTCTCCCCTGGGGGACAATCTGCACAAAAGTCCAATGTAAACGAGTCCAATATTCCATTAGTATGATGAAGGCGCTTCCCACTACTCTGCATACAGCCTCCAGCACACCCATCATACATACCGATTGTTATTCCACTTCTGCTTCTTCAAATCTTGTTTTTCCGCTGTTGATTAATCTGTCTTTTGAGCGCCCCGTTGTGTGGAAACGCAGCGCAGCGATTAGGCTTGAACATTTCAGGATGAGTCCCAGCATAGGAACACGCATCATAAAAAAGACACGTCGAACCTTAAATCAATACGAGGCCGTTATGTAACGAGGTTTAAACAAGGCTAAAAAATAGTCCTTCAGTAAAGCAGCCATGACGATTGACTGCATTGTGTAAATGTGAAGGACCGAGAACATAGTGGCTGATCCACAAGGAGAGGAAGTAGCTTATACACATTCATCCATCCAGCTACAGCTAGCTCCATTGAAAGCAATGGGCTGCCGGCATGCCCTGCAGTGATTTTCAGGGAAGGGCTTTAAATATAAGCCCTTCTTTGAAAATCATCCCTAAAATGTATAAAAAAAAAAAAAAATCTATATACTCGCCTCTCTGTAGCTGCTGGGGCGAAGGCGCATCCAGCCGGGTCTTCTCCCTGCACTGCTCTGAAGTGCTTTAAAATCCCGCCTGCTGAAAGGGCTGCCTCTGATTGGTCACAGCGCTCAGCCAATCAGAGGCAGCTCTCAGCTGTCATTCGATAGTGTGGGTGTAGAATAACTGTTAGCAAATAAACTCTATTCTATGGTATTTATTTATAAATGTTATGTATTTATATTCACAATTAATTGGAAGTTTTTTCAAGACCCGATCCAGGGGGAGTATTCACTCCTTTTGCACTGTGTATATAAATCAATCTCATGTAACACTGAAGTGGTATAACACTTATGTCAGCTGGAATAACCACATGGTAGCCACTTGTATTGAAATCTGCGCTTTGTATTTCAAACTAGTGATGTAGGAGTTAAATGTCCGCTGTTACCGTTGTTTTTAATCATGTTTTAATTATGTTGGTTTTAAAAGGGAAGGGATGTTTTATAAAAATTAGGTGACCAAAATTCGTTGTGAATTGAAACGCATCTCCTTAACCTGACATTCATGTGCGACACTGAAGAATAAAGGCTAAAGGATATCTCTCACAGAAAAACTGCGTTTTCTCATTTTTGGAGTATCTCTCTTGTTCGGTGTGTGTTATGTTGTATTTCCCTTGTCTGGTGCTCCTGCTTTTTACCATTTAGCGAAAGACAGTTGGCCACTAGGTTCCAGCAAGATTGCCCCGCTTGTAGGCAGGGTCCCCCTGTCCTTTGTTGTAGTTGTCCTGCTATTGTAGGGACTTACAAGGCGATGAGGACCCTTGACGGGGTTCCTGAGCTTACATATTTGGGCCAAAATACAAAGTAATACCTCCTACATACTTAGATATTTCCATCGGTCTGGTTTTATTAGTTAATTGCCAAGTATTTGGCCTCTAGTGTAGGATCTGATGTCCCTGCTTTGACTGTGGGTGTTTGTATGCATGTCTGGTTTATGTTTGATGTTGGTGAGCCTGCATGTCCCATCCCCCCTTTCTCCTCTCCGGTCCTAACATTTGGTAGTGTTTGTGTAGGTCGCTGTTTCCATGGCCTGCACTCCATCTTTCATCCTTCCCAGATCGACTTGATTATTTTGGAGTGCCCACCCTCGCTTGGGATCTTCATCGCAGAGATAACTTGTAAGACGAGCTATGAGAGATGCACCTGAGCACCTGAAGGCAGAGGTCAGCTGACCGGTTAGTAGTCTGGGTCACGCCTCTGGATCACGTCTGATATAATGTTGAAATCTCTGACTGCATTTTAATTTATTAACTTCATTTTATTGTTCTTGCATTTATTTATGATACATTAGAGCTTCATGGCATTACATGTCAGAGAGCCCCTCTGCCGTCTCGCTACCTCCGTCGCCCCTGAAGGGGTTTGTTGTGTTATTTTCCTAGCATGGTGTTCTATGTATAGCTCTGCAGCCGAGCGCTGAAGGTGGGGGATTTGCTGGGGGGATTCCTACACTTTCTACAGGGAATACCAGAAAAGAAGAACAGATCACCATGGTAACGGGCCTCTCAACACGTTCTCCTCAAATAGCGAACGCGTATAATCTGGCAGGCGGGGACATTAGCAGAAAGTATCATGACAAATGTCATTAAGCCGTCCCCACCAGCTAAATCAACCATTTCCCCTATTTTTTAAACTGTTGCACTTCCCTGTAAATCGATTCCCCAGATCCATCTAATTGTGGGGCCGGGGTTACACTGGAGCGACACGCATGTTCCATCTCTAATATCCCACCACATCCCGTTTCTATGGCAACCAATTTAATTTTCAGTTGTAATGTTTCTAAAATACAGAAGAAAATTAGACGGTCGGACTGGAAGCTCCTTCAGTACGGAATTAATTGCAGAGCGTTTTGTGTTGTGATTGTTTCCAACATTCTGATTACTTTGTAGCGATTTTACAGAATATTTCAGAAAATGGCTTCAAAGGTGATTCCCGATCATCAACCAATACTTAACCCTTCCAGGACCTCACATTTCTCTTTTTTTCGTTTTTAAATCCTCACCTTCCAAGAGCCATAACTTTTTAATTTCTCCATTGACTCGGCCGGATGAGGGGTTTTTTGCAGGGCAATTTGTATTTTTTAAAGTACGGAAAAACCTTTAAAGGATTTTAAATGGGGAAAAATTAATAAAAAAATGCAATTGCACCATTTCTTGGGGTGTGTGTGGGGGGATGATTTCACATTGTTCATAATGCAGTAAAAACGACGTAAGATCTGTATCGTTTGGGTCAGTACAAATACGATGGCGCCAAATTTATATAGAATTTTTCTATATTTTTCTCTAAAATAAAGGCCGATTTCCGTCCCCGCAGTCTGAGACTCCGAATGTTTTACATTGTTATCGGGCTTTGCTGCACGAAAATATGCCAAAATGCCAACACACACAAAAAAATAGCTCATTCTAAACACAAACTCATTGCACTGAGCCGCACGCTCCTGTTAGGGAGCCCGTAAGTTATTTCGGCTTTGTCACGGTCTCAAGTAAAAGGTCCGCAACTTTCTAACATATTTTGGTTCCTCTTCATTATATTAGTTTGCTGTTAGTGAATGCGAACCCTCTTTATATTCAGAGGCAATAACCCTGTACAGCGCTGGTCCTGCTATCATCTGAAAAGTGGACACAAGTGAATCCAGTGTAGACAATGCTCTGTGAGCTGAACACATCAATGGTAGCTGCACAATTCTCTCTGCTAGTTGCTACAAGGTATCAGTGTGGAATCTGGTTCATTTAGCTCACAGAGCATTGTCTGGACTGGATACATTGTCTCCACTTCTCAGCTGAGAGCAGAAGCAGCTCTGTACAACGTATCAGTCTGGACTTTACGATATTTAGCTCACAAAGCATTGTCTGGACTGGATATAATTGCATCTACTTCTCAGCTCAGGCTGTGCTTCCTGTTCTGTCCCAGTCTGAAACTTTCTGTTCTGTACAGAAAACTTCTCAGCCGTCATTTCATTAACACCGCAGGCAGGATTACACTGAGAGGAGACACCTATATATAGATAACACAGGAGCCACCATTCACAATAGTCACAGCTCACCTCCTCCCCCTCCCTGTACAGGCAGGATTACACTGAGAGGAGACACCTATATATAAATAACACAGGAGCCACCATTCACAATAGTCACAGCTCACCTCCTCCCCTCTGTACAGACAGGATTACACTGAGAGGAGACACCTATATATAGATAACACAGGAGCCACCATTCACAATAGTCACAGCTCACCTCCTCCCCTCCCTGTACAGACAGGATTACACTGAGAGGAGACACCTATATATAAATAACACAGGAGCCACCATTCACAATAGTCACAGTTCACCTCCTCCCCTCCCTGTACAGGCAGGATTACACTGAGAGGAGATACCTATATATAGATAACGTAGAATCCACAATAGGTGATGTCACAGCTCACCTCCTCCCCTTTTCTGCATACATCACAGAGCATGGCCACAACACTCTCCCATAGAAACCAATGGGCCATCTTATAGGTTCCTATGTTCCGTGTGCTCTTATTTCCAAGTGTTGCTAACAGCAGCTGAGGCAATATGGCCGCCCCCATAGTTGTATAGGCAATAGAAAAAAACTACAATCAGAAGATAAAACATTAGAAAAATGGAAAATGTTTCACTATCTGGTTTCACTAAGTAATAAATCTGGGTGATAAATTCCCTTTGCGATGAGGCTTTAATGTTTCCCTTTGTTGTAAAGGTCTCTGATATGGCGCCATCCAGAGGATGTCCAATCGCTGGGAGCCCCTCTACCAGCCTGCGGAGACCGATCCTTCCTCCTGCAGCTCATTGAGCTTCACCTCCCGCTGACCCAGCAGCGCTGAGCGTGTAACGCGGCAGACGTTGTGTCGTACACGTTTTACGCTCGGCACCAGGATAGACGCCAGCTGAATTAACGCCTTCCTAGCCCAATCACTCAGTCATGACTCCAAGCGCCTCGTCGGCTCTCCTTGATCAATGAACATCATTAGCGGGTGCACAACTCAATCTGCGGAGGAGGGGCGCGCAATAAGTCACCCAATGGGTACAGCAAGTACATTATTAGTGAGTGCCGCAATCAGCGGAGCTCAGCGTGACGCCGCCGCTCGTCCATCTCTGCCGAGAGTCATCAAACCACAAGATTTAACAGGTGCAACTTTTTTAAAAGTTTCAGCATCTGTTGCAGTCCCCCTCCAGGAGCCGGGCGGCGGACAAAGTGACTCCACACCTCCAGACATACTGAAGGACCTGACGAGTTTACTGCATTCTGCAACATTTCATTTATTTGTTACATTGTAAGCTGAGGAAGCAAAAATAAAAGCTGCTGGAAACGTGTCCTCAAACCCTTCCCCAAAGTATATAAATGGTGGAACGCCTGAGGACGGCCATGAACTAAAAGATGGGACTCCCATTATGGCACACGGACAACACCGAGGGGGTCCCATCCCCCAGCTGACCACTAAGAGGAGCTCCATCCTGGGAGAACAATGTTGTATGGAGTTAGGGGGAAGGAAGCCCCTCTGTGGCGTCAGTGACCCCCTGCCACGAAATTGTACCCCAAAATTGTACCAATGAAAACTACAGTGCGCCACGCAAAAACCAGCCGTCACGCGGCCATAAAAAGAGTACGGCTTTTGAAAAGTGGAGATGAAAATCTTCCAAATGTCTACCGTCGTCCGTGTCCTTAAGGGGTTAATAAAGGGTGGGCCATGGAAAAGTAGTCGCCTCTGATCCGGCACAACACAAGAAAGCTGCCTAAAAAAAAGCAACCAGTCCCAGCGCAGCTTTTACCTCCGCAGTGTAAGGAATGCGCGCGGCGCTGGCAGCACGGAGGGGTTTTCTTCTGGAAGAGGGCGGTTCTGGGTCCTCAATAAAGACGTCTTGCGATTCCCGACATTTAGTACATCTGGAACGGATGCAGGTCAGTAAAATCTGCGAGGGGAGAGATCTACTCTTCGTGAATACTGATGAAGTGCGGCGACGAGCGGACCTGAGCGCATCGCAGCACGCAAAGCGAGAAATGATAGAGAATGGTCTAGGAGGACAGCAATCCTGTGCACATATGAAGCCCCTGAGACCCGGAACGTCAGGGCATCAAATAACTCACAGGCCAGCGCCAAAGTATCAGCAATAATGAACCCACAGAAGCGAGGGCGACCTGCGCTGTGGCTTACGGACCATCTTACATGGCCGCCGGCGTCACTTCTGTGTGCTTCAGCCAGTAGGGCACAGTCCTTCAAGGGTCCACAGCGCCTGTCTTGTACAACGCCCCCTAGGGGACAAGCAACTTCTTATCGCATCTAAAATAAAATATGAAGCAACTTTTTGAATCATCTTGGTTAAAAATTTCCCACCGTTTAGTGTTCCCAGCTCATTTCCGCTGCTCTGGGTCTCCATGGTTACAGCCTGCTGTCATGTGTTACAGGATCAGACAACCTGCCTACAATTTGACCTAAGGAGAGTTTTGATAAGAGGTATTCCCTTTAACCCCTCAAGGACGCGACTATTTTTGGGGGATTCTCATGGCCAATTTTCAAACTCCATGGTTTTCTTCTTTTTCTGTGGTCACGGCCCCAGGAGGCTCGGTTTGGTGTGATGAGCTTTAGTTTTTCTTGGTATCAGTTTTGGGCACCGATGGCTTTTTTTGTTCACTTTTATTGCATTTTTGGTAGAATGACATTTTGGCTTTTTTGAAGCTGCGCTTGCAATGCAGGATCACCTTTTTTTATATAATAGGGGAAAGTGCACCAAAAGGCACTTTTCTTTTGCACTTTTTACATCTCTGTGGGGAACTGAAACCTGCGATCCTATGATTGCCCTGATAACACACTGCACTACTTCTGTACTGCAATGCATTGTCACTTATCATAGCCATCACAGTCTATGGTAACCCATTAGCCCTTTGCAATTACATGGCCGAAGCCACCACAGATGGAGCACCCCTTCTCTATAAACCTTTTACATGCCGCGATTGACATTAATCGTGGCATGTAAGGAGTTAACAGCAGGGATCAGTGTTCTCATTGATCCCTGCTGGTGCAGTGAGATGCCGGCTGTCAGTAACAACCGGCTCCCACTGAAGATGACGTGGGCTCAGCTCTATAGGATGAAACGTTATGTCCATTCCCCCCTTACCATGCAGGACCACCGCTCTACAGGTGGAGATCAATGCGCTCGACAATCTCCCTCCATCCCATGAGACTGAGCAGGGCGGCAGCTATTCATGCGCCAGTCACCCATTCACATGGGGCGATCAGGTGGGCAGGTCTCAGCATCGCTGGGGGTCCAACAAATAGAGACCCGGCAATCAAAAATGGTGGAAAAACGTCTTTAATGGTGAAGCCCCTTTAAGCTTGGGGGCCCATTGGGGAATCACTGCAGCCAAAACCTTCACTACAGCATTGTCCTGACGGATCACTATGGGAGCCCCTGCCTGGGTGAGGGGTCCACGAGTAATGGCGTGCGGTCAGCCGCCTCCACCTCCGTCATGTTGCAGCGTCTTGTGAGGCGAATCTATTAACACGTTTTATTACGTTACTCACCAGAGCTTTTATATGACTGACTATTAAATTACCGTCACATCTCGTTAAGCATCTCCCGCCGCGCCGCCGCTCACCTATTATGGATAGAGGATATATTACTTGGCGTTTGGCCCCGCGCCATCCGATTCCTTGGCGTAAGATTCATGAAGGGATTTTGCATTCTCTTTGGGATGGAAGACGGCGCAGGAGATCTTACTGGGAGAAGCACCAGACTGCGGACCTCCACCCTGACGCCATTAGAGCCGAGGGCTCGGGGGGACACTGATCATCTGCAGCGTCGCCGTGACTCGCATCTCTTTATGGGCGAAGATGCTTTGTGAGAAATTGCGAAAATTCTAACATTTCTCGTAGACTTCGACCCGCAGGCGATCACAAGTCATCGTGGAGCCTTAGGGGGAGTAAAGGGAGTTTCCATGACATAAAAAACGTTAAAACGACTTAAAATGACAGTGAATTGATACAATACGATTTACATAGTAGGTCCCCACCATCATATGAGTCGTGACCCTGGAGAGGCACCAGCGGGTAACATAGCTGCACCCCCTGCTTTGGTCCTGGGATTGGAGGGTCGCTTCAAGGGCTAAATGTCTGGTCGGATTTCTCTCTAATCATGGCCGCAACACATGGGCTGTAAACCATAGCCGATACCCGCTGCCCCTGCGCCCGTGTCATCCATTAGTCAGAAGACTACAAGACCCCCACAGACGGGGCGGGCGGTTATGTGCATCGGAGGGAAGGGGTTAATGATGTCCCCATGGTCTGATCCTGCCGGTCGGACCCCTGAGCCTGCAGTCACTCAGCACCACGAAGGAGCCCTCTGACTTGTTATAAAGTGGCGCGGTGGCTTGTTCGTACGAGATTTAGCGTGGGAAGGTTGGAAAACAATAGCAATCACATGCCAGGAGCGGCGGCGCTGATTCTGTTCCGTGCCGCTGTGTGTTTTGTATATGTAACACTGCATGATATAACTGTGCAGCAGCCATCGGCATCCCCGCTATATCCCCGTGCAGGAAACATGGTGGCCGCCGCTGAGGAGGAGAAGGCAGGCGGTCTAATTACAGAGGGTTAACAAGTCTTTCATGGTCTGTTGTACGGATTCCCGCAGGGTTCGCTTTCTGCGCCGTCAGTCAGATTTTACCTGTAAATATTTATCTCTTTACTCTTCAGAATTTTCTTTTATACTTAAGTGGAATTTTTAGGAGAGGATAAAGAATAATCATCACCTGAGAGGGCCGAGACTACAAGGGGCTCCTCCGCACTCCTGTTCATACAGAGCCTCCCAAAATACAGCCACAACGCAAACCTGACGGTTGTTCATTCGAATTTTGATGTGATTTATTTGTTTTAAATTATTCTATCCTTTTCTTAATACTTTTTTTTATATTCCATGTCATTACAGATAGAATAGCCACTTTATAATACCCACAGCTGTTTATTACAGACCCCAGGCCTTTTATTAGACCCCCGGTCCTTTATTAGAGCACCTGGCCATTTAGGGAAATTCTCCGCAGAGTGCATACAATCACGTGACAAGTTTTCCGTGGATCAGTTTTAGTGTGAATCCACATTAGATGGGAAAATCCAGCGATCAGAGCAACTTCCAACGAGGCCGGTCATCGGTGCTAGACTAGCCGGGGGCTCACTGCCAACCGTGGGGGGGGGGGGGGGGGGGTATCCTTATCTTCAAAAAGGGGAAGAAGGTGGATCCAGGAAACTACAGGCCTGTGAGCCTGACTTCTATATCGGGAAAGGTCTTTGAGCAAATTATTAAACATCATGTATGCAAGTACTTGGATGAGAATGGAGTAATTAACCAGAGCCAGCATGGGTTTGTAAGTCTTGCCAGACGAATCTAATGTCCTTCTATGACAGAATCACCGACTGGGTAGATCAGGGAAATGCGGTGGATATAGTATATCTTGGCTTTAGTAAAGCATTTGACAAAATATCTCATACAATACTTATTGAAAAAATGCCCAAATCTGGGATTGACAAGACAACTGTTAGGTGGATTCACAACTGGCTGAGTGATCGTACTCAAAGAGTGGTCATCAATGGCTGCACATCCAAGTGGAAGAATGTATCAAGTGGGACCACAAGGCTCTGTCCTGGGCCCAGTGTTGGTCAACATTGTTATAAATGATCTAGAGGAGGGAATTGATGGGAAACTGATCAAATCTGCCGATGACACAAAGATAGGAGGGATAGCTAACACTAGGGAAGAGAGAGAGGATTCAAAAAGATCTAGAAAAGCTTGCACAGTGGGCAGCGACTAACAGAATGGTATTTAACAAGGAGAAATGCAAAGTCCTACATCTGGGCAAGAAGAATGAAGAAAGCACATACAGAATGGGAGGAATTGGGCTAAGCAGCACATGTGAAAAAGACTTGGGTATACTAATAGATCATAGACTGAACATGAGTCAACAATGTGATGCAGCAGCCAAAAAGGCAAACACAATTCAGGGATGTATTAAGAAAAGCATAGAGTCTAGATCACGTGAGGTCATTATACCCCTCTACTCTTCCTTAGTCAGACCTCATCTGGAATACTGGGTCCAGTTCTGCGCACCCCACTTTATACAAGACATAGACAAACTGGAGCAAGTTCAGAGAAGAGTTACCAAGATGGTGAGCGGTCTGCAAATCATGTCCTATGAGGAACGGGTAAAGGATCTGGGAATGTTTAGCAGAAGAGAAGGCTGAGAGGAGACTTAATAGCGGTCTACAAATATCTGAAGGGCTGTCACAGTGCAGAGGGATCAGCCCTATTCTCATCTGTACAAGGAAAGACTAGAAGCAATGGGATGAAACGGAAAGGGAGGAGACACAGATTAGATATTAGACAGGGGATCAATGAGTGGGACATGTTGTCACAGGAGGTGGGGAGTTCTCCTTCAATGGAAGTCTTCAAACAAAGGTTGGCAAATATCTGTCTGGAATGATCCTGCACTGAGCAGGGGGTTGGACCCGATGACCCTGGAGGACCTGATGATCCTGGAGGTCCCTTCCAACTCCAGCATTCTAGGATTCTAGCCGGGGTCTCACCACCAACCGCAAGAGGGAGGGGGGGGGGGGTTCTTGTGTAACGGTGTGGAGAGTATACAGAGAATGGTGTGATTCAGAAAACATCACGTGAAAGGAGATTCTGTGGCCGGAGACAACTAATCACTGAAAGGGGTCGGAGGAGGATGTCAGGAATCGTTCTGACCAACAGGCTGCACAGTCAGCTGAATACAACGCTGGAGCTCCAACTAACGTGTCCGAACGCACAACTCGCCGTTCCTCCTCACGGATGGTATAACAGCGGGCGACCAGTTCCGGCGCCATTGTGTCTAAGAGAAACAGAAAGACTCCAGCGGGCAAAAGAGCGCAAAACTTGTATCACTGAGCAGCAGGAAAACATCTCCTGGTCAGATGGAGCCAGATTTATGTGCTGATGGGAGGTCAGAATTTGGTGCAAGCAGCATGAATTGCTGACCCCTTCCTGTCAGCCGGTCAGAACATCTAAGCACCTCCATCTAATCTGCAGGGACTACAAGCAGCTTCCTGTCCGCAGGGGCCGGTATTCCTGCAGAACCGTTTAATCAGCTATTGAATGGGGGTCTAGTAAAGATAAAGGGGCCATTCATTAGATTTTAATAAGTACAAATCTGATACTTCATCCCTTTTCTAATACAGATCATTACGGATGGGACGTGGTAGTCGGGCATGGAGCTATAATAGGAGGTGTGGAGACAGCAGTCACACCCGGCCCTGGTCCGCGATGGAGCCCAATGGTCGCTCTGCCATGCAAGAAGACGTTGCTATTGTAATGTGGCGGCTGCACAGATTCTGCATTGGGGCTCGGGGGTTTCATGCCTTGTTTCTAATTGGTGCTGGTCCATCAGGTCACTCACAGACCCCCATAGATACTTCTGCAGCCTCCTGCTCCTCCTACCCTGGGTTTGGACATGCATTATAAGACATTCGGGCGGAACCCGTACAACCCCAAGAACTGACTCTCCGGCTGGGACTTTCTGCTGCGCCGTCCGCTTCGTCCGCCATTGTAATCATACCGCCTCCCTCTATGAATCCAGACCCGCACTGCGTTGGATCGGAGGAACGAGGGGTGTGAAGATTTTTTACCTCCAGCAGTTTTGGCCAACGTCTTTCAGTTGATGGCTTAAGACCCGCTGGTATCTTGGAAGGCTATATTATTTGTGACCCTGAGACTCCGAATGTAATACCGGATCTGGACGTGGCGGTTGTCCACGGAGCGAAGCCTTTGGGAAGAAGAACTTTGTGCTGCCAATTCCATCCATATTTTAACAGCAAATTGAGCAAAACAAGCATTGCATTGCCTGCACAGAGGGAGGCGGCGGGCGGAGGTGGGGGGTCCTATTATCTGCCCCGGCTCTTGGAGGAGCAGAGAACTCTAATCCGTGCTGACAAGGCTGACAAGACGGCTTCCCGAGAGCTCAGATCATCCCGACGTGTCACACGCCCGGATCTGCACATCGACTCCTGAATTCATGCAGCAAATATCCAGAGCGGGATGCATTTCTATCGCACCATCTCCCCTATAAAGTCCACAAGCCGGGGGGGAGGGGAGCTACAATTACTTTCGCTTTGTTAACTTTAGTCCTTTCTACTCATTTTTATATGAAACCTAATAGGTCATTATGGCCAAAAACCATTACAGAGGGCCATCAGCAGCGCAGCGGAGCCTAATGGTTCCTGTTGGAGATGTAATTGACTCACTAAGATAGATGGGATTGTAATGTTTGAGCAGCTGCTCCACTATAGAGGAAGGCATCCGTGTCCGCGGATCAAAGAGGCGGATTTACTATAGTTTAACGGTACTTAAAGGGGGTGTCCATGTGATTGTAGTTTGGCTCTGTCAGGACCAGCCATCATCAGAGACTGTTGCTCCAGTGCATTGGCTAATAGGAGACTGAAATATGCTCCTGTGAAGCCTCTAAGTGTCAACCCTCCATGCTTTATACTGCAGCTCTATTGGATAGAAACCCCTGCTTAACATGAATCTGACCTGGCTGATCTGGCTTTTATAGTTGCAAAATGCCCCCACCCCCCACCTCCTCCACTTTCATTACAAATTGGGTTTATTTGCCACATTTGCAAACTTTTAGCTGTTTGCAAGAAGAAGCAGTCAAACAAGAAGAATGTAAATAGCTGAAGACAACCAATACAAGTGGATTCCCCAAATCCAGCACTAAACGTCACTTTTACCGATCTCTGTAGTCTCAGGATTTGCAATTTAGGTGTTATCTCAAGTGCACCTGATGCAATTAATCAAGTGCTTCATTAGTTGTATCAGGTGTGCTTGAGATAGAACACTGGCTGCACTATCTGGACGTGGCAGAAAGAGGGCACTATCACCAGCTGCCACCAGATTCATGAAGAGGTAGGTGGTCAAAAACCCTCCAGTGACTGTAAAAGACCTGCAGGAAGATCTGGTGGTGGCAGCACTGAGGTTGTACAGTAAGGCGCGTAGTAAACGCTGAAGGTCTTCTTGCCCAAACTCCAAGATGTCACCTCTAGTGACCCAAAAGCACAAAAGCTGCCTCAAATATTACGAAAACCATATAAATAGTCCAGAGAAGTCTTGGATTCTGTTCTGTGGAGCGATAGAACCAAACTTGGGCTTATCTATCTTCTAGATCAGGGGTACGTCTGGTGGAGGAGGAACGAAGCAGATGCTGATAAAACCCCCACCCCCGCAGTAAAGCATGGCGGCGGCTCACTGATGAGCGGTAAACCTGCAGCGTGGAGGACAAGATGGATTCCATCACGTATCGGGGAATCCTAGGAGAAGACATCATGCCTTCTGTGAGGAAGCTGCAGCTCGGGGTCATTGGACCTTCCAGCAGGACGAGGATCCCAAGCAGACGTCAAGTCTACCAAGGCTTTCAGAGAAGTCCTGGAAGATTCCAGAGTGGTGTCACAGTCGCCTGACTTGCACCCAATGCGATGGGATGTAAAGAAAGAGGCTGCAGCACCAAAACCCAAGAACATTCGTGGCTGGAGGCCGTTGTCCATGAGGAGCGGGGTAAGACCCCTGAGGACGCCGTCAGAAGCTGCAGCCGGTCAGAGCAGCAGAAGGAGCTCCACTGAGTCCTAAAGACACCAGTCAATGGGGGAGTTTACTGGGACCGCACAGTCCACAGAAGGGGCATCTTGTGGACTTGGAGAAGCCGCTGGTCATATCAGTTGTTCACCGGTTCATATTCATCTTGGCTTTTCCTGCCACAGTCTGCAGGGCCGCACGCACACGGCCGGGTCGGAATCAGACCCTGTGACCCCCGCTGTTCGATGTCTTCTTCTCTGTGCTGCGGATGAGCCGGCTGGCGCGAGGCCACACATGCGCAGTGCAGAGAATGACGCTCCGTCGCTGATGCAGATCCACTAGAGTAGGGCATGCTGCGACCCCCCCACCCCCCAAATCACACGTGGGCATGGAAAGTGTTTTGCAAAGCATGTCTATGGACAGTATTTGCTGCGGGCTCCGGAGGCGAACGCCCGCCCCGGGTCCACAATGCAAATCCGCCCGTGTGCATTGGGCCTAAATGTGGCAAATAAACCAAATTTGTAACGGGGGATAATCAGGATTGCTGCCGTGTAACTCTCAGCCTCCACAGGGGAATCACATAGCAGCCATGATTGCATTGCGTCCGCCAGAGAGATGCTCTTTGCTTTACTCACCGAGGGGGTCCTGAGCAGAAGACCCCCCAGTGATGTCCACATACACTAATAGCATATCCAGTAAGGGGATGTCTTTTTGAGATCAAGTGAGCGGTTCAAGAACAACTCCTTGTCAAAGTGTGGCAGTGTTCAATTATTGCTGTTTCCAGGAGGAACAACAGAGGAACATGTAATATTGTTATTTCTTGATGAACACAAGTATTTACTGAAACAGACCTGACCGGAGAGCGGACAGATCCCCTCTAAGCATTTCCCTAATGTATTCAAAAGAGTTCATCCAAATATGGCGCCCATCTTTAATCATGGAGGCTGCACTTGGTGAGAGCAAAGGCAATCTCCGAGGAGGGGAGACGGCGGCGCAGATTTATGTCCTGTTAGTTCCTCTTGGTAGTGTATTACAAACACTCCGGGCGGCGGACATATGCTCTGATTTACCGCTCTATTGATGTCTGCCTGTGCAGATCGTGTCCTGCGGTGTCCTCTGAGCGCTGTCAATGCCTTCCGGTGTCTGATTGGTTACAGGTTGTTGTAGGCTCATGTGTGACGACAATGCAGCAGCGGCAGCCGACGGAAATACATCATTATCCAACACCGACGTATGAGAGAAACGCTTCTAGAAGATGTGCTGCAATAAATAATGCGTGTAAAGAAGGCAATAGCTGGCGTGCAGTACCGCTCTGCAACCAGCGGGGGCACAAGGCCTTTATGCTGCCTGAGGCAAACTGCACAATCACGCCCCCTGCAAAAAATCACTCATTTTACACGCATCAACCCCCCTAATAAACTGGATACCCTACACATATTTAAACCATTGAGGCTGAAGTGATAATAGTAATAGTGGCCCCGGTAGTAATAGTGGCCCCGGTAGTAATAGTGGCCCCGGTAGTGTCCCCAAAAGAAAATGCCCCCTTAAGAGCTCCAATAGTAATAGTACCTCGAGTAGTAAGTGTTTCCAGTAGTAGGTGGCCCCCATAGTAATAGTTTCCCCATTAGTGACCCCAGTACTAATAGTGGCCCCAGCCAAGCAACAACCTGAAAAGAATTGAACTCACTTGCACTGTGGCTCCAGGCTGGGGGCCCCTGCTATGATCGCAGTGTGACCCCTGACCTCCCCATCCCTTGTTTGCACTGCATGCAGCCTGGTGTCTGTGTGCAAGACGGGTAGACGCCAGGGGAAAGGTCAGGGGTCGCACTCTGATTACAGCAGTGACCACTGGACCAGGACCACAGTGCAGCGAGCTACAGGTTATCGGGCTGCGGCTCGGGCGGCTCAGAGGCGGCAGACATTTATAACCAGCCATTACCATGATCAATACAAGATACATACGGGCTAGGCAGTAACCCAGCGCCCCTCTGAGGTCCGGCAGACCGCCGCCTGAGGCAGCGGTCTCAGGTCGCCTCATTATAGGGGCGCCCATGACTGCAGCTCACAGAACATTTATGTTCAAATGTTGACTTTCCCTGCAGCACCACCGCAGGAGAAACGAAGTATTACATGACGCCGCGGGCTGCTGGTGATACAGTCATGGCGGTCCTGAATCAGAATTGCCTAATCGGTTTTCTACAGTACACAAGCCCTTCAAATGGTGCATGCAGCCTCTTGTGCAGCCCTTGTACCGCCTCTTGTGCAGCCTCTTGTGCAGCCCTTGTACAGCCTCTTGTGCAGCCCTTGTACCGCCTCTTGTACAGCCTCTTGTGCAGCCCTTGTACAGCCCCTTGTGCAGCCCCTTGTGCAGCCTCTTGTACAGCCCCTTGTGCGGCCTCTTGTGCGGCCCCTTGTACGGCCCCTTGTGCGGCCCCTTGTGCGGCCCCTTGTGCGGCCCCTTGTGCGGCCTCTTGTGCAGCCCTTGTACCGCCTCTTGTACAGCCTCTTGTGCAGCCGCTTGTGCAGCCGCTTGTGCAGCCTCTTGTGCAGCCTCTTTTGCAGCCGCTTGTACAGCCCTTGTGCAGCCTCTTGTACAGCCTCTTGTGCAGCCCTTGTACAGCCTCTTGTGCAGCCCTTGTACAGCCTCTTGTGCAGCCTCTTGTGCAGCCTCTTGTGCAGCCCTTGTGCAGCCTCTTGTGCAGCCCTTGTGCAGCCTCTTGTGCCGCCTCTTGTGCCGCCCTTGTACCTCCTCTTGTGCAGCCTCTTGTGCAGCCTCTTGTGCAGCCTCTTGTGCTGCCTCTTGTGCGGCCTCTTGTGCAGCCTCTTGTGCAGCCTCTTGTGCAGCCTCTTGTGCAGCCTCTTGTACAGCCCTTGTGCAGCCTCTTGTGCAGCCTCTTGTGCAGCCCTTGTGGTTTCCTAGATGTCACATTTGGCGCTTTTCTTCACGTTCTGCTGATGACACATATATATGAGCGGAGGGTCGGGATGAGGTGGCACCGCTGCGCCGCCGCACACATTTCAGCACATTAGCGCCCTGGCTGTGGCTGTGAGTGATTGTGCTCTCCTCGCCAGGTAGAGGCTGTTCATCATTCCCATGGCGCTCGGCCACGGAGGCGATGATCTGTCTCCGCTGTTTCCCGCGCTCCACGTGGCTCTGCTCACATTGCAGGGCGTTCAGGGAAGCTCGCCCGTCTCTTGCTTGTCACCTCATCAGATTCTTCCTTCCTGATGGGTTTTCTGCACAACGCTGGGTGGGAACGCAGCGTTTGGCCCACAACCCGACAGCTGGTAACCTTGGATTCAGTTTCGGATTTGTTGGTTTGCCGACACAAGTGACTCACTAATTTGTAGACACAAACAAAACCTGGTGGCGCTCCGAGGCAAGAAGACAAAGCAGCGCACATACTGATGGGGAGGACATACATGATTACCACAATGGCTGCCTATCTCTCCAGACCCAACCTGCTGCAGTCCCTGCAGAGCCGGCCCAATGGTAGATAGCTCAGGGAATAAACAGAGTACCAGAACCAAGAAATACAGTACCAGAACCAAGGTCAGAGCATAAATACAGCACCAGCATCACCCTCCGTACATAGAAACAGCCCCAGAATGAAGCTCAGAACCTAAATACAGCACCAAGTGTAGCTCAGTACATAGGTACAATACCACAACCAAGCTCCTAGCATAAATACAGTAGTAGAAGCGATTGTGTTTCTGCCACGCCGATGAGCCTCGATACATCATAGGAGGAGACTCCACAAGGTGCTAACACATGTAACAAGAAGATCATCTTGTCTGGCAGACCTTTGTTGGGCAACCGTTCCCAGCCTAAGGCCTTTTTACACGCAAAGATAATCACTTAAACGGCCAAACAACTGAACAATTGACAATATTTTTGCATACAATTACACGTACAGATAATGGCTCGATTTTCCTCATTAACAAAAGTAAACTTTGTAGAAGGAGAACGAGTTGTTTGTTCAGCTGGGCGTGTGTTTATGGGAGGGATTATCTGGCTGGCAGGATTCCATTGTCTTCTCTTGGCAGAGTAAATAATGTACTCATTATGTATGCAAGCCAAACACAATGAGTACATTGTTTAGTCCTCATGCTGCTCAAAATACTGAACGATTTCCATTCAAATGGAGTGAATTTTGAACAGCCTAGCGACTATTTTTATGCCGGCTTAAAACCAGCGCTAAACGACAAGTGAATGAATAGCGCACGACTGTCCGCGTTTACACCTAACGATTATCGCTCACTTTTGGCTGTTTGCATGAATTTTAAGCAGTAATAGTTGCATGTAAAAGGTCCTTTACTTCCGCCTGATGCCCCCTACAAGCTGGTGGCTGCACCCAGTACAACCATACGTGTTATATGTAGCTAAGCCTGCCAGGAGTCCTTGGAGCATCAGAAGACTTACGAACCAATATTCATTTACGGCTCAGAGCTAACGGCAAATAGAGCTGAGCAAATGTATCTGCTGCCTAGGAGGTCGCCAATTCGTGTAAAAGCCACCCAACAAAAGTACCTACAGAAGGAATCAACTTGACCCTTTAGAACTCGCAGCTCCTAATATGACCATACTGGTCTCTTCTAATTTGTCAGAGGGGTCCTTGAGCCCCCCGGGATAAGGACCTGAGTACAAGGGCTACCCGGCCGCCATTACAGCGGTGACTTGAATCTCACTGGTTGCTATTAACAAGTTCTCTGGTTTCTGGGAACTCAAGTCTCTGATCTTCCAGGATGGACTTCAGCCTCAACCAAGGAAAATGGGTGCAAAGGTCCCTCCGCTGGGACGACGCTGTGATACATTACAAGGCCGAGCGCTGCAAGCGTTCACATTGTAACATGATTCTTTCCAAGCGTCATTATGTGAGAGGCCTGAGGGCCAACATGTCCTCGCCTGCGCCTACCCCGTGCGACCGGAGACTACACAGAACACCCGGATAAAGGCATCACGTCACACAGTAAGAGCTCGCTCCAAAATCAAAGCTGTCTATCTAATATCTATCTATCTCCCTCCCTTCTCCAGCAGCTCCCATAGGAGTCTATGCAGTCGCCACCGGCGAAAAGGAGAAATCGCCGAAAAAAATCCTCTCCAGGTAATACCCCCCTGCAGCCTCTGCTCCTCAGACAGAACGTTGTCCCCAGATAAAGGGTTGATCTAAAACTCCTTTATTCTACTGCTATGGGAAATCAGACGTAAATCAACCCTCGATGATGATCCCACAGGCATAATAGAGGAGATCTTTGGTTTAGCCTCAGCTAATACATCATGGAGCTGATATGAAAGTGAAATATCTCAGCATCAGACAGGGGGCTGCACTGCATGGAAGTGGCTGCAACACAGAGGAGACCTCCAGAGTGCGACCGGCAATCAGGTGAGAGGAGCAGAGTTGGAAATATGTGTTTTCACAGGAGCGGCCCTTTAATGGAGGGTTCTGATTTTGGCACATAAATTACTGTATAATGGGAAGTTCTACAAGTCTATAATATACTTTCTGCATCAATTTCTGAAACTTTTCAAGATCTCTGCTTGCTGTCACTCAGTATAAACCTTCATCGGTTACTTCCAATAGACAGATGAACCCTGCAGCTATGTATTCCTCACATGGCCAGGATGACTGCTGTTTTAGGCCGCACCCTCGTGCAAAAGCTCAGCTTGTCCTCCCACTGCGCAGCTTATAAAAGGCACCAATGGCGCCCAACAGACACCATCTCCTGTGTCACACCCTCCAGCATTTTCCAGGACAAATCAGTGCAGCATGTGGATGGGAGAAGTACGACCGCAGGACTGCAGACCAGACTACATGCAGTTTCCTTAAAGTTTGCTACCATAGAGACATATAGGCCTGCATGGGAGCTGCATACACTAAAAATGCTAGGACATATTCAATCAAGCCGTTTGCAATACTGCATCATTATTTCTGATTCTGCACCTGTATTTGTGCAGTGCAGCCGTCTGGGGTTTTGTACCTTCCACTATCTGCATATAGACGGTCCTTTTGTGTTCCCCTCGCCTTGTTATAACTCCCTGCTGTGTTCAGATGGGACTTACTGAGCCATCCTGACACACTGCAGCGGTGGTTGAGCACATGCTGTAAAATGTTGTAATCTGTTGTGGGGCTGTTGGCGAAGTGATTGTACGTGCGGCGGATGAACTTCATCCTCCATTGTGCAGCGACAAATCAGATGAATGAACGGCACAACAGCTGCAGAATCATCTTTTATTGATGCAGTTTAGAAGCAGCGCAAGAGCAACCGGTACCAACTCTACAACCACATTTATGGGGAACTAAGCATCGCACGACACGAGCGGACAGGCCAAAGCTCTTATATTTAGTGCAATTTATAGAAGGAACCGAAGAAATCTCATATGATGGGCTATCTATCTATCCATCTTCTATCTATCTATCTATCTATCTATTTATCTATCTCATATCTATCTATCTATCTATCTATATATCTATCTATCTATCTCCTATCTATCTCCTATCTATCTATCTATCTATCTATCTATCTATCTATCTATCTATCTATCTATCTATCTATCTATCTCCTATCTATCTCCTATCTATCTATCTCTTTATCCATCTATCCCACCTCATATCTATCAATCTAATATCTCATATCTATCTATGTAATATCTATCTATCTATCTATCTATCTATCTATCTATCTCATATCTATCTATCTCATATCTATCTATCTATCTATCTCATATCTATCTCCTTTCTCTCTCGCATATCTATCTATCTCATATCTCTCTCCTATCTATCCATCTATCTATCTATCTATCTATCTATCTATCTATCTATCTCATATCTATCTATCTATCTCCTATCTATCCATCTCATATCTATCTATCTATCTATCTATCTATCTATCTATCTATCTATCTATCTATCTATCTATCTATCTATCTATCTCATATCTATCTGTCTTTCTTATACCTATCTATCTCATATCTATCTAGCTAATATCTCATAACTCTCTCCTATCTCTCTATCTATCTATCTATCTATCTCATATCTATCTCCTATCTATCTCCTATCTATCTATCTATCTATCCCATATCTATCTATCTATCTATCTATCTCCTATCTATCTGTCTTTCTCATATCTATCTATCTCCTATCTCAATATCTATCTCTTATCTATCTATCTATCTCATATCTATCTTATATCTATCTATCTATCTATCTCATATCTATCTATCTTTCTCATATCTATCTATCTAACTCCTATCTATCTCCGATCTATCCATCTCATATCTACCTATCTATCTCATATCTACCTATCTATCTCATATCTACCTATCTTCTATCTATCTATCTATCTCCTATCTATCTATCTATCTATCTATCTATCTATCTATCTATCTCCTATCCATCTATCTCATATCTATCTATCTATATCTCATATCTATCTCATATCTATCTATCTATCTCATATCTACCTATCTATCTCATATCTATCTCATATCTATCTATTTCATATCTATCTACCTTAGAGCATTAGTCGTGAGTCGGTAAGTCCGTCTGTCCGTCAGTCAGTCAGTCAGTCAGTCAGTCAGTCTGTCCGTCCATCAGTCAGTGAGTCAGTGCGTCCGTCTGTCAGTGAGTCAGTCCGTCCGTTCATCAGTCAGTGAGTCAGTCCGTCCGTCCGTCCATCAGTCAGTGAGTCTGTCCGTCCATGAGTCAGTGAGTCTGTCCGTCCATGAGTCAGTGAGTCTGTCCGTCCATGAGTCAGTGAGTCTGTCCGTCCATAAGTCAGTGAGTCTGTCCGTCCATGAGTCAGTGAGTCTGTCCGTCCATGAGTCAGTGCGTCCGTCTGTCAGTGAGTCCGTCTGTCTGTCCATCAGTCAGTGAGTCAGTCCATCCGTCAGTCAGTGAGTCCGTCCGTCTGTCAGTCAGTGAGTCCGTCCGTCTGTCAGTGAGGGCTTTCACCTTTATATGTAGATTTATCAGCATTATATGTGGGTGATACAATTAATAACTGATGCAGAAAATGGATCAGTTATGCAGTCTGGTTTTCCTGTGACTGCTCCATCTTAGTTGGTAGCGGAGTACACAGAGAATAGAAAGTTCTTAGAGTTTAAGATCTCAAATCTCAAATATTAATGAGAATGTGAAATGCGCTTGTCAAGCCCAAAATGTAACCTGCTGAATATTTCATGGGGTTTTACACTGTAGTGCAAGTTATTTCCATAGACTTCAAAAGCGGATCTGTGTGAGATGGAGTACAATAACAAAGTGTAACCCTGTATTTACAAATGTGCTAAATGATGGGGATTCCCCACCCTGCAATATGAAAGGAAACCAGATGGAATAAACATTTCCCTCTAAAGCCCATCGAGGGGCCGGCTGGACAACCAAGGTCTTACAAAGGTTCTTCAACTAACTAGGACTTTTAGAGGAGACTTCCTAAGCACATTGGTGCCAGCAGTGAGGGAGCTGAAATCCTAAACCAAATTACCCGGGAATTTACAATTGGTTGCCCCCCAAAATTTTAGAGGGCGATTTACTATAGAACAGGAACATGGACCTTTACTTTAATCCTATTTCTGAACAGGTCCATTGTTTATATGGCAGGGTTCTGTTTTTATGTAACAAAGAATCAATTTCCCTACCAGTGTTAGATGATAAAATTCTGTCTGCCTGCAACCACCACTAGGGGGAGCTCTATTATGAATCCATATCCACTGGGCACCCACAGCAGCTGCATAAGTCATTCTATTATTTAATTTGGCTTCTCTTGAAAGACTGCAATGGAGACGTCTATTGGTACTAGGAAACCCCGCCCCTGAGGATCCTTGAACACATCTCACAAAGTATAATCAGAGGGAAATGGGGGACTTAGGGGCTTGATTGCAACAGAAGCTACATATCAATACCAAGAAGAGGAAAGTAGCTGCTAACATCTCTCACTCAGTAGATCTGTAAACTAAGGATGTAAATCCCACCACAGCAGGCATAGGAGTTGCTAAGGGGAGGTCAATATCTACAGCATTTGGACCAACTGACCCAAGGTGGGTACTACTTACTGCTTCACAGTTGTCCTCCATGTGAAAGATAGTGTGAGGGTACACTCACTAGCCATATTACAGCCAGCAGGGTCTGATATTTAAAGGGGTACTTCAGTAATCCTTGATCCACAGGATAGGGGATAGCAATCTGATTGGTGTGGATTTGACCAAGGGGGCTACTGAGAATAGAGGGTCTTAGGTATCCCCTAGTGAATGGCTTGTATATGTGCAGTCACCTCTACATTTCAGGGATACATGGGACCCCAATTGTTGGGATGGGCAGGGTCCCAGCAGTTGGACTCTCACCAATGAGATAGTTATGCCTTATTCTTAGGATTTGAGGGGTTCACATACTTTTGGCCATGTAGCTTATTTGAAATGTACCTAGTTTAGATACAGAATACACAAAGCATTGAGCTGCGTAGAAGGACACATAAAGCCCGCAGAAGGAGAAGACATCTCTGTATTCCAGTTTTGCATTTCATGTCTGGAGCTTCATTGGCGTCGAGGTGTCTGTTAATTCCATGTGATCAAAATATTAAGCCGGCGATGAAGTCATGAAGAGTTGAAACGCAGGCCAGAGAGGAGGCGCCGAGTCCTGCCGTGGCAGCGGGGAAGATGCTATAGTCTAAGTATATAGCAAACCGGAGGAGCCATTCAGGAAACTGGGAAACAGTAACGTAATAACATGATAACACACGAACCCGCGTGTGAGGAGGAAGAGAACACTCATGTCCATCCAGACGATTATCCTGCAATGGTGAACCGGAGGAAGACCCTCCATGAGGTGGAAGCCAATGTACCTCATTCCTTCCTCCAAATCTGGCAAATGGAATAATCCCCGGATCAGCGACCCTCCGGAGTAATCAGTGATACAATATTGTAAGGACTGGCGGTTTGTGGGTCCGTCGTGCCCGCACCGCCGGTCCGATCACACGTGCGGCCGCTGTGCGGCGCAGGGGAGCCCCGGTCCTCGTCACCACCCCTGGCCGCCGGGCTCCGCCTCACCGCCGGGTTGCTAGGGACGCGGTGGGTGTTGCCCGCATCGCGTCCTAGGTATCCTGGCAACCAAATGTGTGTCTCCTGTCCTGCCTCCTGCAGGGCTGGGGGCGGGTTCCCCCGTGCTGCTGGGTGCACTCAGCTGCTGTCAGGCTCCCCGCCCCAATCAGCTGCTGGGGCGGGAGCTCTGACAGCATTTAAACCTGCTGGTGTCTCCTGACCAGTGCCAGGGTTAGTTTTGGATTTCCTGCTACACCAGCGTACTGCATAGTTCTGACTCCTGACTCCTGTTACTGACCCTCTGCCTGTGGACCTGACGTTGCCTTTGCCTGACCCTCTTGTACCGCGTACCCTCTTGCTGCTGACCCGGATTGCCTGACTCTCCTTGCTGTTGTTTGTTCCAGTGTCTGTCTGTTTGTTAGTCCCAGCGCTCCCCTTCCTTAGTGAGTGTAGGGACCGTCGCCCAGTTGTCGCCCTGGGGCTTAGCCCAGGGGGGCAAGTAGGAAGGGACAGGGGTTGCGGGTATTTTCAGGGACCTCCAGTTTCCCGGACCCCGAGTCCTGACAGTAACACTGGCCGAACGGAAGTCGGTTCCCTACATCCGACCAGCAACCTTGAAACCCACTATGGAGGCTGTGGCGGCTTTAGCCAACCAGGTACAGATTCTGACGGACCTGGTCCAGGACCTGACTGCTCGCCTGCAGCATCAGGAGCAGCGAGGGGCTTCTAAGATGATGCAGCTCCCTGCCACTCCTGGTACGGTTTCTGAACCCCGAGCAACACCTCCTGACTTCTTTTCTGGGGAGAGAAGTCAGTTTTTTGTGTTCAGAGAAGGCTGCAAGCTTTATTTTGATCTCCGACCCCACACCTCTGGCACAGAATACCAGAAAGTGGGTTTTGTGATAACTCGCCTGAGGGGAGAACCCCAAAATTGGGCCTTCTCCTTACCAGCTGACTCCCCCACCCGACAGTCACTAGACGCCTTTTTTACTGCTTTGGGCCAGCTGTATGACGAGCCTGACCGTGCGGCCTTTGCAGTCTCTAAACTCCTGGCCTTGCGACAGGGGCGGAAGGTGGCTGAGGACTATTGTTCACAATTTCGCCAACACTGCACGGAGTCTGGGTGGAATGACGCGGCCTTAAAGGATCTGTTTTTGACCGGTCTGTCGGAGGGCCTCAAGGACCTCTTGGTGGCACACCCAGAGCCCAGAACTTTGGAGCAAGCCATGTCTCTGGCCATCCGGGCTGACCGCCGCTTGAGGGCCAGACGCTCGACTCGGACCAGCCCTGTCCGTACGTCTACTCCGTCGGTGGTTCCGACCTTAACCCCTCCCTCCACAGAACCCATGGAGCTGGGAACCATGACCCCGAAGCAACGCCGGGAATATCGTCTCAGAATGAACCTCTGTCTCTACTGTGGGGAGCCGGGTCATCGCATTGTGACCTGTGAGAAAAAGCCGCGGCAGGAAAACTTCCGCTCCTAGGCAGTTGTCGGGAGGACTGCCTAGGAGCTAAGGTACTCCCTGTAAAGTCTAAAATGTTGTTGCCCTGAACCTTAGAATTCCGGTCTTTCTACCGTGCTGGGCAAGTGTTTCTGGATTCTGGAGCTGCTGCTAATTTTGTTAATTTTGAATTTGTTGCTAAACTGTCTGAGTATTTTTTCCGTGTAGACCCCCCTATTCTCGTCTCTGGTGTCGACTCTACTCCCTTGCAGGCTGGTCTTGTAAATCTGGTTACCCCGGAGTTACAGTTCACTATTGGGGCCTTACATACGGAGTCCTGTACATTTTTGGTTATGAAGAACCTGTCTGTGGATGTTGTGCTGGGGCTACCCTGGCTAAGGGAACACAACCCAGTAATTAACTGGGAGACGTCGGAACTGGTCAAGTGGGGTTCTCGCTGTGACAGCCACGTGCGCCCAGTGGGGGTGGATGTCTCCACCTGTGAAGGAGTTGAACTACCTGACTACCTCTCCGAGTTTTCGGACGTCTTTTCCAAACAGCTATCAGAAGCCTTGCCTCCCCATAGAGAATGGGATTGTAAGATTGAGTTGATTCCGGGGGCCAAACTTCCTAAAGGTCGCATCTATAATGTTACGGTTCCGGAGAGGGAATCTATGAAGGACTATATCCAGGATAGTTTGTCCCAGGGGCACATCCGGCCCTCCGAATCTCCAGTAGGGGCTGGTTTCTTCTTTGTGGAGAAAAAGGATGGGGGTCTCAGACCCTGTATTGATTACAGGGAGCTAAACAAAATCACTGTCAGGAACCAGTATGCCCTTCCGCTCATCCCAGACCTCCTCAAGCAGGTCACCGGTGCCCAGTGGTTCTCTAAACTCGACCTAAGGCGAGCTTACAACCTCATTCGTATTCAGAAGGGGGATGAGTGGAAGACGGCATTCAATACGCCCCTCGGTCACTTTGAGTACCTGGTCATGCCTTTTGGGTTGTGTAACGCCCCTGCTGTATTTCAAGGTTTCATGAACTCAGTTTTTCAGGACATCATGGGGGTGTTCGTCGTAGTGTATCTAGATGATATTCTGATTTTCTCCCCCGACTGGGAGACACACCAGGTACATGTTCAAACGGTCCTGACTCGACTCAGGGCTAACCAGCTGTTTGCTAAGCTTGAAAAATGTGTTTTTGGGGTGCAGAAGATATCCTTTTTAGGGTATATCATTACTCCATGGGATATCCAGATGGATCCGGGGAAGGTGAAAGCCATCACTGAGTGGGCCCAACCCATCACCCTAAAGGCCCTCCAGCGCTTCTTGGGCTTCGCTAATTATTATCGGAAGTTCATCAAGAACTTTTCTGTAGTGGCTAAACCCTTAACGGATCTCACCAGGAAAGGGGCAGATGTGAGTACCTGGTCTCCAGATGCGCTGGCGGCCTTCGCTACCCTGAAAGCTGCCTTTTCCTCCGCACCCGTTCTTGTCCAACCAGACCTGTCGTGCCCGTTTGTGGTGGAGGTGGATGCCTCTGAGTTTGGAGTAGGGGCGGTACTTTCTCAGGGGCCGTCTACACTCACAAATCTTAGACCGTGCGCTTACTTTTCTAGAAAATTTTCCCCAACCGAACAGAATTATGATATAGGCAATCGTGAGTTACTTGCTATAAAATGGGCGTTCGAGGAGTGGAGGCATTTTTTGGAGGGAGCACGCCATCAGATCATGGTACTCACAGACCATAAGAACCTTGTATATTTAGATTCTGCTAAAAGGTTGAATGCTCGACAAGCTCGTTGGGCTCTTTTCTTTTCCCGTTTTAATTTCCTGGTTACTTACCGACCCGGTTCAAAGAATGTGAAGGCAGATGCCCTATCTAGGAGTTTTGGGATTCCGGAACCTCCGGAGTCAGAACCTGAGACCATCCTCTCCCCTGGGGTGGTCCTCGCCGCTGTCTCCTCTGACCTCTCACCGCTAATTCAGGATGCTCAGCAATCTGCCCCTGAAGCACTTCCAGAAGGCAAACTCTTTGTTCCTTTACCATTAAGGTTGAAGGTGTTAGAAGAGACGCATGCCTCAGACCTTGCTGGTCACCCCGGTATCCGGGGAACTCAGGAATTACTTGCCAGAACTTATTGGTGGCCTCATATGAGTAGGGATGTTCGGGCTTTTGTCACTGCTTGTCCGGTGTGCGCCAGGGGGAAGAGTGTCAGGAGACGTCCTGAGGGGCCTCTTCTTCCCTTGCCCATTCCGTCCAGGCCCTGGACACATCTGTCCATGGACTTCATCACAGATTTGCCGCCGTCACAGGGGAATACGGTCATTTGGGTCATTGTAGATCGGTTCTCCAAAATGGCACATTTCGTTCCTCTGAACAAGTTACCGAATGCCAAACTGTTATCTGACATGTTTATTAAGGAGGTGGTGCGGTTGCATGGGATTCCTGAGGACGTGGTCTCAGATAGAGGTGTACAGTTTATCGCTCGCTTCTGGCGAGCTTTCTGCAGGAAATTGAATATTGGTTTGTCCTTTTCGTCTGCCTTTCACCCCGAGTCGAATGGGCAAACTGAGAGGATGAATCAAGAATTAATCCAATACCTGCGACTGTTCGCGTCTGACAATCAACATCTGTGGGTTAACTTCCTACCTCTCGCCGAGTTTGCCATTAACAACCATGTAAATTCGTCTTCTCATGTGTCGCCGTTCTTTTGTAATTATGGTTTACATCCTCGATTTTCTTTTTCTCCCTCAGTTACTGACACGCCGTCTGTGGACTCCGCCATTAATGAACTGTGCACAGTTTGGGCCCAGGTTCGTAAGAACCTTCAGGGTTCCCAGGATAAACTTCTTGGTCAAGCTAATAAAAGACGCACGATCTCTGCACCGTTCGTGGTTGGGGAGCAGGTATTACTGGCCTCAAAAAATTTGAGGCTCAAGGTTCCATCCCTAAAGCTGGCTCCCCGCTTTGTTGGTCCGTTCACCATCTCCCATGTGGTCAATCCTGTTGCATACAAACTATCTCTTCCGCAGTCGTGGAAGATTCATGACGTCTTCCACAAGGGGCTGCTGAAAAAATATGTAACCCCAGTTCTGCCCGCCCAGAGCCCGCCCTCTCCTACTCTTGTACAGGGGGAACTGGAGTATGAGGTAGAGTGTTTGATTGATGCTCGGCGTGTGAGAGGTAGTTTTGCAATATCTTGTACATTGGAAGGGTTTCGGCCCTGAGGACCGTACATGGATTCCTGCCCGGGACGTACATGCACCCCTATTGGTCCGACGGTTCCACAGAGCCTTTCCCCTCAAGCCTGCTCCGGGCCGTGGGGGTCCAGTGTCCCCCCGTAGAAGGGGGGGTACTGTAAGGACTGGCGGTTTGCGGGTCCGTCGTGCCCGCACCGCCGGTCCGATCACACGTGCGGCCGCTGTGCGGCGCAGGGGAGCCCCGGTCCTCGTCACCACCCCTGGCCGCCGGGCTCCGCCTCACCGCCGGGTTGCTAGGGACGTGGTGGGTGTTGCCCCGCGTCGCGTCCTAGGTATCCTGGCAACTAACCGTGTGTCTCCTGTCCTGCCTCCTGCAGGGCTGGGGGCGGGTTCCCCAGTGCTGCTGGGTGCACTCAGCTGCTGTCAGGCTCCCCGCCCCAATCAGCTGCTGGGGCGGGAGCTCTGACAGCATTTAAACCTGCTGGTATCTCCTGACCAGTGCCAGGGTTAGTTTTGGATTCCCTGCTACACCAGCGTACTGCATAGTTCTGACTCCTGACTCCTGTTACTGACCCTCTGCCTGTGGACCTGACGTTGCCTTTGCCTGACCCTCTTGTACCGCGTACCCTCTTGCTGCTGACCCGGATTGCCTGACTCTCCTTGCTGTTGTTGGTTCCAGTGTCTGTCTGTTCGTTAGTCCCCGCGTCCCCCTTCCTTAGTGAGTGTAGGGACCGTCGCCCAGTTGTCGCCCTGGGGCTTAGCCCAGAGGGGCAAGTAGGAAGGGACAGGGGTTGCGGGTATTTTCAGGGACCTCCAGTTTCCCGGACCCCGAGTCCTGACAAACATGTAACATTGTAACAACTCAAGAAAGGCGTCCAGAACCTCTTCTACTCTTATATCACCGTCACCGCGTCCTCAGGGGAGAGCTCACCAGTCTCACTGCTCTCACAGTAAAGAACCCCGGCCTTCCTGTGCAGAAACATCCTTTTCTTATATAAATTCTTTATTTATTAATTTTGGGATGGATACAGAAGGCAAAAAGGGAAATTTGCTCATCCGGATCGACACCCGGGAAGCATGTGGGAAATGAAGAAAGAAACAGCTTCTCTGCGAACATGCGGAGCGTTGTTACAGTAACAAGTTAAAAGTGGACGATTCTGTTTACTTATCCAAACGGCATGCGATATTCCAACTGTAATACAAAGTATATCTGTGCTGTATACTGTCACGTAGCAAAAATCCTATTTTTCTTCTTTTTTCCCTCCTCTTTTTCTCCTCTTCCCCTCCCCCCTCTCCCCAGACTGTGGAGAGATACAGATCCCCCATCATTCAAGAAACGGCCTTTTCTAAGTCAGAGTTACCCAAGTGTTTGTCATTAAATACACTGCGTTTTGGAAGTCTTTACATCCCTCACTGCCCTACATGTTATGTTGTGGCCCCCTCACTGCCCTACATGTTATATTGTGTCCCCCTCACTGCCCTACATGTTATGTTGTGTCCCCCTCACTGTCCTACATGTTATGTTGTGTCCCCCTCACTGTCCTACATGTTATGTTGTGTCCCTCTCACTGTCCTACATGTTATGTCGTGTCCCCCTCACTGTCCTACATGTTATATTGTGTCCCCCTCCCTGTCCTACATGTTATGTTGTATCCCCCTCACTGTCCTACATGTTATGTCGTGTCCCCCTCACTGTCCTACATGTTATGTCGTGTCCCCCTCACTGCCCTACATGTTATGTCGTGTCCCCCTCACTGCCCTACATGTTATGTCGTGTCCCCCTCACTGCCCTACATGTTATATTGTGTCCCCCTCACTGCCCTACATGTTATGTTGTGGCCCCCTCACAGCCCTCATGTTATGTTGTGGCCCCCTCACTGCCCTACATGTTATATTGTGGCCCCCTCACTGCCCTACATGTTATGTTGTGTCCCCCTCACTGCCCTACATGTTATATTGTGTCCCCCTCACTGCCCTACATGTTATATTGTGTCCCCCTCACTGCCCTACATGTTATATTGTGTCCCCCTCACTGCCCTACATGTTATATTGTGTTCCCCTCACTGCCCTACATGTTATATTGTGTCCCCCTCACTGTCCTACATGTTATATTGTGTTCCCCTCACTGCCCTACATGTTATATTGTGTCCCCCCTCACTGTCCTACATGTTATGTTGTGTCCCCCTCACTGCCCTACATGTTATGTTGTGTCCCCCTCACTGCCCTACATGTTATGTTGTGTCCCCCTCACTGTCCGACCTGTTATTGTTGTGCCCCCTCACTGTCCTACATGTTATGTTGTGTCCCCCTCACTGTCCGACCTGTTATGTTGTGTCCCCCTCACTGTCCTACATGTTATGTTGCGTCCCCCTCACTGTCCTACATGTTATATTGTGTTCCCCTCACTGCCCTATATGTTATTGTTGTGTCCCCCTCACTGTCCTATATGTTATTGTTGTGCCCCCTCACTGTCCTACATGTTATTGTTGTGTCCCCCTCACTGTCCTACATGTTATGTTGTGTCCCCCTCAATGTCCTACATGTTATGTTGTGTCCCCCTCACTGTCCTACATGTTATGTTGTGTCCCCCTCACTGTCCTACATGTTATGTTGTGTCCCCCTCAATGTCCTACATGTTATGTTGTGTCCCCCTCACTGTCCTACATGTTATGTTGTGTCCCCCTCACTGCCCTACATGTTATGTTGTGTCCCCCTCACTGTCCTACATGTTATATTGTGTTCCCCTCACTGCCCTATATGTTATTGTTGTGTCCCCCTCACTGTCCTATATGTTATTGTTGTGCCCCCTCACTGTCCTACATGTTATTGTTGTGTCCCCCTCACTGTCCTACATGTTATGTTGTGTCCCCCTCACTGTCCTACATGTTATGTTGTGTCCCCCTCAATGTCCTACATGTTATGTTGTGTCCCCCTCACTGTCCTACATGTTATGTTGTGTCCACCTCACTGTCCTACATGTTATGTTGTGTCCCCCTCACTGTCCTACATGTTATGTTGTGTCCCCCTCACTGTCCTACATGTTATGTTGTGTCCCCCTCAATGTCCTACATGTTATGTTGTGTCCCCCTCACTGCTCTACATGTTATGTTGTGTCCCCCTCACTGTTCTACATGTGATGTTGTGTCCCCCTCACTGTCCTACATGTTATGTTGTGTCCCCCTCACTGTCCTGCATGTTACATTGTGTCCCCCTCACTGTCCTACATGTTATGTTGTGTCCCCCTCACTGTCCTACATGTTATGTTGTGTCCCCCTCACTACCCTGCATGTTATGTTGTGTCCCCCTCACTGTCCTACATGTTATGCTGTGTCCCCCTCACTGCCCTACATGTTATGTTGTGTCCCCCTCACTGTCCTACATGTTATGTTGTGTCCCCCTCACTGCCCTACATGTTATGTTGTGTCCCCCTCACTGTCCTACATGTTATGTTGTGTCCCCCTCACTGTCCTACATGTTATGTTGTGTCCCCCTCACTGTCCTACATGTTATGTTGTGTCCCCCTCACTGTCCTACATGTTATGTTGTGTCCCCCTCACTGCCCTACATGTTATTGTTGTGTCCCCCTCACTGTCCTACATGTTATGTTGTGTCCCCCTCAATGTCCTACATGTTATGTTGTGTCCCCCTCACTGCTCTACATGTTATGTTGTGTCCCCCTCACTGCTCTACATGTGATGTTGTGTCCCCCTCACTGTCCTACATGTTATGTTGTGTCCCCCTCACTGTCCTACATGTTATGTTGTGTCACCCTCACTGTCCTACATGTTATGTTGTGTCACCCTCACTGTCCTACATGTTATGTTGTGTCCCCCTCATTCTGCACTCAGGACCCCATTAAGACGAAGTGACAACAAAATGAGAGAAATCTTTGTACATTTAAATAAAAACAAAAAACTACTATTCTGCAGGGATACAAGTATTCCCACCCGCTGGTGAAACTTGTGGCCCCGGGGCTCCCGTCTCTCTAGATCCTCGCTGAGATGCTTCTACACCCTGATTGGAGTCACCCCCCCCCCCCCCCTCATTTATATAAGACCCTGTGTGCAGATGGGAGAAACCTCTGGAAGGTAAGCCATCACTGCAGCCTCCACCAATCTGGGCTTTATGGCTGAGGGGCCAGAAATAAGCTTCCTCAGTGAGACACGTGAAAACCCCCGGAGTTACCAAAAAGACCCTAAAGATCCTCAGACTGAAAGAAACAAGATTCTCTGCTCTGATTTCAATGGACTCAGAAAGAGGAAGAATCCAATGGCCGGATGTTCTTAAGGACAGAAATGTCCAAGAAGGTTGGGAAAGATTGTGGAATGAGATTCTCAAAGCACAATCGTTACCAATCCCTAAAAGAAGGAAGAATGGGAAGCATTTAAAGAGACCCGGATGGATGAACACAGAACTTGTACACATGTTAAAGAGGAAGAAAATATGTTTATCAAATGGAAAGAGGGGGGATATCTAAAGAAGATTATAATGGGGTCTGCAGAAACTGTAGGGCAAGTGTCAGAAAAGCTAAAGCTAGTATGAAATTGGGGCTTGTAACAGAGGCCAGAAGCAATAAAAAAGGATTTGGGGGTCAAAAGAAAAGTCTAAGATGCTATTGGATGCTTACAAGAGGAAAATGGTGAATTGGTTAAGAATGATGTTGAGAAGGACGAAGTTTTAAATTCCTATTTTCTTTCAGAAAGTAGATGGAACATCAGCTGATCTTCCCTGTGCTACTGGGGGAATAAAAGAATGCAGCCTATCTATAATCAGAGAGATGGTGAGGGAACACTTAGCTAACTTACATGAATCCAAGTCTCAAGGTCCAAATTAATTACATCCTAGGATACTAAAGGAAGCAGCAGAGGTAATTGCTGAACCACTCACCATAATCTTTGAAAATTCCTGGAAAACAGGTGAAGTCCCAGAAGACTGGAAAAGGGCAAATGTTGTCCCTATCTTCAAAAAAGGGAAAAAGGAGAATCCAGGAAACTACAGGCCTGTGAGCCTGACTTCTACACCAGAAAAGATCTCTGACCAGATTATTAAACAGCATGTATGCAAGTACTTGGATGAGAATGGAGTAATTAACCAGAGCCAGCATGGGTTTGTAACAAACAAGTCATGCCAAACTAATCTAATTCCTTCTATGACAGAATCACCGACTGGGTTGATCAGAGAAATGCGGTGGATATGGTATATCTTGACTTTAGTAAAGCAATTGACAAAGTATCACATACCATAGCTATTGAAAAAAATGAGCAAATGTGAATCCACCTAACAGTTACCTTGTAGATTCCAAAACTGGTTTACCAAATCATACTCAGTGGTCATAAATGGCTGCACATCCAAGTGGAAGAATGTAGCAAGTGGTGACCATACGGCTCTGTCCTAGGCCCAGTGTTGGTGAACATTGTTATAAGTGATCTGGAGGAGGGAATTGTGGGAAACTGATCAAATCTGCTGATGACACAAAGCTAGGAGGGATAGCTAACACTAGGGAAGAGAGGGAGAGGATTCAAAAAGATCTAGATAAGCTTGCACAGTGGGCAGGAGGAAGGGGCTGAGGACCGAGCCCTGGGGCACACCAACAGCATATATACCTATTATTACCGTAAACACATTTATTTGTCCCTGTATACAGATTTATATATACCATGCATTCAGATCTATATGTACCTTTATACATATCTATAAATATACAGCTTTATTTCTACCTGTATTCAGATCTCTAAGTACTGTATACAGATCTATTTGTAATTGTATACGCAGATATATCTATCAACATACAAATCTATATGTATCCATATGCAGATCTATATGCACCTGTCTACAGATCTATTTTTACCGTATACTGTTTTCTCATGTGATAATCACTTTACATGTAAATATCAGCAGATATTTATATTTTACTGTACAATCCCCTCCACGACATTGTGAAATGTAATAAAGAGAAGGATCAGTGGGAGCTATAATGGTGATGCCAATGAAAAAAAAACTTTTCTGACATTGTAGTTGCCATGGATTGACTAATATGAGCGCTCTCGCTGCTATGACTGCTTGTCATGGCAGAGCCTCAATCACTCTAATGGGATTACCAGTGCAGAGTCCTTAGAATACAGGTGGATTTGTACCCAGCTTTCCCACGCTTCTGCACGCATGCAGAACAAATCACCCCCTCATCTGGTCTAATTCTTCCAGCACTCTACAATACCCACATGAACTCGCTGCCACCACCAGCTTTTGTCTCCCAGGTAGGCTGGAACCCAGACTTATGAATTATTAACACAATCTTAAAAGTTATGATTCGTTTTAAAACAGACAAGGTTTGATTAATAAATTGCAGATTTACTCTAAAAAAGACTAGCAGTGCTAAATATTTAAATATTTACACAAGATATGCTGTAAAAATTGTTACAGTGGAGATAAGGTTTACAGGTATACACAACAGTCAGTAGTTAAAATTAAACAAGGAGGAAATAAAGAAAGATACCAGATTTGGGATGTTCAGCCCAAGGTTCTGATTGTGCGGAGTCACTGGAAGTAAACAAGATAGTCCGTACGCCGTAGTGCACCTCCGAAGGTCTGACACTGGGTCTCTCTGACACCATAGTTTTTTAAAGCTTTCCCAGAACACACCTTCCGCTTTGAAGTCATTCAGAAGGGTGGGGTAAATACGTACATACCAGTGAAAAACCATAATTTCTATTTTCGGCCATATCTCCATAGGAGATCCTCCGATCGGGGATATATACCTGGCATATTTCTCGTCATGATTTTAGCTATTCAGCGATAGCTAACGTGACACAAAGGAGCCAGGAGGGCAAGAAGAATGGAAGAGGGTTATTGGCTCTTGTCCAGGGTAATATCAGACACATTGCCTTTCTAAATGAAAATATGCGAAAGGCAGGGGGACTGAGAAACTTTACAAAGTGGATGAGAAAATAGCTAGGCCTGAAACAAAATGGCTGAAGGCCTACCAGTCTCTATATCACAGTAGTATCCCAAAGTTGGGTACCGCATAACCTTTGTGGTCACTTCATATGGAAAAGCGTATATGCCTTAAAATGTTTATCATACTTATGTGCTTTTGCAATCTACCCTGCATTAGACTGGTAATCCACCCTAGCCTGCTATCATGTATGTCAATCACCCCAACATAGCCTAGGTATTGGCTAGCTTGCTAACTAGTTGCTAGGGGGCCTGTGATTGGGTGAGAGGATACAGATAAAAGGTAAAGGGGGTGGAACTTAGAGAGACTGAGTGGAGTATAGACAGAGAAAAGTAACATCAGAGAGAAGCCAGGGCAGTGGGAAGGAGGAAAGTGTGAGTACTATCATCAAGATTGTATTGAGAGAGCAGAGAGAAAGAAGGAGAGTTATCTTATGTAACCAGTAGGATATAGAAGAGAAGAATAGACATTCAAGGAAAGAGTTAAAGAGAGAGAGAAAGTGTAGAGGATCTTTATAGTAACCGCCAGAGAGAAAAGCAGGAAGCTAAAGCAATGTGTACAGAAGTGCGCTTCTGTACTTTCCCCCTGAAAATGTCAAGGAATGGTCATTGTATGCAACTGTAATCATCCTTCTCCAAGAAACGTAATGCAAATTGTCTGAATCACCCGAACTGAAGATCTCTCTCTGCAAATAAATCTGTTTTATTGCTTACTGTTCACCCGATACCTGGAGTCCTTCCCACCAACCTAACACCTGCACTGAGGTACTACGTAAAGGACTAATACCACCATTTTTTCCCCCCATTGTTATAATTATTTTGTCCGGAACAGGTTTCGGCCTGCATACGGACTGACGTCACGGACTTGACAACCTGACCACAGTACACTGCCCGACTTCACGGGTAGCACCCAACACCAAACTAGAACACCATTCACACTGCACAGTTTTCCCCGCAGACATGGTTTGGTACAGGGGGGAGTAGTCGAGCTGCCCTCGCTGTCCCCCAAACCTCTCCTCGGTCCCGCCGGCCTGTGGGGCGCTTCAACATTCTATTTTTAAATTTTGCGCCATTTACCCTGCAGCATTCATGACGCGTTCCCTTTATTCTGGGACATACAGAGACACCGAAGCAGCTCACCAGCAGGAAGCACGGCCCCGACCGGAATCAACTGCTGTCTTATTCTGGGTCGCTACCATTTTATCACATTTATGCACTTACTTTTATGTTTTGCTACTTTTATACAATAAAAACACTTCAGATAAATATTTTTTATGACGTAAAATTCTGTGCGCCGTTCCATCTCCGTCTTCCCTCAGCGGAGCGCCGCAGGTGTCTGCAGGGTGAGCGGTACTTTTTACTGTTACCATTTTATGGTGACTTTTTATTCTAGTTTTTAGAGGTGCCCTAAAAAACAGCTATTCTGGAATTGTACTTTTCAAATGTCTTTTCCGGTGTTCCATGTCTTATCGCGCGGGTCGGAAGGGACACGATAATCGCAAATGTGTCACATTTTATAGCTGTCTTTTATCTCACGCACGCGGTCGTGCGCCGTCCCCCTGTTTTTTTTTGTTTACATTTCCTACAGCGTTGCGAAGAAATGTTATTGCGTATGGGCGGACATATAAGTCCCCATAGAAGGCAACAGGCTCCATCACGTGTGCAAACTACAACATGCTGCATACTGTTTGTGCATCTTATGCAATTCAGACACGCTAATGTGAGCGGAACTGCGAAGCCAATGCGATTCATTGCCTGCAATTTCCACATATCCCATGGGCGTACAGCGCACGCAGAATACGCGGTAATCATACGCCAGTTTGAGCCCCGCCTCTTATTTCCATCTATTAATTCAGTTTAGCAGATCCGTGTTTTCCTTCGCGCATGCTCAGAAAGGAAAAAAAAGAACTGCTTAGCACTACGGACCAGGGGATATTCTCAGCGCCGCGGAATAAGTTGGCGCTACACAAATAAACGTTATTATCATGATCTTTCTTTCTGTCATTATAACTAGCAAAAAAAATACCACAGCAAGAAGCACAAATTTTCCAGTACAATGACGGAAACTGGAGTGAACCAATCAGAGCCGGCCTTGGGTTATATGTCAAACTCTGCAAAACTTTTTGGGGACTTTTTTTGGGAACCCTCCCCCTCCATCATAAAAAACGCAATGTATAGTGCACTGATATGCAGTCTGCCTGTGTTCTGCTTCTGCAGAGTACCCATAGCAGAACCAAGCGCAGTGCATAAATACTGTACCAGAACCAAGCTCCTATCCTACAGCACCAGAGCCAAGCTCACAGGATAAATTACATGTACATGATTATACTTAAAGGTTGCACCAGCCTTTTATCTCCTCTCCATTTCTACAAGTAGACTTCCTTGGCCACAGGTCCTTCAGCGTCCGAGGCCGGCAGCACCTACACACGGCCCGCAGCGCACCGGTCTGACCCGTTCTCCTCTGGGGGCGCTCCGCCTCTTTTTTCCCTTTTTCCTTCTCCTACATTCCTCCAGAGAAACAAGTGCTACCACGTCGGCTCTATATGTTCTTCCATACGCCGCCGCCGCCGCTGCATTATTCATTTCCATTAAATGTATTTCTGTGTTGGCATTTTCTATTATTTATGACGTGACGCACGGCGCACTGCTCTAATGCTTGATGTGAGAGCAGTCGCCATGTGCTCTTCACACCGATGTAGTAGAGCTGAGTTTGTCCTGAACTTCTTTATGGTTCATTTGTTTATGCCACATGTGATGCACAGCCCAGCTATATTAGTGCGGGGCATTTTCCTGCTGTTTTTCTGCATTCCTGCTTCCTAAACTCCAGTTACTGATATTCGTTTTATGCTAGTGAGGGGGCGATCAGAGAGTTTTCAAAAATCTCATGTTTATCTATAATAAATAATGTAGGAAAATTTGTAGAGGCTGATGAGGAGAAAGCAAATCTATTAAATAGTTTTTTCTCCAGTGTATTCACAGAGGCAAATGAGATGCAGAGTGATAAAGTAAACTCTCTACTAAATGTCACCAGTTTAACCCAGGAAGAAATGCAGAGCCGCCTTAAAAGGATTAAATCAGACAAATTGCTCTGACCCGATGGCATACACCCCTGGATTCTAAGGAAATTATGTACTGTGACAGACAGACCCTTATTTCTTATGGGGTCTGTTCCACTGGATTGGCACATAGCCAATGTGGTTGTTAATATTTAAGAAGGTGTAAAACCTCGCCCCTGAAAACTACAGGCTGGTAAGTCTAACTTCTATTGTGGGTAAAATGTTTGAAGGGTTTCTAAGAGATGCCATCCTGGAGGACCTCAAGGACAATGTCTGTATAACTCCGTATCAGCGGGTTTATGAGAGATCGCTCCTGTCACACCAACCTGATCAGCTTCTATGAGGAGGTAAGTTCCAGAATGGACCGGGGAGTCAATGGATCTTGTGTATCTGGATAGTTTGATACTGTGCAGCATAAAAGGTTGGCATATAAGATGAGAATGCTGGTCTGGGGAGAATGTGTGTAAGGCGGTAAGTAATTGGTCAGTGATAGAAAGCAGAGGGGGGTTATTAATGGTACATACTCTGATTGGGTCACAGTTACTAGTGGGGTGCCACAGGGAGTGGTATTGGAGGGGTTACTAGTGGGGCACCAAAGGGGCCAGTATTCCAGGGGTCACTGTTACTAGTGGGGTACCAAAGGGGGCAGTATTGGATGGGTCATAGTTACTAATGTGGGTAGTATAGGAGAAGTCACTGCTAATAATGGGGTACAACAGGGGGCAGAATTGAAAGTGTCATGGTTACTAGTGGGGTACCACAAAGGGCAATATTGGAGGGGTCACCGCTAATAGTTGGGTATTACAAGGGGCAGTATTGAAGGGGTTACTATTGGGGTACCACAGATGGCAGTATTGGAGGGGTCACTGTGACTAGTGGGGCACCACAGGGGTCAGTATTTAAAGGGCCCGCGTTACTAGTGGGATACCTGGTAGAGGGATTGTGCAGTAAAAAATCAAAACTATGTAAAGTAATTAACACGAGAGAGGATGCAAGGAGATTGCAAGAGGATCTGGATAAGTTGGGGTAGAAAAGTGTGATATGAGGGGTAACATTGGTAAATGTGAGGTTCTGCACGCGGGCAGGAAATACATGTCACCATTACACACTAATGGGAAACCACTGGGGACACTGACATGGAGAGAGACGTGGGGATTTTATGTATTCTATCTATCTCAAATCTATCTATCTATCTCATATCTATCTATCTATCTCAAATCTATCTATCTCCTATCTATCTATCCATCTATCTCATATTTATCTATCTATCTATCTATCTTATATCTATCTATCTCATATCTATCTATCTATCTCATATCTATCTATCTATCTCATATCTATCTATCTATCTATCTATCTCCTATCTATCAATCTATCTATCTCATATATATCTATCTTATATCTATCTATCTCCTATCTATCTCCTATCTCCTATCTATCAATCTATCTATCTCATATATATCTATCACATATCTATCTATCTATCTTATATCTATCTATCTATCTATCTATCTATCTATCTCCTATCTATCTCCTATCTATTTATCTATCTCCTATCTATCTATCTATCTATCTATCTATCTCTTATCTATCTCCTATCTATCTCCTATCTATCAATCTATCTATCTCCTATCTATCTATCTCTTATCTATCTATCTATCCATCCATCTATCTCATATCTATCTGTCTCCTATCTATCTCATATCTATCTATCTATCTATATTATATCTATCTATCTCCTATCTATCTATCTACTATCTATCTCCTATCTATCTCCTATCTATCTATCTATCTATCTATCTATCCATCCATCTATCTCATATCTATCTGTCTCCTATCTATCTATCTCCTATCTACCTATCTCCTATCTATCTATCTCATATCTACCTCATATCTATCTATCTATCTCTCATATCTATCTAACTATCTCATATCTATCCATCTATCTATCTCTTATATCTATCTATCTCATATCTATCTATCTATCTATCCATCCATCTTTCTCATATCTATCTCATATCTATCTATCTATCTATCTCTCTCCTATCTATCTCTCTCCTATCTATCTATCATCTATCTATCTTATATCTATTTATCTATCTATCTTCTATCTATCAATCTATCTATCTCATGTCTATCTATCTATCTATCTCATGTCTATCTATCTAACTCATATCTATCTATCTATCTATCTCCTATCTATCTTCTATCTATCAATCTATCTATCTCATGTCTATCTACCAATCTATCTATCTCATATCTATCTATCTATCTATCTATCTATTTATCTATCTCCTATCTATTTATCTATCTCCTATCTATCTATCTCCTATCTATCTATCTATCTATCTCCTATCTATCTATCTATCTATCTATCTATCTATCTATCTATATCTATGTATCTATCTATCTCCTATCTATCTATCGCCTATCTATGTATGTCCTATCTATCTATCTATCTCCTATCTATCTATCTCCTATCTATCTATCTATGTCCTATCTATCTATCTATCTATCTCCTATCTATCTATCTATCTATCTATGTATGTCCTATCTATCTATCTATCTCCTATCTATCTATCTCTCCTATCTATCTCCTATCTATCTATCTATCTCCTATCTATCTATCTATCTATCTCCTATCTATCTATCGCCTATCTATCTATCTCCTATCTATCTATCTCCTATCTATCTCCTATCTATCTCCTATCTATCTATCGCCTATCTATGTATGTCCTATCTATCTATCTATCTATCTCCTATCTATCTATCTATCTATCTCCTATCTATCTATCTATCTATCTATCTATGTATGTCCTATCTATCTATGTCCTATCTATCTATCTATCTATCTATCTATCTCCTATCTATCTATCTATCTATCTATCTATCTATCTATGTATGTCCTATCTATCTATCTATCTCCTATCTATCTCTCTTATCTATCTATCTATCTATCTATCTATCTATCTATCTCCTATCTATCTATCTCCTATCTATCTATCTATCTCCTATCTATCTATCTATCTATCTATCTCCTATCTATCTCATGTCTATCTATCTCCTATCTATCTATCTATCTCCTATCTATCTATCTATCTCCTATCTATCTATCTATCTATCTCATATCTATCTATCTATCTATCTATCTCCTATCTATCTCCTATCTATCTCCTATCTATCTCCTATCTATCTATCTCCTATCTATCTCCTATCTATCTATCTCCTATCTATCTATCTATCTATCTCCTATCTATCTATCTATCTATCTATCTATCTATCTATCTCCTATCTATCTATCTATCTATCTATCTATCTATCTATCTATCTATCTATCTATCTCCTATCTATCTATCTATCTATCTATCTCCTATCTATCTATCTATCTATCTCCTATCTATCTCATGTCTATCTATCTTGAATTGCTGATTGAGGATTCACACAGTCTGAATCCTCTCATTCCCACGGCACGCATCACACAATTCTATCCAGCTCAACACACGCGTGTCCCTATACGTAGCGTTCTCCTGGGGGGATGGGCGGGGGCATTAATTAGCGCGGCATCGGTGACTTCTCATGAAGGCGCTCATCTAGAAGTTGTATTGTAGAGACACGACACTCACTGAGGTCTGCAGCTCGGAAATCTCGCTGGCTAATGATCTGCAGCTGATGCAGCGATCTCGTTAATGAGCTTTTAACATTTAATGCAAACAGTAAAAAGGGGGAAATACTGGAACGGAGGCAGCCCCCTCCGCCCCCCCCAGTGCCCCCCAGTGCTCGTCTCTCCTGGAGGGGTCTCCATCACTAGTACCCCACCAAGCACAGGACAGATTGACTCACAAGTCCAAGAAGTGATCAATCATCAGTAGCCACTACTCATATCCCATGGCGTCTGTTGGATGTGACCTGCCGCGTGCCACAGGCGGCCCTTGCAGCTGATGTCCATCAGCTGCAATCTCTGAGGAAGTTCAGCAGAAAGTGTTCAGTTCCTCTACAGCACTCCAACAGGACAGATGAAGTATTACAGCTTTCTGTATCATAGAAAAGGTCCTGAATGAAGAATTCCCTATTGGCTATTACACATGTGTTCCTAGAAGCGATATGATATGCCATCACTTCACAGTCAGTGCAGCCTCTCCTATCCCCATTGATCCTTAAAATTATGGGGGGGGGGGGGGGTGCATCTTCTGACCACCATAAATCTTTTGTTTTTCCACAGATATAGTTGTGTGAGGGCTCGTTTTTTGCGAGACATTTTGTGATTTCCTTTGGAACCATTTTGGTCATTTTTTATTTAATTTTTTTCTTGGAGACAGGGAGACCAAATAAATAATGCATTACTTTGACAGATCGGACTTTTAAGGACGGAGCGATAACAAATATGTTTCTGGGTTTTTTTGTTCTGACTTTTTTATTATAAATACGGGAAGAGTTTTTTTAAACATTTATTACCTTTTATTTTTTCTAATAATCAATAACATTTTTTACTCATTTTTACATTTTTTTCAGTCCCATGAGGAACTTCTGATCATTCGATCACATACAGTATAATGTAACACCACAGTATTATATTATACCGCATTCTGACAGGCCGTCTATTAAGCAAAGCCTCAGTCTTCTCTCCATAAGCAATCAGCCATGATAGCCTTCGGGGATTTCAGAAGACCCCAGACTGCTATGACAACCAAACAGCACCTTGCGATCTCATCACTGGGGGGGAATATGGGACCATGGAATACAGATCAGAATTGACAGCAGCATTCAAAGGGTTAACTGATTCCAGCTGCTGTAGGCAGGTGTCAGCTGTCAAGGGCAATGATAGTATGATCTTGTTTTCTTTGCAATAGTACTGTCTTCTTAAGAAGAGGAAGGAATGGAGGAACAGAGCTGGACAGAGATGGAAGAGCCAGGAAGTAGTGGAGAGATGTGCTTGGTGCAGGACAGAGGTTGTAGTAGGAGTCTCTCCTGGTGTCCTGCAGTGTCACAGATACGGTTCTAAGGACAGTTATCTTTAGCAGAAAGAGGTGCAGCCATTGAGAAGCTTGTAGAGAGCAGCAAAGCCCTGGACAGAGGAAGAAGAGACAAGAAGTAGTTGAGAGAGGTGCTGCTGAAGGCTTGGAGGAGGAGCGGTGTCTTGCAGTGTTACAGGTACAATTCTAAGGGCGCTTCCCTCTTGAAGGAAGAGATACAGCCATAGAGAAGCCTGCAGAGAGTGCAGAGAGCAGCCGTGGGCAGAGGAAGAAGAGTCCTCTGGTTTGTGCTACTGGGTTGTACTGGGCAGATTCCCTCTGATGAGCAGGGAGAGGAGTGCGGAGTAGTGAAATCAGTGCCAACTATGCTCTTGCCCCCTTCCCCCGCCCCCGGGGTGTAGAGTTCTTCCAGTTAATAAGGCGTTGTTTGTTTAGTAATGGGACTCCTGCGCCTTATATTCGTCAGGCTGACATCAACCTGGAGAGCCAGGAAAGCCCCGGCGGTCTGTGGTTCCTTACACTGTTATTACATGACTGGCAGATACATGAAGACAAGACAACGCTGAAGGAATGTATATTCGACCCTCTGGATTTCTTGTCCCATTTTCCTACAAATCCCTGCTGCCACTTGTGTTACAGAACAGGAAGGCGCGGGGATTAGTAATGGGCGCCATATTCACCTTTAAGCGGACACGAACCTGCCCTCCTCTCTACCGTCCTTCTACCACCGAGGGAAGGAGACACAATCTTATCTGCATCTTCTAGATATTGCATGAGAGTACAGACAGTAGATCCCGGCTGACGCCGAGGAGCAGAGGGGCTTTTCTACATTTTGCGCTTCATTAAATCTGCAGAGATTGTTTTTGCAGAGATATAATTGTATTATATAACCCTAATAAGCCGGAGAAGCGAGTCGTAAATCGAGCTCCGTTTGCCACAACGATATCCCTGCATCATTGTGACAGCATCATCAGAGCCATCGGGGTGACTAAAGCAGCTTCAGTATTTAAGGACGCGGTTTGGAGCGACCTTTTCCTCCTCTCGGTCCATTTCTTCCACATGATTAAAATATTCCTCTGCTGCTCTTATCGCTCTCCTTGTCTGGAGGGTCGGTTTCTTCTGGACTCTGTTACTTATAGGTCTCTGTTAACTGCAGCAAGTGGACAGGTCACTGCCGCCTCCACAATCAGCACCCTCCGCTGAATATAAGCAGTAGTCAGCTGCTCTCCTAGCACTGACCTCAAGACACTGCTTCCTCTCGCTCATCTCCTCCGTGGACAGGTCACTGCCTCTCGCTCATCTCCTCCGTGGACAGGTCACTGCCTCTCGCTCATCTCCTCCGTGGACAGGTCACTGCCTCTCACTCATCTCCTCCGTTGACAGGTCACTGCCTCTCGCTCATCTCCTCCGTTGACAGGTCACTGCCTCTCGCTCATCTCCTCCGTGGACAGGTCACTGCTTCTCACTCATCTCCTCCGTGGACAGGTCACTGCCTCTCGCTCATCTCCTCCGTGGACAGGTCACTGCCTCTCGCTCATCTCCTCCGTGGACAGGTCACTGCCTCTCGCTCATCTCCTCCGTGGACAGGTCACTGCCTCTCGCTCATCTCCTCCGTGGACAGGTCACTGCCTCTCGCTCATCTCCTCCGTGGACAGGTCCCTGCCTCTCGCTCATCTCCTCCGTGGACAGGTCCCTGCCTCTCGCTCATCTCCTCCGTGGACAGGTCCCTGCCTCTCGCTCATCTCCTCCGTGGACAGGTCCCTGCCTCTCGCTCATCTCCTCCGTGGACAGGTCCCTGCCTCTCGCTCATCTCCTCCGTGGACAGGTCACTGCCTCTCGCTCATCTCCTCCGTGGACAGGTCACTGCCTCTCGCTCATCTCCTCCGTGGACAGGTCCCTGCCTCTCGCTCATCTCCTCCGTGGACAGGTCCCTGCCTCTCGCTCATCTCCTCCGTGGACAGGTCCCTGCCTCTCGCTCATCTCCTCCGTGGACAGGTCCCTGCCTCTCGCTCATCTCCTCCGTGGACAGGTCCCTGCCTCTCGCTCATCTCCTCCGTGGACAGGTCCCTGCCTCTCGCTCATCTCCTCCGTGGACAGGTCCCTGCCTCTCGCTCATCTCCTCCGTGGACAGGTCACTGCCTCTCGCTCATCTCCTCCGTGGACAGGTCACTGCCTCTCGCTCATCTCCTCCGTGGACAGGTCACTGCCTCTCGCTCATCTCCTCCGTGGACAGGTCACTGCCTCTCGCTCATCTCCTCCGTGGACAGGTCACTGCCTCTCGCTCATCTCCTCCGTGGACAGGTCACTGCCTCTCGCTCATCTCCTCCGTGGACAGGTCCCTGCCTCTCGCTCATCTCCTCCGTGGACAGGTCCCTGCCTCTCGCTCATCTCCTCCGTGGACAGGTCCCTGCCTCTCGCTCATCTCCTCCGTGGACAGGTCCCTGCCTCTCGCTCATCTCCTCCGTGGACAGGTCCCTGCCTCTCGCTCATCTCCTCCGTGGACAGGTCACTGCCTCTCGCTCATCTCCTCCGTGGACAGGTCACTGCCTCTCACTCATCTCCTCCGTGGACAGGTCCCTGCCTCTCACTCATCTCCTCCGTGGACAGGTCCCTGCCTCTCACTCATCTCCTCCGTGGACAGGTCCCTGCCTCTCACTCATCTCCTCAGTGGACAGGTCCCTGCCTCTCACTCATCTCCTCCGTGGACAGGTCCCTGCCTCTCACTCATCTCCTCCGTGGACAGGTCCCTGCCTCTCACTCATCTCCTCCGTGGACAGGTCCCTGCCTCTCACTCATCTCCTCCGTGGACAGGTCCCTGCCTCTCACTCATCTCCTCCGTGGACAGGTCCCTGCCTCTCACTCATCTCCTCCGTGGACAGGTCCCTGCCTCTCACTCATCTCCTCCGTGGACAGGTCCCTGCCTCTCACTCATCTCCTCCGTGGACAGGTCACTGCCTCTCACTCATCTCCTCCGTGGACAGGTCCCTGCCTCTCACTCATCTCCTCCGTAGACAGGTCCCTGCCTCTCACTCATCTCCTCCGTGGACAGGTCCCTGCCTCTCACTCATCTCCTCCGTGGACAGGTCCCTGCCTCTCACTCATCTCCTCCGTGGACAGGTCACTGCCTCTCACTCATCTCCTCCGTGGACAGGTCACTGCCTCCTCCACAATCAGCACCCTCCGCTTCTGCTGCGGTTATTAATTCCAGAATATGAATATTAGCAGGTTTCTGCACTGGTGCGGACCCCAGGACGCTGCTTCCACCCCGTACTCACATCATCTCATCAGTCACTGTCTTCCACAAAGTCAGCACACTCCTTTACTGAAATCCTCTGTGCAGCTGGAGACCAAGTACCTTCAACACTCAGCCTGTGACTTACCACTTGTCTCTTACCAGATCATGATACGACCCCGGTCCTCATAGAATCATCAGTGGTGTAAACAGGTCACTGCCTCCTTCCAGGACAGTCTAGAGCGTCGAACAACGTCTACAGAAACCATCAGAAGGCGCTGGCATGATATTGTTCTACGGGCCAGACGTCCAGCAACAGGGGACCGGAGATTGGTCTGGGGACCATGTGGGCAACGCCATGAAGAGGCCTTCACGAGGGGAGGTCACACCGGTCCTACAGGATTGTAGTGTTGGGTGTCAGAATGTACAGTAGCCGGACCCTCTAGGCTTCATTCCCGGTACAATGGCATCTCAGAGTTATGTTGATTTGGTCGTGGAAGCGGCAGTGCGGACATTTCTCCAAAGTGTCCCAGGAGCCATCCAACACGACAACACCAGGCCTGAGGGTAATACCATAGCCTCTGGACTCCTCTCCCATCACCTGCGGCGCCTCTGGACTCCTCTCCCATCACCTGCGGCGCCTCTGGACTCCTCTCCCATCACCTGCGGCGCCTCTGGACTCCTCTCCCATCACCTGCGGCGCCTCTGGACTCCTCTCCCATCAGCTGCGGCGCCTCTGGACTCCTCTCCCATCAGCTGCGGCGCCTCTGGACTCCTCTCCCATCAGCTGCGGCGCCTCTGGACTCCTCTCCCATCAGCTGCGGCGCCTCTGGACTCCTCTCCCATCAGCTGCGGCGCCTCTGGACTCCTCTCCCATCAGCTGCGGCGCCTCTGGACTCCTCTCCCATCAGCTGCGGCGCCTCTGGACTCCTCTCCCATCAGCTGCGGCGCCTCTGGACTCCTCTCCCATCGCCTGCGGCGCCTCTGGACTCCTCTCCCATCGCCTGCGGCGCCTCTGGACTCCTCTCCCATCGCCTGCGGCGCCTCTGGACTCCTCTCCCATCGCCTGCGGCGCCTCTGGACTCCTCTCCCATCGCCTGCGGCGCCTCTGGACTCCTCTCCCATCGCCTGCGGCGCCTCTGGACTCCTCTCCCATCGCCTGCGGCGCCTCTGGACTCCTCTCCCATCAGCTGCGGCGCCTCTGGACTCCTCTCCCATCAGCTGCGGCGCCTCTGGACTCCTCTCCCATTGCCTGCAGTGCCCTCCGGACTCCTCTCCCATCACCTGCGGCGCCTCTGGACTCCTCTCCCATCGCCTGCGGCGCCTCTGGACTCCTCTCCCATCGCCTGCGGCGCCTCTGGACTCCTCTCCCATTGCCTGCGGCACCTCTGGACTCCTCTCCCATCGCCTGCGGTGCCTCTGGACTCCTCTCCCATCGCCTGCGGCATCTCCGGACTCCTCTCCCATCGCCTGCGGTGCCATCCGGACTCCTCTCCCATCGCCTGCGGTGCCATCCGGACTCCTCTCCCATCGCCTTCGGTGCCATCCGGACTCCTCTCCCATCGCCTGCGGTGCCATCCGGACTCCTCTCCCATCGCCTGCGGTGCCATCCGGACTCCTCTCCCATTGCCTGCGGTGCCATCCGGACTCCTCTCCCATTGCCTGCGGTGCCATCCGGACTCCTCTCCCATCGCCTGCGGTGCCATCCGGACTCCTCTCCCATCGCCTGCGGTGCCATCCGGACTCCTCTCCCATCGCCTGCGGTGCCATCCGGACTCCTCTCCCATTGCCTGCGGTGCCTCTGGACTCCTCTCCCATCGCCTGCGGCATCTCCGGACTCCTCTCCCATCGCCTGCGGTGCCATCCGGACTCCTCTCCCATCGCCTGCGGTGCCATCCGGACTCCTCTCCCATTGCCTGCGGTGCCATCCGGACTCCTCTCCCATCGCCTGCGGTGCCATCCGGACTCCTCTCCCATCGCCTGCGGTGCCATCCGGACTCCTCTCCCATCGCCTGCGGTGCCATCCGGACTCCTCTCCTATAGACAACAGCAGCTGCCAGCATCTTGATGGTCTTCATGCCCAAGTGCATTCATCATGGCAGAACATTCCGCAGACAACCATTAATAACCTGATGGCCAGCATGCCAAGGTGTAGAAGTGCGTGTATTACAGCGGGTGGCGCTCATACTCCGTACTGAATAGATCGAAGGGTTTTGAAACTTTGTTTCCATTTCTCATCATTTGCATATCATTAGCATATCTATGCATCCTGTCACTTCCATCGTTTTCCTCCTTGATGTTGCGATTTCACTGTATTTCCTCAGATGTAGCAGAGCTGACTTTGTCCTCCACCTGTTTATTTTCCTATCACAAACATAATGCGGTCGTACTGAACCCGGCGATTGCAGCCCGAGTTCTGCTACATTCGTACAGTCAGGCGGACGCAGCGGCCTCATTAGTATGCACACGGCGTCGCGCTATTGCTTTCTGAAACATGCTGTAAAGATTACGCTTGGCACAGAGGTAAAGGCCGGGCTGAGAGCTGCAGCGAAAGTGTGGAAGAAATTAGCGGTATCCATTATCCTGCGGCCGCATCTGACACACGGCGTACCGCGCTAATATCCCCCGCAGATACCGCGCCGGGCCTGTGATGCTGCTGACCCTCTCCGGCGATGTATATTTCCACCCCCCTATCTCATGGCGGACCCTGCCAGCGTACGGATGAGAAGCCCAGAGGCGACGCAGGAGCTCCGCAGCCATTCCCCTTCCCGGCTCCTGAAGATCCCCCTCCGGTGCCTCGGCTTCTCTGCAGGCGCTCGCAGGCATTGCTGACTCTAAATTGATTTCGCAGATCTATTTTTCGGGCGCTGAGTTCCCCGTGCGCCGCGGAGCCGCGGGACGAGCTGCAGTCCAACTGTACTGTGCAAGAACCTGTGTCAGATATACAAACTGGAACAACGTGAGCCTCCGACGCGCGGATATGGAGGTGCGGATACAGCGATGTTATCTGCACTACGGACCCGCTGATGAGGCTCACAGCCACAACTGGGGGGGACTTCATAATAAACTTTGTATCTAAATTCCACATTGTTGTTAAGATCTCTGCTTGCTGTAATTGAGTAGAGACATTCAGAAGCTGAAAACCCCGTACAGGTCTGAAATCGTATGCAGCACCAATCTATCCGCACATAAGCAGAACGCGAGATATCCCTGCGCAGGTTCTCACCAGTCACTAGACCAGCAGAGAATGAGCCCCCCACAGCAATCCCAGCCTCCATAATACATGCAACCATAACCCCTCAGGGTCGCGGCCCGCCACTTATTTGATTTTGGGTTTTTCCTCCCCGCCGCGGCCCGAGGGCTCGTTGTTTCTTGCGGGACGTGTTTTTCTGTGATACTATTTAATGTACTGAAAAACTTTTAAAACCTTCTAAGTGGAGAGAAATGGGGAAAACCCCACGATTCCGCCACCTTTGGGGGTCTTGTCTCTGCGGCGCGCACACTGCAGTGATCTGTGAGGCGGTGCGATGAGACGCCGACACGTTTATAGGGGTTTTTTGTTGTACTACTTTTAAAAACATAAAATATCTTGGTAAAAAAATGATTCTCTGGCCGCCATAACTAGTTAGTTTTTGGGTCGATGAGGTGTCGGGGCTCCTCTCTGGGGGCGTCCGGCGGTTTCTACTGGTATCATTTTGGAGTACATACAAGTTTTTGATCACTTTTTATTGAATTTTTTTGCTGGAGACTCAGTGACCAAAAAAAGAGCAATTCTGGCGGTGGTTTTTTTTTCTGATGACGTTTAACAAATAATGCGCAATTTTTGTAAATCTGACCAAATATGTCTTCAAAAAATATGGGAAAAGGGTTTTTGAACTTTTATGTTTCCTATAATTGAAGGGAACCCTTCGCCTCCCATAAATGAACTTCTGGTGACAGGGAGCCGGCGGCTATAGACTGCATACTCATCAGCCTTCTCGTTCCCTTGGCGTCCGCCGCTGAAGTCCACACACTGGCCGAAAAGTCTGACTCTTCAGAGTCCTGTGCGCGCACTGCTCCACAAACTAGTATAGGAGGGGGGAGAAGGGGGAAGAGAGGGGGGAGAGAGGGGGGAGAGGGAGAGGGGGAGAGAGAGAGGGGGAGAGAGAGAGGGGGAGAGAGAGAGGGGGAGAGGGAGAGGGAGAGAGAGAGACAGATAATGCCAAGTCCCTGTGCAGAGGTACTTTAATCTTGCTGTTCCTACGCAGCTGTCCTGTGCCTCGGGATCACTGTGTAGAGATACTATAATATTGTTGTTTGTCAGCATGTCTGTTCTGTGTAAACTGTGCCTTTCACCTATTGTTTATGCAAAGTAAAGTTTTGCCAGGCTCCGACCGTTCCCAGGAACCTGAAGTATGTTACTCAAGTCTACAGCTCAATTATTTACTGCCGAGAGTCTTTCCAGTGGGTAACGGAACGGTGGCGTCACCCGTGACAACCCCTTATACCTGTTTGCAAAGGTATTGGGCATCCCTTTCCGAGGAGTGCCTGGAAGAGGCCCAGCGCTGCCCTGGCCGAGGGCAGTGCCATTGTGACAAGTGACCACTCTACCCTCCCAGCTCCTCAATGTGTGCCTTGTGTCTGGGGTCACCCTACGGGACGCTGCACGGACAGGCAGCCTATCAAGCCACTCCGCAGGGAGAGATGGTCTCACTGTGTGTGGGGGACATTGAGGACCCCCTATTGCCAATCAGGGCATTTAAATATCACTGTCTGAATTGACAGCAGCATATAAGGGGTCAGCTGGTAAGAATGTATCAAGTAGGATCGACCCCATGATGTGATTATGTATCCTGGCAGTGAAGGGGTCAATGTGTCTCCTCTTGGTCTTCCCGTATACAGCTCCATGACAGCTTCGCTACCAATGTCCTCCGGACCCAACGAGCAGCTAAGCGGGCTGAACCCGGCCCATCAGATGCTCACAAGGCATGTCTACGTCTTTGTGCCCGCGCTACATGGTGTGCCAGCGATGCCTTGTTCTGCGGCAGGGACAGTTGCATCCCTTTGTCAGTAGGAGAATGGATATTCAGTCCCCAGGAAACACTTCTGAGCTCCTCTGTGAAGCCGGGATCGGAGGGAGGCAGCGGGTACGGTTGGCACCTGAGAGCACCGCCAGTCGCATCCATAATAGAGATGGAACGAATCATTATAACTTCTTGCATTAAACAATAGCAAAAAAGACCAAAGAAAAGCAAAAACAGCAAAGATAAGAATGAGGCCCTTTGCAGGAGCTGCCTGACACCAGTGTCGCCCTGAGCACGGTCGCACTTCCCAGGGGGCGTTCTCCATTACAAGGGGGATGAGACCACCCCAGGATGGGCCCCTCTCACCAGGGGCCCCACAGCAGCCAAACTGGCTGCACTGCATTGAGGGCTTTTACCCGCTAGCGTTTAACGCTGCGATATCGCTGAGTTTTTTTTAATGGAGCTTTCTAATGTTAAAATCGCAGGTTTGGGGTTTTGCGATTTTTGTGTGATGCGATTTTAACATTAGAAAGTCCCATAAAAAAAAAACGCAGCGATATGGCAGCGTTAAACAGAAAAAGCATAGAAGCCCTCACACTGTACAGGTTAGTAGCTGATAACAGAGAACAGTAACGAGCGCGGGGAGGTGGAGAGACAATGGCGGTAACACCTGTTCCTTGGTATAAACTGTGCCAAACGGCGGCTCTGCGGACGCTGATTACAAGTCGCTCCAACTTGACTGTTATAAAACATCCCGGTCTTGTGGGTTTATAATTTTACGGCTTCTTTAACCCCTTCCTGCCCTGCGCCGTCATGCTCTGCTGCGGTGGGAAGAGCATTCCAGTGACATAATAGTGGTTAGCACTGATGGCGCCGGCTCCAGCGCCTGTCGTATAGCTGCCAACCGTATTCACGCCAGCCGTTTTGCGCGGCTAATTTGGATTCCGATGTACTCATTCAGATGAGCGATCTTCAGGCGCATAAAGGTAGGACGGCGGCGACCGAACATGGCGGCTGATTCATACACGGCCGGAAGAGATAGGTCGCCCTACCTATCGGCGATATACGCTGGCGGCTCCCATAGACTTCTGTTTCCAACGTGCGTCCAGAATAAAGTAAACAGATGGAAATGTATATCTTAGCCAACATTTGTGCAGCATGTATTTGACATATTGCAGTTGAAAATGTGAAAAAATGAGAATTTTTTCAAAATTTTCCTAATTTTGGAACTTTTAATAAATATACACAGATTCTATTGGGCTATTGTTACCACGTAAATGAAGCATGTCAGAATCACTGGGATACGCAGAACCTTTACGGAGTTATGATATCTTAAAGTGACACACGTCAGATTTCCAAAATTTGGCTTCGTCACTAAGACGCAAACAGGCTTTGTCACTAAGGGGTTAAAAAAAGCCCTGGGACTCTGAATGCAGCGGCACCAAAACTAATAAAGGGGGTTCATTGCACAAAAATACAAAAACCTAAAAACGTAGATATAATCTGGGTTTCATTGTAATCGTACCAACCAACGAAAAAAGTCATCATGTCCTTTATACTGCATGACAAATGGTGAAAATTACAGCAGAACCTACAGCTTCACAGCTGGGAGTTCTGTAGAAACTGTTTGGGTAAGAATACAAGGAGAGAACAACAGAAAGGACCCCATTGTAGGCATTTACTATAGGCCGCCTGGACAAGCAGAAGATATGGAGGAACTCATTCTACATCAGATGGCCAAGCTCTCAAAGAAGCCCAACATAGTGATCATGGGAGATTTTACCCATCAAGACATTTGTTGGGAATCTCTCAGGTAAAAGTAATGGATCCAACAGATTCTTATCCGCTCTTGCTGACAACTTTATCTTCCAGAAGGTAGAAGAGAAAACAAGAGGATCTGCTATCTTGGACCTAATTCTTACCAACAGGGAGGGAATGGTGGAGGAAGTAAGGGTGACCGGGATCTTAGGAGGCAGGGATCATGATATCCTTGGATGTTGGATAACAAGGGGAGGAAGACCTGAGAAGACTCAGACCTCAAGATTGGATTTCAGAAAGGCAGATTTCAATGAACTCAGAAAGAGGAAGAATCCAATGGCTGAATGTTCTTAAGGACAGAAATGTCCAAGAAGGTTGGGAAATATTGTGAAAGGAGATTCTCAAAGCACAATCGTTACCAATCCCTAAAAGAAGGAAGAATGGGAAGCATTTAAAGAGACCGGGATGGATGAACACAGAACTTGTACACATGTTATAGAGGAAGAAAAATATGTTTATCAAATGGGAAGAGGGGGGGGGATATCTAAAGAAGAATGTAATGGGGTCTGCAGAAACTGTAGGGCAAGTGTCAGAAAAGATAAAGCTGATAATGAATTGAAGCTTTTAAGAGAGGCCAAAAGCAATAAAAAAGGATTTTGAGGGTCAAAAGCAAAAGAAAAGTCAAAGATGCTATTGGATGATTACAGGATGAAAATGGTGAATTGGTGAAGAATGATGTTGAGAAGGCTGAACTTTTAAATTCCTATTTTGTATCTGTTTTCCCTCACTAAGTAGATGTAACATCAACTGATCTTCCCCGTGCTATTGGGGGAATAAAAGAATGCAGGCTATCTGTGAGCAGAGAGATGGTGAGGGAACACTTAGCTAACTTAATGAATTCAAGTCTCAAGGTCCAGATGAATTACATCCTAGGATACTAAAGGAAGCAGCGGAGGTAATTACTGAACCACTCGCCATAATCTGAAAATTCATGGAGAACAGGAGAAGTCCCAGAAGATTGGAAAAGGGCAAATGTTGTCCCTAGCTACAAAAAAAGGAAGAAGGTGGATCCAGGAAACTACAGGCCTGTGAGCCTGACTTCTATATCCGTGAACAAATTATTAAACAGGATGTATGCAAGTACATAGAATCACAGATGAGAATAGGGCTGATCCCTCTGCACTGTGACAGCCCTTCAGATATTTGTAGACAGCTATTAAAGGGGTTGTCCCGCGCCGAAACGTTTTTTTTTTTTTTTCAACAGCCCCCCCGTTCGGCGCGAGACAACCCCGATGCAGGGGTTAAACAAGAAAACCGGACAGCGCTTACCTGAATCCCCGTGCTCCGGTGACTTCTTACTTACCTGCTGAAGATGGCCCTGGGATCTTCTCCCTCGGTGGACCGCAGGGCTTCTGTGCGGTCCATTGCCGATTCCAGCCTCCTGATTGGCTGGAATCGGCACGTGACGGGGCGGAGCTACAAGGAGCAGCTCTCCAGCACGAGCAGCCCCATTGAGAAAAGAAGAAGACCCGGACTGCGCAAGCGCGTCTAATCTAGCGATTAGACGCTGAAAATTAGACGGCTCCATGAAAACGAGGACACTAGCAATGGAGCAGGTAAGTGAAAAACTTCTGATAACTTCTGTATGGCTCATAATTAATGCACAATGTATATTACAAAGTGCATTAATATGGCCATACAGAAGTGTATATGCCCACTTTGTTTCGCGGGACAACCCCTTTAAGTCTCCTCTCAGCCTTCTCTTCTGCTAAACATTCCCAGATCCTTTAACCGTTCCTCATAGGACATGATTTGCAGACCGCTCACCATCTTGGTAACTCTTCTCTGAACTTGCTCCAGTTTGTCCATGTCAGTTCTAAAGTGGGGTGCCCAGAACTGGACCCAGTATTCCAAATCAGGATAAATTCCACACTTGGATGAGAATGGAGTAATTAACCAGAGCCGGCATGGGTTTGTAACAAACAAGTCATGCCAGATGAATCTAATTTCCTTCTATGACAGAATCACTGGCTGGGTTGATCAGGTTAATGCAGTAGAAGGCTGAGAGGAGACTTAATAGCGGTCTACAAATATCTGAGGGGCTGTCACAGTGCAGAGGGATCAGCCCTATTCTCATCTGCACAAGGAAAGACAAGAAGCAATGGGATGAAACTGAAAGGGAGGAGACACAGATTAGATATTAGACAGTGAGGGGGATCAATGAGTGGAACAGGTTGCCACAGGAGGGGGGGAGTTCTCCTTCAATGAAGGTCTTCAGAGGCCGGACAGACATCTGTCTGGGATGATTTAGTGAAACCTGCAATAAACAGGTTGTTCGACCCAATGACCCTGGAGGTCCCTTTCAATTTTACCATTCTAGGATTCATAAAAAAGCTCACCCAGATGTTGGACGTGATCAAATTTGAATCTACAACTCAATCACTGCAATGCAGCAGCACTAACAACTAAACCACCACAAGTGTCCTTTCTACTCCAGAGCAGGAAAAGAACAGGAAGAATAAGCCCAAAGAGAATGTAATAACACAATGCAGATTTTGCCCATGGACAAATTTGAACCAGGAACTCCAGTACCACAAGGCAGCAGTGCCAATGACTGAGCCACCGCAGGCCTCCAAGAATAAATACAAAGAGAACATACAAACTCTGCACAGATGTTGTCCTAAATCAGCTGTGAACCTGGAACCCCGGCTCTACAATGCAACAATGCTAGCCACTGAGTTACCAAGCTTCCTCCTTCTTCCTCCTGCTTCTTCTTCTCTGGAGGAGAAGAAGGAAAAAAAATCAAAAGGAAGAAGAAGCAGGAGATCTATTTCTTCCCTTTCTCTTCTTTCTTCCACTTCACCATCTTCATTAGTACTGTTGCCTTGTAGTGTTGGTTCAAATCTGTCCAAGTTCAACATTTTTGTTTTCAAGATGGACTATTATTACCCAACCCTTACTATAGCCTTAATATACTCAAATGTATAATGTACAATCATCAAAAAAGGAGAGGGAGGGGGATGGGGGGCAAGGTCAAGCTATCCCTATTCTGACCCTACCAAAAGCAGCCCTTCTTATTGATCTTGGGAAATCCGCCCTGACAAGGGCGATCTCCACAGGAACCTCCCGTATATATCCCATTATAACATATATTCAGGGAATAAGGTCAATATCTCTTATTACCAATCCAATATCTGAATGTATATCAGTCTGATTTCTAGAATGATGCTTCAAAGTATTATTACACATTAAATTACCGGGAACCGGGCACTAATGTACTGCAATAATCCACTGAAATACTCTACATGGGTCTAAACCAGGGGTCCCCAACTCCAGTCCTCAGGGACCACCAACAGGTCATGTTTTCAGGATATCTTATAGTAAGAACACCTGTGGCAATGTCTGAGGCCCTGACAATAATTACATCACCTGTGCAACACTGAGGAAATCCTGAAAACATGACCTGCGGGGGGCGCTGGTCTACCTCATTTAATTCATCTGCAGTTATTCATGCCCCCCTGGTATGTTGACTAAAGCCTCAGCTCCTCGGAGTTACATTCTACAGTCTCATCATGTATTCTACAGATAACATTGGTATTTCAGAATTGGCGCTCAACTATAGAAAGATAACCGAGAGATAGTCCCGTCTCCCGATACAAACCCTTCCATCAGGTAAAGGTTCATGGAGTCAGTGTGCTGGCGCCATCAGATGGAGGCTTGATTCTGGCTGCAGAGTAGATGAAACGCCTGTCAGCATCTTACAGGACATGCAACTATCTTGTGGTTCTTACATTTATGAAACTTATCAACTGAGCAGGTCATGATCAACACTGATCTCGGCATACAAGAGGTTAACAGCAGGGATTGGAGTTCTCCCCGATCCCTGCTGGTGCAGCGGAAGGCTGACTGTCAGTCATAGCCAGCTCCCGCTGTGGATGGTGCAGGCTCAGCTTATGAGATGTAAATGTATGTCCATTTGTGGTAACTGCTACCCAGTACATATACACCCTGGGGTAGGAAGGGGTTAAAGACTCTCCCCAAACCAACAAATAAATAGATTGCAGGAATTACAAGATTTGTTTGTAAATCACAATTTTGAATAATCTCCTTTGCGCTGATAATAAGCTGATCCCAGGGCGTCTCGCAGCTGGGAGCCTCAGCAATTATCTGTGAGGGAAACCGCATAACAAGTGTTACATTTTCCTGCAGCACCTCCATAGGGCAAATGTAGCATTACACATGTCAGTCCTCCAAGAGACACTATTTGCAGCTGCCGCTCTCCACTCTGGCTAATAGAAGAGAGTCCTGAATGACAGACTTCTCCCCCTTATTGACTTCAGATTTGCTGACGAGATATTTGAAGGTTTCCCCTTTAAGTTTTTAAGAAAATCTCCCCATGTAGAAGGCGTTCTATTTCTAGGCATTGATGAGTGGTAAATGGGGAAGGGCTGTTTGCCGGTTACATCGGTTTCGGATCCTCGTATGAACATGTTCTCCCCAGAAGCGACATCAGATCAGGGCAGTAAAGAAGAGATTTGCAATGAGATGTAAAAAGTGCTCAGCCGCAGCCGAGCGAAGGAAGCAGAGCCGGCCGCCCTGCTGCTACCTAACGACATTATCTCATTAACATACACGCTGTGGTTTTAATTCAATGAGGTTATTTGCTGCTGGGTCACAGCAGGAAACAACTCCAACATAAGATACAAGGCCAGGGTGGCTCCAGGCTGGGTAGTGGGACGCGGGGCCATTGTGCCGGGCCATCTGAGAAGAAGAAGGGTAACAGGTGAGTACAGCCCTGCAACTTCAGCACAACTCAAAGTAAAAAATGAAGCTACTGTGCAAGAAGTCTGGCTTAATATATCCCACCATTATGTGTGTAGAGCGCCTAACCCTATCCTTAACCGTAACCCTAACCCTGACCCTAACCCTAACCCTGGTGCACCTCCGTGGTTACAGACTACAAACTAAGGGCCCTTCTACAAGCACCAATATCAGCATTAAACAACTGCCGATTCATGAGCGATTGTTGAAGTATTCCGGTTGGGATTACCTGACCCGATTTTCAAAAAGTAATTGTGAATTGGGACCGGCGGTTCCGACTCGCATTGAAATCAATGGGAATAAACATCAGCCTCGCTAACAGTGTGTGTTCCTGTGAAGGTGGCTCGGTGGTTGGCGCTGCTGACTTGCAGTTTTGGGATCCTACGTTCAAATCCCAACAAGGATAACAGCTGTGCGGATTTAGACAATCTCCATCATGTTGCCCTTGGTCAGATTTGCACTCCAGCACTGCAAGGCAACAGTGTAACAACTGCGTCCCCCGTCCATTCTGCACAGAGGAGAAGAACAGGAAGACTGAACACAAACACAACATTATTTCACCATCCAAGTGTCGGTCTTAAACCACAGGGCGAACCGAAAATGTAATTAAATAAATAAATCTGTTTGTAAAATGGACTACCCTTATAACTTCATTATAACAGTATGCCAGGCTGAACCAGATAAATGTCCATCCACTTCAACCCATCCCCCACCTTGTTGATCCAGAGGAAGGAAAAAAACCAAGTAGGCAGCCTAAAATATTCAATTCTATAGTGTATAATCCTCTAAAAAGAAGGAGAGGCGGGGGGGGGGTACATGGTCAACCTACCCCTATTCTGACCTTACCAAAAATATCCCTCCCTTTCAGTCTTGGGGAACCCGCTTTGACAAGGGCCACCCCAACAGGAATCTCCTGTATTTGTCCTATTGCACCCCACAGTGGGTTATTCCAGACGACCCCCTGATGTGACGCCTCAGATACAGAAATCTGTTAGCAACTGAAACAGAAACGCTTAAAGTTTTATTGCACAACATCCAAAATGTTTCGGCCCCCTCGGAGGTGTCAGCGAGGCCCCTTTGTCACACATGGAGCCTGGAGTCAAGTTCCTGCCATGCATGTTGCAGCAGATCATGACTTCTAGGGCTGATGCAATGGCTTCTGGGAAGCCCCAGATCATGGTGGGCGGTACGGGGCGGCATGTGGATTTAAATCACAAGGTGTGAGGTCCATGGAATGTGGAGGATGAGGAAGAAGGTCACTATCTCCACCCCCGGCACGGCCATCCATCTGTTTGGCGGTCACTTCTGACCTTATTGTGATAAAGGGGGGGTCCGTCCCGGTGGGACTTCCTGTTCCGGCGACGGTAGAAGCCATATCTGTAGCGTCCGGGTATGAGATCCCCGGGATTGTTTCCTCATGGAAGAAGAAGGGCCGGACACGTTGTACAGGCCGTTCACCTGGGGGAGTCGCTCAGACGCTCCATGCAGACCGGTGGGTTCCCCTTCCCCACATTCTGACATTACGCTTGTTGCCTGGAAGGCGGCTTCATCAGTAAAGACCCCATGAAACCGTCGCCTTCCATCAGAGTCGGCATCCTCTAGCAGGGAGAACGCCGCCGCGTTTGTCGTCCGGTTTTGGGGCCGGTAACAACTGTAATCGGTGGGGATAACATCTGTCTGCGCAGAATCTTCCCCGCGGTCGGCGGCGGGACGTCCCGTTCTCTGCTCGCTCTGATGGTGGATGCCTGAGGACTTCGTGAGAACCGTGCACGGATGCGCCGCTGTTTCCTCGCTTACTGGTGGACGCACGGATGATTGTCCCTTGCAGATGCAACCTGTTTCCTTATAATTGGAGCACCGCTAACGAATTGTGCGCCCAGTGGGCGGAGCTTCACCAAAGTTTGTCCGATAATGACGCTGCCCACTAATAGCAGACTGGTAGACGAGAAAATCAAGGGCACAAAACGCTCTTCGCTGGGAGCCATCTTGTCTCATATCCCCCAGCGAATAAAACCTTTTGGGCCTCATTTATCAGTACCGTCTAACAATAAGACGTCCTTGTTGTCCAACCAATCACAGCGCAGCGTTCATCCTACATCAGCAGCCTGAGTCGTGAACGCTGCGCTGTGATTGGTTGGACAGCAGGGACGTCTTACTGTTAGACGGTTCTCATAAATGAATATGTTTGAATTTCTGTTTCCATGTATATCAAAATTCTGTATCTGAGAGTCATTAGATGAGCGGTACGAGGGGGTCACAGGGGGGGGGGTCACAGCAGGGGGGGGGGGTGTCACAGCGGGGGAGGGGGGGGCACAACGGGGTGGGGAGGGGGGTAGTGAGCAGTGAAGCCCTGATTCTGTGCAGATGTAACGCTAATTACTGGGAGCACGACCCAATCAGAAGGCAATGCAGATCTCAGCGTGAACGCCTAGGTTGGAATTTGGCGCGATGGAATCGTTAGACCTGCGTTTACTCTCATTGCAGGCCGGTGCCTGAAACTCCGGCAGACTTCCTGGATGACTTCCTGGATGATCGTAGCAGGCGGCACCACTTCCAGTCCGCTTCCTTCAGTCACAGCAGCGGATCCACCGGACTTAGACGCGGGGAGCGGATTTCTGCTTCTCGCTGCTCTTCAGCTTTTGTCGGGTTTTACCCTCTCTTTCTTATAGGGGTCACAACACAAAATTGTAATCCGTGCGCCATATAATCGTGCGCCTTCCTATTTTCGTACGCTACTGTTATTTCGTATGAGATATAGCCGGGTTTGGCATTACACCCCATGTAAGGTAACATAGAATGCTCTGCAGATAGTCTGCAGGATTTTCTGGGAGTGTTTCCTTCAGGAGATTCTTGGCTTGCAGTACCGCTGTTTACCACCGGGAGCCCCTAGAGCCTCATCCAACAGCCCCCCCCCCCCCCCTCTAATCGATTCTATATGATATACTGAGCTCAGAAATGAAAATATTTCATGTAATCGGCCAGAAGAGGAACGCGGCATAAAGATCGGCGCGATCAGCCATAAAGATCGGCGCGGTCAGCCATAAAGATCGGCGCGGTCAGCCATAAAGATCGGGGCGGTCAGCCATAAAGATCGGGGCGGTCAGCCATAAAGATCGGGGCGGTCAGCCATAAAGATCGGCGCGGTCAGCCATAAAGATCCGGGCGGTCAGCCATAAAGATCGGCGCGGTCAGCCATAAAGATCGGCGCGATCAGCCATAAAGATCGGCGCGATCAGCCATAAAGATCGGCGCGGTCAGCCATAAAGATCGGCGCGGTCAGCCATAAAGATCGGCGCGGTCAGCCATAAAGATCGGCGCGATCAGCCATAAAGATCGGCGCGGTCAGCCATAAAGATCGGCGCGGTCAGCCATAAAGATCGGGGCGGTCAGCCATAAAGATCGGGGCGGTCAGCCATAAAGATCGGGGCGGTCAGCCATAAAGATCGGCGCGGTCAGCCATAAAGATCGGCGCGGTCAGCCATAAAGATTTGGGCGGTCAGCCATAAAGATCGGCACGGTCAGCCATAAAGATCGGGGCGGTCAGCCATAAAGATCGGGGCGGTCAGCCATAAAGATCGGCGCGGTCAGCCATAAAGATCGGGGTGGTCAGCCATAAAGATCGGGGCGGTCAGCCATAAAGATCGGGGCGGTCAGCCATAAAGATCGGGGCGGTCAGCCATAAAGATCGGGGCGGTCAGCCATAAAGATCGGCGCGGTTAGCCATAAAGATCGGGGCGGTCAGCCATAAAGATCTGGGCGGTCAGCCATAAAGATCGGGGCGGTCAGCCATAAAGATCGGGGCGGTCAGCCATAAAGATCGGGGCGGTCAGCCATAAAGATCGGGGCGGTCAGCGTCTGATTCCAAGAAGCTTATTAACCGGATGGCAGTAAACAGACCTCATGTATAAAAGGCTCCAAGACCTTCAGAAGTGCCGCAGGCTCCGCGTTCACGTAAATCGCACCTCCGGCTCTGACATTCCGGTGTACGAGACACAACTCAAGAAGTGGGAAGATGAACCAATGGCGGCGGCTGTGAGTGTGGGAGGGGCCAAAGCCGATCGTTTACAGATAGATTGTTACATTGTTTTATATGTTATTACATTTTATTGGAGGAAACAAGGAAAAATGAAATACTGATGGAAGGAATGATGCGGGGCGTGTGCGGTCAGTATGTGTGTGTGCTCGGCGTGTGCGGTCAGTATGTGTGTGCTCAACGTGTGCGGTCAGTATGTGTGTGTGCTCGGCGTGTGCGGTCAGTATGTGTGTGCTCAACGTGTGCGGTCAGTATGTGTGTGTGCTCGGCGGGTGCGGTCAGTATGTGTGTGCTCAACGTGTGCGGTCAGTATGTGTGTGCTCGGCGTGTGCGGTCAGTATGTGTGTGCTCAACGTGTGCGGTCAGTATGTGTGTGTGCTCGGCGTGTGCGGTCAGCATGTGTGGGCTCGGCGTGTGCGGTCAGTATGTGTGTGCTCAATGTGTGCGGTCAGTATGTGTGTGTGCTCGGCGTGTGCGGTCAGTATGTGTGTGTGCTCGGCGTGTGCGGTCAGTATGTGTGTGTGCTCGGCGTGTGCGGTCAGTATGTGTGTGTGCTCGGCGTGTGTGGTCAGTATGTGTGTGTGCTCGGCGTGTGCGGTCAGTATGTGTGTGTGCTCGGCGTGTGCGGTCAGTATGTGTGTGTGCTCGGCGTGTGCGGTCAGTATGTGTGTGTGCTCGGCGTGTGCGGTCAGTATGTGTGTGTGCTCGGCGTGAGCGGTCAGTATGTGTGTGTGCTCGGCGTGAGCGGTCAGTATGTGTGTGTGCTCGGCGTGTGCGGTCAGTATGTGTGTGTGCTCGGCGTGTGCGGTCAGTATGTGTGTGTGCTCGGCGTGTGCGGTCAGTATGTGTGTGTGCTCGGCGTGTGCGGTCAGTATGTGTGTGTGCTCGGCGTGTGCGGTCAGTATGTGTGTGTGCTCGGCGTGAGCGGTCAGTATGTGTGTGTGCTCGGCGTGTGCGGTCAGTATGTGTGTGTGCTCGGCGTGTGCGGTCAGTATGTGTGTGTGCTCGGCGTGTGCGGTCAGTATGTGTGTGTGCTCGGCGTGTGCGGTCAGTATGTGTGTGTGCTCGGCGTGTGCGGTCAGTATGTGTGTGTGCTCGGCGTGTGCGGTCAGTATGTGTGTGTGCTCGGCGTGTGCGGTCAGTATGTGTGTGTGCTCGGCGTGTGCGGTCAGTATGTGTGTGTGCTCGGCGTGTGCGGTCAGTAAGTGTGTGTGCTCGGCGTGTGCGGTCAGTAAGTGTGTGTGCTCGGCGTGTGCGGTCAGTAAGTGTGTGTGCTCGGCGTGTGCGGTCAGTATGTGTGTGTGCTCGTCGTGTGCGGTCAGTATCTGTGTGTGCTCGGCGTGTGCCGTTAGTATGTGTTTGGTCAGAGTGTGTGCAATTGACGTGTCCCAACTTGCGATCTTGTTTAAAATACTGTCCCTGAGAACAAGAAGGCACTAGAACCCAGACTGAAGCCAAACAAGCAAGCTGAATACGGAGGCTTGGCAGACACTAATATGCAATGTGTAGAGAAAGCCGGAGGCTAAGAAACAGGACAGGAATTATAGAGACCAGAGGAACAAGACTAGAACTGGATGAATACGTACATTGTGTCCGCTATCACCAGCATCCCCACTACAGAAGCCTGAAATACCTAGAGGAGGCGAGCTAGTGAGGAACTCCAACCTATATAAGGCTAATGGAGCAGTGAGGTCAGCTGAACCACACCAAAGGATCAGCTGTGCTGTCCCTGCAGGAAGTCAGCAAGTAGGAGATGACCTTCCAGCAGGTATGATGCTTTTCTTAGACAAGTAAGTGAAACATAACATATCTGCTCAAGTCCTAAATAACTAAATCAATGCTAAATCCAAGAAGAGATCCTAATTATTCACACACAAACACCAAATTACCTACAAATGTTAAAACTGTTAGAATTACATCGACATGCAGTCACCACTAGGGGGAGCTAATGATAGATGAATTTCTGCAGTTAGTATTGAAAAGCAGCAGTGTAAATGTGTTTGCAGTGAGCCCCCCAGTGGCAGCTGCCGGTAGCGGATATGACACACTTCTGATTGCAGGATGATCATGCTAATCTCCTGTGGGATTATTTCTGGCACATGGTGGATTAGTGGATTTCCAGATCAACGAGTCCTGGATTTTTGGAATCTATAATGATGTATTCTGCCGCCGCTACAGAACTGCAGGAAGATCAGTCACTTTGTAGGTTCATCCACAAGTGCAGTGAAGAAAGTGAATGTACCATCTATCTATCAATCCATCCTGAATGCGGCAGCCAGGCTCATCTTCCTGTCCAGCCGCTACTCGGACGCCTCTGCCCTGTGCCAGTCACTGCACTGGCTGCCCGTTAAATACAGAATACAATTTAAACTCACTACCCTCATCCACAGCACAGCACCCCCCTATATTGTATCCCTCATCCACAGCACAGCGCCCCCCTATATTGTATCCCTCATCCACAGCGCAGCGCCCCCTATATCGCCTCCCTTATCTCAATCCATCACCCAGCCCGGGCTCTCCGCTCTACTAATGAAAGTAGACTGCACACCCCTCTAATTCGAACTTCTCATTCCCGCCTCCAAGACTTCTCCAGAGCAGCACCGGTCCTCTGGAATGCACTACCAAAGGCTACCCGAGCAATCCAGGACTCCCAGAACTTCACGCGTGCTCTAAAAACACACCTCTTCAGGGAGGCATACCGCATTCCCTAAACAAACCCCTCTGTACTCCGCCTGATAACATGCTCCCTGACCTACCGACTGCAATCTCCTGTCAACTGCCATCAACCACCCCCTGCAGTCACACCCATCGTGCCGTCACATGGCTTAATGTCTGACCATTGTCTATGTGTATAGAATCCCTCACTGTCCACCCCGCCATACCGTGCCCATCTCCCCCTCTCCATACTGTGCCCATCTCCCCCTCTCCATACTGTGCCCATCTCCCCCTCTCCATACTGTGCCCATCTCCCCCTCTCCATACTGCGCACATCTCCAGACCCTTTACCTTCTGTATCCCCCCACTATTCGTAGTATATAAGCTCGTTGGAGCCGGACCCGCACCCCTCTTGTTTCCATCAGCTGATTACTATGTAACCGTGGTTCTGTAATGTTTGTCCTTTTCTTGTGTGTTCCCCCTGTCTATGTAAGCGCTGCGGAATATGTTGGCGCTATACAAATCTATCTCCTATCTATTTATCTATCTCATATCGATTTCATATCTATCTCACCTCTATCTATCCATTTATCTCATATCTATCTATCTCTGTATTTATCTACCTATCTCATGTCTATCTATCTTCCATATCTATCAATGTATATCTATTTCATATCTATCTATCTATCTCATATCGATCTCCTATCTATCTCACATCTATCTATTTATCTCATATCCATCTATCTCATAACTATTTATCTATCTCATATCTATCTAACTATCTCCTATCTCTCTAATATCTATCTCTCTATCTCCCATATCTATCTATGTATCTATCTATTTCATATCTATCTATCTACCTCATATATATATATATGTATCTATTTATCTATCTATCAATCTCATATCTATCTATCAATCTCCTATCTATCTATCTATCTATCTCCTATCTATCTATCAATCTCCTATCTATCTATCTCCTATCTATCTCACATCTCTCTATCTCCTATCTATCTATCTATCTCACATCTATCTATCTCATATCTATCTATTTATCTCATATCTATCTATCTATCCATCTCATATCTTTCTATCTCATAACTATTTATCTATCTCTCTCCATCTATCTATCTATCTATGTATCTCCTATCTATCTATGTATCTCCTATCTATCTATCTATCTATCTATCGATCTATCTCCTCTCTATCATCTATCTATCTATCTATCTATCTATCCATTTATCTCATATTATCTATTTATCTCATATCTATCTATCTCATATATATTTCATATCTCTCATATGTATCTATCTGTCTCATATCTATCTCCTATCTATCGCATATCTATCTATCTCCTATCTATCTCATATCTATCTCTCTATCTATCTCTCTATCTATCTCTCTATCTCATATCTCTCATATGTATCCATCTATCTGTCTATCTATCTCCCATCTATCATTCTCCTATCTATCTATCTATCTATCTATCTATCTATCTCATATCTATCTATCCCATATCTCTCTATCTCATATCTATCTCCCATATCTATCTATGTATCTATCTATTTCATATCTATCAATCTCATATTTATATATCTCTTATCTATCTCATATCTATCTATTTATCTCATATCTATCTATCTATCTATCTATCCATCTCATATCTTTCTATCTCATAACTATTTATCTATCTCCTATCTATTTCTCTATGTATTTATCCATCTATCTATTTCATATCTATCTATCTACCTCATATATATCTATTTATCTATCTATCTATCTCATATCTTTCTATCTCATAACTATGTATCTCATATCTATCAGTTTAAATAAAGGGAATCTAAGATCCTATTTAGAATTTTTACAATTTCATACATTGAATCTTCTTGCCTGGAGTCCGTTCCCATGGCGGGACTCTAAGTCAAAATAGCAGATAGAATTAAGAAATAAAAGTACCGCTGTTTGATGGATCCTCCATCTGACCTTGTGTTCTCAAAGGCTGTAGGATTGTAGGCACGCTTTAGGAGAAAGGTGGACCTGCAAAGACTACAAGAGAAACAGAATAGCGCTCTCTAGAGGAAATTATGACCAAATCACAGTGGTATGAAAATCTATATATTGTTTGCAGAAACCCTTCACAGATATAGATTAAAATTAAATGCCTTTTATTAGTATATATTAAAATTGTGGGCTCACATATAACACTTCTTAACGATACAAAAGAAAAGGACAGGTAACATATAGACAAAAAAAATAGAGGAAATTATGGGATAGCTACGGACGAGAAAACCTTCTGTCTCTGATACTGATGGTACTCTTTCCACACTCAGCCTATATTTTCCCAATAATGTCTTTTTTAATGGCCCTTATCATCCTTAATGTGATATAAGGCAGGATGTTACGTCCAATGACAGCTCACAGAGGCGGCCTTCACACGAGCGTAAATATGCCGGCCATCAGAAATAGTGGGCTGGATTCAATGCATTCAGCTGGCGTATTTAGGCAGGTAAATAGGTGAGTATATATGCTGGTGTGAATACAGCCAGAGGATGGAGGACGCCGCGCTCCCTGCTCGGAGAGGAAGGAAACAGACGCCGCTGTGATGGGGGTGAGACTGGACAAAACTAACTGAAACATATGTCTGTGTGTACAGAGAGACGCGCTCAGCAATATCCGGGCGAGAACGGGAAATGACTAGAACAGGATAAGGAGGACCAGGTAATATACACCCTTATTACATCTAACAGGAAACGACTGCTCTTCTGTTAAGAGAGATAAATAGATAGAGATAGAGAGATATGGGAGAGATAGGAGATAGATAGATAGATAGATAGATAGGAGATAGATAGATAGATGGATAGATAGGAGATAGAGAGATAGGAGATAGAGAGATAGGAGATAGAGAGATAGGAGATAGAGAGATAGGAGATAGAGAGATAGGAGATAGAGAGATAGGAGATAGATAGATAGGAGATAGATAGATAGATAGATAGATAGATAGATAGATAGGAGATAGATAGATAGGAGATAGATAGATAGATAGGAGATAGATAGATAGGAGATAGATAGATAGATAGATAGATAGGAGATAGATAGATAGATAGATAGATAGATAGATAGATAGATAGATAGGAGATAGATAGATAGATAGATAGATAGATAGGAGATAGATAGATAGATAGGAGATAGATAGATAGGAGATAGATAGATAGATAGATAGATAGATAGATAGATAGATAGATAGATAGATAGATAGATAGATAGATAGATAGATAGGAGATAGATAGATAGATAGATAGATAGATAGATAGGAGATAGATAGATAGATAGATAGATAGATAGATAGGAGATAGAGAGATAGGAGATAGATAGATAGGAGATAGAGAGATAGGAGATAGAGAGATAGGAGATAGAGAGATAGGAGATAGAGAGATAGGAGATAGATAGATAGGAGATAGATAGATAGATAGATAGGAGATAGATAGATAGATAGATAGATAGATAGGAGATAGAGAGATAGGAGATAGATAGATAGGAGATAGAGAGATAGGAGATAGAGAGATAGGAGATAGAGAGATAGGAGATAGAGAGATAGGAGATAGATAGATAGGAGATAGATAGATAGGAGATAGATAGATAGGAGATAGATAGATAGGAGATAGATAGATAGGAGATAGATAGATAGGAGATAGATAGATAGGAGATAGATAGATAGATAGATAGGAGATAAATAGGAGATAGATAGATAGATAGATAGATAGGAGATAGATAGATAGATAGATAGGAGATAGATAGATAGATAGATAGATAGATAGATAGATAGATAGATAGATAGATAGATAGGAGATAGATAGATAGATAGATAGATAGATAGATAGATAGATAGGAGATAGATAGATAGATAGATAGATAGATAGATAGATAGGAGATAGATAGATAGATAGGAGATAGATAGATAGATAGATAGGAGATAGATAGATAGATAGATAGATAGATAGGAGATAGATAGAAAGATAGATAGATAGATAGGAGATAGATAGATAGATAGATAGATAGATAGGAGATAGATAGATAGATAGATAGATAGGAGATAGATAGATAGGAGATATCAGATAGATAGATATGGGATAGATAGATAGATAGATAGATAGATAGATAGATAGATAGATAGATAGATAGATAGATAGATAGGAGATAGATAGGAGATAGATAGATAGGAGATAGATAGATAGATAGATAGATAGATAGATAGATAGATAGATAGATAGATAGATAGATAGATAGATAGGAGATATCAGATAGATAGATATGGGATAGAGAGATATGGGATAGAGAGATATGGGATAGAGAGATATGGGATAGAGAGATATGGGATAGAGAGATAGATAGATAGATAGATAGATAGATAGATAGATAGATAGGAGATAGAGAGATATGAGATAGATAGATAGATAGATAGATAGATAGATAGGAGATAGATAGGAGAGAGATAGATAGATAGATAGAGAGATAGATAGGAGAAAGATAGATAGATAGGAGATAGATAGATAGATAGATAGAGAGATAGAGAGATAGATAGGAGAAAGATAGATAGAGAGATAGAGAGATAGATAGATAGATAGAGAGATAGAGAGATAGAGAGATAGAGAGATAGAGAGATAGATAGGAGAAAGATAGATAGATAGGAGATATCAGATAGATAGATAGGAGATAGATAGGAGATAGATAGATAGATAGATAGATAGGAGATAGACAGATAGATATAGAGAGATATGGGATAGATAGATAGATATGGGATAGATAGATAGAGAGATAGGAGATAGATAGATATGAGATAGATAGATGGATGATTGATATGAGAGAGATAGATATGAGATAGAAGGATAAATAGATAGATAGATGATAGATAGATAGATAGATGATAGATAGATAGATAGATGATAGATAGATAGATAGATATACTCCCTCTATAAGGCCTGTGCACACCGTTCTGATCCCTCTGTTTTTGTGCTCCCTTATACTACAACCCAACTGGCTACTCTCACATAAGAGTAATGACAGAGCGTACAGAAGAGTCCTGTGACCGCAGAGCACACGCCAACAATATCACGGACTACTACATGAAGAGGCCTGAGCCACCGCTGCTTCTTCACTACTATGGAGCAACAAGGCAGCGGAGGTTGGTTTTTAACCCTTTGTGTTATAATCCCTGGAGCACCAAGACGAGTCTCTGATAGAGGAGATGGCCTGTAATTAAAAATCTGTTCATTTGTTCCTAGAATTACAAAGCATTCCTACAAGGGGGGGGGAGGGTAAGACAGTCGGCTATCTACAGTTACCCTGGCAGGCAGCGCTGACCGTGGTGCTGAAGACTTCTCTGGGCCCTCCCTGATTACATGGATGATGGGAGTAAGCAGGAAGCACAGCCTATATACCATATTGTAGGGTTGGAGGTAGGTGGCATTTGTTTAGTGGCTGTAAAGATAGGATTTGGAGATGTGGCACAAATGGTGGCGGGGGGCCGCATGTAGTAAATAAAGGGGCCATAAAAGCAACCCTACTGATACAGAGACCCCAATATAATCTACCACATCCATTGTGACAGCAGGGAGGATACTTATCACTGAGCTCAGGCCTATAAAGTGTATGTATCACTAAACACACAGAAGATACTTAATAACCCATCCCGTTATACACAGAAGATACATACTAACCCGTCCCGTTATACACAGAAGATATATAATAACCCGTCCCGTTATACACAGAAGATATATAATAACCCATCCCGTTATACACAGAAGATATATAATAACCCATCCCGTTATACACAGAAGATACATAATATCCCGTCCCGTTATACACAGAAGATACATAATATCCCGTCCCGTTATACACAGAAGATACATACTAACCCGTCCCGTTATACACAGAAGATATATAATAACCCGTCCCGTTATACACAGAAGATATATAATAACCCATCCCGTTATACACAGAAGATATATAATAACCCATCCCGTTATACACAGAAGATATATAATAACCCATCCCGTTATACACAGAAGATACATAATAACCCATCCCGTTATACACTGAAGATACATAATAACCCGTCCCGTTATACACTGAAGATACATAATAACCCGTCCCATTATACACAGTAGATACATAATAACCCGTCCCGTTATACACAGAAGATACATAATAACCCGTCCCGTTATACACAGAAGATATATAATAACCCATCCCGTTATACACAGAAGATATATAATAACCCATCCCGTTATACACAGAAGATACATAATAACCCGTCCCGTTATACACTGAAGATACATAATAACCCGTCCCATTATACACAGTAGATACATAATAACCCGTCCCATTATACACAGTAGATACATAATAACCCGTCCCGTTATACACAGAAGATACATAATAACCCATCCCGTTATACACAGAAGATACATAATAACCCGTCCCGTTATACACTGAAGATACATAATAACCCGTCCCATTATACACAGTAGATACATAATAACCCGTCCCGTTATACACTGAAGATATATAATAACCCGTCCCGTTATACACAGAAGATACATAATAACCCGTCCCGTTATACACAGAAGATACATAATAACCCGTCCCTTTATACACAGAAGATACATAATAACCCGTCCCGTTATACACAGAAGATACATAATATCCCGTCCTGTTATACACAGAAGATACATAATAACCCGTCCTGTTATACGCAGAAGATACATAATAACCCGTCCTGTTATACACTGAAGACATATAATAACCCGTCCCGTTATACACTGAAGATACATAATAACCCGTCCTGTTATACACTGAAGACATATAATAACCCGTCCCGTTATACACAGAAGATACATAATAACCCGTCCCGTTATACACTGAAGATACATAATAACCCGTCCTGTTATACACTGAAGACATATAATAACCCGTCCCGTTATACACAGAAGATATATAATAACCCATCCCGTTATACACAGAAGATACATAATAACCCGTCCCGTTATACACAGAAGATACATAATAACCCGTCCCGTTATACACTGAAGATACATAATAACCCGTCCCGTTATACACAGAAGATACATAATAATCCGTCCCGTTATACACTGAAGATATATAATAACCCATCCCGTTATACACAGAAGATACATAATAACCTGTCCCGTTATACACTGAAGATATATAATAACCCGTCCCGTTATACACTGAAGATATATAATAACCTATCCCGGTATACACAGAAGATACATAATAACCCGTCCCGTTATACACTGAAGATATATAATAACCTGTCCTGTTATACACTGAAGATATATAATAACCCGTCCTGTTATACACTGAAGATATATAATAACCCGTCCTGTTATACACTGAAGACATATAATAACCCGTCCCGTTATACACTGAAGATATATAATAACCCGTCCCGTTATACACAGAAGATACATAATAACCCGTCCCGTTATACACTGAAGATATATAATAACCCGTCCCGTTATACACAGAAGATACATAATAACCCGTCCCGTTATACACAGAAGATACATAATAACCCGTCCCTTTATACACAGAAGATACATAATAACCCGTCCCGTTATACACAGAAGATACATAATATCCCGTCCTGTTATACACAGAAGATACATAATAACCCGTCCTGTTATACGCAGAAGATACATAATAACCCGTCCTGTTATACACTGAAGACATATAATAACCCGTCCCGTTATACACTGAAGATACATAATAACCCGTCCTGTTATACACTGAAGACATATAATAACCCGTCCCGTTATACACAGAAGATACATAATAACCCGTCCCGTTATACACTGAAGATACATAATAACCCGTCCTGTTATACACTGAAGACATATAATAACCCGTCCCGTTATACACAGAAGATATATAATAACCCATCCCGTTATACACAGAAGATACATAATAACCCGTCCCGTTATACACAGAAGATACATAATAACCCGTCCCGTTATACACTGAAGATACATAATAACCCGTCCCGTTATACACAGAAGATACATAATAATCCGTCCCGTTATACACTGAAGATATATAATAACCCATCCCGTTATACACAGAAGATACATAATAACCTGTCCCGTTATACACTGAAGATATATAATAACCCGTCCCGTTATACACTGAAGATATATAATAACCTATCCCGGTATACACAGAAGATACATAATAACCCGTCCCGTTATACACTGAAGATATATAATAACCTGTCCTGTTATACACTGAAGATATATAATAACCCGTCCTGTTATACACTGAAGATATATAATAACCCGTCCTGTTATACACTGAAGACATATAATAACCCGTCCCGTTATACACTGAAGATATATAATAACCCGTCCCGTTATACACAGAAGATACATAATAACCCGTCCCGTTATACACTGAAGATATATAATAACCCGTCCAGTTATACACAGAAGATACATAATAACCCGTCCCGTTATACACTGAAGATACATAATAACCCGTCCCGTTATACACTGAAGATACATAATAACCTGTCCCGTTATACACTGAAGATACATAATAACCCGTCCCGTTATACACTGAAGATACTTAATAACCCGTCCCGTTATACACTGAAGATACTTAATAACCAGTCCTGTTTTGCGCAGAAGATACATAATAACCCGTCCTGTTATACACAGAAGGAAAATAATAACCTGTCCTGTTATACACGGAAGATATATAATAACCCGTCATGTTATGCGCAGAAGATACATAATAACCGATCTTGTTATACGCAGAAGATACTTAATAACCCGTCCTGTTATGCGCAGAAGATATATTATAACCCGTCCCGTTATACGCAGAAGATACTTAATAACCCGTCCTGTTATGCGCAGAAGATATATTATAACCCGTCCCGTTATACGCAGAAGATACATAATAACCCGTCCTGTTATATACAGAAGATATATAATAACCCCATATGTTATACGCAGAAGATCCTTAATAAGCCGTCCTGTTACACATGAAATATATATAATAGCTCGTCCTGTTATGCGCAGAAGATATATTATAACCCGTCCCGTTATACGCACAAGATACATAATATCCCTTCCTGTTATACACAGAAGATATATAATAACCCGTCCTGTTATACACAGAAGATATATAATAACCCGTCCTGTTATGCGCAGAAGATACATTATAACCCGTCCCGTTATACGCACAAGATACATAATATCCCGTCCTGTTATACACAGAAGATATATAATAACCCGTCCTGTTATGCGCACAAGATACTTAATAACTCGTCCTGTTATGCGCAGAAGATACATTATAACCCGTCCTGTTATACACAGAAGATACATAATAACCCGTCCTGTTATATACAGAAGATATATAATAACCCCATATGTTATACGCAGAAGATCCTTAATAAGCCGTCCTGTTACACATGAAATATATATAATAGCTCATCCTGTTATGCGCAGAAGATACATAATAACCGGTCCTGGTTTACGCAGAAGATACTTAATATCCCGTCCTGTTATGCGCAGAAGATACATAATATCCCGTCCTGTTATGCGCAGAAGATACATAATAACCCATCCTGTTCTACGCAGAAGATATATAATAACCCCATATGTTATACACAGGAGATCCTTAATAAGCCGTCCAGTTACACATGAAATATATATAATAACTCATCCTGTTGTGTGCAGAAGATATATAATAACCGGCCCTGTTATACGCAGAAAATACTTAATAACCCGTCCTGTTATACACAGAAGATACATAATAACCCGTCCTGTTATACACAGAAGATACATAATATCCCGTCCTGTTATTTGCAGAAGATACATAACAACCCGTTCTGTTATACACAGAAGATATATAATAACCTGTCCTGTTATTCGCAGAAGATACATAATAACCCATCCTGTTATACACAGAAGATATATAATAACACATCCTGTTATACGCAGAAGATATATAATAACACATCCTGTTATATACAGAAGATACATAATAACCCGTCCTGTTATATACAGAAGATATATAATAACCCCATATGTTATACACAGAAGATACATAATAACCCGTCCTGTTATACGCAGAAGATACATAATAACCCGTCCTGTTATATACAGAAGATATATAATAACACGTCCTGTTATGCGCAGAAGATACATAATAACCCATCCTGTTATATACAGAAGATATATAATAACACGTCCTGTTATGCGCAGAAGATACATAATAACCCGTCCCGTTATACGATGTGTGTACGCGGCGCAGACCGCTCACCCTGGAGACAATATGGAGCAGGGTGACTGACGCTTGTTGGGAGCATCCAGGGAAAAGTGCAAACACTTCTGCTATGTAGTTGATGACATTACAATGTTTCTAAATGACGTCCTCGGCTGCTGGGACCTGTAGTGCCCCCATCATGGTACATACGGAGATCAGATATGTGATAATCAGTCTCACATCGGAGGATCGACACAGAAATAAACTAATGATCCCACATATATACCCAGCCAGCTGCAGGAGTATATACCCAGCGTATACAGCAAGCATGCAGATACTGGAGCCATCAAACTTCTGCCCTGCAGCTTCCCCCATTGGTCACGGATAACACAATCTGCAGGTGTAATTAGGGTGATCGGCTCCCACAATTAACCCTTTATTGCCTGAAAAGCCATTATGTTCCTATTATTTAAGGCAAGAAGCTGCCGAGAGCCGCCGCGTCCTCCAGGGACCCTCCGTGGCACTCCGGGGTCACCAGGGGGCTCCAGCGCTCCCCTGCGCCCCCCAGCCCCGTGCAGCGCGATGTACCTGTATGATGGGGCTCACAGCCGCATGTTGCTCCTGCCGGACGAGAAGGCTTCAGATGCAGGAGACGGGGTGCCTCCTCAGAGCCCCCCCATGCTGCCAGCAGCCCCCCGCTGGAGGAGCCCCCGCAATCCTCATCAGCTTCAGGGGGCGAGCAGAGAGGTCTCGTGTGACAGCGAGGAGCAGCGGAGGCTAAAGCGCTGGAGACGTCATGCAATCTGCGGCTTCAATGAGCCCGGCGGAGAGGGGAGCGCAGCGACACCTGGCGGCCGAGGCGGGGGCGGCAGAGGATGCACAACCCCCGTCTGCAGCTGGAAAGCACGGAGATCTCACAGGTCCCTGCTACCCATCCATTAACATGGTGACTTCTAGTGAACCTATACTCCAAACTAAGGGCCTCCTCACTTGGCTGTATGCGCCACGACACTCGCTGCTACGGAGCATAGTAACGCATGGACTCAAACTAAGCACTAGAGCAAGTCCTATCTGTTCTCGCCCGTACTATTAATGTGAGAGAACCCCAATAGTGAAAACGAACTCAATGCTTTAGTTTCATCCCATTATTTCGCCGTGATTATCACAATTGCATAACAGGACAAAATCCCACCCTTGTGAAGAAACCCTAAGGGTTTCTGGGAGGGGCTGGTGAGGGTCCAGCGGTCAGGGAGCGCATTGGCACCAATGACAAAGTTAGAGGAGGGTGGAAGGTCCTTAAAAACTATTTCAGGGACCTAGGATGGAAGCTTATGGTGAGGACCTCCAAAGTAGTATCTTCTGAAATACTACCAGTTTTCTTCAAAAATAAGTCCTGCCCTGATAATAAGCCCTACCCTATTTTATGCAGTCCTGAAAATCATCGGTGGCTCATCCAATTATCAGTCAGTTCATACAGCGATTGTTCAGTCCCTCTCATCCGCTTATACAGAGAATGCCAGAAGCACACACACAATGCACACTGAACAACAAAAGTAGGACTGTGTACTGAACTCATGGGCAGACATAACATATGCATACTCTAAAGGGACAACTGCCACATGAAAACCTGCCTGCAAGCAGGACGATCGTCCCGATAAGGACAACTCTGCGCTGGAACCTAAGGACCTACCTTTTCCTGGATGGAAAACAATTCACAGCAGGACAGGACACAGCTCACACCAACTCGTAGAACAAGACTGTTCACACCTGATGGCTGGAAACCTCCACAGACACTGAACATGTCACTGTTTACACCAACACCCCGAAGACTACCACGCAAGATAGAACAGGACTGTTCATACACCTTGTCTGCACCTGCACAGACCCAATGAACACAACACTGTGCACACACATGTCCGGCCACCTGCGCAGACGCACACCACACATCATGCATAAAAGCAAAACCCTCGGGTGACAGAGAAACCCAACATAGAAACCCTACCCAGAGCTCACATGCATAAAGAGAAACCATAGCTAGCACAAGTGTCCTCACACCAAGGGGAAAGAGTCAGACACTGTACTGACACACAGGGAACAGTGTCAGGCATCACCCATCCGAAACACACAGAAGACATCAGATGGCTGGAGGACGAACCTGTCAACGGGGGTCTGTATATGATGCCGATGGGGACTACAGATGTGCAGACAGTCTTCAGGGAAGGTGAGAGACACTATAAAGTAGACATGCACAATACAACTCAGAGTGGGCTTAACACAGAATGCATAAACAGGATAAAATGACTAGCATTCTCTGGCAAGAGAAGCTGGTATTTATGTGCAGCAGACCAGAGGGATTGGCTGGAAAATACCACACCCAGCCAGCTCGATTATCCCCCACCTGTGAAGGTGTGCTCATAGAAACTTGTAGAACCACAGGTCCCAGACGCACAACCTAACAGTATCTTCCCTTAAAAAAAAAAATTAGGCCCTCCTCCAACAGACTTGCCTAATACAGGACTTATCCTATGGGCCTGACACAAACGCATGAATGCCATACAAGAGGGAGTGACCAATTGCATACCTCTAAGCAGAACCACTGCACCTTACACAAGTGGCCTCAGTCACAGTAGCCTGCAAAGACAAGTTCACAAGCCCAAAGATGAAAAGATGGCAACCCTCTCTACTGACCCAATGTCGCATAGGACTTATCCATATGGGCCGAGTGCAAAACGCATGCATGTCAGGTAGCAGAGGGCATAAAACACAGGTACATACCACAGTGGTCTGCAGCAAAAAGGTTAGGCTGGTTATTATGCTACATCCGCGCACCACCAGGGCACCAAGCCTCGGCATGGACGCACTAGTTCTGAAACCGGAAATACTGCACAACATTACATAAGGACTGATAAATGGCCAAAGCACTCACCTTGCGTACCCACACGCATAACCTGATGGAAAAGCTATCATAAGCACGAGGTATTAGTTCATGGATTGGCCAAGTCACGTAAGCCCGCAAGCCTAGTTCAAGGATCCTTGTCTCACGGGTCCCTACTCTAACGAGACAACATCCACATAACACCTGCCTGCAAGCAGGACGTTCTTCCCGATAAGGACAGCCTCACACTGGAACTTGGGGACCTAAATCGTCCAGAGATGGTGAACGATCCACAGTAGAACACCAACACACTAGGGATAGCATGCAACATAGAACAGGACTGTTCATACCTCATGTCTGGCCCCTGCACAGACACCAAACACGCCACAGTTCACACACATATCCACTGAACATGACACTGTTCACACCTGATGGCCGGCCACCCGCACAGACACTGAACACGACACTGTTCACACCTGATGGCCGGCCACCCGCACAGACACTGAACACGACACTGTTCACACCTATACACACACACAAAACACATACCAGGCATGCAAGAAAATCAAGCCCTAGAGTATAGAGATACCAGCTTCCTTGTGTGGCGCAGAGTGTTAAGACAGCAGAATGCAGTCCTAAGATCTCACTCATGACCTGAAGGTTGCAGGTTCAATCCCCTTGAGCATGGTTCAGGTTGACTCAGCCTTCTATCCTTCCAAGGTCGGTAAAATAAGTACCCAGGTTGCTGGAGGGTAATAAATATATTACTGCGGGGCTATACAAATAGCAAGTCCTTCCTTTCCTCTTGTACATATACACAACATTGCCTGGTAGTCAGCACAATTATGGTAGGTAAATGATCAATAAATGGATTCATGCCATAAGTCTGATCAATCAGGGGACTACTGGTAGAAGTAGTCTAAGGTAAATAATGTAAGAAGTCTGACCAATAAGGGGAACTAATGCTACTGTATTTCCCTGAAACTAAGACCTAACCTGTTTTAGGGAGGGCTTGAAATATAAGCCCCTCCCCCCAAAATAAGCCTTAGCTACACTACATTAAAAAAAGCAATACTCACCTAGCAGGCACCTGTCTGGGTCCCTCCAATTGGGCTGTGGCACTTCATCAGGGTTCTGTGCAGTGTTCAGTGCCGAAGAAGCATCTCTTGTTGGTGATGGAGCTTGAATACCCCACCTCCAGCGAGTGATTGCTCTGATTGGTTGAGGAGCGCCACCTGAGCCAATCAGAGACGGTGCTCGGTGAACCAATTACAGCTATTTATTGAATGACATCATTGAATGGCTGTGATTAGTTCATCGAGTGTCGGCTTCGATTCGCTAAGGAGCTGCTCCTGAACCACAGCAATCACTTACTGGAGGCAAGAGATGCTCCGTAAGCATTGAGTACTACACAGAAGCCTGCCAGAGCGCCGCAGCCCAGCTAGAGGGACCTGAACGGCGCCTGCTAGGTGACACGCCTCGAAAATAAGACCCTGTGCCTCTTTTGGGGCAAAGATTAATATAAGACACGGTCTTATTTTTGGGGAACGTGGTAGAAGTCTGACCAATAAGAGGAGTAATGCTAGAAATCCAACCAATAAAGTGACTATTGCTAGAAGTCTGACCAAAAAGTAAAATAGTGCTAGAAGTCTGACCAAAAAGTAAACTAATGCTAGAAGTCTGACCAATAAGGGGACTAATGCTAGAAGTCCGACCAATAAGAAGACTAATGCTAGAAGTCTGACCAATCAGGTGACTAATGCTAGAAGTCTGACCAATAAGGGGACTAATGCTAGAAGTCTGAACAATAAGGGGACTAATGCTAGAAGTCTGAACAATAAGGAGACTAATGCTAGAAGTCTGACCAATAAGGTGACTAATGCTAGAAGTCTGACCAATAAGGGGACTAATGCCAGAAGTCTGACCAATAACGGGACTAATGCTAGAAGTCTGACCAATAAGGGGACTAATGCTAGAAGTCTGACCAATAAGGGGACTAATACTAGAAGTCTGACCAATAAGAGGACTAATGCTAGAAGTCTGAACAATAAGGAGACTAATGCTAGAAGTCTGACCAATAAGGGGACTAATACTAGAAGTCCGACCAATAAGAGGACTAATGCTAGAAGTCTGACCAATAAGGGGACTAATGCTAGAAGTCTGGCCAATAAGGGGACTAATGCTAGAAGTCTGACCAATAAGAGATCTAATGCTAGAAGTCTGACCAATAAGGGGACTAATGCTAGAAGTCTGAACAATAAGGGGACTAATGCTAGAAGTCTGACCAATAAGGGGACTAATGCTAGAAGTCTGACTAATAAGGGGACTAATGCTAGAAGTCCGACCAATAAGAGGACTAATGCTAGAAGTCCGACCAATAAGGGCACTAATGCTAGAAGTCCGACCAATAAGGTGACTAATGCTAGAAGTCTGACCAATCAGGTGACTAATGCTAGAAGTCTGAACAATAAGGGGACTAATACTAGAAGTCCGACCAATAAGAGGACTAATGCTAGAAGTCCGACCAATAAGGGGACTAATGCTAGAAGTCCGACCAATAAGAGGACTAATGCTAGAAGTCCGACCAATAAGGGCACTAATGCTAGAAGTCTGACCAATAAGAGATCTAATGCTAGAAGTCTGAACAATAAGGGGACTAATGCTAGAAGTCTGACCAATAAGGGGATTAATGCTAGAAGTCTGACCAATAAGGGGACTAATGGTAGAAGACTGACTAATAAGGAGACTAATGCTAGTAGTCTGACCAATAAGGGGACTAATGCTAGAAGTCCGACCAATAAGGGCACTAATGCTAGAAGTCCGACCAATAAGAGGACTAATGCTAGAAGTCCGACCAATAAGAGGACTAATGCTAGAAGTCCGACCAATAAGGGCACTAATGCTAGAAGTCTGACCAATAAGAGATCTAATGCTAGAAGTCTGAACAATAAGGGGACTAATGCTAGAAGTCTGACCAATAAGGGGATTAATGCTAGAAGTCTGACCAATAAGGGGACTAATGGTAGAAGACTGACTAATAAGGAGACTAATGCTAGTAGTCTGACCAATAAGGGCACTAATGCTAGAAGTCCGACCAATAAGAGGACTAATGCTAGAAGTCCGACCAATAAGGGCACTAATGCTAGAAGTCCGACCAATAAGAGGACTAATGCTAGAAGTCCGACCACTAAGGTGACTAATGCTAGAAGTCCGACCAATAAGGGGACTAATGCTAGAAGTCTGACCAATAAGAGGACTAATGCTAGAAGTTTGACCAATAAGGGGACTAATGCTAGAAGTCTGACCACTAAGGGGACTAATGCTAGAAGTCTGACCACTAAGGGGACTAATGCTAGAAGTCTGACCAATAAGGGGACTAATGCTAGAAGTCTGACCAATAAGGGGATTAATGCTAGAAGTCTGACCAATAAGGGGACTAATGGTAGAATGACTAATAAGGAGACTAATGCTAGTAGTCTGACCAATACGGAAAGGGACTTGTTATTTGTATAGCGCCAACGTATTCTGCAGTGCTTTCAGATAATTTTATTTATTACCCCCCCAGCAAGCTTGGTACTCATTTTACCGATCTCAGAAGGATGGAAGGCTGAGTCAACCTTGAGCCGGCTACCTGAACTGTGCGGGGATTGAGAACTTAACACTCTGCGCCACACAAGGACCCTTAAAAGGGGACTAATGCTAAAGGGCTGACCAATAAGGTGACTAATGCTAGACATCTGACCAATAAGGGGACTAATGCTAAAGGTCTGACCAATAAGGTGACTAATGCTAGAAGTCAGACCAATAAGGGGACTAATGCTAGACATCTGACCAATAAGGGGACTAATGCTAGAAGTCTGACCAATAAGAGGACTAATGCTAGAAGTCCGACCAATAAGGGGACTAATGCTAGACATCTGACCAATAAGGGGACTAATGCTAAAGGTCTGACCAATCAGGGGACTAATGCTAAAGGTCTGACCAATCAGGGGACTAATGCTTATGTCGTGCCACCACAAAGCGCTATGGCGAGCACTAATTTTATTACTATTATTATTTGTGGCTGGCAATTAATTGTGACTTGGTTTGTTTGGACGCCGGTGCCCTTTGGCACACTTTGTAGTTGTGAGTGGTGAGGTGTGGAATAATACACGGAGCCAGATATCTTGCTTAAATTGTTGTACCCACGATATTATTACATAAGGCGGTGAGATGAGGGGGTTACTCATCACATTCAGTGCATAATAACTGATACACAAATTGCTACAATGTAGCCACCTGTCTAACTCCTCCATACTCCGGCAGCTTACTCTGGATGTCTTCTCTCTGTCCTTCTTTGTATTTATGTCTCTTTATTTCTTTATCTCCCTCTCTTCATATTTACGTCTCTTTTATTTTCCCTCTATTCACTGTCACAGCTGTCTCTCCTCCTCAGTGACTCACGGATACTCAGATTTCTCTCTTTTTTCTCTCTTTCTCTCTCTGTCACGGCTGATCTTTGTCTCTTTTCACTTCTCTCTCCTACCCGACACTTTTTTCCCCCTGTCGGGTGCTTCTTTTTTCTGGCGCTCTCTCTCTGCCTGGCGCTCCTCTTCTCGGCGCTCCTCTGACTGGTACCTCTCTTTTCTCACTACTCATTACTTATTGCTTAAACTTATTCTGCCTCTGCTCTCTGGCCCTTGGTTTGCCTGGGGCGTCTCACTCACTCGCCGGCTCCTGCGACCGTTGTTTAGCTATTTATCACCTCTGTCACCTGACCAGTTTGTCTACAGCCAATCACAATCTATCTGGTTGCTAGGTTACTTGCCTCACCTGAGTCTCTGGGTATTTCTTCTATTCTGTGCAGCTGAATAAAAACGTCCTAACTGGTTGCTAGGTTACCTGCATCCCTTGTGTAAACTGACTCCGATTAAACCCTCAGATCGGCTTATCCTATTACCGGTTCCCATAACTATGTAAGGCTACAGATACAAGAAAACCTGAACTATATACATAGTTTCCTGATGTGCTGTAAACTACAATTCCCAGCATTCCTAGAGAGAGTGAGCTGAGCATGCTCGGGGGACATTTAGTTTTTGTGCTGTTCTAAGCAGTTTTGGGGAGTGGTGTTCTGCAGGGCTGTGCTGAGCTCGGGGCGCTGGAGATAGAGACTGCCCATGAGGAACAAGTGACCAGATCTTCATCACACTTGGAAAGTTAGAGACGCCTGACAAGGGATATAGAGACTGGAGATACAGAGTGCTGGACTGTGCTAAGATCTGCAAGGGGAAAAAGAGCTTAACCCTTCATTTACTGTGGAGCACCTACCTGCATTAGACCAGGTGCGGAAGAAAGTGCTAACTTAAGAATTCACTGCCTGATCATTTTGGGAACTTCTGGTGAGGACATTACACTTGTGAAATGAGAAAGGGGTACCCCCAACTGTAAGTACGACTGTGCTAGCACTCTGATCATCGGTGGACACACGTGGTGGCTTCCAGAACTTTCTTTTTATACAAGCATCACGCCACTAGCAGTATTCAGTACAAGACTGCTGCATCTATCAGGACAGTAAGGGGGGTGGGGGCTCCTGCCAGATCATAATAGTGCCTTTGCCACGAGGGGTATTATCTGCTCTGTGTATGGGTTGTGTGTTATATCTGCACTGTGCATGGGTTGTGTTATATCTGCACTGTGTATGGGTTGTGTGTTATATTTGCACTGTGTATGGGTTGTGTGTTATATTTGCACTGTGTATGGGTTGTGTGTTATATCTGCACTGTGTATGGGTTGTGTGTTATATTTGCACTGTGTATGGATTGTGTGTTATATTTGCACTGTGTATGGGTTGTGTGTTATATTTGCACTGTGTATGGGTTGTGTGTTATATTTGCACTGTGTACGGGTTGTGTGCTATATTTGCACTGTGTATGGGTTGTGTGTTATATTTGCACTGTGTATGGGTTATGTGTTATATCTGCACTGTGTACGGGTTGTGTGTTATATTTGCACTGTGTATGGGTTGTGTGTTATATCTGCACTGTGTATGGGTTGTGTGTTATATCTGCACTGTGTATGGGTTATGTGTTATATCTGCACTGTGTATGGGTTGTGTGTTATATTTGCACTGTGTATGGGATGTGTGTTATATCTGCACTGTGTATGGGATGTGTGTTATATCTGCACTGTGTATGGCTTGTGTGTTATATCTGCACTGTGTATGGGTTGTGTGTTATATCTGCACTGTGTATAGGTTATGTGTTATATCTGCACTGTGTATGGGTTATGTGTTATATCTGCACTGTGTATGGGTTGTGTGTTATATCTGCACTGTATGGGTTGTGTGTTATATTTGCACTGGGGATGGGTTATGTGTTATATTTGCACTGTGTATGGGTTGTGTGTTATATCTGCACTGTGAAGGGGTTGTGTTATATTTGCACTGTGTATAGGTTGTGTGTTATATCTGCACTGTGTATGGGTTGTGTGTTATATTTGCACTGTGTATGGGTTGTGTGTTATATTTGCACTGTGTACGGGTTGTGTATTATATCTGCACTGTGTATAGGTTGTGTGTTATATTTGCACTGTGTATGGGTTGTGTGTTATATTTGCACTGTGTATGGGTTGTGTGTTATATTTGCACTGTGTACGGGTTGTGTATTATATCTGCACTGTGTATGGGTTGTGTGTTATATTTGCACTGTGTATGGGTTGTGTGTTATATCTGCACTGTGTATGGGTTGTGTGTTATATCTGCACTGTGTATGGGTTGTGTGTTATATTTGCACTGTGTATGGATTGTGTGTTATATTTGCACTGTGTATGGGTTGTGTGTTATATTTGCACTGTGTATGGGTTGTGTGTTATATTTGCACTGTGTATGGGTTATGTGTTATATCTGCACTGTGTATGGGTTGTGTGTTATATCTGCACTGTGTATGGGTTGTGTGTTATATTTGCACTGTGTATGGATTGTGTGTTATATTTGCACTGTGTATGGGTTGTGTGTTATATTTGCACTGTGTATGGGTTGTGTGTTATATTTGCACTGTGTATGGGTTGTGTGTTATATTTGCACTGTGTATGGGTTGTGTGTTATATTTGCACTGTGTATGGGTTGTGTGTTATATTTGCACTGTGTATGGGTTGTGTGTTATATCTGCACTGTGTATGGGTTGTGTGTTATATTTGCAGTGTGTATGGGTTGTGTGTTATATCTATACTGTGTATGGGTTATGTGTTATATTTGCACTGTGTACGGGTTGTGTGTTATATCTGCACTGTGTATGGGTTGTGTGTTATATTTGCACTTTGTATGGGCTGTGTGTTATATTTGTACTGTGTATGGGTTATGTGTTATATTTGCATTGTGTATGGGTTGTGTGTTATATTTGCACTGTGTACGGGTTGTGTGTTATATCTGCACTGTGTATAGGTTGTGTGTTATATTTGCACTGTGTATGGGTTGTGTGTTATATTTGCACTGTGTACGGGTTGTGTATTATATCTGCACTGTGTATAGGTTGTGTCTTATATCTGCACTGTGTATGGGTTGTGTGTTATATTTGCACTGTGTATGGGTTGTGTATTATATCTGCACTGTGTATAGGTTGTGTGTTATATCTGCACTGTGTATGGGTTGTGTGTTATATTTGCACTGTGTATGGGTTGTGTGTTATATTTGCACTGTGTATGGGCTGTGTGTTATATTTGTACTGTGTATGGGTTATGTGTTATATTTGCACTGTGTATGGGTTGTGTGTTATATTTGCACTGTGTCTGGGTTCTGTGTTATATCTGCACTGTGTATGGGTTGTGTGTTATATTTGCCCTGTGTATGGGTTGTGTGTTATATCTGCACTGTTTACGGGTTGTGTGTTATATTTGCACTGTCTACGGGTTATGTGTTATATCTGCACTGTGAAGGGGTTGTGTTATATTTGCACTGGGTATGGGTTATGTGTTATATTTGCACTGTGTATGGGGTGTGTGTTACATTTGCACTGTGTACGGGTGTTGTGCTATATTTGCACTGTGTATGGGTTATGTGTTATATCTGCACTGTGTATGGGTTGTGTGTTATATTTGCACTGTGTATGGGTTATGTGTTATATTTGCACTATGTATGGGTTATGTGTTATATCTGCACTGTGTATGGGTTGTGTGTTATATCTGCACTGTGTATGGGTTGTGTGTTATATTTGCACTGTGTATGGGTTATGTGTTATATTTGCACTGTGTACGGGTTGTGTGTTATATCTGCACTGGGTATGGGTTGTGTGTTATATTTGCACTGTGTATGGGTTGTGTGCTATATTTGCACTGTGTATGGGTTGTGTGTTATATTTGCACTGTGTATGGGTTATGTGTTATTTTTGCACTGTGTACGGGTTGTGTGTTATATCTGCACTGGGTATGGGTTGTGTGTTATATTTGCACTGTGTACGGGGTGTGTGTTATATTTGCACTGTGTATGGGTTGTGTGTTATATCTGCACTGTGTATGGGTTGTGTGTTATATTTGCACTGTGTATGGGTTATGTGTTATATTTGCACTGTCTACGGGTTATGTGTTATATCTGCACTGGGTATGGGTTGTGTGTTATATTTGCACTGTGTATGGGTTGTGTGTTATATCTGCACTGTGTATGGGTTGTGTGTTATATTTGCACTTACATTGCCTTTGTTAACTTCTTCTAAACTGAATTTCTTGCAGTCTATAAAAACACTAGATTGCAACCTGTGTGCTTTGCCTCCGTTTTCTGCGCTGTATCTGAACCCTTGTCGCACCCTAACTATGATTTCACAACTAAACAGTGCTATGTAGTGCTTATTTCCAGGCCACTACACTGGAGGTTTGACCAATGAACTTGAAGTAATTATGTCTGAGGAGAACTATAATATAGTGGGAATAACTGAGACCTGGTTGGATAAAAGCTGTGACTGGGCAGTGAACAGGGTCACAGTCTGTTCAGAAGGGATCGTAAAAACTGGAAAGTGTGTGTGTGCGTGTGTGTGTGTGTGTGGGGGGGGGGGGGAGGTTTGTCTTTCCGTAAAAACCTGTTTAAAGCCCGCATTACGAGAAGATTTGTGTGAGGGAGGTGAACATGCTGAATCTCTATGGAAAAAAATAAACTATGTAAAAAGCAGATAAAAGCAGCAAATTGGAGACAGAGATTCGTTGCCAAAAATAACCCTAAACTGTTCTTCAACTATATCAATAGTAAAGAGATTAATACTGAATATGTTGGCCCTTTAACCCTTTGCAATCCAATTTTGTATTCAGGGTGTCCTAGGGGGCTTTCTCTTTATGCCATTATAGAATGGCGCCATCTGCTGGCTAGAGCAAGTACTGCGGTACGTGACATGCTGGAGAGACCCCCTGACAACAGAGTGGCCAGTAATCTACAGTAAGAATACCCTGCCGGACATCTTCCGACATCGGAGCTGTACAGCCATAAATCAGAATGTCTTTAGACATCAGACAGTGGATTGGAAAGGGTTAATAAATAATGTAGGCAAAATTGCAGAGGATCATGAGGAGAAAGCAATTCTATTAAATAGTTTTTTCTTTTGTGTATTCACAGAAGAAAATGAAATGTCAGATGAGATGCAAAGTGATAAAGTAAACTCTCTTATAAATGTCACCAGTCTAACACAGGAAGAAGTGTAGAGCCGCCTAAAAAGATTAAAATAGACAAATCCCCGGGTCCCGATAGAAGCTGGGGGTGTGCGCCAAGGGAATTAAATAATGTGATAGACAGTTAATATAAAATCTTTAACTGCTATTAGAACCAATGGTTTCCTATGGGAACGTTCAGATGTTTTTTGCGCATCTAAAATTCCTTCATCTGAACGTTCCCGTAGGAAACCATTGGTTCTAATAGCTGTGATTTTTGGGGAGCGTAGGTCCCCGTGTGAAGGAAGCCTCCGGGGGAAGTGCTGCTCCCTGTGGTAAGAGCGGTGAGGGAGACCGGCTGCGCTGACTGCCTGGGCAGGTGAGAGGACGGCTCTACATATAACTGATGAAGCTGAGTGTGTCACACTGTAGCGCATCTGTGATGGGGTGCGGCTAGGCAGTACGTGATGGCGAAGCAGCTGACAGATGGAAACAGGGGCAGGATTTTTTAAAATTAAGCAAATAAACTTTACTAACAAGATTGGCGGTTTTTTTTCGCTCCACAGGAGGGTGTGAGTTACTTATACATTACGGATTTAACAAAAATTTCACGCGCACATATATCTATATCAGAACGGCACTTTGTGGGTCGTACCACTCGGAATTAACAATCGTTGTTCTCCATAACTCAGCTTACTGTACTTTTGAGATCTACAGCATTAAATATAAACATCGTGGACTCACGCATGATTGGTGCAGAAATACAGCTATGGTGGACCTGGTTGTGGTCAGTCTGGTTATGGTGGTCCTGGTTGTTTGTGGTCAGTCTGGTTATGGTGGTCCTGGTTGTGGTCATTCTGGTTATGGTGGACCTGGTTGTGGTGGGTCTAGTTTTGCTTGGCCTGGTAATGGTGGCTCTGATTATAGCGTGCCTGGTTGTGGTGGGTCTGGTTATAATGAGTCTGGTTCAGGCGGGCCAAGTTATGCCAGCTCTAATTGTGATGGATCTGGTTATCTTGGGCCTGGTTATGGCAGCTCTGATTATGTTGGGGCTGCTTATGATCACTCTGAGTATGACAGCTCTGGTTATGTCGAGTTTGGTTATGGCAGATCTGGTTATGGTGGGCCTAGTTATGACAGGCCTGTTTATGGTATGTTTTGTTATGGTGGGCTTGGTTATGGCAGCTCTGGTTATGCTGATTCTGGTTATGCTGGGTCTCAATATAGTGTGTATGGTTATAGTGGACCTGGTTATAGCAGGTCCAGTAATGGTGTATTTGGTTATGTTGGGCCTGTTTATGGTATATGTGGTTATGGTGTACCTAGTTACGGTGGGCCTGGTTATGGCTTCTCTTGTTATGTTGGCCCTGCTTATGGTGGCTCTAGTTATGGCGGACCTGGTTATATAGCATTTGCTTATGGTGGGCCTGGTTAGGGTGTGTCTGATTATAATGGGAATGATTATGGCTGGTATGGTTATGGCAGCTCTGGTTATGATGGATATGTTTATGTTGGTGAGTCTGGTAATGGAGTGTATAGTTATAGCAGATCCAGTTATAGTGTGTTTGGTTAATCCTGGGTCAGGTTATAGTGGCCTGACTATGGTGTGTCTGGTTATGGTGTATCTAGTTATGGTGGGCCTGGTTAGGGCAACTCTGGTAATGATGGCACTGCTTATGTTGGGCCTACTGATTGTGGCTCTGGTTATGGCCACTGTAAATTATGGCAAGTTTGGTTATAATCGATCTGGTTATGGTGGACTCGGTTTTGGTGGGTCTGGTTATAGTGGACTCGGTTATGGTGGGTCTGGTTATAGTGGGTCTGGTTATTGCAGATCTGGTTATGGTGGACTCGGTTTTGGTGGGTCTGGTTATAGTGGACTCGGTTATGGTGGGTCTGGTTATAGTGGGTCTGGTTATGGTGACTCGATTATGGTGGGTCTGCTTAGGGTGACTTGGTTATGGTGGGTCTGGTTATGATGGGCTCGAGTATGGTGGTGTAGTGGCCTGGAAAAAGGCACTACATATTACTTTTTAGTTATGGGAACCGGTAATATAATAACCGGACCTAGGGTTTAATCCGAGTCAGTTTACACAAGGAATGCAGGTAACCTAGCAACCAGTTAGGACGTTTTTATCCAGCTGCACAATATAGAAGAAATGCATAGAGACTCAGGTGAGGCAGGTAGCCTAGCAACCAGATAGATTGTGATTGGCTGCAGACAAACTGGTCAGGTGACAGAAGATAAATAGCTGGACAACGGTCGCAGGAGCCGGCGAGTGAGTGAGACGCCCCAGGCAAACCAAGGAATAAGTAAAGAGAGTAAAGAGTAGTAAGAAAAGAGAGGTGACAGTCAGAGGAGCGCCGAGAAGAGAAGCGCCAGGCAGAAAGAGAGCGCCAGGCAGAGAGAGAGAGCGCCAGAAAAAAGAAGCATCCGACAGGGGAGAGAAAGTGTCGGGCAGGAGAGAGAAGTGAAAAGAGACAGAGAGATCAGCCATGACAGAGAGATCAGCCGTGACAGAGAGAGAAAGAGAGAAACAAGACAGAAATTTGAGAATCCGTGAGTCACTGAGGAGGAGAGACAGCTGTGACAGCGAATAGAGGGAAAATAAAAGAGACGTAAATATGAAGAGAGGGAGATAAAGAAATAAAGAGACATAAATACAAAGAAGGACAGAGAGAAGACATCCAGAGTAAGCTGCCGGTATATGGAGGAGTTAGACAGGTGGCTACATTGTAGCAATTTGTGTATCAGTTATTATGCACTGAATGTGATGCAGTAACCCCCTCATCTCACCGCCTGATGTAATAATATCGTGGGTACAACAATTTAAGCAAACTGTCTGGCTCCGTGTATTATTCCACACCTCACCACTCACAACTACAAAGTGTGCCGAAGGGCACCGGCGTCCAAACAAAACAATGATTGCCAGCCACAAAGAATAATAATAAAATTAGCGCTCACCATAGCGCTTTGTGACGGCACGACAGCGGGTCTGGTTACGGTGACTCGGTTATGGCGGGTCTGGTTACGGTGACTCGGTTATGGTGGGTCTGGTTACGGTGACTCGGTTATGGTGGGTCTGGTTACGGTGACTCGGTTACGGTGGGTCTGGTTACGGTGACTCGGTTATGGTGGGTCTGGTTACGGTGACTCGGTTATGGTGGGTCTGGTTACGGTGACTCGGTTATGGTGGGTCTGGTTACGGTGACTCGGTTATGGTGGGTCTGGTTACAGTGACTCGGTTATGGTGGGTCTGGTTACGGTGACTCGGTTATGGTGGGTCTGGTTACGGTGACTCGGTTATGGTGGGTCTGGTTACGGTGACTCGGTTATGGTGGGTCTGGTTACGGTGACTCGGTTATGGTGGGTCTGGTTACGGTGACTCGGTTATGGTGGGTCTGGTTACGGTGACTCGGTTATGGTGGGTCTGGTTACGGTGACTCGGTTATGGTGGGTCTGGTTACGGTGACTCGGTTATGGTGGGTCTGGTTACGGTGACTCGGTTATGGTGGGTCTGGTTACGGTGACTCGGTTATGGTGGGTCTGGTTAAATCCTTGCAATATGGTAAGCTAATTGTCTGACCATTTCACTTTCTACGAATGAGATTAAGACTAGTAACATAATTTGCTAGAATAACTTCGGACGCTATGGAGGACTTGTGACCTCGCTGCACGTGGAGACTCAGACGTGTCTGTACTGATCAGCTATACCGAAGAAATCTGTAGTGACATCTGTAGACGCCGCCCGTCACCGCAGCCTATCAGGTAGCGCTCGTGTACGTCTGACAGATAGCAGCGAGGGGCTCAACCTCTAAGTATTGATTGGAGGTACGACCTTGGTGTTGTACAATTGTTTAACCCCTTAATGATGCAGTGATAGTTTCTGTTTTTTCCCTCAATGCGTTAGCAGAGCCGTAGCGGCCTCACTTGTCATCACTGCAGCCGGGCGGGCCGGGGTATTACAGGCTATATTTTATAACTGGACCGTTTTGGGAAGGGACGATTCTACCATTTTTTACAGCGTCTCACATTAACTTGATTCTGCGGTCAGTGTGAGTACGGCAAGAACACATTTCTATATACGTTTATTTTCTATGTTTTACGACTTTTTTGCTCAATATAAACACTTCTGATTAAAAAAAGATTGCTTTTGTTATTCTAAGAGCCAGAATAGTTATATTTCTGTCTATGGCGCTGCGTGAGGACACGGATTTTGCTGTATTCATAGTAGGGTTACAATGATTTATTACCTTTTATTCCTTTTTTTTAACGGAAGGAGATAGAAAAAAAAAATCATAAAAGTGTATAAAAACTCATCTGTCGCACCCATTAGAAGAGGATGTCCTTTTAATGTGATGGCAGTTCTGTAGGACATTTGTAATGTCCTGTTAGAGGCGCCACATATAGCAGTGTCATGGAGAAATGAACACTGCGGGTATGGCCGGAGGCCTCGTCCGTGTCACGGTGTAGTCGAGTGGTAACACAGGGGGAATGCTTATGGAAGTATATATGTATATCACGTCGTGACGCCACCGTTCCCACACCGTTATCCTATGCGGCGGAGTAATAAACACTGGACAAGTGTATTGTACCTTAGTTCAACTTTGCATACAGGTAATTATAGGTAGATTCACTGGCAGAAGCTCAGAGGTTGGGATGAACAGAAGAACAATACGGCCCTATAGCCCACGTTATCTATATATCACCGGTCCTGGACATTATATATACTCCGGAGGAGGCAAAAAGACAAGAACCTCTCCACATACCCTCTGGCAAGAAATCACTTAGAAGAAGGCTTAGCCTAGATGCCCCCCGCACATCATCTGCGTGGGGGTCACAATCACGTACCTCTGTGTGGTGATCCTAACAGCGGACGGCCACACAGGAATAATAATGCCGGCAGTGTGACCGGTGCCTGGTTTGTGTGAAGTAGGATGATGGGGGTTATGCGCTCTCTCTCTCTCTTTATCTGGCATGGGATCACTCCTGTTACATCTACTCTCCATGCGCTACAGGTAGTCGCTCCTCTTCCTCCATCTTCACCAACATGGAAGCTAAAGGTGCTCCCATGCGGCTCTGTGTTAGCTCCGAGCAGCAGGTGAGATGGAACCCTGCTCCAACACAGATAGAAGACCCCTTCCCGCTCTCAGACCCTCACATTTATCACCTCACTTGTACCACATGACACAGGAGGATAGATACATTCAGCAGCAGAGCTGACAGGCAATGATTTTATGGGGGTTAACCCTTCAGATGCTGCAGCCATGTGACACACATACAGAGAATAGACATGACAGCTTTGCACAGCGCACCCACATGAGACAGACATGTATGACATTATGGAGGGGACCAGGATGATGGCTACTACACATCTGCATGCATTCTATATGTCCATCTCTTACATTAATATGTCATCCGTTTTTCATGTCTGCCAAAAAAATAGAACAATTCCCAATCAATTTTTTCTGCATCTCTTAGCAAAGGATTTACGAAATACGGATTACAGGCGGATGGCGTCCACGGGCGGTCCACTTTCTTCATCCCCTCTTAATGGAATGGGTGAGTCTTGTCCTCATTGGAATGAGTATAGTGAAGGGTGTTTTGTGGTGTGATCTGACTGGGGGTCCGTGCGATGCCGCAGCGTGGCTTGTTGTAGACTCGGAGGCACGAGGACGGACAAAACACTTGTGTGAATGAGCCCCAAACCGTTTTGTACTTCCTCATGGCGCTCAATGTGGGATAAATAACACATTCAGTTTATGTGTCGGAGACGTGGCTCAGATATTGCACTAAAATGCTGCGCTATTTCTTCCGAATGCCGGACGGACATTATAGCGAGTGGATTCCGTCTGGAGGATATGCGGGAGGATTCAGCTGTTCTTTCTCAGGCTGGATACGTAGATGCAGGGCTCGGCTGGGGTGAAGGGAAGCCTGGCGACCACGCTGCCGTTTCTGCTGCCCCCTCTGCTCTGCACTCCTGTGGCCTTTGGGTTTGTTAGCACAGCGGAGTAAGACGCAGAATCCGAGATGATTCAGCATCAATTTAGTGAAATCTGAACCCAGTCCAATGGAAATCCGCGTCGCAGCTTCTGTGATGTAGATTATTTTCTTCACACAGATTTCAAATTCGCATGTGGACAAAAAGCAGTGAGATGTTACTACATCTCGCGGATTCTGCGCCATTTCATTATAGAATCCACACTTGGAATTCCCCATGGGATTTGTCACAAATGAGTGAGTCTGCATACTCATCTGCAACTGCACATCTCATGGCCACGGCAGAGATCCACGACTCATGGCCACGGCAGAGATCCACGACTCATGGCCACGGCAGAGATCCACGACTCATGGCCACGGCAGAGATCCATGACTCATGGCCACGACAGAGATGCACGACTCATGGCCACGGCAGAGATCCACGACTCATGGCCACGGCAGAGATCCATGACTCATGGCCATGGCAGAGATCCATGACTCATGGCCACGACAGAGATCCATGACTCATGGCCACGACAGAGATCCATGACTCATGGCCACGACAGAGATGCATGACTCATGGCCACGACAGAGATGCACGACTCATGGCCATGGCAGAGATTCATGACTCATGGCCATGGCAGAGATCCACGACTCATGGCCACAACAGAGATGAATGACTCATGGCCATAGCAGAGATTCATGACTCATGGCCACGACAGAGATCCATGACTCATGGCCACGACAGAGATCCATGACTCATGGCCACGGCAGAGATCCATGACTCATGGCCACGACAGAGTTCCAATACTCATGGCCACGGCAGAGATCAACGACTCATGGCCACGACAGAGTTCCAATACTCATGGCCACGATAGAGATCCACGACTCATGACCACGGCAGAGATATATGAATCATTGCCACGGCAGAGATCCACGGCCCATGGCCACGACAGAGATCCACGACTCATGGCCACAGCAAACCCATTGCTCAGCTAGAGATTTGTACCACGGCTTTTAGGGCTTAAACAGGTGAGCTTGATATACTGCGATCGGACGCCGAGAATAGAACCCGTTGATTGCAATGAGTTCATTCTCACTTTTTTTTTGCAACGGTTGTTGTTGCAGGAGCAAAAAAATAGGACCTGCTCTATCTTCTGCGTATTTGTGCACCAAAGAGCCCCATAGGGGTCTATGGGAGGTGCACAAACGCACGCATCAGACCATGCAGGTTAACAGTAAATGTAGCGGATACCTGTACACAAAAGTAATAAGAGAAGAAAGGCTCCGGCGCTCCAAGAGCAGAACCGGCCGTCAATGTATCAGAAAACCAAAGGTGTAAAATGACTTATGTCCAGGGAGGGTCTATGGAAGTTTCAGGCCCCCTGTAGATCCAAGTTGGTGTGAGGTGAAAGGCTGGAAGAAGGTAGGTCTACTTCCATGGTGGTATTAGAAGATGAGTTTTATGCTTTTGGCGACTGAATGGCAAACGAGAATCCTTCATGTCTTGTTTGTCGTTTAATTTCTGAATGCATAAAACTGATCAACGGATCATTCCATGTAAACAGGCGCCATCACTTATGTATAAAAGCACAGGAGTGATTATCGCTGTGCAGCGACTGAGACACGAGGCACACCACTGAGAAGATGGCGAGGGGGAGTTGTTAGGATGTCACGGTGGCACTACCAACTCCTCCCCTGAGGGACGCATGCGACCCTGGCCAAAGCGCCCCCAGGCCTCTCCCAGGCAATGCTGCGGCAGCGGTTACCTGAATAGGTGGTGTAATAGACTTGAAGAAATATGTCACGGGTGACGTCACTGCTTCTTACTTCGCAGGACATCCAACGGGAAAAGTAAAAAAGTATACACACAGATATTTGACAACTTCAGTCACTGGGAACCGTAAGCGACTTGAACTTTGCTTTCAGAGATTATAACTTCACACACCATTGCAGGAAGAACAGGTTACAGAGGTCAGGGAGGAGAACACAGGATGACACAGAGCCTACAGTCCCAGATACCTGTATGACTCCGCTCCTGGACACACACACTCCGGGGCACAAGGTGACACCGGGACTACAGTCCTAGTTATCTGTATGACTCCGCTCCTGGACACACACACTCCGGGACACAGGATGACACCAGGCCTACAGTCCTAGTTATCTGTAGGACTCCACTCCTGGACACACACACTCTGGGACACAGGATGACACCGGGCCTACCGTCCTAGTTATCTGTATGACTCCACTCCTGGACACACACACTCTGGGACACAGGATGACACCGGGCCTACAGTCCTAGCTATCTGTATGACTCCACTCCTGAACACATACACTCCGGGACACAGGACGACACCAGGTCTACAGTCCTAGTTATCTGTATGACTCCTGGAAACACACACTCCGGGACACAGGATGACACCGGGCCTACAGTCCTAGTTATCTGTATGACTCCACTCCTGGACGTTCACACTCCGGGACACAGGAGGATACCGGGCCTACAGTCCTTGTTATCTGTATGACTCCTGGGCACACACACTCCGGGACACAGGATGACACCTGGCCTACAGTCCTAGTTATCTGTATGACTCCACTCCTGGACGCACACACTCCGGGACACAGGATGACACCTGGCCTACAGTCCTAGTTATCTGTATGACTCTGGGAACCTCTCTTCTTCTCCCATCCTTCACCACATGAAGGTTGAAGGTACCCCCATGAGGCCTGCCCTCTCACTCCACACGCTACTGTTGAAGGTGATGGAACTCCCCTACAACCACACTTTACTCTCCTATTTATGCCTTTCATACCCACGTGACAGGACAATTTGTTACAATTACCAGACATTCACAGACATTAACCTCCTACATGCTGCAGCTGTGCATTACACATAAATAGAGACAAGACAATTTGCACCGCGCATCCACATAAAAGACATGGCATGTATGACAGTTATAGAGGGGCCAGATATATGTACTTCGGGCCACTTCACTGGGACAACCTGTCGGGTTTCTGTGGCCAACACATCGCCCGTGTGAATGAGGCCTTGAAGATTATAGTTAGGAGATCCAAGACTGATCAGGACAGCTGCGGCGCTGGGTTGTCTAGTAAGGAAAGTGGTGGTGATTGTTGCCTCGTACGGTTAGTCCCTCATTTTCCGTTGATTACAGCATGCTCCTCTCAGTTTTTGGTTCATGCCAGTGGGTTACCTTTGACACAATGCCAATTTATTTTGTTCTTTTCTCTTGTTTTACCAAGTAGAGTTTGTCAGTGTTGGAATTTGGGTCTTATTCTTTCAGAATTGGGCAGCCTCGAAGGTGGAGGCACTTGGACTTGGAGCCCAAAGGATTAAAGAATTGGGTAGGTGGAGCTATCATTCCAAGAGGTGTCACCTCCATGCAGTCTAAATTTAGAGCAATAGTCCTCTACCCACTGCTGCCCCTGATCTAGAGACATGAGATGAGATACCGCCAACCCCGCACGGTCCGGCTCATCAAAAATACCTCCAAGATCCTGAAAAAACAAATCAACTGACTGCAGGCAAGCCGAACTCTCGGGTAAGGAGTAGGCCCATGTTTGGAGGGAAGGACATGATCAATCCAACTTTCTGGGATTCTGAGCCAGAGGAGCGGGGCCGCATCTGAAAATACAATCTACATGCCTGCTGGAAAACAAAAAACTTGCTCCTCTCCCCTGAAAACACCTCAGGAAGAGGACACTTGGGCTCAGGAATAGAAGGGGCGGCAGAAACATGGACTAACTCCCGCTGCTCCTTCAGAGAATTGATGGCTCAGTCCTAGATAATTACGATGTCAAAGGTCACAAGACCATTCAGTAATGGATGACTCCTTGTCAGGTAGTTCCAAGCCCCATCTGGTTACGGGATCTGCACAATGGCAGTCCTACAGGCTCAGGGCAGCTACAGCTCACAATAGTTTTATCCTGACAAAATTAAGGATATAAGAAATCCCTTTATTCAATTATCTATACAGGCAGAAGAAATGCAGGTCGTGAGTCAGAGCTTAGTAGCTTAGTAGCTCTCGCTCACAACCAGAAAGTTGCAGGTTCAATCCCTGCATGGTTCGGGTAGCTCAAGGTTGACTCAGCCTTCCATCCTTCTCGAGGTCGGTGAAATGAGCCCCCAGCTTGGTGGGGGGTAATAAATAAATTACCTGAAAGCGCTGCGGAATAAGTTGGCGCCATACATATAGCAAGATTTATTTTATTTATCTACTTTTGTCTGATGGGTCCATCTTAATTCGATAGGTTTGGATATCTTCTGGTCAGATATGCAGAACGGAGGTGAGAGGGCGGTTGGTTTATTGGTGGGAGGGGTTGCAGAGCTGTTGAAGACGGCCTTCTCCTCCGTGGCGGTTTGGCCCCAAGGTGTTGGAGAACCTGCATGCACGCTGTCCGTTCGGGTAACGGGTATTTCATGACATCAGGATGAGTTTTATGGTTAGACGCTCCTTCAGGGAGTTCTCCTTGATCAATAAAGCCGCGGTTGCCGCCTCTACTTCCATAATCGGGGTTTGTGCCATTATATAAGATCAGTACGAGTTAGCGGTGTTTGGTTAAAGCGCTGCGCCCGGTTTATAGAGGGGTACGGCTGAGCTATCCACGCAGTCTCAACGCCCCCGGCTGCAGCTGCTCTCCGTTACACTCAGGCAGTCTCTTATTTGCAGGCGTGTGTCCCTTTAAATGTTTCAGGCGGAGGAATAAATATTCCTATGATCTGTATAATTGCTCGGCTTATAACGTCGCCCGTGTAATTTTGCTGTCAGCTATAAAAGTATACAGCAGACAACTCCACATAAAACGTGAGTTAATGAAGCCGCCCCATTGTGCTCAAATTAGCAGACGCTTCTCTCCGTTGTTTTATGAACTCTCAGTTTTGTCATTTGGTGAATTATCTAAATAGAAGCTTGTTGAGAAGGAAGATGTGATGATCCCCGCCGTTCCCGCGCCTCACATCGTTGCCATATTGCTTTCAGTCCAAGCAGAGCAGCATAGCGCAGAGTTCTCTGGACAGTAAAGGGTGAAATGTTCATAATAAGTGTATATTAGGTCATTGCTGTTTATGCAGTTTCTTCCAGGGGTCTCTGCCTCCACAATCCCCCCTTGTTGGAAGGATCCCCTGATAATAAGCAGATTATAGAGGGTCCTGCAGCGATCAGCTGTAATCTGTGGAGCAATCTGGCAGTAAGGACTCAGTTTTCCTGCAGCGCCACCACAGGGGAAATTAGGAAATTACACATTACCCATTCTCATCAATGAGTTGTCTGTAATGCAGGACAGGAAGGGTCCTCCAGAGAGAGAGACGCTCTTTATAACCTGAACATGGAACTCCCAAACATACACTTCTCTCTGGGTGACTCTATTGTCCCGGGGATATCTAGTGTTGGAAGCATCGGACACCCGTCTGACTCTATTACTGGCTGTTGAGGGTGACTGCATGTACTGTATATGCAGGGGGTCCAGAAAGTCTTTTCGGACCCCCTGCAAAAACTGTCCTACATGTTATGTTGTGTCCCCCTCACTGTCCTACATGTTATGTTCCATTCCCCCTCACTGTCCTACATGTTACATTGTGTCCCCCTCACTGTCTACATGTTATGTTGTGTCCCCCTCACTGTCCTACATGTTATGTTATGTCCCCTTCACTGTCCTACATATTATGTTATGTCCCCCTCACTGTCCTACATGTTATGTTGTGTCCCCCTCACTGTCCTACACGTTATGTTGTGTCCCCTTCACTGCCCAACATGTTATGTTGTGTCCCTCTCACTATCCTACATGTTATATTGTGTCCCCCTCACTGTCCTACATGTTATATTGTGTCCCCCTCACTGTCCTACATGTTATGCTGTGTCCCCCTCACTGTCCTACATGTTATGTTGTGTCCCCCTCACTGCCCTACATGTTATGTCGTGTCCCCCTCACTGCCCTACATGTTATGTCGTGTCCCCCTCACTGCCCTACATGTTATGTCGTGTCCCCCTCACTGCCCTACATGTTATGTCGTGTCCCCCTCACTGCCCTACATGTTATGTCGTGTCCCCCTCACTGCCCTACATGTTATATTGTGTCCCTCTCACTGTCCTACATGTTATGTCGTGTCCCCCTCACTGCCCTACATGTTATATTGTGTCCCCCTCACTGCCCTACATGTTATGCACTCAGGACCCTATAATGAGAAAGTGACAACAGAATGAGAGAAATCTCTGTCCTTTTTTTAAATGAGAACCTCCCATTCTGCGGTGACATAAGTATTCACACCCGCTGGTGACACTTGTAGCTCTGCAGCCTCACATTTCTCTAGATCCTCTTTGATCTGTTTCTAAACCTTGATTGGAGTCACCTGTGAGAAACTCATCTGATTGGATATAAGCACCCCCCTCCCCCCACCATCTATATAATAATAATAATAATAATTGTGGTATTTGTATAGCGCCAACTTATTAGGCAGCGCTTTCAGGTAATTATTACTTAATTACCCCCCACCAAGTTGGGTTCTCATTTTACCGACCTCGGAAGGATGGAAGGCTGAGTCAACCTTGAGCCGGCTACCTGACGCATGTGGGGATCGAACTTGCAACCTCCAGGTCGTAGGCAAGAGCTTACACTCTGCGCCAAGGTCTGACCGCTCACAGGAGGAGAAGGACCTCAGTCAGAGAGGGGACCAAAAGCCAGCGGCCCCATAATACTTACATGGAAGAACAACCAGGACTCTTCCTAGAGCCGCTGACCCCCCCCAAACTAAGGGGGAGAAGGGTCTTGTAAGAGAGGGGGGGTTCTCGTGTAATGGTGTGGAGAGTATACAGAAAATGGCGCGATTGAGGAAAACATCCAGCGAAAGGGGATCCTGCGGACGGAAACAACTCATCACTGAAAGGGGTCGGAGTAGGATGTCGCGACCGGTTCCAGCGCCATTGTGTCTAAGAGAAACAGAAAGACTCCAGCGGGCAAAAGAGCGCAAAACTTGTATCACTGAGCAGCGGAGAAACATCTCCTGGTCAGATGGAGACAGATTTCTGATGGGAGGGCAGAATTTGGCACAAGCAGCATGAATCGCTGACCCCTTCCTGTCAGCTGGTGGGAGGTGGAGTACTGGTGGGGAAGGTTTTCTTGGTGCACCTTGGGTTTTCTGATACCTGTGGATGGACGCCATGATGAACTGCTGCAGTTCTAAATGCCAAAGAAGGTCCAATGTGCTACTAGATGGGGGGCTAATTAAAGGGGCCATTCAGTGTAGTTGCCAATTCATTAGACTTGGCACCATGTAATACCCCTTTCCTCCTCTAGTGGCCAGAAGGGGTGCAGAAGAAATGTGCATCTGTTTGCAGCTTCCCCCAGTGATCTGCTGATCTTTGGGGTTTTCAGCTGTCGGGCCTGCGGAGATCAACTGATCACCAGTGGATCCTTCTTTAGGGAAGCCGTTGGCCAGGCAGAAATCCCTTAAAGGTGTAAAGAAATCTTTGGCGATTGCCCCACGGCCTCTTCCCCCTTTCTGCTCGCTGTCGTGACTCTCTGCACGGCGCTGCCTCTGTTTGAGGTAATTAGTATGATAATTTGCGCGGTTTCCAGCACGACAGAATCGCTGTACAGACTGAGCAGCAGACGGTCAGAAGGAAAGTGTTTGTGAGCTGTGAGTTTTCTGCAAGTCGGTAAATATAAATTCAGAGATTGTGATTTCATCCTTCTAAAATAACCGTTGGGGGTTAACAGGTTTTCATTGCCGGGGGGCCGGATTATAGGGGCCACATGTAGGGCCTGGGGGCCCCGCTCACCCTACTGGATGCTTGCGGCGTTCTCTTCTGATAAAATGGTGCCTTCATAATTCCCGAAGGCTTCAGAGAAAGGGGTCACGCCCCCCCCCCCTACATGAGGGTCATGGGGGATGGGGCCCCACAAACCGCGCGCCGTGTACACTTAGTGGTATCTAATAGGTTATATATCTTCACTACAATTCCCGACTTTTAGAGGTTTGGAAGTGAAGAACAACTGATTATGTGCACCATGGAGGGGAGAGGAGTCATATGATCAGCTGCACCGTATGCCATGTGTTTACAGACCGACCAGAGGAACAGCCAAACGACACCGTCCGGGAATGCAAGCTTGTATCTACTGGAGGAAAAGGTGCAAAGTCTTCAGGAGAGAAGAGCTACATTGTAACTCATTAAGGAGGGTGAGGATTTCCTTGAGTAGAAGAAAGTCTTCAAAATGTTGAAGGAAAAGAAATGTCCAGAGTACCTGCAGAAGCCGAGGAATGGAAGCATGTGACCCAAAGAAGGATCCGGAGTCAGCCAGCACCCATACTGATCAGGAACTGGTACCAGGTCTCACGCAGGGGCAGTGGGTACTGGTTTCGGAGCAGAAGGAGAAAGGGGTACAGCAAGAAATGACTCTACCCACAAAGAACGGTCTAGTAAGCACACAGAGCGCTCTTGAATGGAGAAAAGGAAGTGTTGTTGTGAAGAAGAAAAGGAGAGCGCTGGCTGTGGGGGATTCCCTATTGAGGAACAGAGACCGCGGTCTGCAGACCTGACACTTCATGAGAGGTGTCTTCCAGGGGCCTAAATCAAAGATGTGTCTGATAGGCTGTCAAGACTCTTCAGTCCTACAGAACACCACTAGAGTTGAGCGAACGTACCCTTCCAAGCTTGATGCTTATTCGAGTATTAGCATACTCGAGCGAGCATCACGCTGTGTTCGACCCCACCCCAGTTTTGGCCCCTCCCCACCGCTGACATGTCAGATTTGACCCCCTCCCTGCTGCGACACTGCGCATGTCAACGGTAGTTTGTGGCTTGGCGGAGGAGAGAGAGAAAAAAGGAACACAGAAAAAAAAAAGAAACAAGCTCAGGTCCCATACAAAAATGCTCGAGTCTCCCATTGAAGTTAATGGGGTTCGTTACTCGAATAGAGCTCTCAATTTTAAGAAAAGCTCGTCGCAAATAACGAGGACCCGAGCATTTTTGTGCTCGCTCATCTCTAAACACCACCCATTCCTACTAATACATGTAGGGACAAATGACACTGCAAAAAAGGACCTTGCAATTATCTATAGCGACTGTAAAGACCTCAGAAAGAAGGTGAAGGAACTAGGAGCTCAGGTGGTCTTCTCACCATCCTCCCAGTGGATGGCCATGGAATAAGGAGATGCAACAGGATTCTAGAGGTGAACAACTGGCTATATCTATGGTGCCGGCAGCAAATATTTAGATTCCTAGATCATGGAGTGAATTACCTATATAATGGACTGCTTGCTAGAGACGGGTTGCACCTTACAGACAGGTAAGCATATATTTGGTGGGCGCCTTGCTTCACTCATTAGGAGAGCTTTACACTAGAACAATATGGGAAGGGAAGTGAAAGGTAAAAACATACAGCTAATGAATACACACAGGAAGAGAAATATGATGTCATCGGCATCACGGAAACTTGGTGGGATGATACACATGATTGCAATACAAGGCTTGAAGGATACAATGTATTTATAAGAAACAGACCTAATAAAAGGGGGGGGGGGGGGTGTTGTGTTGTATGTTAGGAGAACATTCATCTCCACAGAGATTCAAGCTTCAGAGCTGGGAGTTCTGTAGAAACTGTTTGGGATACAAGGAGAGAACAACAGAAAGGACCCCATTGTAGGCATTTACTATAGGCTGCCTGGACAAGTAGAAGATATGGAGCAACTCTTTCTACATCAGATGGCCAAGCTCTCAAAGAAGCCCAACATAGTGATCATGGGAGATTTTACCCATCCAGACATTTGTTGGGAATCTCTCAGGTAAAAGTAATGGATCCAACAGATTCTTATCCGCTCTTGTGACAACTTTATCTTCCAGAAGGTAGAAGAGAAAACAAGGGGATCTGCTATCTTGGACCTAAATCTTACCAACAGGGAGGGAATGGTTGAGGAAGTAAGGGTGGCTGGGACCTTAGGAGGCAGTGATCATGATATCCTTAGATGTTGGATAACAAGGGGAGGAAGACCTGAGAAGACTCAGACCTCAAGGTGGACTTCAGAAAGGCAGATTTTACTGAACTCAGAAAGAGGAAGAATCCAATGGCTGGATGTTCTTAAGGACAGAAATGTCCAAGAAGGTTGGGAAATATTGTGAAATGAGATTCTCAAATCGTTACCAATCCCTAAAAGAAGGAAGAATGGGAAGTATTTAAAGAGACCGAGATGGATGAACACAGAACTTGTACACATGTTAAAGAGGAATAAACATATGTTTAATCATATGGAAAGAGGGGGAATATCTAAAGAAGAATATAATGTGGTCTGCAGAAACTGTAGGGCAAGTGTCAGAGAAGCTGAAGCTGATAATGAATGAAGGCTTGTAACAGAGGCCAAAAGCAATAAAAAAAGATTTTGGGGTCAAAAGCAAAAGAAAAGTCAAAGATGCTATTGGATGATTACAGGATGGAAATGGTGAATTGGTTAAGAATGATGTGGAGAAGGACGGACTTTTAAATTGCTATTTTGTATCTGTTTTCTCTCAGAAAGTAGATGGAACATCAACTGATCTTCCCTGTGCTATTGGGGGAATAAAAGAATACAGGCTAACTATAAGTAGAGACATGGTGAGGGAACACTTAGCTAACGTACATGAATTCAAGTCTCAAGGTCTAGAGGAATTACATCCTAGGATACTAAAGGAAGCAGCAGAGGTAATTGCTGAACCACTCGCCATAATCTGTGAAAATTTCTGGAGAATAGGAGAAGTCCCAGAAGATTGGAAAAGGGCAAATGTTGTCCCTATCTTCAAAAAAGGTAAGAAGGTGGATCCAGGAAACTACAGGCCTGTGAGCCTGACTTCTATATCTGTGAACAAATTATTAAACAGGATGTATGCAAGTACATAGAATCACAGATGAGAACAGGGCTGATCCCTCTGCGGTGTGACAGCCCTTCAGATATTTGTAGACAGCTATTAAGTCTCTTCTCAGCCTTCTCTTCTGCTAAACATTCCCAGATCCTTTAACCGTTCCTCATAGGACATGATTTGCCGACCGCTCACCATCTTGGTGACTCTTCTCTGAACTTGCTCCAGTTTGTCCATGTCAGTTCTAAAGTGGGGTGCCCAGAACTGGACCCAGTATTCCAAATCAGGATAAATTCCACACTTGGATGAGAATGGAGTAATTAACCAGAGCCAGCATGGGTTTGTAACAAACAAGTCATGCCAGACGAATCTAATTTACTTCTATGACAGAATCACTGACTGGGTTGATCAGGTTAATTTGTTGGGAATCTCTCAGGTAAAAGTAATGGATTCAACAGATTCTTATCCGCTCTTGTGACAACTTTATCTTCCAGAATGTAGAAGAGAAAACAAGGGGATCTGCTATCTTGGACATAATTCTTACCAGCAGGGAGGGAATGGTTGAGGAAGTAAGGGTGGCTGGGACCTTAGGAGGCAGTGATCATGATATCCTTGGATGTTGGATAACAAGGGGAGGAAGACCTGAGAAGACTCAGACCTCAAGGTTGGACTTCAGAAAGGCAGATTTCAAGCAACTCAGAAAGAGGATAGGAAGAATCCAATGGCTGGATGTTCTTAAGGACAGAAATGTCCAAGAAGGTTGGGAAATATTGCGAAATGAGATTCTCAAAGCACAATCGTTACCAATCCCTAAAAGAAGGAAGAATGGGAAGCATTTAAAGAGACCCGGATGGATGAACACAGAACTTGTACACATGTTAAAGAGGGAGAAAAATGTGTTTATCAAATGGAAAGAGGGGGAATATCTAAAGAAGAATATAATGGGGTCTGCAGAAACTGTAGGGCAAGGGTCAGAAAAGCTAAAGCAGATAATGAATTGAGGCTTGTAAGAGAGGCCAAAAGCAATACAAAAGGATTTGGGGGGTCAAAAGCAAAAGAATGATGTGGAGAAGGACGAATTTTTACAGCCTATTTTGTATCTGTTTTCTCTCAGAAAGTAGATGGAACATAAACTGATCTTCCCTGTGCTATTGTGGGAATAAAGGAATGCAGGCTATCTATAAGCAGAGAGATGGCGAGGGAACACTAAGCTAACTTACATGAATTCAAGTCTCAAGGTCCAGATGAATTACATCCTAGGATACTAAAGGAAGCAGCGGAGGTAATTGCTGAGCCACTCGCAATAATCTTTGCAAATTCCTGGAGAACAGGAGAAGTCCCAGAAGATTGGAAAAGGGCAAATGTCCCCATCTTCAAAAAAGAGAAGAAGGTGAATCCAGGAAACTACAGGCCTGTGAGCCTGACTTCTATACCGGGAAAGATCTTGGAACAAATTATTAAACAACATGTATGCAAGTACTTGGATGAGAATGGAGTAATTAACCAGAGCCAGCATGGGTTTCTAACAAACAAGTCATGCCAGACGGGTCTAATTTCCTTCTATGACAGATCAGAGGTGATCACTGACTGGGTTGATCAGGGAGATGCGGTGGATATAGTATATCTTGACCTTAGTAAAGCATTTGACAAAGTATCTCATACCAGACGTATTGAAAAAAATGACCAAATCTGAGATTGACAAGGCAACTGTTAGGTGGATTCACAACTGGCTGAGTGATCGTACTCAAAGAGTGGTCATATGTATCAAGTGGGGAACCACAAGGCTCTATCCTAGGCCCAGTGTTGGTCAACATTGTTATAAATGATCTGGAGGAGGGAATTGATGGGAAACTGATCAAATCTGCCGATGACACAAAGCTAGGAGGGATAGCTAACACTAGGGAAGCTGGGATCTAGAGAAGCTGGCACAGTGGTCGGCGACTAACAGAATGGTATTTAACAAGGAGAAATGCAAAGTCCTACATCTGGGCAAGAAAAATGAAAAAAGCACATACAGAATAGGAGGAATTGGGCTAAGCAGCAGCACATGTGAAAAAGACTTGGGTATACTAATAGATCACAGACTGAACATGAGTCAACAATGTGATGCAGCAGCCAAAAAGGCAAACACAATTTTGGGATGTATTAAGAGAAGCATAGAGTCTAGATCACGTGAGGTCATTATCCCCCTCTACTCTTAGTCAGACCTCATCTGGAATACTGGGTCCAGTTCTGGGCATCCCACTTTAAAAAAGACAGAGACAAACTGGAGCAAGTTCAGAGAAGAGTTACCAAGATGGTGAGCGGTCTGCAAATCATGTCCTATGAGGAACGGGTAAAGGATCTGGGAATGTTTAGCAGAGGAGAAGGCTGAGAGGAGACTTAATAGCGGTCTACAAATATCTGAAGGGCTGTCACAGTGCAGAGGGATCAGACCTATTCTCATCTGCACAAGGAAAGACTAGAAGCAATGGGATGAAACTGAGAGGGAGGAGACACAGATTAGATATTAGACAGTGAGGGGATCAATGAGTGGAACAGGTTACCACGGGAGGTGGGGAGTTCTCCTTCAATGGAAGTCTTCAGAGGCGGACAGACATCTGTCTGGGATGATTTAGTAAATCCTGCACTGAGCAGGGGGTTGGACCTGATGACCGGGAGGACCCTTCCAACTCTACTATTCCATGATCCTAAGCCCTAATCGGGCCCAGGGGGCAAGAAATTAACCAATCATTCAATTCCCAAAGAAAAGTTAAAAGGTTTCCTGGGACTTTCGGCAATCCGCCTCCTGCGGGCAGAAACGGGAGAGAATACCAGACGATCTGGAGTCGCCTATTTCGGCCATTAGGACTCAACGATTTTTTGGCTCTTTTTCATCTCCTCTTTTCAAAAATCGTAACATTATTATTTTTCTGTCGACATGCGAGAACTTGTGTTTTGCGTGACAAACTAGTTTTATTGGGACCACTTTTAGGAACATACAATATATTGTAAAACTTTTAATAATTTTTTGGGAAGGCTGAGAGAAAAACATCAATTCTGTTGTCGCTTGTTTATCTTTTTTTTTTTACAGCCTTAGGGCTTATTCACACGAGCGTCTATCGGCCACCGTTTTCACGGACGGCTGATATACGCTACCATGTATTGGATTCCAATGCATCAGATCACACAGGCATATTCCTGTGGCGTAAGGATAGTCCTATCTTTCCGTGGGAGCCAGTGACAGTGGCTGGAGAAGGGAGGTGGGAGGAAGTTTAGCAGCGTGACTGCTGAGATCCCTCCCCCTTCTCTCCTCCGCTCCAGCTGTTTGCAATGGGAGCAGGTAGGATGGGGGCTGAGTGTACCTACAAGCAGAGTGATCACCTCTATAAAGGCGGCCCCACGCTGGAACCTCGGCTCTGCTCCCTGATAGGGTGACACTCCCAACCAGGCGGAACTGACACATTAAATGCACAAACTCCCTTACCACACAACCTCATCACTACAGCAGAGGGATTAGTTTGTACATTGGCCAATGAACTTAAAGGGGTTGTCTCGCGCCGAAACGTTTTTTTTTTTTTTTTTTTGCATAGGCCCCCCGTTCGGCGCAGGACAACCCCAAGGGATGTGTTAAAATAAAAAAAATATATATTACTTACCCGAATCCCCGCTCTGCGACTTCTTCCTTCTTCCTACTTCTTCCTTCACCAAGATGGCCGCCGGGATCTTCACCCACAATGCACCGTGGGCTCTGTGCAGTCCATTGCCGATTCCAGTCTCCTGATTGGCTAGAATCGGAACACGTGATGGGGCGGAGCTACGCAATGACGCGTAGAAGGGGGCGGAGCCAGAACGCCGCTCATGCCCGGACCGACCAGAAGGAGTAGACCCTTCTGCGCAAGCGCGTCTAAAAAAGCAAGAAGACCCCGAAATTAGACGGCTCCATGGTGACGGGGACGCCAGCAACGGAGCAGGTAAGTGAATAATTCTGTATGGCTCATATTTAATGCACGATGATTCCGGTGGGCTGACTGCTGTGCCTGACCCAACAACCTGAGCCCCCCGCGACCCATCTCCGGTCAGCAGGTGGGCTGCCCCCGTCTCAGTGGGTTCTGGCCTCTTCAAGAGTACCGCAGCTGATATAGGAACGCAGACTTATAGGGTCTTCCAGCTATTAAAAATGGATGGCCTGTCCATGGAGGTCATCTATAGCTCATCATGGGGGTCCGCTGCCCTGGGCACCAGCTGATCAGCTATAGATGACCTATCTTGTGGACAGGTCATCATTATATTTAGAGCTGGAAGACCCCTTTCAAATAATGAGTGGGCTTGTCTGCAGCCTTACGTAAAACACTGATGTGCCGTAGTGAGGAGAACACGCCCAATCAGAGGACCACAACTAGACGCAACGCCCTGAGCTCTGCTACATCCGTGTCTGCCTACCTTCTAGAGCTCAGTCCTGGGAGTCGTCTCACTTAATGTCAAAGCCCCTTGAGGACAAATACTAATAAATGGCATCATTTGTAAAAGGCAGCACTTTGTGACCCGCGCCGCAGACAGGAGCTGAAAGAGCGGTAAAATGAGCCGCCATGTTTGCCGCTAATCGCCGGTCTATTAGCATTAATATTTATACTGGATGAAGTAAACAAATAAACAGGACGCTGACTAATTACTGAGGCACAAACCCCCCACCGCCAGCCGATCGCTACAAGAAGATTCCCAGGAACGTTTATCTCAGCCGCGACCCGCGCAATAGTGTTACCGGAGATGTGAGCGCCGCGATGTGTCGAAGTGCGATCCATAAATTAGTATCTATTACAACGTGATATGAATATTGTCGTCCTGCTCTTTACCCCGCACACCCTGACGTAAGGCGTTAATTAGTTGATGCTTAATTAGGGCTGCAGCGCGGCCGCCCGCAATATTCTATGCTAATGCAATAGAAAGAACGGAGAACGCAATAAATGTTGATCCCCATGGGATGCGGGGGAGCCTCGCCGCTGCGGGCTGGAGAGCAGCTGGTCACAAGACCTCCGGATCTTCGCTCGCTCTCGTCCTATTAACAGTATTGATCGCTCTTAATCAGTAATTAAACGCCTAGCGGTCAGATCCATCCCGCGGTTCTCTCTCCGGGGTGGTGCCGCCGTAGGGGGATGCAGGGGGATTCCCAACCAGCAGCTCCTGTTTGACGGTCCACAAGCCCCAATGCTGCATGAAGGGACTGACGGCATTCATGTAGCAAAATGTAACTGAACGCCGATAACTCGCTGCGACAAGAGACGCCTGAAACCCTTCTGGGCTGCAGTTTGACACGTTGTGTCAAGTTAAGGTTTGCTACATCTGCATTCCTGTTAGTTCACCTAAGGCCTCATGCCCACTGGGTAAATGGAATTGCGGATTCCGCAGCGGACTTTGCCCATAGGGAATCATTGCCATCCGCGGGTCCATTAAATTCATTTTTGCACCCCCGGATGGCATTTTAAAGGAATTGCGTTTTTTATGCGCGGGAGAAAAAATGCGGCATGCTCCATTTGCCGCGGAATCCACGCGGATCGGCAACATTGCTATCACATTGATCGCAATGTGTGCGGATATCTGCATGTAGAAAAAATGCCATTTAAAGCAAGTCTGCGCGGAATCCGCCGCGGAAATAGACAGCAGATTCTGCGCGGATTGTATTTTTTGAGTGGACAGACAACGCGGATCTGGTCCGTACGCAGCGAGAAAACCCGCAGTCAAAATGATGCTGCCTGTTCACGGGAACGCGCAGAACCGCGCCCTGATTTTAAAGCGCATTCACCCTAACGAGGTCCAGGTGGTTTCTTTTTTTCACGGAATTGTGCAGCCTATCACACATTGATCACACATTTGCGCACTTTCCATAGACGTCTATGGGGACCCTTGCTGCACCAATGAGCACAAAAAAGATTTCAGCATCTGGCATTGCACTCATCTTGCACAACCTTCTCGGCTGCGAGCCCCCGGGCCACGGCCACATGTACATGGCGATTGTACTGCGCACATTTTGTGTGTTGCCAGAATAGAAGCCATTCTTTACGATGTGCCTGTTTACCTCTCAGAGCGATGCTTTGGGTGTGTCGTACGGCAGAGTCGGGGGTCCCGGAGCGCCGCTATAACCACTGCGCGCAGTGAAGTGTGTATAAATGATGTGTATATGACTTTAAGTGGTCATTAATGGGTTACTTTGGGTGTTCCTACCGCCTAACAGTGCATGACTGCAGAATACGCCCCAACCTGCTCTAACGCCCATCAGTCACCCCCTCCCCCGCAGACATCGCAGCTTTATGGCTCCTTTACATGAATGTATTTGTACACACAAAATGAGAATCGCCGGAATATTAGCCGCAGGCGTATATATGTAGGCAGCACATGACAGGGTTAACGGGGAGGCTAGGGGTTAACAGTAGTGCAGAGGTGGGGGGGGGGGGTGAGAATAGGGAGGGGGGAGCAGTTAGAAAGTGCGGGGAAAAGCAGGAGGAGGAGTTTCAGTCGGCAGCAGAAGGAAGAAGAGAGAAGAAATCGTGAGTAAAGAAGAGTGAAGACGGCTGGAAGCACCGAAGAGCCCGAAGAGGAGCGTCTGGAAGAGCCCAGAAGACGACTTACCGGTATGGACGGCGTCATGGAGAGGATCCGGGCAGCGGTGGAGGAGCGGGGCTTAGACTGGCTGGTGAGCTTACTGGATGCAGGGGCCCCTGGCCCGGAGCACGTGGGAGCGGGTCTGGCACAGGCTGCAGGAGCGGAGGAAGCGGCGCCCGTTGTAGCAGCTGCAGCGCCGGGCAGAAGAAGAGGACGGAGCCCGGCTGCTGCTGGGAGCCGTGTGACAGAAGCAACAGCGGGACTAAGACCAGGGACAGAGCATGGCCGCAATGCCTCAGCGGTGGGGAGGCGCGGGACACAGGCAGTGGAGAGGAGAGAGCCGAGGCCACGGAGGGCTCGCGCCCCAGCGCGGCTGAGCCCTGATTTAACCCCTCAGCGTCGGCGCCGCATTGAGAGTCCCTCACGGGCCCCTCCGGGCCGGCTCCCAGTTTCCAATGCAGCAGGTGGGGAGCGCAGGCCCGGGGGGAATCTCACCAGGCGGGTCGGTGCAGCGTCTGGCTCCAGGTCCCGTGCCGCCATGGGGGCGGGGCCTGGCACCGGACCGTCGGCGGAGAGAGCTGGAGCAGCGTGGGGCCGCTCGCCGGGAGAGGCGGTGGTCGGCGAGCAGCCTCACAGTTTTCTTTCAGTCCCACAGGACACGCGGCCCGTGGGAGCCAGTTCGAGCAGCAGAGGAGCGGCTGCGACTCCGGTGGCGCGACTGCAGCCAGATGAGGACCTCGAGTGCCAGCACGGATCACCGTCTGACGAGGACTCGGATCCGCTGGAGGGAGGATCGGCGGCTGGTGGGACTACAGCCCCTACGCAGCCAGGTGAGCGAGCACACGGGGACACACATATCGCAGTTAGCCGCGTTGCGCCAGCGGCAGATAGTGTGGGGGGGCGGACAGGGGGCGGGGGGGGCGACGGTAGGCACACGGGACGCAGCGAGCGAGTTGGGGTTAATGTTAGGGGGATTATTGGAGCTTTGGCGCAAGCAACAGTCTGGGCCAGGGCCGTCGCCGGTATCCGCCTGGACTTTACCGTCCAATGCGGTGAGTGGTCGCGATAGCGATACGGGGGGAGTTGGGACGGGATCGTCGGTGGGGCAGCAAACAGCACCTGTTACGGTAGGCGTTCAGACAGAAAAGGAAGGGGACAGGATTCGCCTTGATGACAGAGCGAAGGGGGAGGTATATGTTTGCTTTGAGGGCCCCCTAGGTGCGCACTTGAAAAAGGAGGTTAGAGAAAAGATCTGGCGCGACGAGTACGTCGAGATCTTTTCCCTTCTCCCTTTAGAAAAATTTAATTTGGATAAAGGGAAAAGGACGGAATACAAGAAGGAGGAGGAAGAGAAACGTCGGTGGCGACTGATTCCACAGACTTTCTCCAACTGGATGCAAGCTTTCGCTATTCTGGCTAGCGTTATAGGGGAAAAGGCGCCGGAGAATTGCTCCGGCCTCTTGTTACCTCGATGCGATAGGTGAGGCGTACAGAGTATACGGGGGCCAAACGTGGCTTAGGTATGACGAACAGTTTCGTCAAAGAAAAGCGATCCGACCGTCTATTCGGTGGGATCAGAAAGACATAGGGCTGTGGTTGAGGGTGATGGCCCCAGTTAGGTTCGGGCAGCCCTTTCAGGGAGGGGCCGGGACGAGTAGCTCGGCCAGCGGTTCACAGGGAGGAAGTCAGGGCGGACAGTCGGGGAGTCATAGGCTCGGATTGTGTTGGCAGTTTAACGACGGCCAATGCAAATTCGGAAGTAGCTGCAGGTTCAAGCACGTTTGCTCCCTGTGTAACGCTACATCACACGGAGCAGCAAGGTGCTTTAAGAAAGGAAAAGGAAAGTTTTTCGGGGCAGCTGGAAAAAGGGATGACACCAGTGAAACTGGCAAAGATGGTGCCGTTTCTAAATAGGTACCCCGACCGAGAGAAGGCGAGTTTATTATTAGAAGGTTTTAGGGATGGTTTTAAAATTCCCGCCCCAGTTCATAAGGTTCCTGTTACTACAAAAAATTTATCGTCGGCGCTCCGGTATTCGGCGGTGGTAATAGAGAAATTGCGTAAGGAGGTTCAGTTAGGACGGATGGCGGGGCCGTTTAGCTCCCCTCCGGTTACGGAGTTGGTAGTTTCTCCGCTTGGAGTAGTTCCTAAAAAAGAGCCAAATAGGTTCAGGCTCATACATCACTTGTCTTACCCAAAAGGGGCGTCAGTGAACGACGGTATCGACCCGGAAATATGTTCCGTGGTGTATACCTCTTTTGACGCCGCTACGAAATGGGTGCGCAAGTACGGGCAGGGGGCTAGGTTGGCTAAAGTGGACATTGAGTCCGCTTTTAGGTTACTCCCAGTGGCCCCAGAAAGTATTCGTTTGTTAGGCTGTTTTTGGGAAGGAAGTTACTTCGCGGATAGGTGTCTACCCATGGGCTGTTCTATTTCGTGCGCTTATTTTGAAGCGTTCAGCTCATTTTTAGAATGGGTAGTTAGGGATTGCACGGGGATTAGGTCGGTTATCCATTATTTGGATGACTTCCTATGCATAGGTCCGGCAAGTTCGCCATTTTGCGCAAACTTGCTGGGGTCCCTTCAATGGGTTACCGGTCAGTTCGGGGTGCCTTTGGCACCAGGGAAGACCGAAGGGCCCACAACGTGTTTGAAGTTTCTGGGCATTACCATTGACACTGAGGCAATGGAATGCAGGTTGCCCGAGGACAAAGTGGCGGAATTAAAGGCTGAAGTCAACAGGGCAAGGGTTGTCACAAAAGTTACGTTAAGAGAGCTGCAATCGTTGTTAGGCAAGCTCAATTTCGCCTGTCGCATTATGCCGATGGGTCGGATTTTCAGTAGGAGATTAGCATCAGCCACAGCAGGGGTTCGGTTACCCCACCATTTTATACGGCTGGGCAAAGGCCACAAGAAGGACCTGGCAGTATGGGCGGCGTTTTTAGAAAATTATAACGGAAGGTCAGTGATGATGGAGGAGGTGGTGGACAATTTCGATTTGGAATTGTTCACTGACGCCGCAGGTAGTTCGGGTTTTGGAGCATACTTCCAAGGCCTGTGGTGCGCGTCAGGGTGGCCGAGCGAATGGTTTTCGTCGGGTTTGGTAAAAAACCTGGTGCTGCTTGAGCTATTCCCCATAATAGTAGCTGTTGAGCTATGGGGAGCTCAGTTTAGAGATAAAAGGGTGCGCTTTCACTGCGACAACCTGGGGGTGGTGCAGGCAATAAACAGATTGTCTGCATCATCCCCCCCAGTGGTAGCATTATTGCGCCACCTGGTGCTGCAGGCGTTGTCGCTGAATGCTTGGATTGGGGCAGTACACGTGCCAGGGGTAAGCAACTCAATAGCGGATGCTCTTTCTCGCTTTCAGTGGGAGCGATTCCGACGGTTGGCCCCAGGAGCAGAAGAAGAAGGGGTGTCTTGCCCGAGACACATATGGAGCGTGGTCAGCGAGCAGTGAGGCACCTGATAGGTGCCTCCTTGGCTCGGAACACATGGGCGGCTTACAAGGCAGCATGGGTAGAATGGGAGGAGTGGTTGAAGCAGTGGGGCAATGTACGGACGGACGAGGACGCGGCAGGGGCGTTGTTGGGGTGGCTGGCAAAAAGCGCGGAGGCTGGTTTGTCGGTGGCTACAGTTAACAAGTTTATGGGGGGGTGGCGTTTGGCGCTAAGTTGAGGGGTGTAACGGATGTAACGAAGAACTTTGTAGTGAGGCAGGTGCTTAAAGGTTTTAGAAAGGGGCGGGGTAGTCCGGATACGCGTCGCCCGGTTTCGTTTGAGTTACTACAAAAATTGGGGTTCGCGTTGCAGGAGGTTTGTGGGAACGGGTTTGAGTATTCTCTTTTTAGGTTCGCTTTTTCGTTAGCCTTTTTCGGGGCGTTACGAGTGGGGGAATTGGTTTCCCCAAGCAAAAAGATAGGGGGGGGGGGAGTTGAAAGCCGAGGACACTAGAGTTGTAAAGGGACGTTTAGAAATAGTCATTCGGCGTTCTAAGACGGATCAGGTCGGAAGGGGTTGTCGGGTGTCGCTGGGGCGTATTCCAGGGGAAAACATGTGCCCGGTTAGTTGTTGGGAGAACTACTGTTCTCTAGCAGGGGCCAGGGTAGGGCCCCTGTTACAGCATCAGGACGGTCATTATTTATCAAGGTTCCAGTTTGAGGCGGTGTTTAAAAGAGCGATAGCTGTTCTGGGACTGGATGGGTCAGGTTTTGGAACGCATTCGTTTAGAATAGGTGCGGCGACAGAGGCGGCAGCGAGGGGTATGGATAGTCAGGCGGTGATGGGAATCGGTCGGTGGAAGTCGGAGAGGTTCAGACGGTATATTAGACCGCATTTGCTGTAAGGGCGGGTAGGGGGCACATGGTGGGGGTGTTAGTTACGGTTAGTTTTGTTTTTTGTTTGTTACAGATCCGCGTGCTGCACTCGTGTGGATAATGGGCCACTCGTATGTTTTTTGGGGGGGGAGAGGTCTAAGGTTAGGCCTAATGGGAGGCAACTTAGACTGAGTAAGGATGCGGCGGTACTTCGCTGGATAGGAGTGCGGGGCATGGCCTGGTCGCGGGTTTTGCAGGATGTACAGCGCCTAGTCTCCCTGGACAGGGCGCCCGACATTCTAGTATTGCACGTCGGGGGCAACGACTTGGGGCGTAGACCGTTCAGGGAGCTAGGCAGAGACATACGGTATGATATGCTTCGGTTGTTGCAGATGTACCGGGGCTTGATCTTGGTCTGGTCCGAGATGGTCCCTCGTAAGGTTTGGCGGAATGTGCGTTCGGTGCGCGGTATAGATAAGGCAAGGATCAAAGTGAATCGTGAGGTGTCTCGTTTCGTGGTGCGGAATGGAGGAGTCGCCGTGCGGCATATTGATCTTGAGAAAGGGGCGGGAAATTATTGGAGAGGCGACGGGGTCCATCTCAACGAGATTGGGACAGATCTTTGGTTAGAGGGCATACAGGAGGGGATAGAACGCGCATTGGTTCTGTGGGGGGCTGCGCAGGCATGAGGTGGTCATGCCATGCTGGCTGTGGCAGTTGGAGGGGGGGGGGGTGGAGTTCTCGGAGCCAGTTAGGATGCGGGGCGAGGGGGGGGGGGGAGAGCGGAGGGCCGATGGCTGCCTGTCCCCCCTTCCCGCCCCATTGTTGATTTACAGTGTGTGGTAGGTCTGTCGCCTCCCGGCTCTGTCAGGCCGTAGTCCCTGCGGAGACCAGTCGGCTGGCCTAGGAACGGCTAGCGGGTCTCTGAGTCGGGAGGTGGGCGACTAGGGGCAACCGTGTGTGTGTTGCCTCCCGAGTCGGCGGTCTCGCGACGGGAGGGCGGTAGCGGGAGGGATCTTCGGTCTCCCGAGTCGGATAGTGGGAGAGCGGCGGGAGGCAGTACGGAAGATCCTTTTCCCTGTAGTGAGGCGACAGAGGGGGTTGTAGGCTCCGGGGACTTCCCCCTTTTGGTGGGTTGTATATTCTTGTGTTTTTTACCCATTGTTAAACTTAAAGTTAAATAAATGGCCGCTGTGGCCAAAAATTATCCAAACTAGAAGTAGTAGCGTATTGTTTTGGTGGGTTACAGGGAAGTGGGGGGATAGGTCACAGAGGCTCACTCCGTGATACCCGCGTCATGTGCGCAGAGAATAGAAGAGATATCCGTGGGCTCAGATGCGTTTCCCGTTTTACACACGGCCGCATGCCAGTTCTGTGATTGGTTGGTGCGGCTTTAACTGTCCCTTTCCATCACCCGCAGGCGGCGGCGTGCCGAGACGTGCGCGGCCTCCCAGGCTGCATCCTCCGTCGCACTCGCTCGTTACCAGTAGATACATCCTATACATCCACTGGGTTTGCACTTTGGTGAAATGTCCGCTGGTTCCTTGGTTTCTCCCCGGGTCCGCGGGTTGTCCGTTATTCCTCTCCGTGCTGATTGTAATGTGAATGAGCCCCCGGCGCCTGAATAGAACGTTCCGGAGTCCTACTTCTTCCTCCCTGGCGACGCTTATTTGTCTGATTTTACAGTTTAATTAATTCCTTCAAGATGTTCCCGGAATGCGAACAGAAGGTGTCGGCATCTGAGAAGATTACCTGCGAAGAAGATGTGAAGTAAGACGCTGCGTGCCGGAGCCGCGTCTGCTGAGGAGGATCACTCACATCCGTCACATCCAACGCTCATGATGACCGCGATTCGCAGAAATCAGAGGCCCATAGTGCTAAACGCAATCATCGCTGAAAGCTGCTGCTACTTCTCTCCCAAGGCCAAAGGCACACAACCATACCGGCCCCTGCGGACAGGAAGTGTCTTGTAGTTGCTGCAGATTAGATGGCGGTGCTGACATGTTCTGACCGGCTGACAGGAAGGGGTCAGCGATTCATGCTGCTTGCGCCAAATTCTGACCTCCCATCAGCAACAGAGATCTGGCTCCATCTGACCAGGAGATGTTTTCCCGCTGCTCGGTGATACAAGTTTTGCGCTTTTTTGCACGCTGGAGTCTTCCTGTTTCTCTTACACACAATGGCGCTGGAACTGGTTGCCCGCTGTTATCCCATCCGTGCGGAGGAACGGCGAGTTGTGCGTTCGGACATGTTAGTTGGAGCTCCAGCGTTGTATTCAGCTGACTGTGCAGCCTGTTGGTCAGAACGATTCCTGACACCCTCCTCCGACCCCTTTCACTGATGAGTTGTTTCCGTCCGCAGGATACCCTTTTACTGGATGTTTTCCTCCATCGCGCCATTCTCTGTATACTCTCCACACCATTACACATTAACCCCCCCGCGGTTGGCGGTGAGACCCCGGCTAGTCTAGCACCGATGACCGGCCTCGCTGGAAGTCGCCCCGATCGCTGGATCTTCCATCTAATGTGGATTCACACTGAAACTGATCCACGGAAAACTGGTCACGTGATTTTATGTCGCACGCCGGGGTCACGGGGAGAATTACCATACAGGAGGGCTTTCATCTGCCTATGAGATGCATTTAACTCTTCCTGCGCCGCCCGCCCCGCTCGCTCCGCTTCCCCCTCCGGTCTCTGTTGGATTGATCTTATAATGATGACGTTACGGGTTTTCTGATGTGCCGCTCGGATTCCGCTCGTAGACCTCATTTCGTGGGAAGTTGAAAGTGCGCAGAAACCTTACAAGCGGCTCATTAACATCTGACAAAACTCCTCCGACCTCTCAGGATCTAAAAATGCCTCAATTGACATTCGAGAAGTTCCTGAAGGGCGGATTCTGCCGCCGCGCCACCCGCAGCGCTCATCTGATCCGGCTTCAAACAGAACATCTATAGAAGCTCCGTCTTCAGAAGGTCCCGCTGCTGTTTATTCCTCCTCACAGGTGATAATTGGTGAAGATCTGTCATCCAGGACCGCCGCTCATTGGGAAATATTCACAGCTAAGATGTAGCAAAGTGTAACGAGAGCGTGGGAACCTCCTGCTACACCTCATACACTCGTCAGTAGGCCCCCCTAGAAGGAGTGTGTATATATATATACTCATTGTCAGTTACATTCCCCCCCTAGAAGGGCTATATGTATATACTAGCTGATATACCCGGCTTCGCCCGAGTTAATTTGGTACTGGTGTTTATCTGGTGTTCACACGGAAAATCTTATGAAGTCGTGGTTACTTTACAGATACCGGGAAAAACATATGTTCACCATTTTGCATAGTTCTCTGCGTTACCCAGGAAACACCACGTGGAGGTAACCATGTGACGTTTCCTTCATACAAAATGACATCAGGAAGTGAGAGAATTAGATTACATACGTAAAATTTGGACACTAATTCTTTTGCGCATAGAATTGAATAATGGAGTTGGGACCCATTAGCTTTTCCTATTTATGATATAATCAATGCTTGTGCCAAATTTCCCGTTTCTATGACACCGGAAAGTGAAAAAATTACATTCCGCACGTAAAATTTCGACGCCAATTCTTTTTCGCTAGAATTGAATAATCGAGTTGGGACCCATTAGCTTTTCCTATTTATGACATAATCAATGCCCGTGCCAAATTCCATGTTTCTATCACATTGGGAAGTGAGAGATTTAGATTATGTACGTAAAATTTGGACGCTAATTCTTTTGCGCATAGAATTGAATAATGGAGTTGTGACCCATTAGCTTTTCCTATTTATGACATAATCAATGCTCGTGCCAAATTTCCTGTTTCTATGACACCGGAAAGTGAGAAAATTACATTCCGTACGTAAAATTTGGACGCTAATTCTTTTGCGCATAGAATTGAATAATCGCGTTGGGACCCATTAGCTTTTCCTATTTATGACATAATCAATGCTCGTGCCAAATTTCCCGTTTCTATGACACCGGAAAGTGAAAAAATTACATTCAGCACGTAAAATTTTGACGCCAATTCTTTTGCGCTAGTATTGAATAATCGAGTTCAGACCCATTAACTTTTCCTATTTATGACATAATCAATGCTTGTGCCAAATGTCACGTTTCTATGACACCGGAAAGTGAGAGATTTAGATTATGTACGTAAAATTTTGACGCCAATTCTTTTGCGCTAGAATTGAATAATCGATTTGGGACCCAATTACTTTTCCTATTTTGGAGATGATCTATGCTCGTGCCAAATTTCACGTTTCTACGTCATCGGGAAGTTGGAGAACTTTTGGCGAGTCAGTCAGTCAGTCAGTCAGTCAGTCAGTGAGGGCTTTCGTCTTTATATATATATATACACTCATTATCAGTTACATTCCCCCCCTAGAAGGGCTATATATATATACACTCATTATCAGTTACATTCCCCCCCTAGAAGGGCTATATATATACACTCATTATCAGTAACATCCCCCCTAGAAGGCGTGTATATATATATATATATATATATATATATATATATATATATATATATATACACATACACACACACTCATTGTCAGTAACATCCCTCAATTACCAGTTGACATGACGTTTGTGCATCTGGGATCTTCCTTCCTTGCACTCCTGACCACTTCTCCTTGAATCTGCAAGAGTAGAGGAAGGACGAGGGGTCTGGGTGCACACAGTACAACCCGCAGCAGCGCTCTGAAGACCAGGCGTAGGTAGGTATGTGGGCTTCAGGGGGCTCTATTAGTACAGCAGCCACTGTGGGGGTCACTATTACTACTGGGGCCACTGTGGGGAAACTATTACTACTGGGGCCACTGTGGGGGACACTATTACTACTGGGGCCACTGTGGGGAAACTATTACTACTGGGACCACTGTGGGGGACACTATTACTACTGGGGCCACTGTGGGGAAACTATTACTACTGGGGCCACTGTGGGGGACACTATTACTACTGGGGCCACTGTGGGGGACACTATTACTACAGAGGCCACTGTGGGGAAACTATTACTACTGGGGCCACTGTGGGGAAACTATTACTACTGGGGCCACTGTGGGGGACACTATTACTACTAAGGCCACTGTAGGGGTCACTATTACTACTGGGGCCACTGTGGGGGTCACTTTTACTATTGAGCCAATTGTAGGGGTCATTATTACTACTGGGGGTATGGTGGGGGTCATGATTAGTACTGTGGCCACTCAGCACGTGGCAGTATACCTCAAGCTAACTTCGGGTAGGTATACATGTGGCGTAAGTGCTACGAAACATCTTATTTTTGGATGCTGCAGAATTTGCTTCCTGTATTTTTTGAAACGGCCCTGTACATTATGGCGGAGGTAAAATCATACGCTGTGATAAGCCCCGCCCCTGACCGCACCCCTTCATTCCGCTTTGACCATGGAAAATCAGGTCACCTCACTCTGTGGTTGCGGGCTGGACTGTGACTCATATACTCAGCGCTCATCAGGTCGCGCCGCAGCAGCTGCATGCGGTAAAGGCCTCATTCACATGTGTGCGATTTCACGCTGGCCACAAACGGATGAAAATCGCAGAAAAAGAGCCGCGATCTTATTCTGAACGTAATTAAGGTTTTCTCGTCTATTCACACGAGCGCATCGCAGGAAAACATTGCTGCAGTGCGCAATTACATCGGTCGGGAGAATGGCTTCCTACAGATTAAATAGCTCAAATAGTGCCCTCTGTCTTCTTTTCCCGAATGCAGGTAAACCCCCTCCCCCTCCCTTTTATTTCAGCTCCCATGGGAATCTATGGGAGCCTCCAGCGATTTTCATCAAAGATAGGTCATGACCTCTCGACGCTGTGAGAAAAAGCAGCGACTAAAAACGGTCACCGATTTGACGTTCTTATAGCGCAATTTTTTCACACGCTGGAAAATCATCCAAGTGAATGAATGCATTGGAATCCAACGGTTCAGACGGAAGCGATATTCGGTCATTGTGGTATAACGGTGAAAAAGCTGCGATAGAACGCTTGTGTGAACGAGGCCTTATAGTAGGACTCATGCGCAGCGCTCATCAGGTCACGCCGCAGCATCAGTGGGGCCGCACTCTGACTCGCATATGCAGCGCTCATCAGGTCGCACTGCAGCATCCGTGGGGCCGCAGCACTCTGACTCGTTAGAGCTCATCAGGTTGTGCAGCAGCACTCTGACTCGCATATGCAGTGCTTATCAGGTTGCGCCGTAGCATCCGTGGGGCCGCAGCACTCTGACTCGTTAGAGCTCATTAGGTCGCACCACTGCACTCTGACTCGCATATGCAGCGCTCCTCAGGTCGCGCCGCAGCATCTATGGGGCCGCAGCACTCTGACTCGTTAGAGCTCCTCAGGTCGCACCACTGCACTCTGACTCGTATTCGCAGCGCTCCTCAGGTCGCGCCGCAGCATCTGTGGGGCAGCACTCTAACTTGTATACGCAGCGCTCATTAGGTCGCAGCATCTGTGGGGCCATACTCTGACTCGTTAGAGCTCCTCAGGTCGCGCCACTGCACTCTGACTCGTATTCGCAGCGCTCCTCAGGTCGCGCCGCAGCATCTGTGGGGCAGCACTCTAACTTGTATACGCAGCGCTCATCACGTCGCAGCATCTGTGGGGCAGCACTCTAACTTGTATACGCAGCGCTCATCACGTCGCAGCATCTGTGGGGCAGCACTCTAACTTGTATACGCAGCGCTCATCAGGTCGCGCCGCAGCATCTGTGGGGCCGCAGCACTCTGACTCGTTAGAGCTCATCAGGTCGCGCCACTGCACTCTGACTCGCATATGCAGCGCTCCTCAGGTCGCGCCGCAGCATCTGTGGGGCAGCACTCTAACTTGTATACGCAGCGCTCATCAGGTCGCGCCGCAGCATCTGTGGGGCCGCAGCACTCTGACTCGTTAGAGCTCCTCAGGTTGCGCCGCTGCACTCTGACTCGTATTCGCAGAGCTCATCAGGTCGCAGCATCTGTGGGGCCGTACTCTGACTCGTTAGAGCTCCTCAGGTCGCACCACTACACTCTGACTCGTATACGCAGCGCTCATCAGGTCGCGCCGCAGCATCCGTGGGGCCGTACTCTGACTCGTTAGAGCTCATCAGGTTGCGCCGCTGCAGTGCCGGGCAGCCCATTCCATAACACAACTCGTCTCGTTTCGCAGCCGTCCTGCATTTGATTTCCTCGTGTGATTCGTCCTCGCTGCAGCGGGATGTTTTGTGTTTCCTGCAGGCTCGCATTTCATCCGCTCCCTAAAGGTGGTTTCACACCGGCAGGAAAATCGCGCCATTTTCACCTGATACGTTAGTTCATAAAAAGGCAATTAAGGAAACCAATAATCTACAACTGTTTCCCCCCCATCTGCGGCCGCTCCATCCTTCTGCGCCCTACGATTTTACATCTACCATGCTTCCCTATGGAGCCGGCGCTCTAATGTTATAATCGCATCACTACACGGGTTTATTGCGTTGCGATTTTAATATTAGAGTCCCAGTGACTTTTGCAATAAAAAAACGCACAGCTTTATAGCGGCCGGCAGCGAAGCGCGATTATTCCCAAAAATCGCAGAGAACAAAGACACAATTTTGCCACAATTTTCTCCTGCCAAAATCGGTCGCCCGTGTGAGGCTCGTCTAAGAGATGCAATCTATAGGGGGCGCTCTGTACTGCGGGGTCTCTGTCCTGTCCTCTCGGTCACCAGTCTCACCCATGGAGGCGCTGAGCCCGCGGTCGGCATCACGGAGCGTTAGCCTACCAGTCCCTGCCACAGCGAGATAGAAGAGCGTCTCCGTCCTGTCACTACTTGTGACATACATTACAGCGGCGAGAACATTGGAGACGGGAGCTCTGCTGATTCAGGGGAACATCCGATCAGCGTCCCACAATCGCCGTCTCTCCCTCGCTGTCATATTGCATTAGAGCGCAGATCCGACCGCCACGCAACGTCCGGCAGGTCCTACAACTGAGCGTTTCATGAATCACTCTGCATTTAGTAAAGGATGAAATGATCATATGACACGGAGGGACGAGGCATGACGCCCCCGCTGCAGTATTTGTGGCTGGACCCCCGGCCACCAGGGGCCACGCATGGTCCTCATGTAGCAGGAGCCTCCGGACCCCTCAGTGACCGCCACTTCTGGACCCCTGAGCTGCACCCAGGGAAGAAGTGCCGAAATAAAGAACTGTATCCGATGCTACTGGAAGCTGGAAAAACTGTTTAACCTCTTGATGCTGTAGTGGTGCAGCGCCCCCTCCAGGCCCCCCCATGAATGTCACACATGTCTGTCCTATGTAGATGGTCCTATGGGCAAAGCCTGTCCGGTCATATCCAGTGTGTGTTGCACAGCTGCGGCACTTCAGAGGTTAACTCCCATAAAATCCCTGCCTGTAAATGTATCATTCTGTCAGTCATGTGATACAAGTGGGGATAAACAGGAGTGACTGAGAGCGGGAAGGAGTTCAGCTCTGGGTCCATCTTCAAGAGCGCCAACACAGAGCCGCATGGAATCACCGTCATCCCCCCGCATAGGTACCAATCAGCACTAGCGGCTTCTCCTAGTGTCTGCGGAGTGACCCCTCCCCCTGCGGAGTGCTCCCTGCCCAGGACCGGTGGCATACACATAGCGTGGGCTGTAGGCCCGCTGTCACCCTGTGTACCCTCCCTCTGAGCTCTGCTCTCCTTGCACATAATTGTACCTGCGTTGCCCTGAATACCTGTTTGTCAAAGTTTATTTTCTTCAAGTAAAGTTATACCGGGCCCTAACCGTTCTGGGGACCCGAGGTACTATACACAAGTCTCTGGGTTATTTCTCCACCGTGTAGTATATCGGTGTGTAGGAGTGGTGGCGTCACAAATGATAACTACTACTACCCCCATCATCCTGTTTCTTGGCATTCCCTATCCTAGGGGCGTCGGAGCTGGCCTGCGATCCTGCTGGCCTTGGCTGTGTTTCTTCCCCCCGGGACCAGGGCCTGGTAAGGGCCACTGTGATGAGCCAACACTTATCCCTCCCAGCTCCTCCCATAGGGCTAGTGTCCGGGGTCAGCCCTCTGGGGTGTTGCTATACCCAACTTGTACAGTTTATTTTGCTGTACTATTTGTATTTTTTTTCAAAGATATTTAATTTTTCTGAATTATTATCTGCCGCCAAATTACTTTTTATTCTTCCGTGAGGATAGCTGTGCTGGGGCTGATTGTGGACGTCCTGTAGTTTGGCACCATTTTGGAATACATATGGGTTTTTGATCGCTTTTTATTGCATTTTTTCTTCGAGATGAGTTTTTTTTTCTGACGACGTTCATCATGTGGGGTAAATAATACAGCGACTCCAAATCTGTATTTGGATAGATAGATATAAGATAGATATGAGATAGATAGATAGATAGATAGATATGAGATAGATAGATAGATAGATAGATAGATAGATAGATAGATAGATAGATAGATAGATAGATAGATAGATAGATAGAGAGATAGAGAGATAGATAGAGAGATAGATAGATAGATAGATAGATAGATAGGAGATAGATAGATAGATGATAGATAGATAGATAGATAGATAGATAGGAGATAGATAGGAGATAGATAGGAGATAGATAGATAGATAGATATGAGATAGATAGGAGATAGATAGATAGATAGATAGATAGGAGATAGATAGATAGGAGATAGATAGATAGATAGATAGATAGATAGATAGATAGATAGATAGATAGATAGGAGAGAGATAGGAGATAGGGGATAGATAGATAGATAGATAGATAGATAGATAGATAGATAGGAGAGAGATAGGAGATAGATAGATAGATAGATAGATAGATAGATAGATAGATAGATAGATAGATAGATAGATAGGAGATAGATAGATAGATAGGAGATAGATAGATAGATAGGAGATAGATAGATAGATAGATAGATAGGAGATAGATAGATAGATAGATAGATAGATAGGAGAGAGATAGGAGATAGGGGATAGATAGATAGATAGATAGATAGATAGATAGATAGGAGAGAGATAGGAGATAGGGGATAGATAGATAGATAGATAGATAGATAGATAGGAGATAGATAGATAGATATGAGATAGATAGATAGATAGATAGATATGAGATAGATAAATAGATATTAGATAGATAGATAGATAGGAGATAGATAAATAGATAGATAGATAGGAGATAGATAGATATTACATAGATAGATAGATAGATAGATAGATAGGAGATAGATAGATAGATAGGAGATAGATAGATAGGAGATAGATAGATATTAGATAGATAGATAGATAGATAGGAGATAGATAAATAGATAGATAGACAGATAGAGAGATATGAGATACATAGATAGATAGATAGATAGATATGAGATAGATAGATAGATAGATAGATAGATAGATAGATAGATAGATAGATAGATAGATAGATAGATAGGAGATAGATAGATAGGAGATAGATAGGAGATAGATAGATAGATAGATAGATAGGAGATAGATAGATAGGAGATAGATAGATAGATAGATAGATAGATAGATAGATAGATAGATAGATAGGAGATAGATAGATAGATGGGGAGATAGATAGATAGATAGATTGGAGACAGATAGATATGAGATAGATAGATTGGAGATAGATAGATAGATAGATAGGAGATAGGAGATAGATAGATAGGAGATAGATAGATAGATAGATAGATATATAGGAGATAGATAGATAGATATGGGATAGATAGATAGATAGATAGATAGATAGATAGATAGATAGATAGATAGATAGATAGATAGATAGATAGATCTTGTAGGGGCATAATGTTTTTTATGTCAAGCTAAACCTCTAACTCTTTCAAATCCTGATTAGTCTCCTTAACGCCCCACACACTGATGACGCCCCTCTTTGTGTAACAGAGTAATGGAGCCTGCTTCTGCCCCCCCACCCGCAGTTATAGTGCCCCCGGCAGTAATGGTGCCCCCACTGTACTGCGCCATCACCTGGATGCACCTCATTCATATCGGCACATGGGAAGAAGTTGTTGCAACGCCATTAAATCTAAATTCTTGATCTGGGTGTAGTTGAATTTCGGAGAGATGGGAGGGACCCACAAAATGCTGGGCAGAGGACCCTGAAATCACACGACAATTTAACTAATTAACTGCTGTGATGGAAAACCTTCCGTTTGTTACTCTTCCAGTGATCCCGCTGCGCCATTTCTTACAATCTCCTTGCACGGCTTAATGAACTCCTTTTTATTAGGTATGTTTGTTTTTTTCTCCTTGTAAGTTAATTTGCGGCGGTTGGCGGTGCGTTAGCGTGATTCATGTGAGAGCGGGGCAGCAGCAGTACAGTGGGAGCCCTAAAAGTTCTGTGCTGTGAGCGATTATTAGTAGTTACTGCGGCACATAAACCGTCTGCCCTTATCCCTTCTCGTAATATCGCCGTCTGGCAGCGCGCCCCACATTATAAGGCAGCGCCACGATCTCCATGTAACGCAGGTATTCGGCTCAGCACTTTGTAACAAGCTGGTTTAGGGATGAGTAATTGGAGCAGCCCGGTCTGCTGGAAGCTCCGTGCAGCTATCCCGACCCTGTAAGGTGGAGGGGAGGATGCAGGGCAGGAAATCGGAGCGCCACAAATTAGCAGGCGACAAAATATCACATTGAGGTCTAGAAGAACTGAATGGGGGGGGGGGGGGGGGCGACAGAAGTTAACCCTTCAGTGGAGGAAAGCTGCCATGTCTAGGCAGATAGGAAGCAGAGTGTTGACAGGGATATACTGTTTCCAGAGTGTTAGAGAAAAGCGTAACAATGCCGCTGATTGCCAGGAGTGATGGCAGCATGTTTATCCAGGTTACTGACAATTCTGCGTAGCGATCGGTATATAGAGATGGTGCAGCTAGTCAGCTAAAGTATATTGTAAGTATATAGTCACTAGAATATTACCCTATTATATGTGCAGCACATATAGAGGAAGATATGGATAGCGGAGGCTCGGCTGTGTAAGAGTGCGTCTGCTCCTCCACCACAATGGCCACCGCTCTGACAGCCTACTGGAAGGGGTTAAATGAACCTGAATGTGCGCTCCAGGGTAGTGATCGATTCCAGCCATACATCATTCCACCTGCAAATTCTAACGTTTTTGGCGGAGTCGGCAGGATTCCGGAGCCTGTAGCTGACAGAGGGCAGCAGCACCCGAGCCTCTGAGGACCACCGTGCAGGAAAAGAAAGGGGGGATGTGATGAGGTGGAGGAGCACGTCTGCTCCTCCACCACACTGACAGAGCAGCCACCACTCTGAGGGCCTAGTGGAAGGGGTTAAATGAACCTGAATGTGCGCTCCAGGATGCTGATTGATTCCAGGCAGCCATGTCACCGCTGCGCCATCACACAACACCTGCAGGTTCTAGGATGTAACCTATTGGTTTAGGGTTAACTGTGTATTACCATATTTATAACAGCTGCTGCCATGACCCATGTGGATGAACCCAGACATGCTGATGGTTGGGGGATGCGCTGTTACTGGTCGCTGTGCTGGATGGAGCGGCACGCTGCGACATATAAGAGGTTGGGTGCGCCGCGCAGGCTGTCATCATCAAGCATCCTGGCTGCAGTGGGAATGGAGCCGTCTGTTTCCTGCATATATCAGCTCCATGAATCAGTGCACTGGCCCAACAATCAGCTAATTCGCAGGGGTCCTCGGTGGCAGATCCTCACTAATGTAAAGCTGGACAACCCCTTTAAGCTTTTCAGCAACCACTTACCTTCCTAACATGTATTGGAGTCGGACCGGCCCACTTTTCACACTATGCAGAGCAGTAGGGCCTTTCATGAGCACAACCTGTTCTTCTGGCAACCCGCGTCCAATAATTACCTCCACATGAACCGCCCAGCGGAGTGACGTTCACACATGAACTTATTGCCCCTCATTAAGCATTATGGCAGAAATGTCGACAACCTCCGATATGCCGATGACACCGCCCTGCTGGCAGAAAGTGGAAGTACCTGGAATACCTGATCCAACAAGTGTTTTGGGGGACAGCGAACACATGGGACTGTACCTCAACAGCGAGAAGACGAAAGTCAGGACCGCGGTAGGCAACGGTACAGGGAACATAAAGATTAACAACAAAGAAGTTGAGGCTAGAGATGAGCGAGCACACTGGTCTGAGCATTAGGGCACTCGAGATGCTCATTACTCGAGACGAATACCACGCGGTACTCGAGTCAATTCCATTTCCTTCCCTGAAAGTTTTGCGCCATTTTCTGGCCAATAGACATGCGGGGAAGGCATTACCACTTCCTGCTGTGACGTTCCAGCCCTATCCCACCCCCCTGCAGTGAGTGGCTGGGCCAATCAGGTGACCGCGGAGTACTTAAAGTGTTCCCGCCCGCGGTTCGCCTCAGACACACACTGGGAGAGCATAGGGAAAGTGCTGCTGCTCATTCAGGGATAGTGTTAGCATAGGTCCTGTCTTCAAGAACCCCAACGGTCCTTCTCAGGGCTACTCTTCATAGTGTGCATTACTGTTGTGGCTGGCTGGGAGCAGTAGTGCACCTTTTTTTTTTTTAAGCATCTCGGGCTGTGCAGGCCATTTCATCTATACTGTTCTGTGTGTGCGGTGCATAAGGCAGAGTGTAGGGACAGAGCTACTTATATAGAGAAAGTTATACAGTCCTCCTGATCCACCGTACAAGAAACACAACGCTCCTTCCTAGGGCTACATCTGACCGTGTGTATTATACTTGTGGTTGGCTGGGAGTTGTAGTGCATCAATTTTTGTATTACACATCTAGGCCTGTTCCCAGCCTTTCAGTAGTAGCGTTCTCAGGCTGCAGTGCCGTACAACCCCCTCTCACCGTGAATCTGCTCTCTTAATATTTCCTAGCCTGCTGCGAACGACTTCAGTTATACCGTTCTGTGTCTGCAGTGCATTAGACAGAGGTCTCACCACTAAACAGTACTGTAATATTACCGGGGCCACTGCAGACTATTTCAGCTCTGCCGCTGTGCAGAGCGTCTCACAATACCCCTTCCTTGGTGGGGTTGAGATCGCCGCAGTTCCCAGCACTATCCACTGGCTTTAGAGTCTTCTCCCCCTCCATACAGCCTCTATTATCTACAAGTCTCTGCGAGAGGTAAATTACCCCTAGGTATCAGCGCAAGACACAAGTCCCAGCATAGAGCCTCCGCTATCTACAAGTCTCTGCGAGCGGTAAATTACCCCTAGGTATCAGCGCAAGACAGCGGTCACAGCATAGAGCCTCCGCTATCTACAAGTCTCTGTGTGCGGTGAATTAAGCCACAGTTGTCAGTGCTGTACAGTGGGGTAATTTATTTGGCCCCTGCTCTATTCTTAATCCGCCATGATGAGGAGTAGCGGTAAGGGTCGAGGACGCGGAGGTCCAAGTGAGGGTGTGGGCACAGGCCGAGTTCCTGGTCCAGGTGAATCACAGCCGGCTGCTGCGGGATTAGGAGAGAGGCAAGTTTCTGGGGTCCCCAGCTTCATATCACAATTTATGGGTCCACGTGGTAGACCTTTATTACAAACAGAGCAGTGTGAGCAGGTCCTGTCGTGGATGGAAGAAAATGCGTCCAGCAAGGTATCGGCCACCAAGTCTTCTACTCAGTCCATTACTCCCGGCCTAGGGACTGCAAGTCTGAATCCTCTGGCTGCTCCTCCTTCCTCCCAGCCTCCTCACTCCATGAAAATGACACATTCTGAGCAGGCAGACTCCCAGGAACTGTTCTCGGGCCCCTGCCATGAGTGGGAAAAGATGGTTCCTCTCTCACCTGAGGAGTTTGTCGTGACCGATGCCCAACCTTTGGAAAGTTCCCGGAGTCCGGGTGATGAGGCTGGGGACTTCCAGCAACTGTCTCAAGAGCTTTCAGTGGGTGAGGATGATGAAGAGACACAGTTGTCTATCAGTGAGGTAGTAGTAATTGGAGTAAGTCCGAGGGAGGAGCGCACAGAGGATTCGGAGGAAGAGCAGTTGGACGATGAGGTGACTGACCCCACCTGGTTTGCTAAGCCTACTAAGGACAGGTCTTCAGAGGGGAAGGCAAGTGAAACAGCAGGACAGGTTGGAAGAGGCAGTGGAGTGGCCAGGGGTAGAGGCAGGGCCACAGCGAAGAATCCCCCAACTGTTTCCCAAAGCACCCTCCCCCCACGCCAAGCCTCCGTACAGAGGGCTAGGTGTTCAAAGGTGTGGATGTTTTTTAGTGAGAGCGCAGACGACCGACGAACAGTGGTGTGCAACCTGTGTCGCACCAAGATCAGCCGGGGAGCCACCACCACCAGCATGCGCAGGCATATGATGGCTAAGCACCCCACGTGGTGGGACGAAGGACTTCACTGCCTGCGAGTCACACCACTGCCTCTTCCCCTGTGCCCCAGCCTGCCACTCAGATCCAACCCCCCCTCTCAGGACACAGGCACGAGCGTCTCCCAGCCTGCACCCACACACTCACCTCCACTGTCCTCCACCCCATCCAGCAATGTCTCTCAGCGCAGCGTTCAGCTGTCACTAACACAAGCGTTGGAGCAAAGCGCAAATACGCCGCCACGCACCCGCACGCACAAGCTTTAAACGTCCACATTGCCAAATTAATCAGCCTGAAGATGCTGCCATACAGGCTTGTGGAAACAGAGGCTTTCAAAAACATGATGGCGGCGGCGGCCCCGTGCTACTCAGTCCCAGTCACCACTATTTTTCCCGGTATGCCATCCCAGCTCTACACCAGCACTTCTCCCTCAACATAAATAGTGCCCTCACCAACGCGGTTACTGGGAAGGTCCACTTAACCACAGACACGTGGACAAGTACTGGCGGGCAGGGCCACTATATCTCCCCCTCCTCCTCCTCTGCCACCTCTACTTCTCAATTAAGAAGTGTGATCACGTCGCCAGCAGTCGGAAGCGCGTGGCGTGGCAGCACAGTGGTAGGCAAGCGTCAGCAAGCCGTGCTGAAACTAATCAGCTTAGGTGACAAGAGTCACACGGCCCCTGAGCTGCTGCAGGGTCTGACAGAGCAGACCGACCTTTGGCTTTCGCCGCTGAGCCTCCAACCGGGCATAGTCGTATGTGACAACGGCCGTAACCTGGTGGCGGCTATGAAGCTCGGCAGCCTCACACACGTGCCATGCCTGGCCCAGGTCTTCAATCTGGTGGTTCAGCAGTTTCTGAAAAACTACCCCCACTTGTCTGACCTGCTCGGCAAGGTGCGCCGGCTCTGCGCACATTTCTGCACATCCACCATGGACGCAGCAACCCTGAAGACCCTGCAACGTCGGTTTCAGCAGCTAGAGCACTGACTGCTGTGCAATGTGCCCACATGCTGCATATGTTGGCCAGGCTGTACAAGCAACGTAGAGGAACAGTGAAATACCAGCTGCAACATGCGCGGCGGATTGGTAGTCAGCCTCCACAATTCTTTACTGAGGAGTGGGCATGGATGGCAGATATCTGCCAGGTCCTTGGAAGGAGGAGTCTAGCCAGATGGTAAGCAGCGATGTGGCAATCATTAGTGTTACCATTGTGCTGCTTTGCCTGCTGAGAAGTTCGCTGCAAAGCATAAAGGTCGACGCTTTGCAGTTGGAACAGGAGACGGGGGATGACAGTATGTTGCTTGATAGCCAGACCACCCTCATGTCTATATCTCAGCGCGTTATGGAGGAGGAGGGGGGGAGCAGGAGGAGGAGGGGGAAGAGACAGCTGGCCATACTGCAGAGGGTACCCATGCTGCTTGCCTCTCATCTGTTCAGCGTGTATGGGCTGAAGAGGAGGAGGGGCATCCTGAAAGTCATCTTCCTAGTGAGGACAGCGATGTGTTGCGTACTGGGACCCTGGCACACATGGCTAACTTGATGTTAGGCTTTCTTTCCCATGACCCTCGCGTTAGACGCATTCTGGCCAACACGGATTACTGGGTGTACACCCTTCTCAACCCACGGTATTAGGAGAACCTTTCCAATCTCATTCCTGAAGAGGAAAGGGGTACAAGTGTGATGCAATACCACAGGGCCCTGGTGGAAAAAGTGATGCTAAAGTTCCCATCTGACAGCGCTAGTGGCAGAAGACGCAGTTAAGAGGGCCAAGTAGCAGGGAAGGTCCAGCGTAGGCAGGGGACCACTCTCCAAGGCCTTTGCCAGCTTTATGGCTCCCCAGCAAGACTGTGTTACCACTCCCCAGTCAAGGCTGAGTCCGAGGGAGCACTGTAAAAAGATGGTGAGGGGGTACGTAGCCGATCGTACCACCATCCTCCGTGATGCCTCTGCTCCATACAACTATTGGGTGTCAAAGCTGGACACGTGGCACAAACTTGCGCTGTACGCCCTGGAGGTGCTGGCCTGCCCTGCCGCTAGTGTTTTGTCTGAGAGGGTGTTTAGTGCAGCTGGTGGAATCACGTACCCACCTGTCAACTGCCAGTGCCGACATGCTTACCCTCATAAAGATGAACAAAGGCTGGATTTCCCCAGACTTCTCTTGTCCACCGGCAGAGAGCAGCGGAACCTAATGATTCTTTTCGCTGCAACAGGAAAAAAAAACATTCTCTATCACCAGAACAAAAGGGGGAATTAGCTTTGTCAATCACTCTCAGATATTATTACTCCTCCTCCTACTCTTCCTCCTAAAACAAGTCATCACGCTGAATTGCCAATTTTTCTGCGGCCCAAAAGGCTCTGTTTATAATTTTTTTTAACAATTTTTTAAAGTTTCAAAAATATTGATACTTTAACAGAAACCAATTTTTTTTTCACAGGGCTGCCTCCAGGCTCTGTTACAAATTAAGCAACAGCGAGCTGTATCTTTAAAAAATGTTTCTGGGTTTCACCTGCCCTCGCTGTTGAGCAATTTTTCAGGGGTGCACTTGTACTCTTGGTACACTAATTTTTCTGGCCCTCGTCTATACTGTTATCTAACTAATTTTTCCGGCCTTCGCCTACACTCTTGGTACAGCAATGTTTCAGGGGTTCACCTACACTCTTGGTACAGCAATGTTTCAGGGGTTCACCTACACTCTTGGTACACCAATGTTTTAGGGGTTCGCCTATACTTTTGCTACAGAAATGTTACTGGGGTCTCCCTATACTGTTGCTACAAAAATGTTACAGGGGTATGCCTATATTCTTGCTATAAAAAATGTTACTGGGGTCCGCCTATACTTCTGCTACAGAAATGTTTCAGGGGTCTGCCTATATCTTTTTTACTGAAGGGTTTGAAGGGTTCGTCTATACTTTTGCTACAGAAATGTTACTGGGGTCTGTCTATAATCTTGCTACAGAAATGTTACAGGGGGCTGCCTATACTCTTGCTATAAAAAATGTTACTGGGGTGCGCCTATACTTTTGCTACAGAAATTTTACTGGGGTCTGCCTATAATTTTGCTACAGAAATGTTACTGGTGTCTGCCTATACTGCTGCTACAGAAATGTTACTGGGATCTCCCTATACTCTTGATACAGAAATGTTACTGGGGTCCGCATATACTCTTGCACAAGTATGTGCACAAAGACTACCCATTGCAGTGTTTTACCTGTCTGGCACAAATATACTGACTGACTAGGGCAGAAATGTGGGCCGAGGTCCTTGGTGGGGTGAAACTCTGCCATGTTTGGGCACTTTGATTTCTTCCTGTGTAATACCATCTTTGTGCACTGACAGCATAGGCAAGCCCAAGGATCTCAAAGACTTCCCATTGCGGTGTTGAGCTGTCTGACACCTACACAGAATGAATTGTGTGGGGACACATGGATTTCCCATTGGTATGTAACTCGCGGCACCTTGGGTCACACAAGATGGAGGCTGGGACGAAGCCTGACCCAGGGCCCGTTCACATGCTTCCCACACAGAGTATTGCTGCATTATGGAGATGTGTAGAAGTGCTGGCACCTGAGTCCCCTTTATGCCCACGTTTGCGGCTCCTGACAATTTTGCGACAGAGGTGGCACGGGATTGGAATGATGATCGTACGTCAATTTATCATCGATTCTCAACAGCATTGTGGGCTATCGCCCACACTTTCAAAGGGGGTTGCTGCCTCCCCTTACCAACCCTCTGCAGTGTGTGCCTCCGGGTCCCCCTCATCCAGTACGTGCTTATAAATAGACATGAGGGTGGTGTGGCTATGAAGCGAGCGTGTGGGATGAGGCCAGCTGAACGCTCTGCAGGGAAACTTTTGTGTGCTCTGTGGACGCAGAGTCGTGTGGGGGGAGGGGTCGTTAGACTGCAATGCCAGCATGTAACGCAGGAGAAGAGGCAGTGGTGTCACCCGCAGGCAGTGATTGTCCTTGGTTGCAGGTAGTGTGATGCTTAGGTAAGGTGTGCCAGCGCGTGTGCCTTGCTAATGAGGGTTTGTCCGAGTAAATTGTTAGGGGGGTGACCGCCAGGCTCTTGCCCCCATTTTGGCTTAATAGTGTGACCCAGGAGCCTCAAATGCAGCCATGCATGCTGCCACTGCCCTTTCCTATCCGTTTCTGTGGTGTTTCCATGACTTTCTGATGTTTTCTGGTGTTTGACCAGTTATCACCTATGCGGAGCATCGGTCCCATACAAAAATGCTCGAGTCGCCCATTGACTTCAATGGGGTTCGTTACTCAAAATGAGATCTCGAGTATTACAGAAAGTTTGACTCGAGCAACGAGCACCCGAGCATTTTGGTGCTCGCTCATCTCTAGTCGAGACGGTCTAAGATTTCATCTTCCTTGGATCTAAAATTAATTCCAATGGGCAATCTGGACCCGAGGTCAAGAGACGGGTTACACTTGGTAGGAATGCAATGCAAGGAATGACTGGGGGGACTACCCCCTACCTTATAACTTGCTCCGAACCATAATAATAACCATAATAATAATAAAGACACAACATACCTTGCTGGCATTAATTTTGTGGGAAGGCCACAGCTTTATTAAATTTTATAAACCGAACATTATTAACTTTTACTCCTAGATCTTCCCATGCCTAAAACGTCTTGTAAACTTGTTAAAGTCCAGGAATAGTAACCAGGCGTGAGAAGGCCCCTGAACGGCCTGTAAACACCTTCCTTCCCCAGCTGGCATGGAAAGTCCAATTTCTACCGCCACGAAGGATGCAGCGTAAATCTACGCTGCACTCCGCCCCCCACATGCCAGCGACAAAGCCGCCTCCACCCCGTCCTAAAGCCCTGAAAGGAATGTGTCCATTCCGATGTCACTGAGTTGCACCCCGTCGCACCTCATCATCCCCGGCTCCCTCCTTTCCAACTCCCAGTGTCTCACTGCTACCCCACCTAACCATCTACCAAATTTCGACATTTTAAAATTAAAGGGGTTGTCCCGCGCCGAAAGGTTTTTTGTTTTTTTTTCAATAGCCCCCCCGTTCGGCGCGAGACAAACCCGATGCAGGGGTTAAAAAAAAAACGGATAGTACTTACCCGAATCCTCGCGCTCCGGTGACTTACCTTGCGAAGATGGCCGCCGGGATCTTCACCCACGGTGGACCGCAGGTCTTCTCCCATGGTGCACCGTGGGCTCTGTGCGTTCCATTGCCGATTCCAGCCTCCTGATTGGCTGGAATCGGCACACGTGACGGGGCGGAGCTACAAGGAGCAGCTCTCCAGCACGAGCGGCCCTATTCAGAAGGGAGAAGACCGGACTGCACAAGCGCGTCTAATCGGGAGATTAGACGCTGAAATTAGACGGCACCATGGAGACGGGGACGCTAGCAACGGAGCAGGTAAGTGAATAACTTCTGTATGGCTCATAATTAATGCACAATGTACATTACAAAGTGCATTAATATGGCCATACAGAAGTGTATAGACCCACTTGCTTTCGCGGGACAACCCCTTTAATGCTTCTCCTCACTCTCTTGATGGCTTCTGCGTCCCTCGCTTCTTTCCAAAATCTCGCAACAATATCCGACCAAACTAATATAACATCTTTAAAAAACTTTCTAAAACGAACCATATCCTCCTTCATTAATGCCGTTAGCTCCGCTACCTTCATCCTTCCTAAATCATTCCCTCAAGCGTGAATAACTAAAACCACCTTCTCCGGAGACCATCTGCTGATACACAGGACTTCATGGAGCAGCCTGGCCCATTGTAAGCCCCTGATACCGTGCCATCGCACTTGGGCTTCTGTACTCCAAGGTTCGCGCCCACGGGCCTGGCTCTCGCCCTTTTCTCGGCCCAATATATATAAGAATGGCCGACCAACCAAACTGTCCAGCCTGATTCTGTAAAGGAAAAACAAAAAGCACCAAACCCACCACACCACCGGCTAATTACCCCAGGAGTTATCATAACACTCTCCGATCTGGTCGGACGTAAGACCTGTAGGCCTCCGACCTCCACCGACCCACCCTCTTCACCTCTTCTCCTTTCAGTCCGCAAGCAAAAGCTGACGTCGCTGCGCCAATTCTAAAAGAGTGCGTGCCGAAATCGCTTGGCTCAAAACCTAATTTAGACAGGCATGCGCGCAAGACTGCCCCGAACTGAAACTTCGTTAACGGAGAGCCTGATGCATGCGCTAGTAGAGGACCCGATCCTCTGTGCGTCTCCATAAAGTCTCTAAGCAGGGCCACCAGCCACCATCCGGATCCTATAGCTGCTATCCGCAGCCATTCGCCTGCGCCATAGACGTCCGTTTTGACTTTCTAATACCGATTTTTACGTCGTGTTCCCCACACAGCACGTCCGCGAAAAGCAGACCGCCCTGTCTTGTCCTGCTGGGGGATACTAGCTCCCCCTGCCGCAGCGCCGCGAAAAAGCCAACGAAAAGCTGCCCGGAACAACGCCACCTCCTGTTTCTTGCTGCAAACTGAGTCCAACATTTCTAGCATAGCTCTTTGACTATTTGCCCAAAAACGAAGTCTTTGGTTACATCGCGTGCGCCACGCAGCTTGAGCAAAAAGCAATCGCCGTGAGGTGCTTCCGCGCCGCGTCCGCCGATGCGCCCCGTTTTTGAAGGTCCGTTAGCATCTCTAGCATCACTGATCTAGCCTGTTCTCCAAAGGGAAATTGCCAAATATTATTATACCGCTTCCACATTGATTCCGCCACTGAGTTGCGAATCAGAATTAGGAGCTCTCTTCTACTATCTCCCACAAGAAAGCCGGGCAACATACCCCCTCGACGTCCGCCGTCGGGTGCAGCTCCCTGAAGCTCTCCATTTGGAAACGAGAAAGAGCGTCAGCAGTTCTATTAAAATTACCTGGCATGTGTCTTGCCTTCAATTTAACGTTAAACTGCAAGCATCTTAAAACCAAGTGGCAAAGCACCGCCAAAACCAATAATGATGACGAAGATTGCTTGTTTACAGCTCTGACCACCGTCTGATTATCTGACCAAAAACAGATATTCTTGTTCTCCAATCTCGCTCCCCAGATCTCCATGGCCACCATCAAGGGGAAAATTTCCAGTAGCGCAATGTTCTTTACCCATCGTCTGGACACCCACTCCGCCGGCCATGGAGCGTTACACCAGCTGTTCTCCAGTATGACTCCGAAACCACGAGCACCCGACGCATCCGCAAAAAGGGACAATTTCTCGTTCGCCACCTCCGCCGATTGGCAAATCACCTGACCGTTAAAAGTCTGGAGAAAAATCTGCCATACGTGTAGGTCCGCCCGGATTCCTTTCGTCACTGTGACGAAATGGTGTTTTTCTCTAACCCCCGACGTTGCCAGCGATAAACGCCTAGCAAACGGGCGGCCCATGGGTATGACCCGACAAGCAAAATTTAGCAAACCCGTCAACACTTGAAACTGGTGCAGTGTGGCTTTCCGCGAACTGCCAACCGTCTCTACCGCTCGCCGCAATCTGACCACTTTATCCTCCGGTAGCCGGAAAACCATCTCGTTGGAGTCTATTTCTATGCCCAAGAAGGTGAGACACGACGAAGGAATGACCGTTATTTCCCAGGACAGCGGGACACCCGCCTTCTCCATCAGGGCCTGAAACGACGAGAGTAGAAAATCGCATACTTTTGAACCCGATGGCCCGACAAACAGAAAATCGTCTAAATAATGTAATGCCGATGAGATGCCCGTCTCGAATCTGAGCATCCATTCCAGAAAGGAACTGAAGACCTCGAAATAGTAGCACGAGATGGAGCAGCCCATTGGCAGGCACATATCCATGAAGTACAAACCCGTCAACCCGGCAACCCAGTAGATGGAAACAATGTGGGTGCACCGGAAGCAGCCGAAAGGCTGATTCAATATCCACCTTAGCCAGCCGAGCTCCAGGACCCGCCTGCCGTACTAAGTCTATCGCCCTATCGAATGACGTATACGACACCGTAGTCTGTTCTTCCGAGATGCCGTCGTTGACCGAGTCGCCGGTTGGGAAAGACAGGTGATGGATGAGCTGGAACCTGCCTGGTTCCCTCTTCGGGACCAGACCCAACGGAGAAACCCGCAAATTCTCGAACGGCGGCTCCCTAAAAGGACCCGCCATGCGACCCAGCTCCACTTCCTTTAGCAGCTTATCCATCACCAAGTCCTTGTTGTCGCGCGCCGATTTTAAGTTGCGGCTAAGCGTAAGGGACGAACCCGGGACGTGTGGAATGACGAAACCAGAGGTAAAACCCGCTCTAAGCAGATTTGCCTCCTGCTTCTTGTGGTACCTGGCGAACCACCACTCCAGGTACCGGACGCTCACTGGTGTTGCTCCCCGCCGAGGGCACGCCTGGGCCTGTCGTTGTCTTCTGGCGTCTAAAACAGCGCACTGCTGCATGTGCTCCTCCGCAAAATGAACACTCATGCCGAAATTTGCATGAGGCAAGGAAGCAACAATGACCTTCATTGAACGCCCAACAGGAACCCGAGGGCTTGTGCACCACAGGTGCCTGCTGTCCCGTGCTGACTCCTGTGGTGCTTGCTGGAAAAAACGTTTTGGGAGGTTTCTGTGCCAGGATTAGTTGGATCCAGGCATCAGTCGCCTTTGTAGCCCAACTGGCGCTCTCTATTCCGGAAATACGACGACGAAATTCCTCGTCATAACGCCACCAAGCCGAACCTCCATGCAGCTTGTAGGCGCTGTGTATGGTATTAATGTATACCAGCAGCTCCGGACCTTTCTGCGGATGCTGCTGGCAAACAACGTGGGCTAGAGTCAGAATAGCTTGCAACCAATTGCTGAACGTTTTCGCGATTTTGGGTTTTTTGTCCCCGCCCTGTTCCGAAAAACGTTCCTTATCGACCGCGACATGCTCCACAGACAATAGTGACCAAATATCGACATACCACCCGTTCCTTATTTTTTCCAACACATCGTCCGCGAGGCCCACACCCAACGGGGCCACGCCACAAAATAGCGAATCCGCAAACCTCAAACCATCTTTACCGAGCTCTTCGCTTGTCCCGCTCGCCTTCACAGGCACAGACCCGGGTGCGTGAGCCAACCAATCAACCTCAGGCGAGCCTTGGCTCCCTGGATGCGCATAGGACACTGGTAGTCCTTTTTTATCAAATTGTTTAACCAGCGCCTTTAGCGCTACCATGAAATCGTTACCACCGGGCGATGCAGTGCCCCAGACTTTACCACATGCTGACTCACCCGCTCTGTTGTCCTCCGGCCTTGCCAAGGGATAAACGGGGGCGGGTGGTCTCGCTCTGTGAACCATAGAACTCTGAGCCGTGTGTCGTACCGGAGCCCTGTCGTGGGCGACACCACGGTTTACTGGGCTCCGCGCTCTGAAGCCCCGCAGGCCGCAATCGCCTCACATTGCCTGCCGCTATTGCTGGCTCGCCTACTATCTGCGGAAGAAACCGGGAACACATGAAAGGTAGACCGCGGAGCCCAAGCCTCTACCACTTGGCTGCTATGCCCGCTGCTGTGTATGCCCGCTTCTGCTCGCTTGCGTTGCCCCCTGCGAGGGGTTCTACCGCAGCTGGCGCATTCGTCGCCTGAAGTTGGCGTCGAAGAGCTGGATTGCGTCTCCCTCCTAGCCCTTCTCTCGCCTGCTGCGCTGTGTCCTGCTACCACTCGCTCGCCACTGGCGTACGCTCCCAGCTCTGTATCCTCATCCCTAGCATACGTGCGAGGAGAAATGCCTACCACTCTACTGTACCTCGCACGACCCCCCCATGTACCCCCCTATCTGTTCTCTCTGCTGCGTAGCCCGTGTATTGCCTGCTGGCAGCCACTGTCGCATGGGACACTGCGTCCCGCTGTGCTAATGGAGAAGGCCCGCGTGCGGCCTGCACCATGCTGCTGCTACTGCTTCCTGCGCTACTTTCTCTCTCCCCCCCCCCGCTCCTCGTCGCTAAGCATGCGCTTTTAACGGCACCCCCGATGGCCGTTTTACTCCTCTGCCTCCTCCGCACCTCCTCCGGCTCCGGGCTGTAAGGGGACTCACTCTCGTAGTCCCCGCTGCTCCTGCGGCAAAGTAGCGCCTCTGCGCCGGGACTACATCCCGCTCACAGATCCCTCCGCCTGCTCCGCGCGAGGGCTGCATCGGCTGTCCCGCTACTGCCCGTCGGACAGCCACGGGGAACCCCCCTCCTGTGCTGAACTTACCACCACCGATCGCCGTCTGCATCCCCCCGGTAAGTCCAACCTCGATCGCTTGCGGCGCTTCGGCGCCGCTTCCACGTGCGCCCCCGCTGCACCTCTGTCCCTTGCGCTGCGACCGCGACAAAACGTTCCCGACGCTTTTCTTGCCTCCGGGACTCCCACCTCTTCCCCCCTTCTTTGCGGCTGGACTCGGGCTCAGCCTGGCAGGGGGGAGCCTTCTTCTAACGGGTCTTCCGCGGGGCTCCAGGGCGGCTGCCGGCTCCGTAGGGTTTCTCTCGGCCCCGGCTTCACCTGACGATGCGGCGCTGACTTCGGCGGCCATTTGCCGCAGCCATTGCGGTCCTTGACTGGCCACCGCTTCCTTTATCTGTTGCATCACCTGTTCCATGCCGAACTTGCTGCGTTCTCTGTCTTGGGTCTTCTGTCTTGGGACTTGCCGGTTGTACTTCTGTCTTGGGACTTGCACAGACTTCCGTCTTGGGACTTGCCGGGTCTTTTCTTGACTGCAGGGTCTTCTGCCTTGGGACTGCCGGGTCTTCAATCTTCCGCTTGCAGGGTCTTGGGTCTTGTATCCTGAGGCTTGCAGGTTAAAATCCTGGATTTTGCAGAGCCTGGGTCCGTCCGTCTTCTCCCTTCTTCTTCTCCTCGTGGACTGCCGACTCCTCCCCTTCCTCTCTCTGCTTCCTCTACTCAAATCCCTCCCCCGGTCGCTTCTTCTATTAACCCTTGCTATACCCTCTCGCCCCCCAGTCATTAGCTCCTTCCCTATACGGTCTGTTGCTTCCTAGGAAAGATCTGGAAAAGCAAGGATATTAGCATTGCAACAAAAACCAGACTGGTCAATGCATCGTCTTTCCCATAAGGGCGTATGGTTGTGGAAGTTGGGCGCTCAGGAAAACAGACAGAAGGAAAACTGATGCGTTTGAGTTCTGGTGCTGGAGGAGTATGCTGCGGATACCGGACCGCCATGACAACGAACAAGGTAGTGTTAGATCGTGCCAAACCGGAAATATCACTACAGGCCAAAGTCATTAAACAGCGCCTCCTGTGATGTGCGCAAACTCACTGGAAACAGGACTGATGGCAAGGTCAGTGGGAAGAGAACATCAGGGTGACAAACAACAAGATGGCCAGATACAATCAATGCCACCACCAACATGTCAACCGCCAAACTGAAAGAAGCCGTGAAAGACAGAAACGCGTGGCGAACATTGATCCATAGAGCGACCGAAGGTCAGATGTGACTGAACGGATCATCATCATCAAGGATTATATGTATTACACTCCTCGCCTGACATCACACCCTACCAGGGATCTGTCATGTAACTCCTCAGTAGGGAAGATACACCGGGAGCAGGAGAGGTTCTGTAGCATGGAGGTATACAGGATGGAATCTTGGAGTACAATGTTACCAAAGATTGTAACGGTGGGAAATACTCCACATTGTTTATGACTTTATCATCACAAAACAGAATATATCGAATAATGGATGACCGAGGGGCTGCGAGCAGAGAGGATTCTACTACATTGTTAGAGGGACCCTCCAGTCCAGCAATAGCGGAGGAATAAATTATCGGGGGCCTTCCTTCATTCCTGTACAACTGCTGATCCGCCACTTCCTAGGGCCCCACTCCAGTGATACATGATGGCGGTGATGCCTCTGCTGCGATCCAGCACTTACTAGGGCCCCACTCCAGTGATACATGATGGCGGTGATGCCTCTGCTGCGATCCAGCACTTACTAGGGCCCCACTCCAGTGATGCCTCTGCTGCGAATCAATGCAAACTGTACTTCAGGAATCAGACACTACCAGCTGTTTTCTGGTTGTCCACAGCAGCTCATGCCAGATGATCTTCTTCGTCTATGTGGCAGCTTTTTGAATCATCTTCCTCCTGGCTCTGATCTTCCATGCTGCCACTGTCAGTCCATTGGCACCCCTGCAATACTGCTCCTGTTCTTAGGCTATGAGTTTGATTCTGGTGCTGTGTTCATGTTATGAGCTTGGCTCTGGGGCTGTATGCATGTTATGAGCTTGGTTCTGGTACAGTATTTATTTACTGAGCTGTTCCACTGTAGGGTGAACGCAGACGGCCGGGTCGGATTCCGCTGTGAGAATTCTTACAGCGAGATGCGACCCGTGCCCCTGCAGTGACCTGCGGCTCACCTCCTCCAGTGTCCTCCCTCTGCTCCACGATGTGCTGTCTGGCGCACAGCAGCACATGCACAGAGCAAAGCCGGTGTGTCAGCGGTGACGTTTCTGTGCGAGCCTCAAATAAGACATGCCTCGATTTGTCTATTATGAGAGTTTTCCCGCAGTCAAATCGCGGCTGTCTGCATAGGATTGTGTAAACCAATGCAATCCTATGGCAGCGTCCACGGGCGGATATGGTGCGGGAAATCTTGCCGTGGAATTTCCGCCCGTGTGCGTTCACCTGTAGGCGTGTGGCTGCTATCTGCACAAGCAGAATGCAGGCAGACTTCCTATCAGTGCAATATATACCGCTTTTTCTTATGATGGGGGGACCAAAGAATATACCAGTATGATATGGGTTATATTACCTCTGACGTCAACGTGCCTCAATCTACAGGCCAACAAATGGTTAATAGCTCAGGAGTTCCGGGGAACGGTCTTCTGGTTTCCAGTTGATGTGATGAAGTATTTTCTTGGCTGTGGAACATAAAAGTATCACATAAAGTATTCCGGGCTTACGATGAAAATAAAGACTAATTTGCTTACTCAAAAACCAGGTCACTTCAGCGGTGAGTCATCTGATTGAGTCATGGCGCTGCCTAGAAGATAATTACACGGCAGCGAGATCGCACACGGGAGCGCGGGACGGATTACTATCATTACGGATTATGGATATCTCAAGGTGCGCGACAAGCTGAGGAGAATCAGCGAGCGCCTACGGGGTAGTCGGCTTTACCATCAGCACTCCCAATGACAAGTGGGCCGCGGGGTGGACTGTAGAATGTACGATGCAGAACCTTCCGGCATCCGGAGACCGCAGAGAATATCGTGGGGGGGAAATGTGAGAAACACAGAAGTCAGGGGCCGAGGCCCGATGCCACGGTCGGATCTGATTTGCGGAATCCACGTGGGTGATCAGCAAATCAAGCAGCCCATAGGGATACATGGGCGTCCGCAAATGAAATAAAGCAGGCGGATTTGGGAAAGCAGGAGTTTAAAAAAAACCTAAAGTACTACGCATGCACGCCGGAGCGTCCGCAGAAATACCCAGACGGCACGCAGAAGTCCAGGACCGGTAACCGCGGTGTTCTCAGCTGCGCTCCCGATCCGCCCGTGGACATGAGGCCTCACAGGAGATCACTGAGCGTCACAGTGATATTTGTGATAGGATCCCCTTGGACCATTTCTTTCCGCTGCTATCTCCAGAACAGCGCCCCCCTGACCTACGGGTGGCCATATGCAGATGGAGAACGAAGGGAGCGTGTACGTACGTTTGTTACTCTCTGCATTCACTTCTATGGGAGTCAAGAAAGCAGCGCGGCCGCCTCTCCATTCACTCTCTGCTCACCAGGGGGGTTTGAGGGCCAATATCCTCATCACTGTTCTGTAGATAGGTGGGCCCTCAACCTGGGGATGTGCCATCAATGTCTACCGTGGGAACATCACGGCACTTACTATTATACCTTCTCTCATACAAGGTGACAAGATAGAATTGATACATTCACAGGCAGACAGCTCATATTGTGCAAACATTAACCCATCACTTACTGCAGCTGTGCAATACACACAACAGAATGACAAGCCGGCTGTGCACAGCGCACCAACACAAGACATGACATGTATGACAATATGGAGGGGGCCAGGAAAGCATGTACTGGGCCACTACATGTCTGTCTATCTATCTATCTATCTATCTATCTATCTATCTATCTATCTATTTATCTATCTCATATCTATCTATCTCCTATCTATCTCCTATCTATCATCTCATATCTATCTATCTCCTATCTATCTATCTCCTATCTATCCATCTATCTATCTATCTATCTATCTATCTATCTATCTATCTATCTATCTATCTATCTCCTATCTATCTATCTATCTATCTATCTATCTCCTATCTATCTATCTCCTATCTATCTATCTATCTATCTCCTATCTATCTATCTATCTATCTATCTATCTATCTATCTATCTATCTATCTATCTCCTATCTATCTATCTCCTATCTATCTATCTATCTATCTATCTATCTATCTCCTATCTATCTATCTCCTATCTATCTATCTATCTCCTATCTATCTATCTATCTATCTATCTATCTATCTATCTATCTATCTATCTATCTATCTATCTATCCATCCATCTATCTATCTATCTATCTATGTATATATCTATCTCATATCTATCTCACATCTATGTATCTATATATCTATCTCTCATATCTATCTATCTATCTATCTATCTATCTATCTATCTATCTATCTCATATCTATCTCATATCTGTCCATCTATGTATCTATCTATCTATCTCATATCTATCTCACATCTATGTATCTATCTATCTATCTATCTATCTATCTATCTATCTATCTATCCATATATCTATCTCCTATCTATCTATCTATCTATCTATCTATCTATCTATCTATCTATCTATCTATCTATCTATCCATCTCCTATCTATCTATCTATCTATCTATCTATCTATCTATCTATCTATCTATCTCCTATCTATCTATCCATATATCTATCTCCTATCTATCTATCTATCTATCTATCTATCTATCTATCTATCTATCTATCTATCTATCTCTCTCATATCTATCTATCTATCTATCTATCTATCCATCTCCAATTTTTCTCATATCTATCTATCTCATATCTATCTATCTATCTATCTATCTATCTATCTATCTATCTATCTATCTATCTATCTATCTATCTCCTATCTATCTATCCATATATCCATCTCCTATCTGTCTATCTATCTTATATCTATCTATCTATCTCATATCTATCTATCTATGTATATATCTATCTCACATCTATGTATCTATCTATCTATCTAATTATCCATCCCCTGTCTATATATCTATCTATCTATCTATCCATCTCCAATTTTCTCATATCTATCTATCTCATATCTATCTATCTATCTCCTATCTATCTATCTATCTATCTATCTATCTATCTATCTATCTATCTATCTATCTCATATCTATCTCACATCTATCTATCTATCTATCTATCTAATTATCCATCCCCTATCTATATATCTATCTATCCATCTCCAATTTTTCTCATATCTATCTATCTCATATCTGTCCTATCTATCTATCTATCTATCTATCTATCTATCTATCTATCTATCTATCTATCTATCTATCTATCTATCTATCTATCTATCCATCTCCTATCTATCTATCTATCTATCTATCTATCTCCTATCTATCTATCTATCTATCTATCCATCTCCTATCTATCTATCTATCTATCTATCTATCTATCTATCTATCTATCTATCTCATATCTATCTATCTATCTAGGAGTCCGCTGTCCTGTTTGTATGTCTATGCAGTTTGTTCGGCAGTTACTTTCGGTGTATTGACATATTTTCAAACTATTACACATTTATTTTTCTGCCGATGATGTGGGAGTCTATATACTGACTATATACTGACTATATACTGACTATATACTGACTATATACTGACTATATACTGACTATATACTGATTATATACTGACTATATACTGACTATATACTGACTATATACTGATTATATACTGACTATATACTGATTATATACTGACTATATACTGACTATATACTGACTATATACTGACTATATACTGATTATATACTGACTATATACTGACTATATACTGACTATATACTGATTATATACTGACTATATACTGACTATATACTGACTATATACTGATTATATACTGATTATATACTGACTATATACTGACTATATACTGACTATATACTGATTATATACTGATTATATACTGACTATATACTGACTATATACTGATTATATACTGATTATATACTGACTATATACTGACTATATACTGACTATATACTGATTATATACTGATTATATACTGACTATATACTGACTATATACTGATTATATACTGACTATATACTGACTATATACTGACTATATACTGATTATATACTGATTATATACTGACTATATACTGACTATATACTGATTATATACTGATTATATACTGACTATATACTGACTATATACTGACTATATACTGATTATATACTGACTATATACTGACTATATACTGATTATATACTGACTATATACCGACTATATACTGACTATATACTGACTATATACCGACTATATACCGACTATTTACCGACTATATACCGATTCTATTCAGCCCCAGTAACAGGTGTAATGACTCGCTGCATACACCGCCATTATTTTCTGTCATATTCATAAAGCTGTCAGTATCAGTAGGAGGAGACGGAGTGCCGCTGTGATGAGTATTCAGGTGCCGTATTCTCCGCTCCGTCGCGCCATTATCTCCTGTTCCGGGCAGATTTATACTTGGGTCTCGTTGTAAACAAGAGCCTCATATGGCGCAGAGTGTTATGGCAGCAGTATGCAGTCCTAAGCTCTCGCTCACGACCTGAAGGTTGGTGTTCAGGTAGCCAGCTCAAGGTTGTCTCAGCCTCCCATCCTTCCGAGGTTGGTAAAATGAGTACCCAGCTTGCTGGGGGGTAAAGATGACTGGGAAGGTGATGGCAAACCACCCCGCAAAAACAGTCTGCCACAAAAACTGTCATGATGTGACGTCACCCTGGGAATTGGGAAGGACTCGGTGCACCAGGGGACTTTACCTTTACCTTGTTGTGAACACGACTCCGCAGTCTCGCATATTGCAGAGACACATCCTGTGATCCTGATAGTTCGGTGGAAAGGGCATAACTTGTATGTTCTTCCTTTGTATCTTCTCTTCTATGCTCAGGAGTCCAGTGGGCGGTCTTACCTGCATGTATGCTTATAAAGGGAAGGCTGCCAATCACTGATAGGACCGCCCACTGGACCCCTAAGCTGTGAATAAGCAGAGGTTTAAATGAAGAAAATACAAGATAGGGTGTATTCATTTCAGTGTTCTTTTTAGGGCGCATTTACACGGCTGAAGGTGTTTTACGTGCACCTACTGGCGCCGTGAAAAGGCCTGATGCATATATGCCGAGACCACAATGCCGTGGGGTCTGGGGAGGCATTCCCCCTTCCCTCCCTCTCGCGTCTCACCACCTCTTTCCTCCCCTGTGGCCTTTTGCAATGGGAGGGGGTGGGGCAGGGGCGGAGCTAAGCTCCGGACCCCTCTCCACCCCTTGCCTGCAGCCAGCAATGGGAGGGGCAGAGCTTTGCAACATCTTCGCCCCCTCCCATTGCAAATAGTGGCAAGGAGTGGAGAGGAGAAGAGAAGGGAGAGGGAGTTTAGCAGTCATGCTGGTAAACTCCATCCCACCTCCCTTCTCGGGTAGCTAGCATAGCCTGCCCTAGGAAGCTATGCAGCTGCCACTGCCAGGTGATGGCACCCGGTGCGCTCTGTGCACACCTCACAGGGAGGAAGAGATTGAATGGAGCGCTGGTTTCGCATGCACAGTAGTGCACCAGTTACTCTCACCGGGACTGTGAAGATAGCCAAGCGGCAGCCGCTCGGGGATTTCCGTCAGCCACATTGAAATTGATGGAGTGCTGACTGTGCAGTATGTGCAGCCAGAGCTCCATTCATCCTGACGTCACTACGGGGGGAGAAGCGAGCCCAGCAGTGACCAGAGAGCGGGACACAGGAGTCCTGCTCTGGAGAGCGATGGGGGTCTCAGGGGTAACCCCCCACCAATCACATTATCCCCTATCCTGTGGATGGAGGAGAACTTGGAATTTTGGTACAATACTTTTAATTTTTTTATATTAATAACATCTTGGTTCACCTTTTTTTAGCCTTTTTTTAGGGGGACTTGAACTTGCGATCATTTGCTTGCTTATAACATGTACTGCAATGCTTCAGTATTGCAGTATATGGTATTTCTGCTACATTTAATTAAAATATGCTGTAGACACAATTTAATAGACAAAAATTCATGGCAACCCTGGGAGCCATGACACCTGGATGGCACCCGGTGGAAGGGGGCCGTTTGGGACCCCTGATTGCTGAAGCGGTTAATAATGTTTACAAGTAGAGGCAGGAAGCTCTGTCCGCTGTACAATAGATCACCTCTACAGGTTAAGGCGCTGACAAGCCGCTTCATGAGGAGAGAGAAAAGTGCAGGACCAATAAAGCGAGTAAGTCCTGCGCCTCCTCTTCACTGACTGGCGTAGAGAACGCTTCGAAGTAAACGTGCCGCCATAAATATGCATCAAATAGCCTGATTCTGGACACATGCACATGGACGACTGCCATATCGCTCCGATGCGCTCTGACTAATATCGCACCTGTAATTTGTTAGAAAACTGCATCACTAAATGTGGAAATCGCATGTTGTTACACTAGTGAAAATAGAAAAATCGCATGAAAATGTCGCCTCCACGTGGGGGCGAGGCGATGCTTGTTTGTGGACACAGTCACCCACAAATAGGACACGCAGCGACTTCTCAGTCTTGGACCATTGGTCTAAGAGAAACATCGCTCATGTAGATAAACACATTGAAATCAATATGTTGTTTTCATGCGCAATATTTTACCATAACGCGATTGGTCAGCGATCGCTCCGGGAACGTGAAGATTGCCCACGGGAAACTCCAGCAAAACCAGTTTCTCTTCTGAATTCCCAGCTATATTCTAGAAGTCACTGCACGGTCCAGCCGCGCACTCGGTGGCAGCGCTGTATATCTTGTCCATGATGCCACCGATGGAAGGAAGTCGCCAACCACCTACCTCTGTCCATCCATGTTGGCACACTGCCTGTGACATGCATGCTGCTGCACCGTCTGTCTCCTCTCCTGTGCCCAGATGTGCATACAGCTCATCCTGCCGAAGGATCACTAGATGATTGTTACCAGATATACAACGCTAGAAGAGATATGCAGGGAACAGAAGAGTGCTGATATAATGTGGGCGTGGTCAGGGGTGGTGGGAGGGATTTCTTCTGCCTCCTGAAGTTTCCCTTTAAATGAAAAAAAGAGAACAGCCGCCATACAAGCCCCCTGGGCACGTCAGATGGCAGCGGCGCGGTGCGGGAGTGGCTGATTGAGGTAACCTGCAGGACGCTGCACTTTACTGTGTTCAGTCCTGAGGAAGTTGCAAAAGCTGTAAGCAAGTATTTAGGCCATTAGATGTGCAGCCATTCCGCACACAATAACACGGCTTATTACCTCTCTAGTCTAGAAGTAAGCCGGCATCCCGAGCAGATGAAGAATTTCACCGCAGTCAGCGCTTTTCCCGTAATACACTTTTACAAAGTTTTACAAAGCAGAAAATAAAATGTGCCTTAAAAATCCTGAAAGCAAAGAAATCCGGCGCCCCCCCATCCCCCAACAGAGGTAAGGCAGGAAATACACAGCTGATGGGGGGATTGCAGAAATATTCACACCCCTAAGGGGGACTACCCACTACAGTTTTTTTTCACTGCGAAATTTGCAGCGTTTTTTTTTCTGCAGGGGTCTATGGGACTTGTAATGTTAAAATTGCGATCGCGCAAAATATCGATTACGCTGTAAATTGCGATTTTGCGCGATCGCGATTTAAATATTACAAGTCCCATAGGCCCCTGCAGAAAAAAAAAACGCTGCAAATTTCGCAGTGAAAAAAAACTGTAGTGAGTAGTCACCCTTATATACATAGACCGCTGTATAATATATATATACACTCCTGTGTAGGATAAAAAGAACTGTAGTGGGTAGTCACCCTAAAACCCGCTGCTGTTACTGGGCACTGGTTGCCCGCAGGTAAAGGTTCATAAAACATTCTGTTGATGAATGAATCACATGTGACGTAGAATGAGGAAACGTACGGTGTGACGGCACATTCAGGCCAACGGCATTTTCTGCCTTATGCAGCCGTGATAAAACCAAAGCACTGATTTCAATGGATTTCAGTGGTTTTGTTTTCACTATCGGGATTCTCACCCGTTATTTGTACGGCGGAGAAAAGACAGGGCCTTCCCTACATTTCCCGCATGTAATATTGGGAAAGTATCGGTGGTGGGGGGACTAAGTTTCGTACTGGTTCGCGTATTTGTGGGTATGACCATCTGAAACGGCCCTGAATAAGTATTTGTAGGGACCCAGAACCCCATCCCGTTCCCTCCATAAAGGTCATCTATGTTGGTCCTATGTAGATGCACTCTGCAAACCTGTCCTGTCATATCCATGTGTGTTGCACAGCTGCAGCGCTTGAGGGGTTAACGTCTCTAAAATCCAAGCCTGCCTGTAAATGTATCAGTCTGTCATGTGGTGCGAGTTAGGGGATAAATAGGAGTGATTGAGAGCGGGAAAGGAGTTCCATCTTCTGGAGTATCAGGTCTTCCATCTTGTCTACTGCCTGAGTTCCACCTAAGGGCGCCCACCCAGCAGCGTTTTCGCCGCGTTTACCGCGATTTTTCCGCGTGTTTTTCGCGGCGTTTTCGCGGCTTTTCCATTAATTTCCATTGACTTTCATGGGTGCATTAGGAGAAAAATAAGGACACATATGCAACTGACAGTTCCTATGTTAAAAACGCAAACGCAACGCAAAAAAAACGCCAGTGGACAGGAACACATGTTATCTCTATGCCTGTGCAGGAAAAACGCAAAACGCAAAACGCAGGTAAAAAAACGCCAGTGGGTGGGCGGCCTTACACAGAGCCATATGAAGGCACCTTCACATGGAAGAAGAGGAGAGGTTCCCCGTGTCGCATGAGTTTGGATGTTAGTGGAGTGAGCCCCCAAGAGTAAGAGAGTATGCAATTGTAAGTGACTGCCCCTTTTCAAGGCCAGTGCAGAGGTACTACTTTACTGACTAGTTTTCCCTTAGGGCCTTAAGGAGCCTGGATCCCTGTGTAGAGGTACACCCTTTGATTGACACACCCCTGCGTATTCCAGACTGGGTGGAGGTACTACAAGAGAAAATAATCACTGTTCACACCAGTGCATCTCTGAGCTTGTGAGAGCCATGTGGAGGTACGACGCGTGAAAGCGAACCTTTTGGGCTTATTCAGACAGGCGTGTATCAGCCGGGTTTTCACACCTGGCCGAGATATGTTGTCTCTCCCTGCAAGGGGAGGAGGTGGGCCTGGCCAAGAGCAGTGCACTGAGCTCCCACCCCCTCTCTGCCTATCGCCACTGCTTGCAATGGGAGGGCGGGATGGAGGCGGGGCTAAGTTCACTGCTCTTGGCCAGGCCCACCTCCTCCCCTTGCAAGGAGAGACAGCGTATATCGGCCGGGTGTGTAAACCCGATGGATATACACCTGTCTGAATACGCCCTTTTCCTGCACTGTGAAGTCTATAAGTAAACTGCCTTGTATTCCCTGTTTAAAGTCTTTCTAAAGTAAAGTTTATGCCGCGCTCTAACCGTTCCCAGGGACCCGTGGTACTAAGAAACTGCTTGTGGCTACATTTATTATCTGCCGAGGGTCATACCGGTGTGAAGGAACGGTGGCGTCACCCATGACAACTACAACCCCTGTTATCCTGTGTATTGGGCATTCCCTATCCTAGGGCTGTCCCCGGTGGCCTGCAGTGATCCTCTGGCCTCGGCTGTGTGTGTCCCTTCGGGACGTCTGGTAAGTGCCTCCGTGACAAGCCAGCACTCTACCCTCTCAGCACCCCCCGTATGTCAGGTGACCGGGGTCTCCTTATGGGGAGCTGCATATTCAATCCCCACCCTGTAGAAAGTGAGAATGTAGATGTAGAACTAATATTAACATTTAAATTGTGTAGCATCGGGGGTTACCAAGAACTTGCTTATTGGTACTAGTGTATCTTGTCGACATCGGAAGCTCGGGGCTGATGATACCCCCGTCACACCCCTAGCTTCCAATTGGCTGATGGACTGTCTGGATGTCCTCTACGGATTTATCCCTCTGCAGGGCAGCGGCGCCGCCTGACCCGGCTCACAGAGGCTATAGGCAGCAGAATGCAGCGCGATCAGTGAGCGATGGAGAACCGCGGGGGACGGAGGTGTGAGCTGCCACTGTGCTGTATTTCCCCTGCAGTGCTGTCACTCACCCCGGCGCTCTGCCTTGTCCCGTCGGCGCTCCTGCTCTGAGCTTCTCTGCTGAAGACTGGATCACCTCCACTCCGGTCCCGATAATGCTGTGGACATCTCCTCCAGCCAAGAAACCGCAAGGTAGCAGCGCAGGGAAGCTCCGGCCCCTCTGTGCTCTCCAGCAGAACATCAGCCAATCCACAACTTGGGGGCGTTACCTGTCACTCTGCAGGTCTCCACCCATATTTCTGGTGGAGACATGGTAGACCAGTGCCTTGCTTATTTTCATTAAAGTAGCCCAATTAATGACAGAGTAGGAACATCTACAGATGACACAATTCACGGTAAATGATAAATTCAGCTCTGCTACATCTGTAGTCAATGCAACGCCCACAGAATAAACAATGGCCAAATAGTATTGAAACTGCAGGATGATACGAAATGTACAAGACAATGACAGGAAAAACCATGCGCAGCGCTGCAGAATATGTTGCGAGATAGAGATAAAGATTATTGTAAGACCCAGGATGAGGATGCTGCCCGCTGTGACAGGAGAGAATACTGGGGGCCTGCCAGGCTGATCACGTGTAATGGGGTAGCACAGCTGCGCTCCCCGTTGGCATGTTTCAGTAGCAGAGCCGCCAGTACAGAGGGCCAATGGCTGCTGCGACCTCACTTGTGTAACCATGTTTGGGGGCGGGGCCAAGTAATGACCCCTCCCAACAGTATCTGGCGCTAACCTGTATGGGACAGGGGGACCGGGCACCTGCGCTTAATGGAAGACTGGGCATAAGGATAGAGTCTTTAATGGAACAAGGGTCTCTTCCTGGGAATCAGCTATACAGACACATATGGATAACATACTCGTCTGCAGAGAAGGAATTATACCAAGATGACGGTAAAGAAATAACACGTTTATAACATACTAGCGTACCCGTTGCGCGTTGCTGCGAAGACAGACATACATACATACTACGCTTTTATATATCTAGATGACGGCAGCAGCGACCACTGAGGTTTACCGCTGGGGTATGTCACTCTTATTACTAATGGGGGGAGTGTCACTATTATTACTGCTGTGGGATGTCACTATTATCGCTGGGGTGAAGGTGTCACTATTACCGCTGGGGTAGGTTTACATGTGGCAGAAATGGGCAGGGCTCTTTCAGAATAGACCGGGTGCAGATTTTAACTGCTTTTTAGATGCGGAAATGCTGCAGAATTTTCCACAGAAATCTCCGCTGAGGACATTCTGCAGTATTTCCGCGTCCAAAAAGCAGTCAGAATCTGCACCCGGTCTATTCTGAAACAGCCTTGTCCTTTTTAGAACGACGGGGGTAAAATCATACATTGTGATAAGCCCTGCCCCCTGACGTGTTGGCACTTTGCGATACATAAGTGGGTTTTGGGTTGTAGTTTGGGCACTCGGTCCCTAAAAGGTTCGCCATCACTGGCCAAGTACATGTTTGCCCGCTTCCAACTCCAATGGAGACTGACTGTAAATGGCTGGCGTGCTCTAGTATTTATGGTTCCAAGCTGTACGTGTCATTGCATACAGTCTATCTATCTATCTATCTATCTATCTATCTATCTATCTATCTATCTATCTATCTATCTATCTATCTATCTATCTATCTATCAGGGTTATTGCATACAGTCTGTCTATCTATCTATCTATCTATCTATCTATCTATCAGGGTTATTGCATACAGTCTATCTATCTATCTATCTATCTATCTATCTATCTATCTATCTTTCTATCTATCTATCTATCTATCTATCTGGGTTATTGCATACAGTCTATCTATCTATCTATCTGGGTTATTGCATACAGTCTATCTATCTATCTATCTATCTGGGTTATTGCATACAGTCTGTCTGTCTATCTATCTATCTATCTATCTATCTATCTATCAGGGTTATTGCATACAGTCTATCTATCTATCTATCTATCTATGACATCAGGAAATGAGAGAATGAGATTTTGTAGGCCGCTGCTTCCCCCTTGCGGGCTGAATAAAATAGCCGTTGGGTGGACCATACAATTTATCCGGCTGCTGTGGCTTCTTAGGAAGATATCCTAGTACTTGTTTACCCACTTCCAACTCCAATGGTAATTGGCTGGCGTGCTCTAGTGGTTCCAAGCTGTACGTGTCATAATAGAGCCTTAATGACATCACAATGCAGCTTTATAGAACATGTTGGGGCATGTTCAAGGGCGTCCGATGTTGATGACATCAGTGATGACATCACAATAGCAGGTGGCTTACTTATTCGATCTACGTGGGGGGGGGGCGTAACTTTCGACGACGCTCGCGCGCCATTTATCGTAGGATATTTGTACTATGCCTATAATCTTCCCAGGAGTGTACTCAACAACTTCCCAAAGTTTCATGGCGATCGGATGAATGGTGTAGTAGCGCATAAAGGACAAACAGACACGCACGCAGACAGACATACATTCAATTTTATATATATAGATATATATCCAATACTTTAGTTCCTATAGCAGTCCCTATAGTATTTAACCGCAGTCACTATATACCCGGGTATATGTATATATAAATGTCCCATGCACAATACTTCAGATGTCAGAGACAAGGGGGGTTACATGGATAGGGATTGGAACTATGCACCAATCCCTATCCATGTGACCGGACCACTAATCTCCCTGTGGGCCATCAGTCACCTGACTTTCCACTAGAGCCTGAACTATGCACCAATCCCTATCCATGTGACCGGACCACTAATCTCCCTGTGGGCCGTCGGTCACCTAACCTTCCACTAGTGCCTGAACTATGCACCAATCCCTATCCATGTGACCGGACCACTAATGTCCCTGTGGGCCGTTGGTCACCTGACCTTCCACTAGAGCCTGAACTATGCACCAATCCCTATGCATGTGACCGGACCACTAATCTCCCTGTGGGCCATCGGTCACCTAACCTTCCACTAGTGCCTAAACTATGCACCAATCCCTATCCATGTGACCGGACCACTAATGTCCCTGTGGGCTGTCGGTCACCTAACCTTCCACTAGTGCCTGAACTATGCACCAATCCCTATCCATGTGACCGGACCACTAATCTCCCTGTGGGCCGTTGGTCACCTAACCTTCCACTAGTGCCTGAACTATGCACCAATCCCTATCCATGTGACCGGACCACTAATGTCCCTGTGGGCCGTTGGTCACCTAACCTTCCACTAGTGCCTGAACTATGCACCAATCCCTATGCATGTGACCGGACCACTAATCTCCCTGTGGGCCGTCGGTCACCTAACCTTCCACTAGTGCCTAAACTATGCACCAATCCCTATCCATGTGACCGGACCACTAATGTCCCTGTGGGCCGTTGGTCACCTAACCTTCCACTAGTGCCTGAACTATGCACCAATCCCTATGCATGTGACCGGACCACTAATCTCCCTGTGGGCCGTCGGTCACCTGACCTTCCACTAGTGCCTGAACTATGCACCAATCCCTATCCGTGTGACCGGACCACTAATCTCCCTGTGGGCCATCAGTCACCTGACCTTCCACTAGTGCCTGAACTATGCACCAATCCCTATCCATGTGACCGGACCACTAATCTCCCTGTGGGCCGTCAGTCACCTAACCTTCCACTAGAGCCTGAACTATGCACCAATCCCTATCTATAACACTAACTAACAACTATCATACCAGGGCTATTACTGAGCCACAGAGGCTTCAGACTCCAGCATTGCCAAGCAGGCCGCACCAAGTATGGAGAACTATAACTGAAAGTAGCAATGATGCAGCAGAGCTAATTGTGTGAGTTCTGCTGGGGGAGCTGACAGTAACGCTCCGGTCAGTGCAGAGCTGTTGTAGTACAATGGGATCTCAGCCCCACTGTAGGTATGGCTGAAATCTGCTGCCCACTAGTCTACGGCCGGTCCTTGGCTTGCCGGAGGGAATATTTAGGAAGCTGGGAGTAGCTCCCTTCCTACTTCCCATGCGGTCTCAGGGCTTCTACCCGCCTGCCTTTTTCTTAACGCTGCCATATCGATGTGTTTTTTTCAATGGGACTTTCTAATGTTAAAATGGCATCGCATAAAAATCACAAAACCCCAAACCTGCGATTTTAACATTAGAAAGTCCCATTGAAGAAAACGCAGCGATATCGCAGCATTAAAAAAACCGCTAGTACCTCTTATATACCAGCCCCCATTACATATATGGGGTGTCCTCATTAATCCAAAAGCAGGGGCTAAGAAGAAACCAACTTCCAGTAACCAGGGGGGTGTTGGGAAAGCCCATTATAACACATTAGTTTCCTCTGCTTAGGCTAAGAAGCGGACAGTGGTGAGGGGCGGAAAGGGGGCGGAGCACAGTGCACTGCTCCCGGCCAGGCCCGCCTCCTTCCCTTGCAGAGAGGGGGCAGGAGCTCAGTGCACTGCTCCCGGCCAGGCCCGCCTCCTTCCCTTGCAGAGAGGGGGCGGAGCACAGTGCACTGCTCCTGGCCAGCCCCGCCTCCTTCCCTTGCAGAGAGGGGGCGGGAGCTCAGTGCACTGCTCCCAGCCAGGCCCGCCTCCTCTTCTTGGAGAGAGGGACACCGTATATTGACCAGGTGTGAATAAGCCCTTATAGAGGTTTTATTATGTTTTACCCCTTTTGCACAATATAAGCCCTTTTTTTTCTTACAGAAACCCTTTTTGCGTTCGCCACATTCAGGACCAGAGCAGTTTTCAGTTTCCATCGGCAGAGCTGTATCAGGCTTACCATTTTGAGGTATATACAACTTTTTGGTTACTTTTTTTTGTTTTGCCAAAGCGAGATGAACAGAAGCCGTCTCTTGTTATAGCGGGGGTTTGTGTGGATCTGGGGATACCAATTATACGTAGTTTCTTTTTAGTTTTTATTTTTTCGATTTTTAAAGCCTTGTGTAAGGGGAGAAAAAACATTTTTGTTTTTTCTGTAAAAACATATTGATTCCACAATCAGCAATAACTGCCGCATCTGCAGGGTTAAATGGTGTAGAAGAGCAATTAGATGAGCAAGTCTTCACTTTTTCACTCATTTTCTGGGGAGGAAAAACATGTGACAATCAGGGAGCAAATTTGTTCTCTGATTGGTGGAGGGGGATGATACTATGAAAAAAAAATCATGCCCCCCTCCCCCGGGCCAGGAGGATCACAGAGCTGTCCCGCTGCAGCTGGTTGCCCTTCCCCCTCCTCTGCACACCCACTGAGTACTGACAACTGACCCCACTTCAAACGGCTGCCAAGATTCTTGCTCTCTGATAAACCAAACCTACAGCCTTTTGAAGTAGAACAAGCTCAGTTCATCCAACACTATAGTGTCCTTTTCTTGAAGAAAGAAGTGAGCTCCTCCTAAACTGCTGCGGGGGTTAACCAGCCGGCATCCCCTCGAACCCGACACTCATTCATCTAAATGCGCAGCCGATAATCACACTTTAATATCCACACGGAGAAGTTAATTTCGTGCTCAGACACAATCAATAGCGCACGTGATTTTATGGCGGTACAATCGTTACTAATGGTATTGCTGGCGCTGATCTATAGGAGGATTAGTATCCGCTGTAGGATCTGATTTCCTGTGTATCTACACTGACAGATTGTCTGCAGAGCAGCTCGTGTCTCGGCCCTCAGACTAGTGGACAACGTTCTATAGTATCCGCAGTAACTGTCGTTCATTAATCACTTCACAATTGCTATAATGTGTGTATATATATATATGTGTTGTGCAGTTGTGAGACTTGTACGGAGCCGGCACGGGAGCCGAGGCAGCTGACCGCCACCAGCAACGGACGCTACTGGACTCTGATTGTGGCCGCTTAACACTTTAAATGTCATGGTAATTTGTAACCGCGGCATCTAAGAAGCTAGTCAGATGGCAGCCCCTCCAACTCCCCATTAGCTCAACTGCAATGCAATCATGGGTCGGTATGGCAGTTCAGAACCTAGTTGTTAGGTTGTGCTGGCTGGGATCTGTTGTACTTTGGTTTCTAGCAGCACAGTCCCACAGGTGCAGCATGATTGTGCTGGCTGGGTGCAGTGATCTCCTGCTAGCCAACCCCTCTGGGTCTTTGCTCACATATATACCCAGCTCCTGTCAGTGTCTGTTTGCTGCCCAGAGTGAGCGGTCATGTATCCTTGTCTGTTGCAGCTTGGTGTGAGTTTGTTGGTTCATGTCCGTTTGTACGCTTATTTTCTGTCAGTTTTGTGTCAGTTTGTTCTGCTGAGTTTGTTTGCTGTTTTTGCTCTAGGGTGTCACTTAGGGTCCTCTAGTAGATGTGTCTTGCTAGTATAGGGACTGCAAGACATAAGGAGCCTTGCCGTGGCCTTGCAGCTTAAGTTCATTGGCCAATATACGATCCAATACCCCGTACTTTTATAGCTATAACATCTTCTTATGTGTACAAGTATGCAAGGTGAGTGTTTTGGTCATTTTTCAGTCCCTATGTTTATGTCTGTCCGTCAGTCCAGTCCGCAGTATGCAGTTCTCTGTCCAGTTGGTGTTTCTGTCAGCACGTCAAGTCTGAATTACTGCTTAGGTTCCCTTGTTTATGTTATACCCAGCCTGTTTTGGGCACGTTCATGTGGGCCCTCTATTAATTTGCCCACACAAACGTAACATAAGGCCCCCCCAGTTACAAAAAGAGGTGCATTATGTTATGACATGTTGGTGTATGCTGCTATGTTGGATGGTATGTTGTACAACATGTTGGGGTATGTTGCTATGGGTTGTGTGAACAGTGACAGGTCCAGTGTCTGTGCAGGTGGTCAGACATCAGGTGTGGATAGTCCTGTTCTGAGGATGTAGTATGTGAACAGTGAAAGGTCCAGTGTCTGTGCAGGTGGCCAGACATCAGGTGTGGATAGTCCTGTTCTGAGGATGTAGTATGTGAACAGTGACAGGTCCAGTGTCCGTACAGGTGGCCAGACATCAGGTGTGGATAGTCCTGTTCTGAGGATGTAGTATGTGAACAGTGACAGGTCCGGTGTCTGTGCAGGTGGCCAGACATCAGGTGTGGATAGTCCTGTTCTGAGGATGTAGTATGTGAACAGTGACAGGTCCAGTGTCCGTACAGGTGGCCAGACATCAGGTGTGGATAGTCCTGTTCTGAGGATGTAGTATGTGAACAGTGACAGGTCCAGTGTCTGTGCAGGTGGCCAGACATCAGGTGTGGATAGTCCTGTTCTGAGGATGTAGTATGTGAGCAGTGACAGGTCCAGTGTCTGTGCAGGTGGCCAGACATCAGGTGGGGATAGTCCTGTTCTGAGGATGTATGTGAACAGGTAGAGGTCCAGTGTCTGTACAGGTGGCCAGACATCAGGTGTGGATAGTCCTGTTCTGGGGATTTTGTGTGTGAACAGTGACAGGTCCAGTGTCTGTACAGGTGGCCAGACATCAGGTGTGGATAGTCCTGTTCTGAGGATGTAGTATGTGAACAGTGACAGGTCCAGTGTCTGTGCTGGTGGCCAGACATCAGGTGTGGATAGTCCTGTTCTGAGGATGTAGTATGTGAACAGTGACAGGTCCAGTGTCTGTGCAGGTGGCCAGACATCAGGTGTGGATAGTCCTGTTCTGAGGATGTTGTGTATGTGAACAGGTACAGGTCCAGTGTCTGTGCAGGTGGCCAGACATCAGGTGTGGATAGTCCTGTTCTGAGGATGTTGTATGTGAACAGTGACAGGTCCAGTGTCTGTGCTGGTGGCCAGACATCAGGTGTGGATAGTCCTGTTATGAGGATGTTGTGTGTGAACAGTGACAGGTCCAGTGTCTGTGCAGGTGGCCAGACATCAGGTGTGGATAGTCCTGTTCTGAGGATGTGTGTGAACAGTGACAGGTCCAGTGTCTGTGCTGGTGGCCAGACATCAGGTGTGGATAGTCCTGTTCTGAGGATGTAGTATGTGAACAGTGACAGGTCCAGTGTCTGTGCAGGTGGCCAGACATCAGGTGTGGATAGTCCTGTTCTGAGGATGTAGTATGTGAACAGTGACAGGTCCAGTGTCTGTGCTGGTGGCCAGACATCAGGTGTGGATAGTCCTGATCGGAGGATGTATGTGAACAGTGACAGGTCCAGTGTCTGTGCAGGTGGCCAGACATCAGGTGTGGATAGTCCTGTTCTGAGGATGTTGTGTGTGAACAGGTACAGGTCCAGTGTCTCTGCAGGTGGCCAGACATCAGGTGTGGATAGTCCTGTTCTGAGGATGTAGTATGTGAACAGTGACAGGTCCAGTGTCTGTACAGGTGGCCAGGCATCAGGTGGGGATAGTCCTGTTCTGAGGATGTAGTATGTGAACAGTGACAGGTCCAGTGTATGTGCAGGTGGCCAGACATCAGGTGTGGATAGTCCTGTTCTGAGGATGTAGTATGTGAACAGTGGCAGGTCCAGTGTCTGTACAGGTGGCCAGACATCAGGTGGGGATAGTCCTGTTCTGAGGATGTAGTGTGAACAGTGACAGGTCCAGTGTCTGTACAGGTGGCCAGACATCAGGTGTGGATTGTCCTGTTCTGAGGATGTAGTATGTGAACAGTGGCAGGTCCAGTGTCTGTACAGGTGGCCAGACATCAGGTGTGGATAGTCCTGTTCTGAGGATGTAGTATGTGAACAGTGACAGGTCCAGTGTCTGTCCAGCTGGCCAGACATCAGGTGTGGATAGTCCTGTTCTGAGGATGGTGTATGTGAACAGTGACAGGTCCAGTGTCTGTGCAGGTGGCCAGACATCAGGTGTGGATAGTCCTGTTCTATGGATGTAGTATGTGAACAGTGACAGGTCCAGTGTCTGTACAGGTGGCCAGACATCAGGTGTGGATAGTCCAGTTCTGAGGATGCAGTATGTGAACAGTGACAGGTCCAGTGTCTGTGCTGGTGGCCAGACATCAGGTGTGGATAGTCCTGTTCTGAGGATGTTGTGTATGTGAACAGTGACAGGTCCGGTGTCTGTACAGGTGGCCAGACATCAGGTATGGATAGTCCTGTTCTGAGGATGTTGTATGTGAACAGTGACAGGTCCAGTGTCTGTGCAGGTGGCCAGACATCAGGTGTGGATAGTCCTGTTCTGGGGATGTTGTGTGTGAACAGGTACAGGTCCAGTGTCTGTGCAGGTGGCCAGACATCAGGTGTGGATAGTCCTCTTCTGAGGATGTAGTATGTGAACAGGTACAGGTCCAGTGTCTGTGCAGGTGGCCAGACATCAGGTGTGGATAGTCCTCTTCTGAGGATGTGTGTGAACAGTGACAGGTCCAGTGTCTGTGCAGGTGGCCAGACATCAGGTGTGGATAGTCCTATTCTGAGGATGTATGTGAACAGGTACAGGTCCAGTGTCTGTGCAGGTGGCCAGACATCAGGTGTGGATAGTCCTATTCTGAGGATGTAGAATGTGAATAGTGACAGGTCCGGTGTCTGTGCAGGTGGCCAGACATCAGGTGTGGATAGTCCTGTACAGAGGATGTAGTGTGTGAACAGGTACAGGTCCAGTGTCTGTGCAGGTGGCCAGACATCAGGTGTGGATAGTCCTGTTCTGGGGATGTAGTAGGTGAACAGTGACAGGTGCAGTGTGTGTGCAGGTGGCCAGACATCAGGTGTGGATAGTCCTCTTCTGAGGATGTAGTAGGTGAACAGTGACAGGTGCAGTGTCTGTGCAGGTGGCCAGACATCAGGTGTGGATAGTCCTGTTCTGAGGATGTTGTATGTGAACAGTGACAGGTCCAGTGTCTGTGCAGGTGGCCAGACATCAGGTGTGGATAGTCCTGTTCTGAGGATGTTGTATGTGAACAGTGACAGGTCCAGTGTCTGTGCAGGTGGCCAGACATCAGGTGTGGATAGTCCTGTTCTGAGGATGTGTGTGAACAGTGACAGGTCCAGTGTCTGTGCAGGTGGCCAGACATCAGGTGTGGATAGTCATGTTCTGAGGATGTATGTGAACAGTGACAGGTCCAGTGTCTGTACAGGTGGCCAGTCATCAGGTGTGGATAGTCCTGTTCTGAGGATGTAGTATGTGAACAGTGACAGGTCCAGTGTCTGTACAGGTGGCCAGACATCAGGTGTGGATAGTCCTGTTCTGAGGATGTATGTGACCAGTGACAGGTCCGGTGTCTGTGCAGGTGGCCAGACATCAGGTGTGGATAGTCCTGTTCTGAGGATGTAGTATGTGAACAGTGACAGGTCCAGTGTCTGTACAGGTGGCCAGACATCAGGTGTGGATAGTCCTGTTCTGAGGATGTTGTATGTGAACAGTGACAGGTCCAGTGTCTGTGCAGGTGGCCAGACATCAGGTGTGGATAGTCCTGTTCTGAGGATGTAGTGTGTGAACAGTGACAGGTCCAGTGTCTGTGCAGGTGGCCAGACATCAGGTGTGGATAGTCCTGTTCTGAGGATGTAGTATGTGAACAGTGACAGGTCCAGTGTCTGTACAGGTGGCCAGACATCAGGTGTGGATAGTCCTGTTCTGAGGATGTAGTATGTGAACAGGTACAGGTCCAGTGTCTGTGCCGGTGGCCAGACATCAGGTGTGGATAGTCCTGTTCTGAGGATGTTGTATGTCATGTTGGCATTATGCTATGTTGTGTTAGTGACACATCCATGTTGCTGTCAGTCATGGTTTGTATGTATTCTGCCATATGTCTGTACCACCCGTCCATTGGTTGTTGGATGCCCGATTTCTTGATCTGTATGTCTACCCGTCTGTTGGTAGGCGGACACCTGATCCGTATCCTGTCCCCTAGTCCATTAGTAGGCAGATGTTAGGGCTTTGTTTGGTCCGTTGTGCCTGTCTTGTTTTTGTTTTGTTGTCAGTTTCTACCTGGTTCCATGTATCACCCTCTCAGGGATAGCAGGCCTAAGGTTCCTGCGCAGGGTCGCCTTTATGGAGGCGATCACCTCACCTACTAGGTAGGGACCTGTCATCCTCCCGGCAGCCTAGGGCCAGTCTCCCTGCCTGTGTTTTGAGTTCCAGCTCTGTCCATTACCTGTCCTGTGTTATGCTGTCTGAATTCTGTCCTGGTGTTCGTACTGCGGCGAGGTGCGCCCAGCGGACGTAATTTGCTGTTCTCCCCCCCTTTTGTATGTACCTGTGTTTTTGGCCTTCTGCTGTATGTCCCGTAATAGGTCCGTAAGGATATGTCCTATGGGTCGTTATGTCAGTAGGAGGGCTGCCATGTTGTCCCCTCTGGACTGCTGCACTGTTCCTGGCAGGCTCCTGTGACTGTAGCCGCTTGTGTAAGGCGCGGTGGTCCTTCTTTTAGGTGCACTATTTCTTCCTCTCTCCCATTTTGCCATCTTTGCCTTGGTGTCAGGACCTTTATAGATAAATCCTGCACACGGGCGCGGTTTGGAGGAGTTGCATAATTGTTTTTTTTATGCTCAAGAGGTCCAGGAGCACCTTTTTTAAAGGGAAGGTACTGTTAGGTTGTGCTTAGCGCCATTTTCTAGCCAATAGACATGCGGGGAAGGCATTACCACTTCCTGCTGTGATGTGCCAGCCCTGTCCCACCCCCCTGCAGTGAGTGGCTGGCGAGATCAGGTGACCGCCGAGTACTTAAACTGGTCCCGCCCACGGCTCGCCTCAGACGCATGCTGGCAGAGGTTAGGGAAACTGCTGCTGCTCATTCAGGGATAGTGTTAGCGTAGGTCCTGTCTTCAAGAACCCCAACGGTCCTTCTCAAGGCTACTCCTCATAGTGTGCATTACTGTTGTGGCTGGCTGGAAGTTGTAGTGCATCCATTTTTGTATTACGCATCTAGGCCTGTTCCCAGCCTTTCAGTAATAGCGTTCTCAGCCTGCAGTGCCGTACAACCAGCTCTCACCATGAAACTGCTCTCTAATATTTCCCAGCCTACAGCAAACGACTCCAGTTATACCGTTCTGTGTCTGCAGTGCATTAGACAGCGGTCTCACCACTAAACAGTACTGTAATATTACCGGGGCCACTGCAGACTATTTCAGCTCTGCCGCTGTGCAGAGCGTCTCACAATACCCTTTCCTTGGTGGGGTTGAGATAGCCACAGTTACCAGCACTATCCACTGGCTTTAGAGTCTTCTCCCACTCCACACAGCCTCTATTATCTACAAGTCTCTGCGAGAGGTAAATTACCCCTAGGTATCAGCGCAAGACAACGTCACAGCATAGAGCCTCCGCTATCTACAAGTCTCTGTGTGCGGTGAATTAAGCTACAGTTGTCAGTGCTGTACGGTGGGGTCATTTATTTGGGCCCTGCTCTATTCTAAATCCACCATGATGAGGAGTAGGGGTAAGGGTCGTGGACGCGGACGTCCAAGTGAGGGTGTGGGCACAGGCTGAGTTCCTGATCATGTTGAATCACAGCCGGCTGCTGCGGGATTAGGAGAGAGGCAAGTTTCTGGGGTCCCCAGCTTCTTATCACAATTTACGGGTCTGCGTGGTAGACCTTTATTACAAACAGAGCCGTGTGAGCAGGTCCTGTCGTGGATGGCAGAAAACGCGTCCAGCAATGTCTCGACCACCCAGTCTTCTACGCAGTCCACTACTCCCGGCCTAGGGACTGCAACTCTGAGTCCTCTGGCTGCTCCTCCTTCCTTCCAGCCTCCTCACTCCATGAAAATGACATATTCTGACAGGCAGACTCCCAGGAGCTGTTCTCGGGTCCCTGCCATCAGTGGGAAAAACTGGTTCCTCTCTCACCGGAGGAGTTTGTCGTGACCGATGCCCAACCTTTGGAAAGTTTGCGGAGTCCGGGCGATGAGGCTGGGGACTTCCGCCAAATGTCTCAAGAGCTTTTGTGGGTGAGGAGGATGATGATGATGAGACACAGTTGTCGGTCAGTGAGGTAGTAGTAAGGGCAGTAAGTTGGAGAGAAGAGCGCACAGAGGATTCAGAGGAAGAGCCGCTGGACGATGAGGTGACTGACTCCACCTGGTGTGATAAGCCAACTGAGGACAAGGCTTCACAGGGGGAGGCAAGTGCAGCAGCAGGACAGGTTGGAAGAGGCAGTGGGGTGGCCAGGGGTAGAGGCTGGGCCAGAGCAAAGAATCCCCCAACTGTTTCCCAAAGCACCACCTCGGGCAAGCCTCCGTGCAGAGGGCTAGGTGTTCAAAGGTGTGGCAGTTTTTCACTGAGAGTGCAGACGACCGACGAACTGTGGTGTGCAAGGTTTGTCACACCAAGATCAGCCGTGGAGCCACCACCACCAGCCTCACCACCACCAGCATGCGCAGGCATATGATGGCCAAGCACCCCACAAGGTGGGACGAAGGCCGTTCACTGCCTCCGGGTCACACCACTGCCTCTTCCCCTGTGCCCCAACCTGCCACACAGATCCAATCCCCCTCCCAGGAAGCAGGCACGAGCGCCTCCCAGCCTGCACCCACACCCTCACCTCCGCTGTCCTCAACCCCATCCAGCAATGTCTCACAGCACAGCGTTCAGCTGTCGCTAACACAAGCGTTGGAGCGAAAGCGCTAACAAGCTGCCACCCACTCGCACACACAAGCTTTAAACGTGCACATTGCCAAATTAATCAGCCTGGAGATGCTGCCATACAGGCTTGTGGAAACGGAGGCTTTCAAAAACATGATGGTGGCCCCGTGCTACTCGGTCTCCAGTCGCCACTATTTTTCCCAATGTGCCGTCCCAGCCCTGCACCAGCACGTCTCCCGCAACATCAATCGTGCCCTCACCAACGTGGTTACTGGGAAGGTCCACTTAACCACAGACACGTGGGCAAGTACTGGCGGGCAGGGCCACTATATCTCCCTGATGGCACATTGGGTGAATTTGGTGGAGGCTGGGACTGAGTCAGAGCCTGGGACCACTTACTTCCCACCCACACCCAAAATAGCGGGTCCTACCTCGGTGCTGGTATCTGCGGCGTTTTATGCCACCTCCTCCAAACCCTCCCCCTTCTCCTCCTCTGCCACCTCTACTTCTCAATTAAGAAGTGTGAGCATGTCGCCAGCAGTTGGTGTCGCCCGGCGCGGCAGCACAGCGGTGGGCAAGCATCAGCAGGCCATGCTGAAACTAATCAGCTTAGGAGAGAAGAGGCACACGGCCCACGAACTGTTGCAGGGTCTGACAGAGCAGAACAACCTCTGGCTTTCGCCGCTGAGCCTCCAACGGGGCATGGTCGAGTGTGATAACGCCCGTAACCTGGTGGCGGCTCTGCAGCTCGGCAGCCTCACGCACGTGCCATGCCTGGCCCACGTCTTCAATCTGGTGGTTCAGCGGTTTCTGAAAAACTACCCCCACTTGTGTGACCTGCTCGGCAAGGTGTGCCGCGTCTGCGCACATTTCCGTAAGTCCACCACGGACGCTGCCACCCTGAGGACCCTGCAACATTTTCTGCCAGAGCACCGACTGCTGTGCGATGTGCCCACACGCTGGAATTCTACACTGCACATGTTGGCCAGGCTGTACGAGCAGTGTAGAGCAATAGTGGAATACCAACTGCCACATGGGTGTCGAAGTGGTAGTCCACCTCCCCAATTCTTTACAGAGGAGTGGGCATGGATGGCAGATATCTGCCAGGTCCTCGGAAACTTTGAGGAGTCTACCCAGATGGTGAGGGGCGATGCGGCCATCATTAGCATTACCATCCCGCTGCTTTGCCTGCTGAGAAGTTCGCTGCACAGCATAAATGCCAACGCTTTGCGGTTGGAACAGGAGACAGGGGATGACAGTATGTCGCTTGGTAGCCAGACCACCCTCATGTCTATATTTCAGCGCGTTTTGGAGGAGCAGGAGGAGGAGGGGGAAGAGACAGCTGGGCACACTGCAGAGGGTATCCATGCTGCTTGCCTCTCATCTGTTCAGCGTGTATGGGCTGAAGAGGAGGAGGAGGAGGATCCTGAAAATCATCTTTCTAATGAGGACAGCGATGTGTTGCGTACAGGTGCCCTGGCACACATGGCTGACTTCATGTTAGGATGCCTTTCTCGTGACCCTCGCGTTAGACACATTCTGGCCAACACGGATTACTGGGTGTACACCCTGCTTGACCCACGGTATAAGGAGAACCTTTCCACTCTCATTCCCGAAGAGGAAAGGGGTACGAGAGTGATGCAATACTACAGGGCCCTGGGGGAAAAAGTGATGCTAAACTTCCCATCCGACAGCGCTAGTGGCAGAAGACGCAGTTCCGAGGGCCAAGTAGCAGGGGAGGAGCGGGGATCAGGCAGCATGTCCTGCGCAGGCAGGGGAACACTCTCCAAGGCTCCCCAGCAAGACTGTGTCACCACTCCCCAGTCAAGGCTGAGTCGGAGGGAGCACAAAAGGCTCTGCTTATAATTTTTTTTACAATTTTTCAAAGTTTCAAAAGTATTGATACTTTAGCAGACACAAATTTTTTTTCACAGGGCTGCCTCCAGGCTCTGTTACAAATTAAGTAACAGCGAGCTGTATCTTTAAAAAATGTTTATGGGTTTCACCTGCCCTCGAGGTTGAGCAATTTTTCAGGGGTACAATTGTACTCTTGGTACGCTAATTTTTCTGACCCTCACCTATACGGTTATCTAACTAATTTTTCCAGCCTTCGCCTACACTCATGGTACACCAATGTTTCAGGGGTCTGCCTATACTCTTGCTACAGAAATGTTACAGGGGTCTGCCTATACTTCTGCTACAGAAATGTTACTGGGGTCCGCCTATACTTCTGCTACAGAAATGTTACTGGGGTCTGCCTATACTTCTGCTACAGAAATATTACTGGGGTCTGCCTATACTTCTGCTACAGAAATGTTACAGGGGTCTGCCTATACTTCTGCTACAGAAATGTTACTGGGGTCTGCCTATACTTCTGCTACAGAAATGTTACTGGGGTCCGCCTATACTCTTACTACAGAAATGTTACTGGGATCTGCCTATGCTGTGGGTGTACAAAGACTTCCCATAGCGGTGTTTTACCTATCTGGTACAAATACACTGACTAACTAGGGTAGAAATGAGGGCCGTGGTCCTTGGGGAAGAGGGGGGGGGGAGGACTCTGCCATGTTTGAGCACTCTGATTTCTTCCTGTGCAATACCATCTTTGTGCACAGATAGCATAGGCGAGCCCAAGGAACTCAAAGACTTCCCATTGCGGTGTTGAGCCATCTGACACCTACACAGAATGAATAGTGTGTGGACACATAGATTTCCGATTGCTATGTAACTCGCAGCACCTTGGGTCACACAAGGTGGAGGCTGGGACAGAGCCTGACCCAGGGCCCGTTCACATGCTTCCCACACAGACTACAGCGGGTCCTGGCCATGGTTTCTTGGCCTTGTTATGCCACCTCCTCCTCCTGCTTGGGGTCATGGGATCAGCGCTGGGCATCACGTATTTTCTCCCATGTTACCACAGTTATCTGAGGCACTGGTTTGGGCCAAACAAGAGGAGCGTTACTGCATTAATGAGACGTTCACAGCTGTACTAGCATCGGAGTCCGCTTTATGCCCACGATTGCTGAGGGTGTGGGCAGAGGCCGAGGTCCTCAGCGGAGTGAAAGTCTGCCATGTTTGGGCACTGTAATTGCTTCATGTTTAGTACTGTCTTTGGGTTACTTTGGCTCACCTATGCTGTGAGTGCACAAAGACTTCCCATAGCGGTGTTTCACCTGTCTGGCACAAATACACTGACTGACTAGGGCAGAAATGTGGGCCGAGGTCCTTGGCGGGGTGAAACTTTGCCATGTTTGGGCACTCTGATTTCTTCTTGTGTAATACCCTCTTTGTGCACTGACAGCATAGGCTAGGCCAAGGATCTCAAAGACTTCCCATTGCGGTGTTGAGCTGTCTGACACCTACACAGAATGAATTGTGTGGGGACACATGGATTTCCCATTGGTATGTAACTCGCGGCACCTTGGGTCACACAAGGTGGAGGCTGGGACAGAGCCTGACCCTGGGCCCGCTCACGTGCTTCCCACACAGAGTATTGCTGCATTGTGGAGATGTGTAGAAGTGCTGGCACCTGAGTCCCCTTTATGCCCACGTTTGCGGCTCCTGACAAAGAGGGTCGCTGCCTGGCCCTGCCAACCCTCTGCAGTGTGTGCCTCTGGTTCCTCCTCATGGCTGACGCACTTATAAATACACATGAGGGTGGTGTGGCTATGAAGTGAGCGTGTGGCATGAGGGCAGCTTAACGCTGCGCTGGGAAACTTTTGTGTGCGCTGTGCGTGCAGGGTCGTGTGGGGGGGTTGGTCAGCAATGCCAGCATGTAACCCAGGAGAAGAGGCAGCGGTGTCACCCACAGGCAGTGATTGTGCTTGGTTGGAGGTAGTGTGGTGCTTAGCTAAGGTGTGCCTTGCTAATGAGGTTTGTCCGAAGTGAAAATTGTTAGGGGGGTGACGCCAGAATCTTGACCCCATTTTGGGAGCCTCAGATGCTGCCGATGCCCTTTCCTATCCGTTTCTGTGGTGTTTCCATGACTTTCTGAGGTTTTCCAGTGTTTCACAAGTCATGACCTAGGAGCAGCATCGGTCCCATACAAAAATGCTCGAGTTGCCCATTGACTTCAATGGGGTTCGTTACTCGAAATGAACTCTCGAGCATCGCGGAAAGTTCGACTCGAGCAACGAGCACCCGAGCATTTTGGTGCTCGCTCATCTCTAACCAGCATGCTTCATATCGCTATATACAGGAGGATGTATAACTTATACCAGCTATACATATGTAATTATATAGAGGATATACCCAGGTTATACCAGCATGTTACATATAACTATATACAGGAGATACCCAGGTTATACCAGCATGCTTCATATCACTATACACAGGAGATACCCAGGTTATATGAGCATGCTCCATATCACTAAATACAGGAGTTGTATCACTTATACCAGCTGTACACATATAATTATATAGAGGATATACCCAGGTTATACCAGCATGCTCCATATCACTATATACAGGAGATGTATAACTTATGCCAGCTGTACATATATAATTATATACAAGGGATACCCAGGTTATACCAGCATGCTCCATATCACTATATACAGGAGATGTATAACTTATACCAGCTGTACATATATAATTATATACAGGAGATCCCCAGGTTATACCAGCATGCTCCATATCCCTATATACAGGAGATGTATAACTTATACCAGCTGTACATATATAATTATATACAAGGGATCCCCAGGTTATACCAGCATGTTCCATATCACTGTATACAGAAGATGTATAACTTATACCAGCTGTGCATATATAATTATATACAAGGGATACCTAGGTTATACCAGCATGCTCCATATCACTATATACAGGATGTATAACTTATATTAGCTGTACATATATAATTACATACAGGAGATACCCAGGTTATACCAGCATGCTCCATATCACTATATACAGGATGTATAACTTATACCAGCTGTACATATATAATTATATACAGGCGATACCCAGGTTATACCAACCTGCTCCATATCACTATATACAGGAGTTATATAACTTATACCAGCTATACATAGATAATTATATAGAGGATATACCCAGGTTATACCAGCATGCTCCATATCACTATATACAGGAGATGTATAAAGTCTACCAGCTGTACATATATACTTATATACAGGAGATACCCAGGTTATACTAGCATGGTTTATTACTTTATACAGGATGTATAACTTATACCAGCTGTACATATATAATTATATACAGGAGATACCCAGGTTATACGAGTATGCTCCATATCACTATATACAGGAGATGTGTAACTTATACCAGCTATACATATATAATTATATAGAGGAGATACCCAGGTTATACCAGCATGCTTCTTATCACTATATACAGGAGATACCCAGATTATGCCAGCATGCTCCATATCACTATATACAGGAGATACCCAGGTTATACGAGCATGCTCCATATCACTATATACAGGAGATGTGTAACTTATACCAGCTATACATATATAATTATATAGAGGAGATACCCAGGTTATACCAGCATGCTCCATATCACTATATACAGGAGATGTGTAACTTATACCAGCTATACATATATAATTATATAGAGGAGATACCCAGGTTATACCAGCATGCTTCTTATCACTATATACAGGAGATACCCAGATTATACCAGCATGCTCCATATCACTATATACAGGAGATGTATAACTTATGCCAGCTGTACATATATAATTATATACAAGGGATACCCAGGTTATACCAGCATGCTCCATATCACTATATACAGGAGATGCATAACTTATACCAGCTGTACATATATAATTATATACAGGAGATCCCCAGGTTATACCAGCATGCTCCATATCCCTATATACAGGAGATGTATAACTTATACCAGCTGTACATATATAATTATATACAAGGGATACCCAGGTTATACCAGCATGTTCCATATCACTGTATACAGAAGATGTATAACTTATACCAGCTGTGCATATATAATTATATACAAGGGATACCTAGGTTATACCAGCATGCTCCATATCACTATATACAGGATGTATAACTTATATTAGCTGTACATATATAATTACATACAGGAGATACCCAGGTTATACCAGCATGCTCCATATCACTATATACAGGAGATGTATAACTTATACCAGCTGTATATATATAATTATATACAGGAGATACCCAGTTTATACCAGCATGCTCCATATCACTATATACAGGATGTATAACTTATACCAGCTGTACATATATAATTATATACAGGCGATACCCAGGTTATACCAACCTGTTTCATATCACTATATACAGGAGTTATATAACTTATACCAGCTATACATAGATAATTATATAGAGGATATACCCAGGTTATACCAGCATGCTCCATATCACTATATACAGGAGATGTATAAAGTCTACCAGCTGTACATATATATTTATATACAGGAGATACCCAGGTTATACTAGCATGGTCTATTACTTTATACAGGATGTATAACTTATACCAGTTGTACATATATAATTATATACAGGAGATACCCAGGTTATACAAGCATGCTCCATATCACTATATACAGGAGATGTGTAACTTATACCAGCTATACATATATAATTATATAGAGGAGATACCCAGGTTATACCAGCATGCTCCATATCACTATATACAGGAGATGTGTAACTTATACCAGCTATACATATATAATTATATAGAGGAGATACCCAGGTTATACCAGCATGCTTCTTATCACTATATACAGGAGATACCCAGATTATACCAGCATGCTCCATATCACTAAATACAGGAGATATATAACTAATGCCAGCTGTACACATATAATTATATACAGGATATACCCAGGTTATACTAGCATGCTCCATATCACTATATACAGGAGATGTATAACTAATGCCAGCTATATAAATATAATTAAATACAGGAAATACCCAGGTTATACCAGCATGCTCCATATTACTATATACAGAAGATATATAACATACTGGCTGTACATATAGAATTATATAGAGCAGATCCCCAGGTTCTACCAGCATACTCCATATCACTATATACAGGAGATACCTAGGTTATACCAGCATGCTCCATATCACTATATACAGGAGTTGTATCACTTATACCAGCTGTACATATATAGTTATATACAGGATATACCCAGGTTGTACCAGCATGGTCCATATCACTATAAACAGGGAGATGTATAACCTATACCAGCTGTACATATATAATTATATACAGGGGATACCCAGGTTATACCACCATGCTCCATATCATTATATTCAGGATGTATAACTTATACCAGCTGTACATATATAATTATATACAGGAGATACCCAGGTTATACCAGCATGCTCCATATCACTATATACAGGAGATATATAACTTATACCAGCTGTACATATATAATTATATACAGGAGATACCCAGGTTATACCAGCATGCTCCATATCCCTATATACAGGAGATGTATAACTTTTACCAGCTGTATAAATATAATTATATACAGGAGATACCCAGGTTATACCAGCATGCTCCATATCACTATATATACAGGAGATGTATGACTTATACCAGCTGTACATATATAATTATATACAGGAGATCCCCAGGTTATACCAGCATGCTCCATATCACTATATACAGAAGATGTATAACATACCGGCTGTACATATAGAATTATATAGAGGAGATCCCCAGGTTCTACCAGCATACTCCATATCACTATATACAGGAGTTGTATCACTTATACCAGCTGTACATATATAATTATATACAGGAGATACCCAGGTTATACCAGCATGCTCCATATCACTATATACAGGGAGATGTATAACTTATACCAGCTGTACATATATAATTATATACAGGAGATACCCAGGTTATACCAGCATGCTGCATATCACTATATACAGGTTATCTAGTGGGTGGTGTATCTGCCGGCCCTCTTGTATCACTATATCAGTATATGGCCACTTTCTGTGACTCTTTTCCTCAGTGCATTTGATACATCGCTCATTACCACGGACAGCGATCCAAGGCAGATCGGATCATGTGAGAGCGGCCTCAGTGATGGGAGGTCTGCGGGATCTACATACAGGATAATACAGTAATATGAGGATTGATTAGACGTTGGATCTCCTGACAGCAGGATTTGTGCAATCAGTGCTATATGTTATGTGGTACCAGGACCTGCAAGCGTCCGTATAGTTTATCACTTCACTGCAGTAAACATTTTAAAATGAAGCAACTTTGTAAGTTGTCAAAATTACAGAATCTCTGCTTTGTGTGCAGCTTCACTGCAGACCGATGTGTCTCCATGGCTACAGACTGCAAACAGTCTTTGTGCAGTCAGATCCAGGAAAGGTCCTGCCATATGTGCAGTTACATGTGGGCCTGTCGGGTAGCTGGTTGGCAGTGCCACCTTAATAATAGCTTCCTACCATCTATTAGACTGTATACAATACGTTAAGAAAAGTATTGGCCCCCCAGCAGTCCTGTGCGGTCCGGTGATGTGTGAGCATTAGATATAAAGGAGAGGATCACGGTATTCTTGTATCTGGATGCCACTGGAAGCTCGGGGATTGACAGGAGGAACGCCCCTCTCACACCCCCAGCTCCTGATTGGCAGCATTCATAAAGGTCCTTGAAGCTCCCTTAGGAGCGGCTGCATACAGTCCCCACTGCTACGCCCCAGGACTTCTCTAACCAAAGAGTTCAGCGCTGACAGTGTCAGCAGGGTCGGGACTTGCAACAAAATGTTGTGCGCAGGGAAATGGCAGGGCTGCGGGGATGCTGCTGACAAGGGGTGTCTGCAGAGCACATCAAAGCCCACAGCCACACATGCCAGTAGCGCTGCAATGGCAAACTCACAGCTGCGGCCTCCGGGTATTGGGGACAGCCGCACATCGCAGAACACCGTGGACAGTAGTCTGGGATCTTCTCACACTTGACAGCCGCGCATGGGACAAATGTGGGGACAGATGAGTGACAGCTGCCGCCTCCCGGCCCAGCCCACAGCCTAAACTCGGAGAACAGTGGCCACAGGCGACTTACACCTGCGCCCTCCGGGGACAGCGGTGTAAAGATCCGCACTCCGGCCTCCCATGAGGCACATCACTCCACTGTGTATACTGACCTAACGGAGCCACAACCTGCCTCCCAGGCGAGATGCTAGACGCTGTAAAGGACCTTCAAGTTCCTTCTGCAATGCCGCCAATGAGGAGCCAGGGGTGTGACACGGGCGTTCCTGAATTCAAGCCCTGTCAAACCCCTCGCTTCCTGGTGGCGTCAACATACAATGGGGTCTGGTGGTGGAATGTCACCAGGTGTAGAGCTGACAACGGGGTCTGGCGGTTGAATGTCACCAGATGTAGAGCTGACAATGGGGCCTGGTGGTGGGATGTCACCAGGTGTAGAGCTGACAATGGGGCCTGGTGGTGAAATGTCACCAGGTGTAGAGCTGACAACAGGGTCTGGTGGTGGGATGTCACCAGGTGTAGAGCTCACAAAAGGGTCTGGTGGGGGGATGTCACCAGGTGTAGAGCTCACAACGGAGTCTGGTGGGGGGATGTCACCAGGTGTAGAGCTGACAACGGAGTCTGGTGGGGGGATGTCACCAGGTGAAGAGATGATATTGGGGACTGGTGGGGGGATGTCACCAGATGTAGACTTGGCAATGGGGTCTGGTGGCGGGATGTAACCAGGCGTAGAGCTGACATCGGGGACTATTGACGGGATGTCACCAGATGTACAGCTGACAACGGGGTCTAGTGGGTGGTTGCCCCCAGGTGTAGAGCTGACAACGGGGTCTGGTGGGTGGTTGCCCCAACGTGTAGAGCTGACATTGAGGTCTGGTGGTGGGATGTCACCAGGTGTAGAGCTGACAAAGGGGTCTGGTGGGGGGATGCCACCAGGTGTAGAGCTGACAACGGGGTTTGGTGGGGGATTGTCCCCAGGTGTAGAGCTGACAACGGGGTCTGGTGGGGGATGTCACCAAGGGTCTGTAGAGCTGACAACGGGGTCTGGTGGGGGGGATGTAACCAGGTGTAGAGCTGACAACGGGGTCTGGCGGTGGGATGTCACAAGGTGTAGAGCTGACAACGGGGTCTGGTGGGGGATTGTCCCCAGGTGTAGAGCTGACAACAGGGTCTGGTGGGGGGATGTCACCAGGTGTAGAGCTGACAACGGGGTCTGGTGGGTGGTTGCCCCAACGTGTAGAGCTGACATTGGGGTCTTGTGGTGGGATGTCACCAGGTGTAGAGCTGACAAAGGGGTCTGGTGGGGGGATGCCACCAGGTGTAGAGCTGACAACGGGGTTTGGTGGGGGATTGTCCCCAGGTGTAGAGCTGACAACGGGGTCTGGTGGGGGATGTCACCAAGGGTCTGTAGAGCTGACAACGGGGTCTGGTGGGGGGGATGTAACCAGGTGTAGAGCTGACAACAGGGTCTGGCGGTGGGATGTCACCAGGTGTAGAGCTGACAACGGGGTCTGGTGGGGGATTGTCCCCAGGTGTAGAGCTGACAACAGGGTCTGGTGGGGGGATGTCACCAGGTGTAGAGCTGACAACGGGGTCTGGCAGTGGGATGTCACCAAACAATCAATATGGATATTGCAGCTTTTGGACCTTACAGACTCCACTGTTGGCCATGTTATTGGAAGATGGAAACCATCCGGTGTGTGAGGTGCCACCACATTCAGGAAGATCTTGTACACTGACAGAACGTGGACAATAAAGCCTTGTACGAGCTGTGAAGACCTCACACACATCGTCTGCCCTCGCTCAGGAGTTCTCACCGGCCATTGGAACATCCATTAGCAACAGTATCATCCGTAGGAAATGGCATATGAAGGGTTACCATGGATGAGCGGCGGCACACAACATCACAGCAGTGAATGCACAGCGGCGCCTGCGACGGTGCTTGGAGCGACGGACTGTAAGTGAGGGGAAGCAAGTGTTGTGGACAGATGATTTCAATCCTGAACGCAATTCAAGCAAAAAATAAATTATTTGTAAAGCTCCGGCAGGAGGGAGCACAAATACGAGCAGTTCTGCCTGCATTTGGTCCATTAACATTTTTACCTGGTGATGTCTCTCAGCAACAGTATCAAAACTGTGACGCATTGCGAGTCCCGAGACAAATTGCTGGGTGCTGCCCTGCATGCAGGATTGCAGCCTCTTTACCATAGGCATTATTACTGAGCAGCTTCACTCTACAATCGTCCCCATTTTCACAGATGTCCAAACACAGAATGTTCAATAACGGGAAGAATCAATACTTCTCCTCATGATAGACCTACAGCTTAAAGGAGTTTTACTACTAAAGAAAAATATGTTTATCAAATGGAAAGAGGGGGGGGGGATGTCTAAAGAAGAATATAATGCGGGCTGCACAAACTGTAGGGCAAGTGTCAGAAAAGCTAAAGCTGATAATGAATTGAGGCTTGCAACAGAGGCCAAAAGCAATAAAAAAGGATTTTTGGGGGTCAAAAGCAAAAGAAAAGTCAAAGATGCTATTGGATGCTTATAGGATGAAAATGGTGAATTGGTTAAGAATGATCTTGAGAAGGACGAACTTTTAAATTCCTATTTTGTATCTGTTTTCTCTCAGAAAGTAGATGTAACATCAACTGATCTTCCCTGTGCTATTGGGGGAATACAAGAATGCAGGCTATCTATAAGCAGAGAGATGGTGAGGGAGCACTTAGCTAACTTACATGAATCCAAGTCTCAAGGTCCAGATGAATTACATCCTAGGATACTAAAGGAAGCAGCGGAGGTAATTGCTGAACCACTCGCCATAATCTGTGAAAATTCATGGAGAACAGGAGAAGTCCCAGAAGATTGGAAAAGGGCAAATGTTGTCCCTATCTTCAAAAAAGGGAAGAAGGTGGATCCAGGAAACTACAGGCCTGTGAGCCTGACTTCTTTAATCTAGATGTTTGAACAGCTTCTTAAACAGCATGTATGCAAGTACTTGGATAAGAATGGAGTAATTAACCAGAGCCAGCATGGGTTTGTAACAAATAAGTCATGCCAGCCGAATATAATTTCCTTCTATGACAGAATCACTGACTGGGTTGATCAGGGAAATGCGGTGGATATAGTATATCTTGGCTTTAGTAAAGCATTTGACAAAGTATCTCATACCATACTTATTGAGAAAATGACCAAATCTGGGATTGACAAGGCAACTGTTAGGTGGATTCACAACTGGCTGAGTGATCGTACTCAGAGAGGCGTCATAAATGGCTGCACATCCAAGTGGGGGAATGTATCAAGTGGGGACCACAAGGCTCTGTCCTAGGCCCAGTGTTGGTCAACATTGTTATAAATGATCTGGTGGAGGGAATTGTGGGAAACTGATCAAATCTGCTGATGACACAAAGCTAGAAGGGATAGCTAACACTAGGGAAGAGAGAGGATTCAAAAAGATCTAGAAAAGCTTGCACAGTGGTCGGTGACTAACTGAATGGTATTTAACAAGGAGAAATGCAAAGTCCTACATCTGGGCAAGAGAAATGAAAAACGCATACAGAATGGGAGGAATTGGGCTAAGCAGCAGCACATGTGAAAAAGACTTGGGTATACTAATAGATCATAGACTGAACATGAGTCAACAATGTGATGCAGCAGCCAAAAAGGCAAACACAATTCTGGGATGTATTAAGAGAAGCATGGAGTCTAGATCACGTGAGGTCATTATCCCCCTCTACTCTTCCTTAGTCAGACCTAATCTGGAATACTGGGTCCAGTTCTGGGCACCCCACTTTAAAAAAGACATCGACAAACTGGAGCCAGTTCAGAGAAGAGTTACCAAGATGGTGAGCGGTCTGCAAATCATGTCCTATGAAGAACGGTTAAAGGATCTGGGAATGTATAGCAGAAGAGAAGGCTGAGAGGAGACTTAATATCTGAAGGGCTGTCACAGTGCAGAGGGATCAGCCCTATTCTCATCTGCACAAGGAAAGACTAGAAGCAATGGGAGGAAACTAAAAGGGAGGAGACACAGATTAGATATTAGACAGTGAGGGAGATCAATGAGTGGAACAGGTTACCACAGGAGGTGGGGAGTTCTCCTTTAATGGAAGTCTTTAGAGGCTGGACAGACAACTATCTGGGATTATTTAGTGATCCTGCAGTGAGCAGGGGGTCGGACCCGATGACCCCGGAGGAACCTTCCAACTCTACCATTCTACATTCTTCTATCACAATATAGGGAATAAATATCTGATCGCTGGGGATTCAACTACTGAGAAACTCAACAATTCCAAAACTGGAACTCCTAAATGTCTCATGTGAATGAAATTGCAGTGGGCATGTATTACCACTGCCTCATTTACATCTGTTGGGATGACACAGCTGTCATGATTTTCTCTATGCGATTGCAGATTGAACTTTTTAACACTCTGTAACACGCTCACAGAGCTATCAGTCATTGATCGGCTCATCGTCCATCGTTTATGCTGCATATGGCAATGGATGATGAGCTGATCACTGATCGCTCAGTGTAAATAGCAGCTGTTCAGTACTGATCGGCCGCTATGTTAAGTGAATGGAGAGGGGCGGAGGAGAGCGAAGGGAGAACTCTCTCCCTGCTGCCCCACTGTGAGCCAGCAATACTAGCTCCCGTGCAGCAGCACCACAGCCAGTATGTGCGGGGGCGAGGGGTGGGCATAATTTGCCCCACAATCATCCTGTCTAAATGGGCCCTAAAATAGAGTAAAAATTGCTTATTAGCTAAAGGCAGTGTCCGTGTGAGTCTCTGCTTCTCTCCACCCCCCTCCTCTCATAGATGTCAATGAGCAGGATGACTCTTTCCTCTCCTACACTTCTTGTTCTGCCATCTTGCGATCTGAAGTAACAGAGATTACATCCCATGATAATGGACAGCAAGATAGGAGGAAGGAGACCCCTAGTGACCAGCACTTTTCAGGACAAAAACATCATTGTCGTGGTCCATGGACCGCTACGGGGTCTTGGTGCAGTGGCCTTATCACATAGTCAGACTGGCCCCTTTGTTCCCGGTAGTCCGTCAGTTTAAGGTTTATGTTCCGGGGTTTGTCTTTGCTTTAGGTGTCCTTTTGTCGTTCGTCTGTATTCCCTTAGTGTTCCCCCTTCTCTGAATTGGGCTGTTACCCTGATGTTTGTGGAGTCCTGTCTGTCCAATCACATCACTTTGGTCATTATTTAAGTCGGCTTCTGGATCTGGGAGCTGCTGATTATTGTCTCAGCTCTTCTGCAGTGAGGCTGTGCCTTTTGGAGCTCTGCTGCCGCAGCCAAGCGGTTTTCTTTGTCTATATCTGTCTTAATGCAAAGTGAAGCTGAAGTTATCTGTTTGTTTTCTCCCTGTTGGTGTAAGAAGTTAGTGGCCGAGGCACGGGATGTGGGGCCGCCTCTTTGGAGACGATAGCCTTGCTTTTAGGCCAGGCTCTTCCCTCCTACCAGTCAGGGTGAGGTTGTCCCTTCCTTTGGTTTGTTATTCTGTCATTTCTGCGCCTTGAGACATGGTTTTCTCCCTGTGTGAACACAGCCTTGCGTTCGTCCTGCACGTGGTGCGTTTTGCGTTCAGGGCGAATGTGACAATTATTTTACATAAAGAAAATTCAAAATTTTGTTGCTTATCATTGAAGATGAGGAGGGCACATGTATCACTGGTCACGTATCACTGGTCACGTATCACTGGTCACGTATCACTGGTCACGTATCACTGGTCACGTATCACTGGTCACGTATCACTGGTCACGTATCACTGGTCACGTATCACTGGTCACGTATCACTGGTCACGTATCACTGGTCACGTATCACTGGTCACGTATCACTGGTCACGTATCACTGGTCACGTATCACTGGTCATGTATCACTGGTCACGTATCACTGGTCACGTATCACTGGTCACGTATCACTGGTCACGTATCACTGGTCATGTATCACTGGTGCCGGGTCAGAGGTCTGGCTTAAGTGGAGCTTTTTTTTTGTGAACATCAATTTAGACAAATTTACTATTCATTTGCACCAAAAAGGAGGCGGGGTTTGAGCAGAGGGAGATTTTGAAATATTTTTTACACGTGACTTAAAAATTTGCAATATTTGTTGCAATCTCCCTCCAGTAGGGGTAGGGGGGATGGGGGGGGGGGGGGGTGACTCCACATCTGCAAACATATTTAAAGATGCAACAAACTTATCAACATTGAGCCCCATTTGATACGTTGTGGCCTCTAGGAGCCAATAAAGTGTCGTAAAAATTCCCCTAATTATGAATTCCTCCAAGTTATTTAAATACTTAGTGACCATTTAAGAGGAACCAGAAAAGAACCACAATTAGCATACAGAGTTTATCTTCTCTGTGATAACTTGTTGCAGAAAGTTTTCTTCTCTTGAGTTGGTAAAAAGCTTTTGTTCTCTTATCACAATAAAAGCCACTAAGAAGTAACTGAAAGGATAAACAAACCAGTGACAGAGGGCGAGCAGAACGCATTAGGAGGCCGGTTAAACTGTCCATCTATCTGCTGATCGGTCTCTATCTAGTTCTCTCATACAAAGCATTTAGAAGTCCCTCACATTGCGTTACGGTCACTGGTAAACAATGTGGGCTGCATCTGGAAATAAATCCGGCATTGATTTAAGAAACCCCCATATTAATGTAAGCGGAAGAAGAGAAGAAACCGTCAGCTTACGGCAGCAGAGCAGGCAGTAATCAATGCACACGGTGCTGCTAGGACCTAACTGCCTTCACCCTATCAGGACCTGGGGGTGTGACAGGGGCATACCTCCTGCCAAACCCCGAGCTTCTGGTGGCGTCAAGATACAAGAATACCGCAACATTTTACTACTGTAGTGCAGCCGGTTGGGAGTCAGAGTAAAAGCTAAAACTACAGGCTGCTCCCTGCCCCGTCCCGCTACATTAGGAACAACTCTGGGAATGTCCTGAGGGGCGCAGCCAGAGTCCTGACCTGAACCTAATAAAACATCTCTGGAGAGACCTGACAATAGTTGTCCATAGAAAGACACCCTCAAACCTGACAGAGGGCAGAAAACCCCCAAATCCAGGGGTGCAAACCTTGTGGCATCATCCCAAGAAGACTGGAGTCCGGAATCACTGCCAGAGGAGCTCCGACTAATACTGAGTACAGGCAGGGAATACTTATGGCACTGCGGAATGGCAGTTTTTCATTAAAAAAACAAATATTTCTCCCGTTCTGTTGTCACTTTTTCATTAGGGGGTCCTGAGTGCAGAATGAGGGGGGCACAAGGCCACAATATAACATGTAAGAAAGTGAAATGGGTTGAGGACTTCCAAATGCACTGTATAGCTTCACTTTGGGAATTCTATGCCAATAATTAGTTATCTGAGCATATCCGCTCTACAGGACTTCAGGACTTAGGGGGTTAACAAGGGCATCACACACATTACAATAACTCAAAGTACATTTTATTCGTAGCGCTCCTCCCCCTTCGGCGATGCACAATGGACGGAGCATTGTTCTCCATTTAACTAATGGAGCCCAGAAAATAATAGAACAGTTCACTTGTACAAACAATCCTAGGACTTTGTATTATCAGCAGACCTCAGGTGGTGAGCAGAACCCGATCCCGGCTGTGCGGGAACACAATAGTCACGTCCCTGTTTGTTGTCCTAAGTGCACGGACTCCTATTGTCAATATTGGCAGGGAGCAGGTGAGATGTGTATACAGGCGAGTGTATGCAGGCGGAGTGTATACAGGCGGGGTATATGCAGGTGAGATGTGTATACAGGCGGGGTGTATGCAGGTGGAGTGTATACAGGCGGGGTGTATACAAGCGGGGTGTATGCAGGTGAGATGTGTATACAGGCGGGGTGTATACAGGCGGAGTGTATACAGGCGGGGTGTATGCAGGTGGAGTGTATGCAGGCGGAGTGTATACAGGCGGAGTGTATACAGGCGGAGTGTATACAGGCGGTGTGTATACAGGCGGTGTGTATACAGGCGGTGTGTATACAGGCAGTGTGTATGCAGCACCTGAGGCTGCACGGAGCTCCTTATACTCTACAGTCTTGTGGAATAGGGCTGGGTTACCCTTCACTGACTCACGCTCATTCTATTTCAGATGCAGGACACCTGAGTGGCTGATTCATGTTTGTAAAGTAACCTATCGAAATTGTTTTATACATTATTCATTTGGGTTATTGCAATTTGACTTAGACTTGTAAAAGCAAGGCAAAAAGAGGACCTGCCTGTAAATAGAACTATATTTGGCCAGTCTAAGGCTAGTTTTTGAGTAACTCCAGAGAGTGGCCTGTAGGGGGCAGCAGACAGTCAGTCTGGTGCCTGAGACAAGAGGAAAAACACCTACAGGTATGGTATGGAATAGAAGATGTATGTCACAGAGGTTGTTAGCTTCTGTGATTTAGATCGGTCCAATAATACTCCAGGCCAGTTCTTCCACCTGAGCCGGCAAGCTATGTAAAGGGACAGGTGGAAGTAGGGAGGAGGTGTGTGTGTCTAGGAGAACCAGACTTGTGTTGCGACCAGACTTCTGGTCAACCTGACTCCTGTTGCAAGCAGAGAGAGACGCTGTGACTAGGTGGAGAGATGTTGTCCTGGCAGGATGCTTGGGGAGCTCTGGTCCTGAGAGCAAGAGGTCTGGAGAGAGACCTGGATGCTGGAGAGACTGTTCGTGTGCCTCAGGAAGGTTGGGGTGAAGCCTTCCTGAGGGAAAACAGAGTGAGTCCTGAAGACAACTGTATGAAGCGGCCCTGGAGAGCGGGTGAGAACCACAGATGGACTGTTTATCAAAACCTTGAAGTAAAAGGACATTTAAGTTGATTTACTTGCATAAAGTGCTGAGCTGAAGCTGATATTGGTGTGAAGTTTAAAATAAATAAACATTTGGAGTTTAACCCATTGGTGTCTACCTGTGATGTGAGCGAATTAACCCCCGTGTTGCTACACTATATGTGGTTATAGATAGTCCCTTGCTCATAAGATTAATACATTTATGTATCAAATATTATCTTTTAAGATGATTCACTGACATCATTTTTATAGGTGTCGTCAATCAGTGATAAGATAGCCATCGGGTGTTGTCAGATACTGGTTGGTTATTGTTATTCTTCATTTATCTTTAAAAATAAAATAAGGAACTTTTAGTTCAGAAGAGCTCGGAGCTGCGACTCAAAAACTGAACCAAGTACTCTAACATTTCTGGTGGAGAATGCGGGCAAGTGGAATGTTTTAAAGACTATTAGAATCTCCGGACAGTAGACACAGGCCTAATACAAAACTGTGGTAAGTAAAGGCCCAGTTAGACGGGACGAGTGTCGGGCAAATGATGCCTGACTCTCATCCCCGCACATACTCGCTGCAGTGCGGCTACACGGGAGATAGTATCGCTGGCTCACAGCGGAGAGGCTGGAGATGAATTTTCTTCTCATGCTCCCCCACCCCTCTCCATTGCAGGAGATATAGTGCAGGAGATATAGTGCAAAAGATTTAGTGCAGGGGGTATAATGCAGGAGATATAGCATAGGAGGTATAGCGCAGGACATATAGCGCAGGCCGTATAGCGCAGGCCGTATAGCGCAGGACATATAGTGCAGGCCGTATAGCGCAGGCCGTATAGCGCAGGCCGTATAGCGCAGGACGTATAGCGCAGGAATTATAGTGCAGGAGATATAGTGTAGTGGTTATGGTGCAGGAGATATGGTGCAGGAGATATGGTGCAGGAGATATAGTGCAGGATGTATAGTGCAGGATGTATAGTGCAAGGGGTATAGTGCAGGGGGTATAGGGCATGAGGAATAGTGCGGGGGGTATATTGCAGAGCAGGTCTATGCAATGCTTTGTTCCAGCAGTTCTGGTAACGATACCAATACTGCGTCTGTGGTAGAAATAAATTCTGGCAGTGACCGCTCTCGCTCTACCGCTGCCCGCCGGTGGTTGAAGTAGCTGTTGAGTTGTTAGGGCTGAGTACTGTAATGCCTCCCGCAATGTGGGATTCTATAGATTTATTTCCTACCCACAAATACTCCAACCTGCTGCGACTCTTGCCGTAAATGTGGACGTCGCTAATTTTTATCCCCCGTTGATTTTTTTACATTTATTTATCAACCATAAAGTCGTGGCATTAATTGGCCAGCAGACAAACATCTGCGCTGCACAACATATCGCAGAGGACCCACCGCCATCTAGATGAGACTAAGGACCCCCACAGGTGTCCAGAACTAAAAACATTAATGGGAATCATATTGTTAATGGGTTTAGTTAAACAATCCTCCATCCGCTCGTCCAGGCCTGCCAGCCACCCCTTGATTTGCATCATTTAGTCTCCAAAACCATTGTGGAATACTAATGCATTTCCTCAGTTTAACTGATGATTCCCAAGAGACGAACCTCCTGCGACCGACTAAAAGAATGCTCAAAATATAGAAAGCCCAGAGAAAAACCTGCCCAATGAGGAGCCCCTGAGGAGCTTCAAGGGTGGCTTTCCTTCCGGCAGCTCATCCCATCCAAACGTGCCCAGTATGGCGTCAAATGATGTAAGCTGTGCGAGACGAATACGATCCTTTTATATATGAAGGCGGCGACTGCCACCGTAATCCCCCAGATCGCCCAGATGACATTGGCGTAAACCGGAGAATTGTTTGGGAGCTCATGGGGCCGTTCTTGCACAACGGGTTGACCATGTGGATATGGACAACTACTATATTAATCATTACATGCCACAACTACAGGGATCTGCAGGACAGTGCGACGACACAGAGCAGGAATCCCACAACCCCTGGTGTCAAGGCGCATGGGAATGGGGGCGTCATACACGCTTGTAAGTGACCCACTGCTTGCAGTTACGTGGCACAAGAAAAAGGAGATCTCCACGCTCTCGACTGCACGCAGATCCCTCAGAGGCAGAGAGAGGGGGCTGCCACAGGCAGGAGAGAAGCTGTCTACATCACAGACTACAACAAGTTTATGAGGGTGTAGACCAGTCCGACCAGGTGCTGCAGCCGTACCTGCGGAAGTGAAAGAGCGGGTGCAAAAAGGTAGCAATCTGCCTTATTCAGGCCGCTAGCTGTAATCCCTACGAGATCTACAAGAAGCCCCGGGAACGTTCGCCTTCCTGCAGTCCAGGAGCAGCTTGTTGAGCGCCTTCTGTGTGAGACCGCCGCAGCGCAGCGAGATTACGAAGCCTCACAGAGCGCCACTTTACACCCCATCCCTGCTGCTGAGGTCAAGAAATATCCCAAAAAGAGCATGAGAGGAGGGGGGATACCCGGATTATCGCCCCATGTGCCCATCCCAACCAGCCTCCATAATTACCCGTCTGCGGACACACCACACTTTACAACATTACTTTTATCTAAGATTTAGGGAATAATTAAAGGGAGGGGTGGAGTGAGGGAGGATGTTTTTAGGGGGTTAATTTATTGTGGGCAATGGGGGAAGTTATTCAGTTGTGCCCTGGAAGCCAACGGGTGTTCCCTCCATTATAGGCCGAGCCATGAGTCCAGTAAGCAGATTGGGGTCACAATGGGGGTATTGCTGAACACAGAGGAACTAGTACTATAAAACTTGGGGTGCGTCTCCCCAGTTTTCCCTGCTTGAAACAAAGAAAGCCGTCATGAAAGTGATATTTATGAAACAAATGTAATTTTATTTGTTTCACCTGCTTTATAATAACTAATAATAATCTTTATTTCTATAGCGCCAACATATTTCGCAGCGCTGACAAAGACAGGGGGAACAGAAACAAAAAACAAGGGAGCGAAAATCCTGGTTACATGTGTAGTGGCCCAGAACAACGGGGCCCCTCAGAAAGGCTTGCTATATGTAGTCTGTATTGTCTGTGAATGGGGTATGATTCAGCAGAACGTGTATTGGTATTTGCAGGAATGAAAGGGTTAATGTCTGTAAATGTATCGTTTTGTGTTGTGAGTTTGTGGTCACCTGACCATGCTTTATATTAATGTTTGCAGAATGTGAGTTCAAGGGAGTCTGTTCTGAGTTAGTAAAGGAGGCCGAGTGAGAGAAGTCAGGCTGAGTCTGTCTGGAGCTCTGCAGAGGAGGGCCGAGCAAGTCTGCCATGCCTGACTGAGACCCAGAATGGTGGAGGCCGAGAGGATGGCCTGATGGCTGCTTGGGGACTACTACCCTCAGGAGTTCGCAGCCTAACGAGAGAGAGGAGTGAGAGGAGTTGTCAGCCAACACAGAGGGCAGCAGGACTTGTCAGTGGGTAGCGGTAGAGAGCTGAAGAGAAGGAAGTGTGTTGCCGGGACCAGGACCTACAGATAACGGGACTGCGGTTTCTCCTGCTACCCGTGAATCGTCCCTGTGACACCGCATACCGATTTACCGCTTCAATTCTTGCTGAGTATAAAATGTGTTGCGGACTGTTTTCATAAGTTGGTTCATTAAATGAGCGTTCTGTCCGTTCCCGACTCTGCTCTTTAAAGGTTATCCCTGTGAACGGACTGTTTATTTGCAACATCGTCTGTATTCACCACCGCGAATGGAACAGTGGCGTCACGAGACAAAAGGACTTAAGGTAAACCAGTTGGGTTATGCCCAATTTAATAGCCTGCCCTCAGCCCTTTGGACGTGTCCCTGGTTACCCTCTGGGTGGGAGATGGTAGAACCCTGTGACAAGGCCCAAACTCTACCCAGCTGTCACCTAGGCTGGGAGATAGTAGGGGTGAGGGGCTTCAACAAGCTTACATACTACAGATAATAGGGGGGGATAAAGAAGGTAAAGGGCTTGAGACGTGCACAGTATGGCAGGGTGGAGACGTGCACAGTATGGTGGGGTGGAGACGTGCACGGTATGGTGAGGTGGAGAGTGCGGGATGCTATACTCATAGACAATGGTCAGACCGTATAGTGGCAGAATCGGTATGACTGCAGGGGGCGGTGGATGGCGGCTGGCAGGGATTGCAGTCAGTAGGTCAGGGAGCATGTTATCAGGGGGTACAGAGGGGTGTGGTTTAGGGGATGTGGTATGCCTCCCTGAAGAGGTGCGTTTTTAGAGCACGCCTGAAGTTTTGTGTGTCGGGGATTGCTCGGATAGTTTTGGTTAGTGCGTTCTAGAGGACTGGTGCTAGACTGAACCGGTGTTCATTACGCGAACATAAAATGTTTGTAAAAATGGTTGCAGATGTTTTAGGAACTGCGGAGCCGAGGATTTGGCTTGAACTGTTCGCCATCATGGCTTGTTCTTCCACATTTTAGGGACACGGCGACAGTCAAACTGATAAGGACTTGATATGAACGTCGCTCAGCAACACTTGACTCTCCCTAGCTGAAGCAGAACCGCGCCGCTAGACTTAACATAGGAACTTTGACTGAATTTCCCGCTGTAGTGAGGATGTGACAAATCTAATGACACCAACATCATCCACCAAAGGTCAACCAACAGGGTCAGAGTGTGGGGCAAGAAAAACCCTGTTGGCTTTTTATATTAGATTTTTGCAAAAAACTGTGAGATCAGAATGCACAGTACACACCTCCATAAATGGGCTAAGGGGTCTAGATTTCAAAATGGGGTCACTTGTGAGGGGCGTTCTATCATTTTGGCTTCTTTATGGCTCAACAAGTGAGCAATGGGGCCTGGAATTTATTCATTTGTGCCCTGAAAGCCAAAGGGTGTTCCTCCATTATAGGCCGAGCCGTGCATCCAGTAAGCAGATTGGGGCTACAATGGGGGTATTGCTGAACACAGGAGAACCAGTGGAATACCATTTGAGGTGCGCCTCCTCTGTTTCTTGCTTTATACAAAAGAAAAAGGTTGAAATTTGTATATTTTTGAAAAAATAAGAAATTGTAATTTTTATCACCAGTTTAACATTAATTTCTTAAATAAACTGTGGCATCAAAATACGCAGTCCACCCCTTGATGATTTTGTTAAGGGGGTCTAGTTTTCCAAATAGGGTAATTTGTGGCGGTTCTCTGTCATTTTGAGCCCCGTTGTGCATACAGACATAAGATTAGGGCCACAATGAGGATGTTTCTGAACACGGAACAAACAGGGAGATCCATTTTGGGGTGTAAATCCTCATTTTCATGTTCACTATGGGAAAAAAAACTGTCTTTGACATACTTATAACTAAGACATTTTATTTTTTCTCCTCTAAATTGCATTAACTCCTGAAAAAAAAAAAACTGGGGTCCAAATACTCCTGTCATTTAAGCTCGCGAGCCCACTTCAAGGGTTCTGGTTGTCTGGTGGGTCTCTACCCTAATGAGACAACTAACTCCAGGAAACCTGCCTACAAGCAGGGCAATCGTTCTGATAAGGACAACTCCGCGCTGGAACTAAAGACCTAACTCACCCAGAGATGGTAAATGATCCAAGCAGCACAGGACACAGTTCACGCTAAAACAGCATGGAACACATACACAAATGAACAGGTCTGTTCACACGATCTGTCTGGCAACCAGGTCAGACACACAGAACACATCGCAGCTCACACCCACAGAGCAACAAGCATGAATGCAAACACAAGGGGGAATGAGGAACACCAGCTGATATTTGAATGCAACAGACCTGTGGTGATTGACTACTGGAGAACAGCACCCCCAGTCAGGTCAATCATGCCACACCTGTGGAAATGTGCTCCTGGAAACTCATAGTACTGCAGGTCCTAGAAGCACAATCTAACATAGTAACATAGTTCGTAAGGCTGAATGAAGACAATGTCCATCTAGTCCAGCCCGTCTAGCCTCCTGTTTTGTTGATCCAGAGGAAGGCAAAAAACCCCAAGAGCAGAAGTCAATTAGCCCTTTTGGGGAAAAAAATTCCTTCCCGACTCCCTAATGGCAATCAGACTGTTCCCTGGATTAACCCCTAATAGTTCCTACCTGCCTGTATACCCAGATTAACAAATAATCTTAGATTTATAGCCTATAATATCCTTCCTCTCCAGAAAGACATCAAGTCCCCTTTTAAACTCCTCTATGGATTTTGCCATCACCACGTCCTCAGGCAGAGAGTTTCACAGTCTAGCTGCTCTTACAGTAAAGAATCCCCTTCTGTGTTGGTGATGAAACCTGCTTTCTTCTAGACGTAGCGGATGTCCTCTTGTTACCGTCGCAGTCCTGGGTGTAAACAGCTCGCGGGAGAGATCCTTGTATCGTCCCGTCATGTATTTATACATGTTATTTGATCACCCCTTAGCCGTCTTTTTTCCAGGGTGAATAATCCCAGTTTTGGTGCCTTTCTGGGTATTCCAGTCCCGTCATTCCATGTATTAGTTTAGTTGCCCTTCTTTGTACCCCTCCAGCACTGTAACATCTTTCCTGAGCACTGGTGACCAGAACTGTACGCAGTACCTCCTCTTTAAAAAAGGGGCCTCTGGACACCTAAGGCATAAAAAAAATGATACATGTGTAGAGGACTTCTCTAAAAAGGGCCTGACACCACAGCAAAGGGGACATATAGGAAAGAGTAACAAATTGTGCCCCTCTAAACAGAACTTCTGCGCCTTCCACAACCGGCCTCAGTCACAGATGTCTGCAGAAAGAGTGCACAGCCCAGAGGGGAAGAGATGGCAACCCTCCTACTGATGCATAGGACTTATCCATCTGGCCTAGTACAGCAGGAGAGCGCCTACAGCACAGGTACATACAGGGAAGCGGTAAACTGCGGACAGGACTTACGGACAGACATAACCAAAAACTGAACAGACACAAGACACTCACCTGGCCGGGAGCTTTTTAATCAGTGTGCCGCGTCATTGTGCTTAGCTGGGGGAACAATCACCGCACCCCTCAAGTCGTTTGAAAGACTAAAAAAATGCTGTTCAAATTAAACGCCAAGCGAACGAACTAACAACTATTTTTATGCCGACTGAAACTCAGCGATAAATGACCAGTGGACAAGTAGTGCGCGATGCCGAGCGTTCACACGTAACGATATCTCTCACTTTAGTTTGTGTAAACAAATTTTGAGCGACAAGATTGCGTGTAAATAGGCCTATATTCCAAGTACAATGTGGGATGGTGCATCCGCGGCGCTTCAGATATGGCCTACGGAATTGGAAATACCATAAAATGAAGACAAACATTACCTTATAAAAGATGGAACATCATTATTTATCTACTTGAATGTCCGTGCGGTCTGTACATACATGCATTAAAGGGGTTGTCCCGCGCCGAAACGGGTTTTTTTTTTATCCAAACCCCCCCCCCCCCCCCCCCCGTTCGGCGCGAGACAACCCCGATGCAGGGACTTAAAAAAAAACAGCACAGCGCTTACCTGAATCCCCGCGCTCCGGTGACTTCTATACTTACCGGTGAAGATGGCCGCCGGCATCTTCTCCCTCCGTGGACCGCAGCTCTTCTGTGCGGTCCATTGCTGATTCCAGCCTCCTGATTGGCTGGAATCGGCACGTGACGGGGCGGAGCTACACGGAGCTACACGGAGCCCCATTGAGAAGAGAAGAAGACCCGGACTGCGCAAGCGCGTCTAATTTGGCCATTAGACGGCGAAAATTAGACGGCACCATGGAGACGAGGACGCCAGCAACGGAGCAGGTAAGTGAAAAACTTTTTATAACTTCTGTATGGCTCATAATTAATGCACAATGTGCATTATTATGGCCATACAGAAGTGTATAGACCCACTTGCTGCCGCGGGACACCCCTTTAACCCCTTAACGACCAATGACGTACCTGGTACGTCATGGAGCGTCGGGGTATGTATGAAGAGAGGTTGCGTGGCAACCTCTCTTCATACAGTGCGGGCATCAGCTGTTTATAACAGCTGACACCCGCGGGCAATGGCCGCGAGCGGCCGCGCGGCCGATCGCGGCTATTAACCATTTAAACGCCGCTGTCAATTCTGACAGCGGCATTTAAATCCCCCGAACGATGTTCGGGGGTCCCGCGCGGCCCCCCCGCGGTGAGATCGGGGGAGCCTTGCACGTATCATGGCAGCCGGGGGCCTAATGAAAGGCCCCAGGGCTGCCTTAGCAGACTGCCTATCAAGCCGTCCCCGTGGGGTGGCTTCATAGGCTGCCTGTCAAAAAGCAGTATGACGTAATGCTATAGCATTACGTCATACTGCAGGAGCGATCAAAGCATCGCATCTTAAAGTCCCCCAGCGGGACTTCAAAGTAAAGTAAAAAAAAGAATCAATAAAGTTTTTTTTTAATTGAAAAAAAAAAAAAGTTGTAAAAGTTTAAATCACCCCCCTTTTGCCATATCTATTATTAAAAAATCTAAATAATAAATTAAAAATATGTATTTGATATCGCCGCATCCGTAAAAGTCCGATCTATCAAAGTAGCACATAATTTTTCCCGCACGGTGAACGTCGTCCGAAACAAAAAATGAAGAACGCCAGAAATGCACTTTTTTAGTTACCCTGTCTCCAATAAAAAACGCAATAAAAAGCGATTAAAAAGTCATATGTATTCCAAAATGGTACTATCAGAAACTACAGGACATCCCGCAAAAAATGAAACCTTGCTCAACTACGTCGACGGAAAAATAAAAAAGTTATCGCGCGCACAAAATGACGACAGAAAATAATTGAAAAAAATTTTATGTCTTTAAAAAAAAAAAAGAGGAGTATAGTAAAAAAAAACCTAAACAAGTTTGGCATCGTAGTAATCGTACCGACCCATAGAATAAAGTTATCATGTCGTTTTTGTTGCCATTTGTGCGCCGTAGAAGCAAGACGTACTAAAAGATGGCAAAATGTCGTTTTTTTTCCATTTTACTCCACTTAGAATTTTTTAAAAGTTTTTCAGTACATTATATGGTACTTTAAATAGCACCATTGAAAAATACAACTCATCCCGCAAAAAACAAGCCCTCATACAGTGACGTGGATGGATAAATAAAGGAGTTATGATTTTTTTAAAGGGGGGAGGAAAAAACGAAAATGGAAAACGAAAAATGGCCGCGTCATTAAGGGGTTAAGGACTCGAGTCAATATACATGAAAGGCATTTTTAAAGCGCAGCGTTTTTCGCCATTTCTTAAACCATCACAATAAGGAGGCCTGGCTCATGCGCCCCACCCCGCTGGAGATGATCCCTTATGTAGGGTTTACACAACTACCCACTAAGGAGAAGTTTCGGCCACTTTGGAAGTTTTCTTCCGTTTGGACACTTTGCCACTGCAGGGACTAAACGAGACGCCTGACCAGATTTGAATGTTAATGTTCCTTTTAACCATCTCCTGGATCCCCAGTTTTGTGGCATTTTATATTTTGATCATATTATTGCCTTCTGATGATCTCATACCTGCAGCTCCTCAGCATTACATTTCATTACACTCCCCACACATTCCTTTCCCCCCATATTTTAATCCAAGTCTATTTTAACGCATTCATCACGTTGTGGGACGCCTGTTAGACACCATGAGAGCCTCCCGATTCTTGTTTGCCCGAGTGAACCAGCTGTTGACATCATCAGTTAGCGCTGAGAATCCTGCAGTCCTTCTTATGTGACTCACTGAACGATCAGTGTCTAAAGAACCAAAACGGCAAACGAGGACTGTTCAATCAGTCGTTGGCTCGCCATCAGACGGAATAATTATCATTCAGGTTCGCTTGTTTGAATGATTTTCTGAACGATATCGTTCCATAAGTGTGCTGTTTCCTAAGTGTGTGACTTGAGATTACGACTTGGGATCCGGGGACTTTGGAAGACTAACATATTTATTTGCACTTGTCTATTTGAATTCTCGCATATATTACTTCAATCTCATCTATCTGCAGGATCCCCATTTACAAGGAGCTCCATGACTGACCACGCCATCCAGTGTACATCTTGTTCCATGTATGCCGTCCGGTGTACATCTTGTGCCATGTATGCCGTCCGGTGTACATCTTGTGCCATGTATGCCGTCCGGTGTACATCTTGTGCCATGTATGCCGTCCGGTGTACATCTTGTGCCATGCATGCCGTCCAGTGTGCATCTTGTGCCATGTATGCTGTCCGGTGTACATCTTGTGCCATGTATGCCATCCGGTGTACATCTTGGGCCATGTATGCTGCCCAGTGTACATCTTGTGCCATGCATGCCGTCCAGTGTACATCTTGTTCCATGCATGCCGTCCAGTGTACATCTTGTGCCATGTATGACGTCCGGTGTACATCTTGTGCCATGTATGCCGTCCGGTGTACATCTTGTGCCATGTATGCCGTCCGGTGTACATCTTGTGCCATGTATGCCATCCGGTGTACATCTTGTGCCATGTATGCCGTCCGGTGTACATCTTGTGCCATGTATGCTGTCCGGTGTACATCTTGTGCCATGTATGCCGTCCGGTGTACATCTTGTGCCATGTATGCCGTCCGGTGTACATCTTGTGCCATGTATTCTGTCTGGTGTACATCTTGTGCCATGTATGCCATCCGGTGTACATCTTGTGCCATGTATGCCGTCCGGTGTACATCTTGTGCCATGTATGCTGTCCGGTGTACATCTTGTGCCATGTATGCTGTCCGGTGTACATCTTGTGCCATGTATGCCGTCCGGTGTACATCTTGTGCCATGTATGCCGTCCGGTGTACATCTTGTGCCATGTATGCCGTCCGGTGTACATCTTGTGCCATGTATGCCATCCGGTGTACATCTTGTGCCATGTATGCCGTCCGGTGTACATCTTGTGCCATGTATGCTGTCCGGTGTACATCTTGTGCCATGTATGCCGTCCGGTGTACATCTTGTGCCATGTATGCCGTCCGGTGTACATCTTGCGCCATGTATTCCGTCTGGTGTACATCTTGTGCCTTGTATGACGTCCGGTGTACATCTTGTGCCATGTATGACGTCCAGTGTACATCCTGTGCCATTTATGCCATCCAGTGTTCATCCTGTGATATTTATGTCCTCTGGTGTACATCTTATGGCATGTATGCCCCCCGGAGTACATCTTGTGCCATGTATGCCGTCCAATGTGCATCTTGTGCCATATATGTCATCCGGTGTGCATTTTGTGCCATATATGTCGTCCAATGTGCATCTTGTGCCATATATGCCGTCCAATGTGCATCTTGTGCCATATATGTCATCCGGTGTGCATCTTGTGCCATGTATGCCGTCCAGTGTATATTTTGTGCCATGTATGCCGTCCAGTGTATATTTTGTGCCATGTATGCCATCCAGTGTGCATCTTGTGCCATGTACGCCGTCCAGTGTACATCTTGTGCCGCGTATGCCGTCCAGTGTGCATCTTGTTCCATGTACGCCATCCTGTGTGGATGTTGTTCTATGTACGCCATCCTGTGTGGATGTTGTGCCATGTATGCAGCCCAGCGTGCATCTTGTGCCATGTATGCCGTCCAATGTGCATCTTGTGCCATATATGTCATCCGGTGTGCATCTTGTGCCATATATGCCGTCCAATGTGCATCTTGTGCCATATATGCCGTCCAATGTGCATCTTGTGCCATATATGTCATCCGGTGTGCATCTTGTGCCATGTATGCCGTCCAGTGTATATTTTGTGCCATGTATGCCATCCAGTGTGCATCTTGTGCCATGTACGCCGTCCAGTGTACATCTTGTGCCGCGTATGCCGTCCAGTGTGCATCTTGTTCCATGTACGCCATCCTGTGTGGATGTTGTTCCATGTACGCCATCCTGTGTGGATGTTGTGCCATGTATGCAGCCCAGCGTGCATCTTGTGCCATGTATGCTGACCAGTGTACATCTTGTCCATGTATGTGGTTCTTGACCAGCCGGGTGCACACTGCTGTACGAGATTTGAGCATGCTGCACATTTGGAAGCCCGGATCCTGGATCTAAATGAGCCACTTGCAACACAGAGATCCTTTGGCACCATGGAAAGGAGTTTGCTGTCTACTGAGCTCTCGCTGGGGCAGATGTGGGGGTGGATGGTAGTATGGGGGTGCAGGGTGAGCAGGCAGGTAGTGACAGGATGAGGGATAGAGGGAAGAGATCCAGGGAGGCTGGTCCTGAACTAGAATACCTTAACAAGTCTACAAAGTTGGCATGTGAGGAGGATGCCATTACAGAGCCAGCACCGCTGCAGCACGACATGCCCTTGAACGCCAGGGAGATGACTGCTCCAGTAAGAAGGTGGAGAAGAGTGCAGGGCAGGCTAGACAGGTCCTTGTGGTGGGAGACTCAATTATTGGGGGAAACAGATAGGGCATTCTGCCTCAAAGACCAGGATTGTCAAACGGTGTGTTGTCTTCCTGGCGCTCGAGTTCGACACTTCGCGGATCGGGTTGACAGATTACTGGGAGGGGCTGGTGAGGATCCAGCGGCCATGGTGCACACTCTTCCCAATGAGAGAGTTAGAGGTAGATGGAAGGTCTTTAAATACTATTTCAGGGACCTGGGATATTAGTTTAGGGCAAAGACCTCCACAGTGGTATCTTCTGAAATACTACATGTACCATGTGCCGCACCAGAAAGCCAGTGGGAGATCAGGGAAGTAAACAAGTGGCTCCAAAGTTCATGTAGGAAGGAAGGGTTAATGTTCCTGGAGAACTGGGCTAACTTTGCTGTCGGCTACAGGCTGTACTGTAGGGATGGGCGGCATCTCAATGGGGAGAGGGGGAAGCTGTGCTGGGGGAGACGATGGCGGTATTATTGTATCTTGACACGACCGAAAGCTAGGGGTTTGACAGGGCTTGGATGCAGGAATGCCCCTGTCACGCCCCTAGCTCCTTATTGGCTGACATGTCTAAGGTCCTAGCAGCACAGTGTATAGATTTTTGCCTGCCCTGGAGGGTTAGGGATTATTTTCCTGTTAGCCTTACATCATTAGTTGTAAATACTTCCATGTTACAGGTGTAGCATGGAAGCATTTACAGTTAATAATGTAAGCCTAACAGCAAAACGATCCCTAACCCTCCGGGGCAGGCAAAAATCTATACAGATGATGCAGCAATCCATTACTCCATCTCTGTGTGTGCTGCCAGCGGTGGCAGTGGCTGTGGCATACTGTGGATCTCAGGCCACCGCCGATGCTACGGAGAGAAGGGAGATGGACAGCGGACATTATCAGCAGCAGCATGGTGGAAGGGCCGGGGGTAAAACACCTGCATCCGGGACCAAAGTTTACATCCGGGGAAGAGACCGAGAGCACACACACCCTGGGAGTTAAAGCACCAGAGGGGACGGGCCATGGACACAGTGAAACCACAAATAGGGACCTTCCATCTGGGCCAGGAGCTGGGACAGCGGTGGACAGTGACACCAGCAGCGGGGACCTTTCATCAGGGCCGGGTGCCAGGACAGGAGGGAGCCGGGACAGCAGAAAAATGCAGAGAGGAGAAGGGACGATACCCATCAATCCCACCTCCATCCTCGATCACTCTGCAGTATTGCAAGCTTGAAGTCAATAGAATACCGTCTGATTTGTACCCAGCTTTCCTGGGCTCCTGCACGCAGGCGAACCGAAAGTTCAATTCACTTTATTCGTTCTAACGCACTCCTGATCTCTAACAATGCTCATACAAAGCGTTCCCACCACCAGTTCCGTTATCGGCAAACTGGAACCCGATTTATGAATTCTGAATACAATCTTCTGACAATATGGTTCCTGTTACACGGACGAGGTTCACTAATTAATTTAAAGTTTAATTCTTAATAATAGCAGTGCTTATTTTCAGAAAAATACAATAATGTTGTTACAAGATAATCGGCGAGAGACTTACGTATGATAGGATTAAAGTAAGAGTGTTCCCATTCTGATGTGTGGAGCCACGCGGAAAGTAGAATCTGGCCAGTCCGCACGCAGGGTGCCCTCCAGTGGGCTGACCCCGAGCACACAGTGAGGTAACTCCCATTTACCTCCTTCCAGCCCAGTAGGCTTATCTGGCTTATCTTGGAGCACATAATCTCTGGAATCCACATTTTCTTCATAACTCCGTGTTGGTGTGACCTGCCACGAAAATATGATGACAAGGTTTCCTCTCATGATTTTACATGCGTTTTGAGCCCCCAAACCACTATGTTGACATATATATTTCCCCAGATATGTGGTCTGGAGTCTCTGGGCATCGCACAAGGATGAGGATCTCTGCATCTTAATCGCGGTGATGCGACATTTCATTAAATATCCTTTTTAGCGTGCTGAGACGTACAGATCACCCATAATCTCAAAATACAGTAGAACCTCAACTAACGTCGTTATTCCGTCCAGAAGCAATGGACTTTAGTAGAAACCAATGTTAGTTGAGGGCATTATTTCCATAGGAATTAATGTAAATCCAATTAATTGGTTCCAAATGTTCCAAAAAACACCAAACCCCATTTAATAGAGTATAACTCTGGTCTGTAATAACAATACTGAATGAATATAAAACACAACTGGAAAGAATAAATTAACATTGCAGGGACATCATTATAGCAGTACATATCACTGTGTTATCTGTGGTTTGACATAGGACTGCAGGGACATGCCCTTTCACTTCCTGTTGCAGGGTGTGGCTCACCTGTGAGCAGGTGCTTGCAGCTCCATGCCTCTCTTTCTCCTCCAGGGCCTGGGAATTTTGCTCTCTCCTACCCAGGGGAGGGTGAGGTCCTGGGCTATGGCTAGGGGGAGGACCACTACCCCCACTCTCCAGAGTCAGTCGGCGGAGGGTGGGGATGTATTGCAACCAGCTACCCAGGAGGGGCTGAGGAGATCTAGCATGAGACGCGGCGATGTGTCTCCTGCACCCCTCCTGGAGACCACCCGAGGTGGCCGTCGGGCTAGCCAGGGTGAGGGACGGTGGCCCTCCAGGACCTTGGCTGCTGGGACTTCCAGCAGAGGCCCTCCTGGAGCCAGGTCAGGTACTTCTGGGGGAGACCCCCGTCCTACCATCGAGGACTGGGGGACACTGCGGCCTCGGGAGGACGTTACCAGCTTTGCTGCCAGGCTCACCTCAAGGACCCAGGAGTAACGTGAGGCCGGTGGCACCATCAGAAGGCTCCAGGAGGAGTTAAAGGCAGCCAGGTCCCTGGCCAACAATTCAGGTGGGTCAAGGAGGGCCCAATACAACCAGGCCGTCCAGGAATTGAAAAGAGAGATCCTCACCCTGGTTGAGAGGAGGGCAGCCATCTTCAGGGGTGCAGGTCCCTTTGCTGAGAAGTTGGGGAATTTTGACCGGTTTGAAGGGTCTCAGCCGGCTCTGGCTGGGGTCTGTGATGATATGAAGGACCTAGTGTCCAACATGGAGCAGGCCCCTGCTAGAGAACTGCAGACAGCGGACAGTCAGCAGTAAAATGTCAAAAAAGGCTGCGGAGGTGGGGGGTCATCCGGCGTTGGATGATCCAGGTAAAATGCCAAAAAATGCTGCGGAGGTGGGGGTCATCCGGCGTCGGGTGGCCCCCAGAAAGGCCCTGCGGTGGGCCTAAGTAAGGGGGATCACCCAGCGTCGGGTGATCCAAAAAGTTCAGGGAAGGTGTGCGGTCATCTGGCGTCGGGTGGCCCCCAAAAAGGATCTGCGGTGGGCCTGGATAAAGGGGGTTGCCCAGCATCGGGTGATCCCAAACATTGTGGGAGGTTGAGGGGCCATCCGGCGTTGGGTGGCCCCAATAAGGGCCCTGCGGTGGCCCCCCCAAAAAGTGGTTACCCAATACAAGAACCTATGACAAATATGGAGATGGGGAGGGTCCGTTTCCTGTCAGCACTCCTATAAAAGCTTACGTCGGAATTCCTTTGCCAGGGTTACGCGGAGTATGATGGCAGGGGGCGGAGCCAAAGGTCCTGAGTGTGTGGCTGGAAGTCCCATTCCCCCCAGTGCTAAGGAGGGGGTGGGTCTGGAGGCTCGGAGGGGACTACATTTAAGAAACCGACCCTGGGTTGCTCCCCTGCAGGCATGGGGGGAGCGACTGGGGAACCTCTGGGCCGTCGGGTGCCCCTTACTCTTCCGGCCAAGAGAGGAGCCATTACCGGTCTGGTTGCAAAGTATAGGGAGAATGATGAGCGTGAGAGTATGAAAGGCATGGAGGTGTGTGAAAGGGATGAAGGGAGCAACATGATAGCGAGTGGTGTGCATGAGGGGGAGTCTAGGGGTGTGGGGAATCTAAATAATACAAGATTAAATGTTGGGGTGTCTGCTGGTAGAGGAATATCTGAGGGAGATAAAGGTGATAGTAAATTTACAAAAGTCACAAGTGAGGGTGGAGTGTCTAGTGGTTTGGGGAGGAGTGGGGGCCCTGGTCCAGCTGCCGCCCCGGCGGTGACTGCTCCTAGGAGCTACGCTAGTGTTGCTGCCGGGGTAAGTGGGGGACCTTCACCTCCCGGCTTCAGAGACCCCAGGTCACACGAGCTGTTCCTATCCGCCTTAAAGAGGGGGGAGAAGTTGGTTACTATAGAGGGGGGAAAGCGCGGCCTATCCTTTTGGATAGATAGGTTTGGCTCAGGGGCCTTCCGAGAGCAAAGGCAGGGAGAAATGGCATGGTCGCTTCCTACAGCTGGGCAAAGGGGGTCCAGAAGGAATGTGGTTTGTCTCCGATGGGGAGGCAGTGATGCCTGCCCTAACCGTACTAGGGGGGTGGAGCTTCTCCTCTGGATGGAATTCAGGGTGAGTGACATCTTTGCCCTGATCTACCCCTTTGGGACCTCCCTGTTTGATGTTAGCTTCGTGAGACCGCAGGGGCTCGAACTCTTCTGGTAAAAATACGAGCTGGCTCAGACGGAGCCCGATAGGCGGGATCTTGTGGTTCAAGCAATTTCCCGCCAGAATGACACTAAGAAAGTGACCGTTCTGACTAGTAACGAGTCTCTCTCTTATGTTGACATCATGACCTGGATGGGCAGGTATAGGGAGATTCTCCATCCACCCCAGAAAAACAGGGACGCACACGGTATCTGGTCAGGGGCCTGGACTTTCATGGTAAAGTTGAAACGTGCAGATAATTCCATTACCCACATCTCTTCTGCGTTCCTGGGAAGGGACAAGATTCTGGTTTTCTACCAGGGGCAGCCGAAGGTCTGCCACAGGTGCGGGGACCCCACACATTTCAGTGCACAGTGTAAGGTGCTGGTGTGTGCGCTGTGTGGGGGCAGAGACCACCCATCCTCCCCCTGTGGCAGCATTCGGTGTAACCTGTGTGGTGCTTTAGGGCACCCATTCAGTCGCTGTCCCTTATCCTTTGCCAGCATCGGCCGAGCCCAGTCAGAGGGTCAGCAGGCCCATCGCTCTGGGGGCAAAGCTGGTGGCATTAAGAAGGAGGAAGAGCTACGGGGTCTCGGCGGGGTGCCTGGCCAGCCAGGGCAGGAGGGGAGTCGAGCTGCTGAGGCCCCAAGGGATAGCGATGTGGATGAAGAAACCAGAAGGATGGAGAGAGAGGAGGTGGCTGCCAGTTCTGCCGGATCGTCCCGTGAACAAAGTGCGGACGAGGAAAACGAGAAATGGCAAAAGCAGAAAAACAAGGGTAAGGGAAGAACAAGAAAGAAAAATAGGGGTTCTTCCTCTCTAGAGTGGGATGACTCAGTCTCCCTCACTCTGGTGCAGATACCAAAAGAAGGCCCCATCAGTTCCCTCACGGTCGACCTCTCTAACCGGTACCAAGCCCTTGATAACACCTTCTCTTCCCTGCCAGGGGGAGAGGCTGGGGGTGAGGTGCCGGAGGTGGTGGCAGAGATAATTGAGGAAGGAACCCCGGGGGACGCTGGGTCTCTTTCTGTGGGGGACCTGGTTTCCTCCGGGAAGGGGGCTACCCTGAAGCGGGAAGGTGAAGGTTATGATGAGAGCGGTGGTATGGATGTCTCAATTTCACTAAAAAGAAACAAAGGAGAGACCTCTTCTTCCGACATGGAGGAGGGGGAGAGTAAGAGGAAAGCCATCCAGCTCGATCACCAATGATGGCGGCACTCACCCTGTTGACGCTGGCATGAGAATGTTGTTTTTATTTACATGAATTTAACTTCGATCGTTGTCCTTGTTTTAATTTTGCTACCTGCAAAATATCAGCATGAATGCAGCAGCCCAGCAAACAGCTGACATCTGCTCTGCTACTGAAGACCTACTCAAGGATGGGCCATCAGTCGCTCATAACTGGACATCCCCTTTAACCCCTTCTTATCTGATCTTCACCTCCAGTTGTCCCTGGCCACTAATAAATGTACTTTATGTACAAAATTGCGGACACAGGTGAGGTCAAGCTGAAGGTGAAATGGCTGCAGGTGAGCGATCCCCGGCCTCTCTGCAGTGCTGCGTCTGCTTTATTTGTTGCATGACTTACAGTAAAGGAACAGTTTACTAGAACTGCAGTCTGAGTCGCCGTCCTCCTGGGCTCAGCATAACACTGCAGAACCCAGCTCTGCTACATCTGACAGCACGGCTGCACCTGAGAAGCTCTGCGCTGCCGCCCTTCTTCTCCACTGACTGAAGTCCGCGAGGACAGAGATCATCCGCAAATAACAAAAACCAACCCCGTCCTGGGCGCGGCCCCGGGGTGAGAGAGCCCACCAGCACCAGCCTGTACGGCAAAGTATTTCTGTTTCCGGCACAATTTATTGTCCAGCATAGCTGCAAAAGCAAAAAACATATAGAGATATAGCAGAGCTGAGTTTGTCATGCTATGGAAGCACAGTGTTTGGCTTCCCACCGGACTGCAGGTAAGCTCACCACATTATCTCACCTCTGCGAGGAGTTTACAGGACAAAGAGAATGAAATGACACATTTGTCTTCATCAGCCTTGCAGCGCCGCAGCAAACCCCGCATGAGCAGGAGCAGCGCAGCGGTCACTGGTATGACTGGGCTCTGCAGGTGTAACCGTTGTAGAATATGTATATAGAGTGAAAGCTCTTGAGTCCAGTAGTCTGTCCTCCGCTCTCACCTCCTCCAGGACACGTTACTGTAGAGCCTTTACATCAGGGATGACGAGAGGCGGTTCCACGCCGCACATGTCAAGAACACGTGACGATGTACAGTTGTGGGGACGCTATTGGGGACTTTTTATATACTTGGTTTGTAATAACATAGTCTAGTGATACAAAGTATCATGCAGTGAATCCCGCTGGTCTGTGACATGGCGGGACTACAGGTGCCTCCGCTTCTACAGCCTGCGGTAACAGTGCGACCCTCCAGATGGTTGTGCCCCTCGGTGGGCTTCTTGCCCCCCTGCCCTGCAGTTCTCTCGACCTCCTGAATGTTTGTTGGGTTCCTTTACTCAGAAGCAGATTCCAGCTCCCTCCATTGTGATGCGGACTCGGTGCCGCCCATCGGGCGTCTCTTCTTCATCCTTCTTGTCACTTCTGGAGGTGCTTTGGCGCATTATCCGGCTCCAGGGCTTATTCTGTAGTTACACCCTAAAATGCTCCAATCGGCGGCCCTTTTAGACGGGACGAATGTCGAGCAAACGATGCCCCCCTTCCCTCCAACGTCTGAAAGCACATTGCCAGAATGCTATCCAAATAGTAGCAACAGACGAAAAATGGGGTTCAGTCCGGTGTCGCCAGTGGAGCAAAATGTGATTGTTCTCAGCAAGAGGAACCGAATAACCCTGTAGATATGAGACCTTTAATGGCTACAAACACACAACGTTACAGCCGCTTCCGGAGCGCTCAGGGGCCTTCCTCAGGCAGAATGAAACAGATCTGGATGGGGCATATATACATGTGTGTGTATATATATATATATATATATATATATATATATATACACAAATATACACACATGAAAAGGCACAGACATAGCGAGACTGATTTGCACTTGAAACAACACCAGACAAGATGAGCGGAGAAGTAAATACTTAATTAGTCCACAGGTAAGGAATGTGAAAAGACTCAAGGAGGTTAACAAGTGTGTCCTTAAGGAGAGCACCCAGGGGGTGAATGGGTCGGGGAATGGCTTTGTCTTTCCCCAAGGAGAGCAACCAGAAGGGGTGCTATCCCCAATCATTTTTTTACGGACTTGGTAAAAAGTCGTACATTGATTTGAAGGAATGCTGTCATCCAATAGGTGGCGCTGCAGAGGTATTGTTCCATCTTCCTTATGTGCAGGTCTGAAGAAGAGATAACACACAGGCCTGTCACCTCCGAGCACCGATGTAGAGATCATAAAGCTGTCACATTCCTTGCCTGTGGACTGATTAAGTATTTACTTCTCTGCTCATCTTGTCTGGTGTTGTTTCAAGTACCAATTAGTCCCGCTATGTCTGTGCCTCTGCATATGTGAACATATATATATATATATATATATATATATATATATACACACACATGTATATACGCCCCATCCAGATCTGTTCCATAAGCCTGAGGAAGGCCCCTGAGCGCTCCAGAAGCTGCAGTAACGTTGTGTGTTTGTAGCCAGTAAAGGTCTCATCTACAGGGGTACTTGGTGTCTCTCACTGTGAACAATCCCAATCGTAGCAGCACATGTCTACATACCAGCCGGGCTGGAAGCCCACCGATCCTCCAGTAGATCTCAGGCAGGTAGATCACTGGGGATCCACTAGTGATGGAGTCCATCAGTACATGCAGCACGTTGCGGGACACACAGCATGAGGTCAGTTTGCTTTGGACCCCAATAGCTATGGCAGTATTATAGGGGGCATTCTGCTGGAAGAAAAAACAGACCACCAACAAAAATGCTGCCAGAAGCTGAAACTGTGGCAAATGTTGCCTCCCTGACTGTATACAGCGCCCACATAATACTGCCATACCGTGCTCACATATTGCAGTAAATGTTGCTTCCCCGGCTGTATACAGTATTCATATAGTACTGCCATATAGCGCTTACACTGCAGTAGCTGCTGCTCCCCCATGCATACAGGGCTTACATATCACCACAGATGCTGCCTCCCCCTGCCTATACAGTACTCACATAATACCGCCATACAGCGCCACTACCACAGCACATTGCATGGTATATGCTTGCTCTACAAGCTGCTGTGTTTGCCCATGCTGTACGCCAGTCCTGCAACTGCCCACCTTCAGATGGCCGATGGGTTTTGTGTCCCTTTAAGGCCTCCTTCACACGACTGTATGCGTAAAGCTCTGTGTGATGCGAGCCGCATGACCATGTATCTCCCATACGTATCTCCCGCTCGCGCCCGTGCGCAGTGTAACTTTCTCATAGCGGCTTTGTGTATAAATCGTCGCAATGTATTGCGTCTGGACGGCGTTTACACGAATCAAAGTAAATCCACGTACTTTTACTGACTCCATTAACCGTGTGTCACGTGGCCGCACATCGCCTGCGTAATACAGAATGAAAATACGGTTGTGTGAATGAGCCCTCGCTATCAGCGCGCAGCGGAGCGTATCCTCCGTATAAAGATGGCGCTGTCCAGCTCCACGCGCGACCAATCAGATCAAGCCTAAGAATTCCCGCATTTTCTGTTTGTTCTTGGTGCCATTAATTAGCATTACAGCAGTAATCCAATCAGTGCGCCGCTCCGGCGCCTTTTACCTCCTCGCTGCGTCTCCCTATATACGGGAGGTGACTTATCATCAGGCTGCGGCCCACTCAGCCGTCACATCAACATTACAGTTACACACAACAGCTCGATAAGCGGGACCCGAGATCAGCGGCTGAACCGACCAAGGAACAGAAAAACGCCAAAAGAACTCTGAAATGTACCTGATTCAAGGTTATAGAAGCTATACCTTGTGCTGAGCGCCCCCTAGTGGCCACTTGGAGTTTGACGGTTATTTTACAGTACTGAGAGGTCACTAATGAGTAATCAAAACTGCACATCAGTGTGACCCCCGCCCCCCCACACACACCGTCTACGTGATCGGCTAGGGCGAAAGACATCAGAGAGGAGCATCTGCAAGGGACCCTCCACGGTCAGATGGTCCCTACAAATGTCTTTATGGAGCGCTCTGAGCAAACATCCACACTGCAGGGAGAAACAGTGAACTCTGGAATGTAATGACCTGTACATTCCCCTCTAACAGTAATCTACTCTTCCACCAAATGTTTCCTGGAGCTGTCAGTAAGATTTGCACAATGTTGAATTTTAGACCTTTCCTCCATGCAAATGTATTTCAGTTATTCAATATTTCTGGGGTGCCTTCTTCGGGTAGCGATACATCATTTCCATAGGTTTAGGATTATAGTTTGATTTTATCTGGCCATAGAGCAATTCAACAACATTTGGTAATGTTCACTCGCTTTTTTATGCCTTTTGTAAGCACTATTTCTGGGGTGTCTTGTGTGCACAGGCTTCTTTGGGTCATCCAACAGCATCTGGATAGGATTAAGATCAGGACTCTGACAGGACAAGCCAAAACACCCCAAATCATCTTCTTCAACCATTTTTTTGTTGACTTACTTGCGTAAGACCACGTTTCTCCTGCGGCTGGCGCTGTACTCAGCATGTGTGGCTGCAGACAGCTTCCCTCGATGACTATAAGGGCGCATCCACATGTGCGTATTTGTACGCCGTATTACATGCATATTTGTTACGTGTGTAATACAGACAACATGAACCCCATTGGTTCGTTTTGGAATATTCACTCGTGCGTTTTTCATTTGCATGATAATCACGTGCAGCGGCGGGTCGCGTCGCGGTCCGCACTATGATCGCACGTTCAGTCCATGAGATCGCATAAATACCCAGTGACTGCATGTTTCCATATGACAGCAGCATGAAGGAGCCTCCAAGTCTGAACACATTGACAGCTGGCCCTAAAGGCAAAGATTCCACTTGTAGCGCTGACCTTCCTGGTTACCGACACGGGTGCTTGGACCTCCTGGCACCAAACGCCATGGCACAACCGCTGTGCCATAGCTAGGCTCTTGGGCTGAAGGACATACAAATTACTTTTTTTAAAACCCCTTTTATGGGTAGCTAAATGGTAGCGCTACTCATCAGTGGAGCTGCGGATACTGAGACCCCACTGATGGCTAAAACCAAGGGGCAGAAACTCTTAGGCGATCACGTGACCCCTCGGCTGTCATGGGGAGCCGGCATGGATTCACAGACTGGATCTTGTATTGTTGGCCCTGTAATAAAACCTCCCCCAATAAACTCTCCTAAAGGAATAAAGACGTAATAGCGGGTTTTGGATTAAGTTGGCCACAGCAGCCATTATAGTAACAAACAACCACAAGTAACATTTTAATAGCAATAAAGAACAGAGGGGAACCAATATTTTCCCCCGCAGACGCCCACCTTGGCCCGGGGTCACCACCAGCCACCAAGATGGCTGCCTTAATTAAACTGACTATTTAGGACTCGACCCTGTGTGATGCTTAGATGAGTCAGACCAATCACAACTGCTCCATGAATTAAGGGGACCATACACCTGAGGAAATCCCCTTCCACCAATTTATGGCCAACTCCAAGGACCCCGCGCCACAGCGAGCAACCCATCACCCCACAACAAAACCCGCTCAATTCCTCCCGAGATCGCTAATGCCCAAAAATCAATGCCAACATTAGTTTTCATGCCCCGACTCCAAATCCAAGTGCCGCACAACGATGCCCCTGTTTCAGACCACAAATGCCGGAATGGCCCTATTTAAATTACCACAAATTTGTTTGTTTTTTGCACGGAGCGGGCGTTACTCCAGGTGTTCCTCAGGATGACCTCAGACCAAACCGTGATCAGTCCAGGGTGCTGCGACCAGAGGCGCAGGAGGTCATAGTGAATGGCCAAATATCCACAGTAATTCTGACCCACTACCTACAGAACAAAAGGAAAAAACCTTGGACCGCACTTAACTAACTTTTTTCTCCCCGACAGCTGATCCGTCTTCGAACGTCGAACCCACAGCTCAATTCCGTCAGCACAAACCATTACGTCTTCACTCAAGACCCCCCTAGCCTCACTGACGGAGATACCAAATCCCCACCCTCAATGCCCCAAAGAATGCCAAGGACAACTTAAGGTGAAATAAGATCGTCTCAAATGGCGAAGTACAGACTGAAGACACCACTTCCCCAAGTCACTCCAGTAACTGGAAGGACATGGGCCTCCATCTATCTGACTGAACCCTATCCCTCTCGAAACCCCTCAGGGCCTGGCCAATCAAAAAGGACTTTGTGACATCCATGAGCCCCCTCAACTAGATACGGGAGGCCAGGGCCGACACAGATCTGTCCAACCTTACTATTGACCAGCCCGCCTTAGCTGCCTCTCCTATTACACACAAACGCCCCAGCCCTATAGTTGTTGGATACTACATTGCCTAGACCAGTCACCTGCCCTTCCCAATGGTGCCAAGCCAACTCATAAGCCGTCCACGTATGTGGCATGAGTGATGCCTAGATCAGATGTCCTGCAGCTCACAGTATAGCAATCACCCACATTTTCAGGAGCAAACATTCTAACACCAGCCGTCTAAGCACCAAAATTACTGGTTGGGACGACACAGTCGTGTTATTGATCGCCTGCCCGACGCTCATGTTGTCACGGTTAAATCTAACCTTTTTATTGCGTAAACTGTCACCCTAAATTACCACCACTACTAGTATAGAAAAAAACTCTCAGAGGGTCAAGTTCCTATCAAGTCCAGCCCCGAACTCTGTACAACGTCTGCAAAATTGTCAACAACCTCGGCCATCATCAGAGATCTACCATTGTACTGGTCCAAAGATCCCTCCCAAACCACCAAATCATCTCTAGGCTCCCTCAGTAGCCGCACATAATGATGGGGAGCCATCACTCCAGCAGTCGCCCCCATCAATCTCTCCTACAGGCATGATTCTGCAGGCGAAGTTACGTTTTCCCTACAATGGCTGCAGGTCCCTAAGGGGATTTTGTTAAGTTGCCGAGCCCGGCTGACCTCTTGATGCAAGGAGCGCAATTTGTCAACCGGCAATCAAAATTCCGTCCTGTGAGTAGCCAACATTATAGAAAGACAATTGGGACACGCTGATGGTCCTTCAGTCTTCTCTGGTGCGAGGGGAAGCCCAAAACGCTGCGCCACCCATTCAATGGTTTTTAGAAATGCCAGACAGTTACTGATGGGCTAATTTAAGATTCTTTTGTGGAGAAGGGGACCTCATGTAAAGGAGAAGGGATTTGGAAGCCAAACGTGCTGTCAACCAGGACACCTTATTTCGATTGGGGAATCTATTTAGGCAATGCATCTCAGGAAGCCTCAGAGGAGTAGTCCGTTTTGCTAACGTTTTGCCTTATGAAAACAATGCACCGTTCCATGGGATGTGCCATTGCAGTGGGAGGAGACATGTTTACATTTACAGCTGGCCCCGAACTTACACTGGCCCTCATTAAAATGCCAATACACACCAGGTTTCTGATTCCTGGACTGGCTGATTGCCCGGAGGAATGCATGTTTCCAGAGATCCTGTTGAACTGCCTTCTCCATGAAAAGACTGTCCATAATGAGAAGGTGCCATAACCCGTAACCAGAGGCCAATGTCTTTATGATCCCAACAAATGGTTGGACGGAATGCCATCCTTTGTTGAAGTTGCTCATCATAGTGGAGCCATGTTTCCCCCCAATATATATGATGAGCCTCTCCCATATGGAATTCATATTGCAGAAAAGGACTGAACAATGTTCCCGTGACCTTTCACCTATGACGCTCACCAAGATGGCGAACGCATGCAGCCAGTTCATGAATGTCTGCGGGATTAAACACCATCTCCGCTTCTCTTCCTTCTCCTTTTTACTCTCGTCCCTCTTACCTTTGGCCAAATTTAATTATTCCAAAGGGAAGAGGGAGAAAATCTCAACGTACTCATTCCAACAAATTTTCTCTTTTACTTCCTCTTTTAGGTGTGCCTCTAGGGATCCCTCAAAGCAAACGTAGACTTCCCCTTTAGATTTATCATCCAAACAAGGACCATCCCCTTCTCTTTCCATCTCAATCTGCTACCGCCATGCTGGATTGCCTCAACAAAGAGGGAACCAACTTGAGCTGTTCCTCTGTAATGCCGCAAGGTGCCACACACACAGATACCGGAATTGGGCTGCTTGATACTTGTCCCGCGTTCGCAACATGCAAGTAACTTCCTGATGCTCCCTACCAATTCCCGCAAACCATCCCTATCGAAACCCCCCTCCATTCCCACGATCCCCACATGAAACCTGATCTAACCTAACCCACTCCCCAACAAAGAATTCTGAACAAATGAAGGACACAGACAAAACATGGTGCCATACTAACCAGGCTGCACAGGAGCCGTGAGCCCACCAGCCAGAGATCCGGAATCCAGAAGAGATACCACTACGGCCGTTTTCGTGCCAGCTGATCCAGACAAAACTTTGCCATCCTGGAAGAGGCCAGCTGAGGAGGATCATCCAAGGGGGAGGGAGTAGCTGATTGCTGGGAACAGACCACTGAACCACCAATCCTACATTGTTGACTGCTACAATCTCATGCCTTGCCAGCTCATTGACTGGAATGCCACCAGGAGAACCTTCCACTGAAGTTGTTGTCACTGAACATCTTGCGGAGTAAGGCTTTGTCTCCGGCCTGCCACTTTGCTGCATTTTCCCGATTGAATTCCTCCCCTCATCAATCACAGCACAGCATTCATTTTACCCCAGTAGTTTCAGAAATGGCGGCTGCGCTGAGACTATTTTACTTGGGACAGAGGAACCTGGCTGGGAGAGTCCCCGGAGGGGCTCCATGGCTGGTGATGTGATCTGGGCACAACCTTGGCGCTCAGGTGGGTAGGAGGCTGAGCCCAGCATGACCACCGCACAATCGGAGGAGTGCTAAAGATGTTGGCAGGAGCCATTGCCAGTACCCCCGCCACCTGCTGTACCAGTCAGTTATTCCCATGGACACCGGCTGCATCACAAAGCCGTTCTAGGATGCGGTCAGTCTCCATACTAGTAAGAAGGGAGGATGTAGAGGGCAGCGCTCTACTTTACAGGCTGTCCTCTCATATACCGATTCTTCTTGCTGGAAGCCCTCCTACTTCCTCCTAATGCTCCTCCCTCGCACTCCAGTTAACTCCTCCACTACCTGTCCCTTCCCTCCAAACCTCGTCATGTGAGTCTCCCCGTAAGTCCTCCGGCCCCTGATCCGGCCCTTTACTGTCTACTGATCTGCCACAGTGTTCAGAGCTTCTGACCCTTTATTTTAGTGACCACCGAGACCTCATCACCCGGACCCCCACCAATTATAACTTCTGACAGGTCATTGCAACAGGTCAGAAGTGTTCCCCAAGTTATATAGTACTCTAAGCGCCTCTCTCCGGGGCTGACAACCTGACAGGAACATTTGTAGGATCGTTTGTTTGTCTGATTGTTCGCTTGGCGGCTGATCGCATCTTTTGTGCAGCCGAAAAAATCATTGTTGTACATTTACCTAAGGGAATGATTCGCTATGCGGGACAAGTGAATATGGACGATTGTTCATCCCGCCTGGAGTCTGAATCAGCCCGTGTATGAGTACCGATCCCATTGATTGGCGCTCGTCTATGGGAGCAAATTGCTTCATGTAAAAAGACCCCAAATGTGGACTGGGGGCAGAGAGTGTAGAAGCCGGACATCGCTACGTCTCGTGATATCGCCACATTACGGTTCTACCCTCTGCTTTCCTGGAAAGTGCTGCTGGCTGCGATGAAACTAATCTAATCACAAGGTACAAATACACAGGCGATACTCCTAGTGACGGCGATATCAGTAACCGGCGGATAAAGCAACTTGGCGACACGACAGGCCCACCGCAACGACCTTCAGTCTCCCCGTTTTCTGCACGTAAACATTTGTGAACAGTTTTCTGTCGTTATCTGCAACATTAAAAAGTAGAAAAAATGTAAATCTCTGCCCACCAAGAACGGCCCTCGTACCGCTGTCAGTGGGGAAACAAAAACCGTACCGCTCCCGAAGGCGGGGAAGAAAAAACAACAATGAAAAGTGCAAAATGGCAGCGGAGGTGAGGAGTGCGTCAACGGCGTCACTGCGCCAGGGAATGTTTCAGAAATATGGTACAGATACGAGTAGCAACTGATGTGCGCCTGAAAAACACACCATGATTTTACTGAAAATGGTTGCGGTTTCCAAATGATTGTTACGTCTGTAGTTTTGGTCGACGTGAACAGTCAGCGGAAAACCGTAAAGATTTGTGGCACGCACTGTGTCGGAGTTCAGGGAGGAGTTTCCGTCACAGATTTGAGAGTAAAAAAAAAGCGCAACGTGCAGTAATATTGTTTCCTGCCACAATAAGGAGACCTACAGACCTCATTATGCATCATTGGGGTCTATCAGACCTCAATATACATTATTGGGGTCCGTCAAACCTCATAATACATCATTGAGGGCCATCAGACCTCATTATACATCATTGTGGACCTTTAGACCTCATCATACATCATTACGGGCCATCAGACCTCATTATACATCATTACGGGCCATCAGACCTCATTATACATCATTAGGGGCTGTCAGACCTTATTATACAACATTGGGGTCCATCAGACCTCATTATACATCATTGGGGTTGGTCAGACCTCATTATACGTCATTGGGGTCGGTCAGACCTCATTATCCATCATTAGGGGCCGTCAAACCTCATCATACATCATTGGGGTCCGTCAGACCTTACTATACAACATTGGGGTCCGTCAGACCTCATTATACATCATTAAGGGCCGTCAGATCTCATTATACATCAGTGGGGTCTGTTAGACCTCATTATACATCGTTAGGGGCCGTTAGATCTCATTATACATCTGGTCTGTCAGATCTCATTATACATCATTGGGGTCCGTCAGCCCTCATTATACATCATTAAGGGCCATCAGACCTCATTATACATCAGTGGGGTCTGTCGGACCTCATTATACATCATTAGGGGCCGTCAGATCTCATTATACATCAGGTCTTCCAGAACTCATTATATATCATTAGGGTCAGTGAGATCTCATTATACATCATTGGGGGCCGTTAGACCTCATTATACATCATTGGGGTCCGTCAGACCTCATTATACATCATTACGGGCCGTCAGACCTCATTATACATCATTACGGGCCGTCAGACCTCATTATACATCATTGGGGTCCGTCAGACCTCATTATACATCACATGTCGTTCGTCAGACCTCATTATACATCAATGGGGTCCATCAGACCTCATAATACATAATTGGGGTCCGTCAGACTTCATTATACATCACTGGGGTCTGTGAGATCCATCATACATCATTGGAGTCTGTGAGATCTCATTATACATCATTGGGGACAGTTAGACCTCATTATGCATCATCGGGGACCGTTAGACCTCATTATACATCTTTGGGGTCCGTCAGACCTCATTATACATCATTTTGTCCATCGGACCTCATTATAGATCATTGGGGTCCGTCAGACCTCATTATACATCACTGGTGTCCGTCAGCCCTCATTATACATCATTAAGGCCCATCAGATCTCATTATACATCATTTGGGGCCGTCAGATCTCATTATACATCAGTGGGGCCTGTCAGACCTCATTATACATCATTAGGGGCCATCAGATCTCATTATACATCACTGGGTTCCATGAGATCTCATCATACATCATTGGGGTCCGTCAGACCTCATTATACATCATTGGGGTCCATCAGACCTCATTATACATCAATAAGGGCCATCAGATCTCATTATACATCTTTGGGGTCCGTCAGACCTCATTATACATCATTTTGTCCATCAGACCTCATTATACATCATTGGGGTCCGTCAGACCTCATTATACATCACTGGGGTCCGTCAGCCCTCATTATACATCATTAAGGCCCATCAGACCTCATTATACATCATTAGGGGCCGTCAGATCTCATTATACATCACTGGGTTCCATGAGATCTCATCATACATCATTGGGGTCCGTCAGACCTCATTATACATCACTGGGGTCTGTCAGACCTCATTATACATCATTAGGGGCCGTCAGATCTTATTATACATCATTGGGTCTGTCAGATCCATCATACAACATTGGGGTCCGTGAGATCTCATTATACATCACTGGGGTCCATCAGACCTCATTATACATCATTGGGGTCCATCAGGCCTCATTATACATCGCTGGGGTCCGTCAGACCTCATTATACATCATTGGGTCCGTCAGACCTCATTATACATCATTAAGGGGCTGTCAGATCTCATCATACATCATTGGGTCTGTCAGACCTTATTATACATCAGTGGGGTCCGTCAGCCCTTATTATACATCATTAAGGGCCATCAGACCTCATAATACATCAGTGGGGTCTGTCAGACCCTATTATACATCATTTCGTCCATCAGACCTCATTATACAACATTGGGGTCCGTCAGCCCTCATTATACATCATTAGGGGCCGTCAGACCTCATTATACATCATTGGGGTCTGTCAGCCCTCATTATACATCATTAAGGCCCATCAGATCTCTTTATACATCAGTGGGGTCTGTCAGCCCTCATTATACATCATTAAAGGGGTTGTCCCGCGGCAGCAAGTGGGGTTCAGCACTTCTGTATGGCCATATTAATGCACTTTGTAATATACATCGTGCATTAAATATGAGCCATACAGAAGTTATTCACTTACCTGCTCCGTTGCTAGCGTCCTCGTCTCCATGGTTCCGTCTAATTTCGGTGTCTTCTTGCTTTTTTAGATGCTCTTGCGCAGATGGGTCTTCTCCCTTCGGCTCCGCTCGGCAGCATCAGCGTTTTGGCCCCGCCCCCTTGTACGCGTCATCACGTAGCTCCGCCCCCGTCACGTGCCGATTCCAGCCAATCAGGAGGCTGGAACCGGCACACGTCATGGGGCGGAGCTTCAAGGCCCATCAGACCTCATTATACATCACTGGGTTCCATGAGATCTCATCATACATCATTGGGGTCCGTCAGACCTCATTATACATCAGTGGGGTCCGTCAGACCTCATTATACATCATTGGGGTCCGTGAGATCTCATTATACATCATTGGGGTCCGTCAAACCTTATTGTACATCACTGGGGTCCGTCAGATCTCATCATACATCATTAAGGCCCATCAGACCTTATTATACATCACTGGGGTCCGTCAGATCTCATCATACATCATTAAGGCCCATCAGACCTTATTATACATCACTGGGGTCTGTCAGATCTCATCATACATCATTAAGGCCCATCAGACCTTATTATACATCACTGGGGTCCGTCAGATCTCATCATACATCATTGGGGTCCATCCAACTTAGCAAAATAGTCCAAAACACTTTACACCCAGCAACAATTGAAGCAGTAATTCGCTATGTGGTGTAATAGGGAGAAACCGCAGTCCCGTTATCTGTAGGTCCTGGTCCCGGCAACACACTTCCTTCTCTTCAGCTCTCTACCGCTACCCACTGACAAGTCCTGCTGCCCTCTGTGTTGGCTGACAACTCCTCTCACTCCTCTCTCTCGTTAGGCTGCGAACTCCTGAGGGTAGTAGTCCCCAAGCAGCCATCAGGCCATCCTCTCGGCCTCCACCATTCTGGGTCTCAGTCAGGCAATGCAGACTTGCTCGGCCCTCCTCTGCAGAGCTCCAGACAGATCAGCCTGACTTCTCTCACTCGGCCTCCTTTACTAACTCAGAACAGACTCCCTTGAACTCACATTCTGCAAACATTAATATAAAGCATGGTCAGGTGACCACAAACTCACAACACAAAACGATACATTTACAGACATTAACCCTTTCATTACTGCAAATACCAATACACGTTCTGCTGAATCATACCCCATTCACAGACAATACAGACTACATATAGCAAGCCTTTCTGAGGGGCCCCGTTGTTCTGGGCCACTACATAGGGAAATTTTGTAGTTACAGCGGAAGCCATGCACAAGTCTATTCCTGGGTGATGGGGGCTATTCCTTCACCAATGTATTGACAGGTAACATTCAGTAGACCCCAGCCCCTGCGGCCTTGTCTGCAGCTCCAATACAGCATCCAGATGGTTACAATAACAAAAGTCCATAAATTGCACTAAATGACGTCCTGCTCAGCTGCTCCTGGCCCGGTCTCAGCAGATAAGCCCCATTCTAGGATGGTGCAGAAGTCCATTGTATGTTGCTTGTTACAGGAACAAGACATTGTTCCAAACCCCCCAGAAGGTGGCGCACTAGCTGTGTGTAAGCAGGGCGTGTATTAGTGACTACCAGGTGACCCGTATTACACCGCTTGCTTCTGTAATTGATAGTTTACAAAAGATCTATTGCATTCTTATGATAAAATATTGGACTCAAGTCTCAACAACGTCTGGAGTTTAATTATACTTCTTGCTACTCACAAGGCGTAACTCTTGAAGGACGCCGCCGCACCAACATCTGCTGTCCTACACCTGGGTGCTGAATGGAAGCCAACGGAAAGCTCTGATAGGCACATAAGCACAACACAAGTGGATTCCAGTGCAGTACGGAAGGTCACCAGTGTCGGCAGCAACAACACTGGTGGCTTAGAAGGACATGTAGGCGGGAATCCCTGGGTAACCCTACAGAGTGATGTCATTTAGAGGCTTCACCTACATGTATAGTAATATGGTTGTGATGGGACTGTAGGAGAAGGAAAGGTTTGGGTTGGACCCGACAAGCCTCACTGTCTCAGGTCAGTAGTAATTCTTCTTGGATTTGAGTAATCTAAAAAGTAAAGATTATATCCCTAGCAACCAAATCAAAAGTATCATCAAACCAAGCAGTCCGTGTGCGGCGCCTAACGAGAGCTGCAGAGTCCAAAGATATCCCAGCAAAATGTCATCCCTTTAAAAAATACACCAAGTGTCGACCATGCAAAGTTATTGTCCAGCCAGGAAATAAGACAAGTGCAGACATATTACCTGGACATCTCGGGTGCCTTGGACTCTTCCTTACACGGGATGCTATGCATCAATACATGAGTAATAACACACCAATCAGTTATAATTGCACAATGTGGATTATAAGAGGCCGCGGTGTTCAGCGATCACCCAACTGTAACCTGGACTCAATAATTGTATATATAAACCAGTAACATAAAACCCCTCCATAGACTCCGTCCCTCAGACTCAAGTCTGCCGAGGCCAACCCTGAACTAAACTACTGAAACAATGTCCGTCTATGTAATGCGACAACCCGCCGATGACGTCAGTGATGATGCCATCTCAGTTACAAGGTGGAGATGGACATTAAACATGTCTGATGCCTCCGATAAACATGATGGATCTTTAAGGTCTTCGTGGCACTAAGCAATCTTCGAGCAAAAATGCAACCAATTGGAATCATCTTGTGGCAAAGACCAATCACCCTCAGAGAGATGGGCGTTCTAATGCAATCTGTTGACAACGTAGCGGCGCACTCCGGAGATCAGGTAGTCACTGCAGCGCGTCTGGTGGTAAAAGGCGAAAAGTGGATGTGATATCAGCTAAGAAGTCGTTCTGAGCCGAGCGCCTCAACAAAACCAATGCAGAATCACAAGAAGCGTAATCAGCTGATAAGTTAGTATCAGTCTCATCACTGACCGATAGATTAGCAGGGGGCGAGGAATGATGAGGAATACGACAAATATTCAGACATTTTTTTGGAATGCCCCCTAGTGGAGATGGTCTACAACTGGCAAAACAGGGACCATCCAAAGGGACAGCAACACGGCCCTCCGCCACCTCTTTCTCAGTTTTAACAACATCATGATCCGAATCCACAGACTTTACATTTTTAACCCATGAACAACCTGAACCTGTAAACTCAGGAACAAATCCCACCTAATTAGCCAATCCTTGGGGGGTCTGGAGAGACTTCTAGCCGGGAAGTATTCTTGGAGGCCTCACTGGCGTCAAGGCTTTCGGGTAAAAATTCTCTACTGGCTGGATGGACAATAAGCTGAGTGGCTCTTCTAAAACACGGCAGCACGGTGGGCGTCCCCCCACAACATGAGCCGTCATGGCGGCATCTACAGTTCTGTAACCACTTAAAGGAGAAGCAGACGCCTCAAAGAACGCCAGAAGAGTAGTGTAAGAAGACTGCTATGTAATATTAGTCGCCGGCCTTTGTGGGAGCATTAAGTTCAACCAGAGGCCGACATCTTTGACACCCTTGGCAAAACATTTCGTCATACGAATAGCAAGAAAGACCGCAAAAATTATGTGAGGCGCCGATTTGTGAACGTTCTGACAAAACAGCAGAAAATATACGAAACGCTTGTAGCCAAATTAAAGAAACCCACAGGGGCGCTCCTGCGTCTCTCCTCATCATCAACCTTTTTAAATTGTACTTTGTCGGAAGCTCTTTTACCGACGGCGGTTGGACAAATTCTCCTTTCCATATTTTTTCCTTGTACCCAGAGTGGACGGCTCGCACGTTAGCGCCTTCTTCATACACACCCAACTAACACCTCTCCCCGCTCCAAACTGCCTCCGTTCTCCCTTGGCTCCTTTTTCCAGCATGTTCGGTGTAGAGGTCACCTAGTTCTGATCTGGGTCATTGACCTCTACAATGTCCCTCCGCTTTCTGGCGACAGCTCCGGTGCTGTCTTGCAGGGTTAGGTGGAACATCGCTGAGGACCACATTAGCCGTTCTTCACCGCCGGCTTCTTCAACACAGATGATCAGCTGCCTGAGGGGGGGTCCTCCATTGCAGTGTGAGATGTCCGGTCTTCAATCCACCTCTGGATCCTGGGGTCTCTTCTTATGCGCTCCAGGGTTGCCACCAGCCGCTGGGCAGCCAATCCAGCACAGTCACCCAACCACCCGATTCTCCAGGCAGATTTTCTGGAAAGTCCGCAAGGATTCCTCAGCTGACCCTGAAATGTCTTTTCAGCGTAGAAGGAAAGCCAGCCATATTAATCATGTAAATCTCGGACTCCACATGTCCAATTGGCCTCACATTGTGATAGACTGGTGGTTTAGTGGAAAGATTATGTAATATGATGGAGGAATATGTCTGTTTCTCCATTGAAGAGGATGAGCAGCACTGCTCTAATGCTCTGGCCGCTAACCCCGGTCCCTGGCAATGACTCAGCTGGGAGAAAACAGCCTTGCATCACTACAGGGAATCCCTTCATTCCAGCAGGGATAACGGGATTCCCCCAGCCGCAGCAGAGGATCGCAGAGTTCTCCCATTTTTTTCAATGAAGGCGGTCCTGCTAAACTCGTAGGCTGTAGAAGTTTGCGTCCCAGATGGTGCCATACATGTTCTATTGGTGATAAGTCTGGTGTTCGGGCAGCCATGGCAGTGTGTCAATGTTGTGGGGGCTCCTGTGACCCCTTGTGTGTGTGGCCGAGCATTATCCTACTGGAAGCCGCCATGAGAGGAACACATGTGGCTGCAGGATGTCCTGAACATATCGCTGAGCTGTCATTGTCCCTCGTACCATTACTAGGGGGGGCGACTGTCGTATGTGATGCCTCCCAGACCATCACACCAGCAGGGGGTAGTGTACCGCTCCACAGAAAGGGCTGGATTGAGATGCTTATCCCAAGGTCTCCGGACACGAACAAGGCTGTCCAGATAATGAAAAATGTTTTTGGCAGCATGCACAGTTGCTAAATATAAGCTCAAGCTTGAGAAAGACCTCACAATCGAAACGCTGGTGCATTTTAGTGTTATGGGGCAATAAACTCTATTTATATTTAGCACCTCTGCATGCTGCCAAAGCCTTTTTTCATTATCTGGAAATCTTGCGGGAACTAAGGTTTGGATTCCCTCTTTTTTGCATCCTTTAGCCCGACCCAGAGTGGGTATATGATTGGTGCTGCTGGTACAATCTCTTTTTTTGTATGAAGAAGACCGTCGCCGGCACCCAAACTAAACCTAGATTCATCGATGAAGACAACCCGGTTCCCCTCTCTGGCATCCAGTTTCATCAATCATGACATCACTGCAAACTGAGGTGACGGTGGCTGTCAGAGGCCGTATATGTAATGGGGGCCGTGAGACCAAATGTGCTTCAGCCAAGCGCCTGGAAATGGTTCCAACAGACACCGGGGTGTAATGATGGTGCCCCCTGTCTCTGGATGGCGGACAACAAAACAGTTGGAGCTGCTGGTGCTTGTCGGACAATCAGATGCTCATCTCAACTGGTGGTCTGTAAGGGGCATCTTGAGGCCGGTCACCTTGTGTGTCCCCATCCACACCTCCTAACAGTATGGTCAGATGCTCCTCTCTACTGGTGGTCTGTTGGGGCGTACTGAGCCCGATCACCTTATGTGCCCCCATCCACTGGTCCCAACGCCTCATAACTGTCTGGTCAAATGCTCCTCTCTACTGGTGGTCTGCAGGAGGTGTCCTGAGCCCGGTCAACTTGTGTGCCGCCATCCACTGGTCCAACACCCCCTAACAGTCTGGTCAGATGCTCCTCTTTACTGGTGGTTTGTAAGGGGCATCCTGAGCCCAGTCACCTTGTGTGCCCTCACATATTCACTGGTCCCAACACCTCCTAAAAGTCTGGTCAGATGCTCCTCTCTACTGGTGGTCTGTTGGGGGGTCCTGAGCGTGGTGACCTTGTGTGACCTCACACACCAACTGGTCCCAACACCTTCTAAAAGTCTGAGCAGTTGCTCCTCTCTACTGGTGGTCTGTGGGATGCGTCCTGAGCCCAGTCACCTTCTCCCTTATCCACTGGTCCCAACACCTCCTAACAGTCTGGTCAGATGCTCCTCTCTACTGGTGGTCTGTAGGGGGTCTTCCTTAGCTCGGTCACCTTGTGTGCCCTCACACATCCACTGGTCCCAACACCTCCTAACAGTCTGGACAGATGCTCCTCTCTACTGGTGGTCTGTAGGGGGCATCCTGAGCCCAGTCACCTTGTGTGTCCTCACACATCCACTGGTCCAAGCACCTCCTAACAGTCTAGTCAGATGCTCCTCTCTACTAGTGGTCTGTAGGGGGCATCCTGAGCCCAGTCACCTTGTGTGCCCTCACATATTCACTGGTCCCAACACCTCCTAACAGTTTAGTCAGATGGTCCTCTCTACTGTTGGTCTGTTGGTGGGTCCTGAGCCCAGTCACTTCATGTGCCTCATCCACTGGTCCTAACACCTCCTAAAAGTCTGGTCAGATGCTCCTCTCTACTGGTGGTCTGTCGGGGGGTCCTGAGCGTGGTGACCTTGTGTGACCTCACACATCCACTGGTCCCAGCACCTTCTAAAAGTCTGAGCAGTTGCTCCTCTCTACTGGTGGTCTGTGGGATGCATCCTGAGCCCAGTCACCTTCTCCCTTATCCACTGGTCCCAACACCTCCTAACAGTCTGGTCAGATGCTCCTCTCTACTGGTGGTCTGTAGGGGGCATCCTGAGCCCGGTCACCTTGTGTGCCCCCATCCACTGGTCCCAACACCTCCTAACAGTCTGGTCAGATGCTCCTCTCTACTGGTGGTCTGTAGGGGGTCTTCCTTAGCTCGGTCACCTTGTGTGCCCTCACACATCCACTGCTCCCAACACTTCCTAACAGTTTGGTTAGATGCTCCTCTCTACTAGTGGTCTGTAGGGGGCATCCTGAGCCCGGTCACCTTGTGTGCCCTCACACATCCACTGGTCCCAACACCTCCTAACAGTCTGGACAGATGCTCCTCTCTACTGGTGGTCTGTAGGGGGCGTCCTAAGCCCGGTCACCTTGTGTGCCCCCAACCACTGGTCCTAACACCACCTAACAGTCCAATCAGACGCTCCTCTCCATTGGTGGTCTGTAGGGGGCGTCCTGAGCCCGGTCACCTTGTGTGCCCCCATCCACTGTTCCCAACACCTCATAACAGTCTGGTCAGATGCTCCTCTCTACTGGTGGTCTGTTGGTGGGTCCTGAGCCCGGTCACCTTGTGTGCCCCCATCCACTGGTCCCAACACCTCCAAACAGTCTGGTCAGATGCTTCTTTCTACTGGTGGTCTATTGGTGGGTCCTGAGCTTGGTTAGCTTGTGTGTCTCCACACACCCAAGAAGTATGACTCATTGACACAGTCATATGAGAGCTTATGCTTTTGCGCGACACACTCTGGGGTACACATAATGTATTGTATAAATTTCATACATTTTGGGGGGGTTAGTGGAAAAAATGTCCGGAAGGGCTGGCATTGCTTTAGGGTTTGTTTTTACAGCGTTCAGCATTTAGTAATAACATAATAACTTTCCTATCTACGATTACTGCAACACCAAGTTTATAGAGATGTTTTTATATTTTACTACTTTTGCACAATATAAATATGTTTTAGAAGCAAAACAACTGACTGCATCGCCGCATTTTAAGACCCAGAACATTGTTATTCTAAGCTCTGTGGGGGCTTGTAATTTACAGGAAGATTTGTATTTTTATTGGTACCATTTTGGGGTATGTGTGAGTTTTGGATTGTTTTTTATAATGTTTTTGGGAGACGAATAAAAGAGAACTAGCAATTCCAGCATTACTTTTTAAAATTATTTTTACATCATTCACCATGCACAATAACTAACAAAATACATTCATTGTCTGCAGTGCTGGAGTTCTAGGGCAGATCATCTATAGAAAATAATCAAAAAGTCCTGGACAACCCCTTTAAGAGACACAGCCTTAAGGGCCTTTTACACGGGTTGATTATCAAGCATGAACATTCGCCAATAGTTCAATTGTCCCATAATTGGCCCGTCTGAATGTGCAGTTGTGTTTCACTCATTTGTCGGGTGATCCCATACATTATGCTGCACAAAAATCTAGTTGTCGGCAGCACATTCCTTGTGTAAGCGGAGGTTGTGCTGCCAACAGTGATGATACCCTGTGAGGATGACAACTGTTGGTTCGCATCACTTCACACGGGCGAGTGCCTATCGGGCTGTCAATCACGGCCCGATATCACGTTTACTAACATGCGATTTACATGAAAACCGCCTCGCAGCATTTCAGGGAAGCAGCCACCCTCCACCCGGCTGACGATCGCGGAGCTTCTTCTATTGTTTTCAATGGAGACACCTCGCATCGCACGGCATCGTGAGCACCTAGCATGTGGTGCAATGCAACCGAAGTCCCCATTGAAAACAATGGGAAATACGATGGGAGGGAATGCCTAAAGATAGGACATGCCGCAATCACTCATGTGTATGAATGGGGTTTATAATCATGCGAGATTTGCCTGTTTCACAAAACACAAATCTCGTGTAATAATCTTACCGGTGTGTAATAGAGTCTAAATTGGTCTACATGAAGACCACATCTCTTTGGTGCTCGTCATTGGGAGCGCATCGCTCCATGTAAAAGGAACCTCAGACATCCATTATCTGACCCAAATCCTCCCTATTTATCAATGTAGTTGGAGTCTCCACTTTGGGTAGCGCTCGCATCTGAAAAGCTAATTGGTATGTTTTCAGGTATCCAAATTAAGAGTTTCAAGCATCGAGGAAGCTTATAAATTTCACACATTGGATTCAACTAACAAACAGAAGTATATACACAAAGACATTTGAAGCGAGGCTAGACCATGCCTCCCTTGTAAGAATTATAATGTATTATAGTTGATTTATTATCATTGGTTATTAAAACTCAACAAGAACAGTGATGTCCTAGTTATAGGCAGGACGTCTCTCAGGCTGATTGGAACTATTTCTCATGAGACTCTCTGTAAAATTGTCTTGAAGACGGCCTTGGATTCTTATAACAGAACAGCAATATAAGCTAAAGAAAGCCTGGATAGCTGTAAGAAGAGCAGCTTACAAAACAGAATATGGAGGACAGGAAATCTTATATTGTCCCTCACACTACCAAGCTCATGGTCTGCTTACTGCAGGCAGGCAGGCAAAAAATTCCCCTTGTAAATCAAGTCGCTTTTGACCTAAAAATATTTCTTCTCACAGAACTTTCCAAAGAATCTTAACACTTCGACAACAAAGCATTTCACGTTTGAGGAAAATTCACAGACTGGATTTACCTGAATTCTCCGAAAGAGCAGCCTAAAAAAAAACAAAACAAAAAGAGCCTAAAAAGTACATAAATACTTCTCAGCAAAATACTAAGAATTATTCTAGAAGGTTCTTCAGTTTTTTTGCTGGATTATTGGGATGACCTTGGAAGTGACCATCAAGCACGGAGCCGGCGGGTGAACATTGGGGTAGGATCGCCTTATTATTTGTGGAAAATCAGGCCTATCACTGCCGACCCAATTATTCTAATAATTGCTTATCACTAATATTGAGACTGAAAATTGACCATAGTGGTCATGTGCTTCAAGAGGGACATGACCCCTTGACCCGGAAGTGAGTGGAGCCGAGAGTGCAGTAGGCACACAATAGGCGAGTATAGCTTTTTACTGTTTTTTAACCTCCTCAATACTGTTTGTATCTGCATCCTGAATATACAGATACAGTTGAAATTGGTGTCACTGCCAGGGGGCCGATGCAAGCGCACCCCTTTGCCTTATGTTTAAAGCAGCCCTGGATGCCCTGCCACTGAGTGACGTGAATGATAATGTCAGGAGTCCTCTACGCATGCACCAGCCGTGCTTTAACTTCCAGGACATCAGTGACTACTCCGGCGTATGGATCATGTAGGCGACACCATCCACATCACTCACAGGCAATGGGCACGGACTGCACTGACAACTGCTGGAACGGTCTGGGTATGCCTTCTGTATCATTCAAGGCCATCTCATTGGCTGATAACATACTGCCAATGCTTTATAAGAGCCAAACCTGGTGACCAGTTCCCTTTAACTTAAAGCAACTATCCAGTTTGGGGACAAAATTCTGTCCCATGAAAAGAGGGGGCAGGGATTCTTTTATTCTGCCCCTCCGATCCGCTGGCTTTGGATCCGGTTTCCAGCTATCCAACATTGCTGCAGCAATTTTCTAACTACCTAACGCACACTGTGCACTGCTCTCTGATTGGCCAGTACTGATCACATGAGCAGCTCTGGCCAGTCAGAAAGTTGGTATGGTGCATTAGTAGTCTAACACTAGCAATGCACTGTGGGGATTAGATATTCTGAAGATTAGGCTGGCCATCTTAACCAGCCGAAAGCAGGACCTGGAAATAGGAGATCAGACGAATGGCAGAGAAGATCCTGTGTAGGCAATATATCCCCAGCCTCTTAGGTTTCAGGACAACATTTTGTCCTGAAACCGGAGGATCACTTTAATTGCAGAAGACATCCGATGAGGATCTTTTTAATACTCATGGGTGTAAATTCCAAGTGATGCTTTCCTATACAGTATTTTTTGGCCCAGGGTTTTGGCCTGGTTTACCATATAAAGGGGTATTTCGGTAAGCAGCCATAGTTTCAAGTTTGCATCCATCCACTGAGTATCAGCTATCTTGGTAGTCCCATTGGCACTGAATGGAGTGGCAGCGAGCTTGCACAACCTGCCATCAGTTTCTTGCTGTAGGAAAAGGAACCAAGAAGTGGGTTGGACGAGGGAATGGGACCGCCTGCTCCCAGGATCAATGGGGGTTTAAGTAGTTGGACCTTTACCAATCTATCAGTTTTCACCTATCCAGCAGATGAGTGGAAAATTGAAATTACACCTGTAGTGTCCCAGTACATCATCTTGGTCCCCTTCATAAATGTCATACATGTTTGTCCTATGTTGATGCACTGTGCAAGCTGTCTTGTTATTTCCAGTGTGTGTGTTGCACAGCTGTGGCGCTAGAAGGGTTAAATGTTTAATAAAATCCAAGCCCTGCATGCAAATGTATCAGTCAGTCTGTCATGTGGCATGAGGGAAGGTATAAATAGGAGTGATTGAGAGCAGGAAGGAGTCCATGTCTTCAGGAGTGTTGCTGTTCAGGAGGTCCAGGTACATGGGGGAACCTTCAGCCCTCATGTACTGAAGCATGGAGGAGGAGGAGAGATTTACCGTGCTGCTTGTGAATTGGATGTGAGTGGAGTGAGCCCCCAAGAGTTAGAGAGCGTTTGTAAATAACTACTTCTTCTCAGGGCCAGTGCAGAGGTACTAACTAATCGTCTAAGTTTCCTATGCGGCCGTCAGGAGCCTGGATCACCGTGTAGAGGCACACCCTTTAGTTGTCACACCCACGTGTCTCCAAATTGGGGTAGCGGTACTGCAAGATAATAGTCTTTGTTCACACAGGTGCATCTTTGAGCTTATGAGAGCCGTGTGGAGGTACTACGTCCTGCAGTCATTTGCCTGCACTGTAAAGTCTTTAATTGAACTGTCTTGTATTCTCTGTTTCAAGTTTTCAAGTAAAGTTTATGCCGGGCTCTAACTGTTCCTAGGGACCCGTGGTACTAAGAACTGACTGTGGCTGCATTTATTATCTGCCGAGTGTGTGAAAGAACGGTGGCGTCACGCGTGACAACTATAACCCCTGTTATCCTGTGTATTGGGTATTCCCTATCCTAGGGCTATCCCAAGTGGCCTGCAGTGATACTCTGGCATTGGCTACGTGTGTTCCTCCGGGATGGAGTATGGTAAGTGCCGCTGTGACAAGCCAACACTTTACCTCCCAGCTCCCCACATATGTCAGGTGTCCGGGGTCTCCCTATGGGACGCTGCACAACCACTAACTGGAATAGCCCTATAATAAACATTGCTTTGGAACTGTAACAGCTTTGAAATGTGTTTTATAGGAAATGTGAAATGTATTGACTGCAATGAAAAGTATTAAAAATAGACTTATATGTTTTTAATTTTAGTTTTTTTAAAAATTTTGCACCTATGAAATGTCCTGAACTCCTTACCAGAATGCATACATGCAATTGTGAAGAGATGACAAATAGTAGCTGACCCACCTGGTCTGCCCTGAGGCATGTTAGCTTTCAGATTACTTCCTTAATGAGCCGAGAAGATGTTTGAAATGTTTTGAGAATATGCCCACAAACCAGTGGACGTGCTCGTCTTGTAACACAGAAGTCATTACAAATATTACAGTAGGTGTACGGGACGACAATAAGAAGGGGGCGAAGTGATCCACCTCATTGTGTGTTAGTAATAAAGAAACACCATATGCTACATTGTTAAGGCTCCCTGTTGAAGCGGGGGAGGCTCTGAATGTTTACCCACCGGCTCGGGTCAAGGAATCGAGGGTGGGCCTAAGGCCTTCAGAACAGAGAGTGAAGGAAACACTTCCTAGCAGGAAGCGTTGATGATGCTGAATCGGAGAAGTTTGTTACGCCACGCCGAAGTCTTCAGCCAGCCAAGTTAACGCATGCTCTGCCTATACTTTGCTTCTAATCTCCATGCTACCGAACCACTGAGTACCAAACTAAACCGCCCAACGCCCCTGCCGATTTAGGCAACAAGATTCTAGCTGAGGCAGAGACTGTTCATTATTGTTGTTTCCAGTAAAGGTTTTCAGCTTCTGTGGTCGTCTAGTGAGGTGACAAAAAAGTTGCACCAGCTTCACCTACGTTATACTCTAAGCCAACTACAGTATCCCCCAATAACGTCCTCCTCCCTTATGGCCTCGGGATACAGATGCTTCCTCCGTGGGGATGCAGTGAGCCCACTCCGGCTGGAGATGTTAGGCCTCACCATACCCAGCTTGGCAGAGGAGGCTCTTGGTCCCGAACTCCCAGTTTTTCTCTACTTCCCACACGTTTGTGGATTTACATAGGTCATGTTGATTGTATTTCCGATTATGTTCAGCAAGTGACCTCTTCTCAATAGAATCGTAACTTAGGGGCCCCAGTGTAAAATCGGCAACAAGTCCACTGCCAGAGAGGGAGCAAAACGTCTTTTTGAAATTCATATTTTTATTCAACCAAAAAAGTGGGTTCTCAATATAAAGTTTTACATATATGACAATTTGGGAACCCCAAAAGCCTCTCCTGAGGTCCTGTGAGGTTCACGCCTCCAAATGAAAGAAGAGAAACTTAAACAGCTTGTGGAGGTTAGAATTTGGACTGCGAGTTCATGTAGGAACAAGCCAATGTTAATGTGTTAGGGCAGCATGGTCAACAATTGACTGTTCTCCGTGATGCAGGGGTCAAAGGTTGGGAATAAGGGTTAGGAAGACAGAATGTTCTTGGCTATCAAGATAAGAATATTAAGGACAAGAGAAAGAACAGGATTAAAAAAAGGGGTTTGTCATTTTTGTAACTGAGCTACTCAGCTGGTGCCTGAGGGTAGACGTAGGTCTTGTCCCATCCTTTACGATTACCGCATATTTATACTTGTATTGTTCTGTATCTGAGTCACCTTCTATATTGTCACCCATGTAACCACTAATGTGCCAATGAAAATGTTCTGCCCCAGTTCAATCGGGCATCAAATCAACAAGCATTCCGCATATGTACATTATCTTGATTTGTCTTATAGCAGTAGATACCTCAACTCTACTCATCCCATAAATGCTTTATTAATGGTTTTATGAACCTAGTAGGATCCAAAAATTCAGAAAAGTACCAGAAATGTATGTTTAGTGGCCTACCCGACCTGCTACTACATGTTTGAGAGAGAAGCATGCAAAAGAGTCATGGAATAATCTCTCCACAAGGAGAAACATGACCCCCTGGACTCACATTGATGGTCTCTCACTTAGCCAACCAGAACCCTGAAACAGCTGTCTGTATGTAAGGGGGGGGGGGGTGTTTTATTGTTCACTTGATGTTCTGCTGTTGATGATCTGTAAACAACAGAACTAAGCAGGAAGCTGAGACAGGAAGTAGATAGTCCATGCAGCCATGCTGCAGTGAGAGAAGCTTGGAGAAACTCCCCTGAATCTGTGCAGCCATGCTGTAGAGTGAGGAGCTGGGGAGACTCCTCTGTGTCTGTGCAGCCATGCTGCGGAGTGAGGAGCTGGGGATGCTCTTCTGTGTCTGTGCAGCCCTGCTGCAGAGTGAGGAGCTGGGGAGACTCCTCTGTGTCTGTGCTGCCATGCTGCAGTTTGTGCAGCTGGGAATGCTCCTCTATGTCTGTGCAGCCATGCTGTGGAGTGAGGAGCTGGGGATACTCCTCTCTGTCTGTGCAGCCATGCTGTGGAGTGAGGAGCTGGGGAGACTCCTCTGTGTCTGTGTAGCTATGCTGTGGAGTGAGGAGCTGGGGAGACTCCTCTATGTCTGTGCAGCTATGCTGCAGCTATGCCATGGAATGAGGAACTGTGAATACTCTCTCGTATGAGAAAACTGTGATGTGCAGGATTAACCTTGCGGGCCTGAGCTCCTCAATGGGACAGACTTTCTTTTGCATAAAGGCTGAGTTGGATCCAAGCATTGGAGAGACTTCTGCCTCCTTGTTCCTTGCCTCTCTTCTGCCCAATAACATGGAGGTGATACTGATCTACTGGAGACTACATTACTGTTGACTGGGGAAGGACTTTTGAGAAACCCATTACATGGGGAAGTGAGGACTTAGATTGAAACCCCAGTTACTGGGTAAGTATTTTGAAGAAACCGAATGTACGGATACTGGACTTTTAATGTAATACCATTAACGCATATCCTCTGTAATAGCCAACTGGTGCACAATTGTGAGTCACCCCAAAATGGGGCCTAAACTGTTTATCTGTTTTTTTTTTACATTCATTGAAGTTTGTTACTGATTGCATACATGTTGGCTCCCGGACCCCATATGACCTATTCCCAGAACCTCTGTACTATTGAGGAAACCCTAAGCCAGATACCAGGGAACCCTCGCATGGTCATGGGTGTTCTGGTTTGGATTACATCCCCAGTTATGTTTAAAGACCTATAAAAAGGTCGGATATTGACTGAAAGACTCCCTATATCCTTATGGTTCTCACCACAAGGGGAAACATTATCCCCTCGGACTCAGTATGATGGCCTCTCAACCAGAACCCTGCGGTACACTGAGAGGGGAAAGAACCCTGGAACAGCTGACTGTACATGTGTGGCTTACATCCTCCATCATGTTAGAAGGTTAAAAGGTCAGATATTGACTCATAGTGACGCTATCTTCCTATAGGTGGTGCTATGCAGCATTATTTTATCACACATGTGCATACTGTTTCCCAGGGAACATTGCATGGCCTATAAGACCCTTAAATGGGACTCCATGCAAAAGTATGAAGAGTTTGAAAAATAATTGTCAAAGTCAGTTTCTTTTTAATTTTTGCTAGGTGAGAGGATTTCCCCCCATGTCCGATATATAAGAGCCACTCATTGTGTGACAACTCCTCCTCCGGCATTTAATTAATCGGATGTTTGATGCAAGTGCAAAGCTTTCTCCATTGAAACCTATGGCAGTTATGGATACGACCAAGTCAGCAGACTTAGTGTTTCTATAACTCAATGGACAATGGAGTAAGAAGATTCTATGTGTGTCTGCTAATCTTAGGCTTCCTCTTTCTGTGGCTTCCATGGTCGGGTTTAACATGTCTAGAGACACATGTTCCCTTGATTGGTGAGAAACTGTATGGAAAAAGACTGAGCACTGGTGCAGCCCTCCTGCATGAAGAAAATAATAAAGTCAAGGACCATAAAACTTGACTTCTTTATTAAAACCAGCAATAATGCCAAGTTTCGAAGCACAAAAGCCTCTTCTTCAGACATGCTGGGTAAACACAACTACTGGAGGCAAAGGCATAACTTGAAGCTTCTGGGCTTCAATGCAAAGAAGTTGAGCGATGGTCTACCGGTCTTGCTTGGGCCCAGATCTTCCAAGAACCCTCCATATAGCCACTGACCCTGAGGAGAATGAAAGCCCAGACATCGTGGAAACATGTGCGTTTATAGCGTGCAGAGGAATTGCAACCGCTTACTAGCGAGAAGAGAAGTGAGTGTATGACAGTAGAGAGAGATCCGACAGATAACTGAGACTGTGGATTATATAAATGCCTCAAGAATCCTCCCTGTTTCAAGTTATTTCTGTGCAAAGACGGTTTTATTGACTTTTATATCAAGAGTTTAACTAAACGGACAAGACTGAACGTTCCCGGTTCTCATTCAGAAAATACCCTGTGAGTGGACTACTTTATACATCATGAGATCTGCCGCAGAGGATGGAACGTTGGCGTCACGAGTGACAAACAGGACCTAAGGTAACCTTGGTTACTAATTGGTGGACTCCCCCTGCAGTAACGAGATTGGGCTACAAGCCACCCTTAGTGAGGAGACGGTAGAGCCCTGTGACAAGGTTATCTCTATACCCGCTGTCTCCTAGGCTGGGGGCCTGCTCCTCGGACGCTGCACAGGCATCTCTTGTCAACATTTACATGGCTGTCTTGTCTCCTCTTTGTGGCCACAGCAAAGCACATGTCCTTTCATGTAAACTATCTGCATCTTTTGCAACTTCTCTTGACTTGTATTCTCAACCTCCCCTGCAGCCGTGTCACTTGGCTTGCCAGAAGGTGTCTTCTCACATAGTGCCGCTGTCTGGTGCATTATGTGTCCAGTTTGGTGCATGGCCTCTGCAGTCCTGTCATCTGGCGCACACCAAGGCGGACTGTGCCCCCTGCAGAAGTCCCTGCATGAGGGCGGAGCATCATGGTCGTGGCAGCCACTGCTCCCCCATAGGGCGCACCACCCTCCTACACACGTTGTAGAGGTTCCATCTACCAACCAGATATTTACGGCAGTTGTTGGAATACTGTCTCCACGTACTGGAATGGGAATTGGGGGGAAGAGACGTTTTGGGTCCTTCTATAGCTTCTCTTCATTTGTGTTGTAGTCACATAAAGGGCGCACGCTCGTATTCTGGAAGACTCCTTAAAGTGGCGGCTGCACACAGACGGTGACTCGGCGGCCCCATTACTTTTCACAGCAGTTTTCCCTTTCTGTGAGGTGCCGTCCTCCGCCGGCCGCGATACGATCTCTCGCCACACTGAACTAGAACACAGTTTAATTTTAATTCACAGAAAACCGAACCAAACCAGTTTGGAGTGAAGTCACCGAGCGAGCGGCGCGTTCTCATCGAAGAAATGTTTTACATTAGAGACAACTTGTCCGACAGGTTCTGTTTGATACCTGGTTGTACTCTTCTCAGAAAACAGGGACTTGGGTAATCGCCGCGTCTCACCTTGTGGGAGCTGCAAAAACAAAAACTTTAACCCTTTGAGGACCAAGCGACATATCTGTCCCATCGTTTTAAACTGTCTGCAAACTTGATTGAATCTTTTACAGTCCTGAAAGGGTTAAGCGGGGGGGGGGGGGGGGGATTCTTTGCTTTGCAAAAAATGGAAAAAAAAAAGAAAATGGAATAAAAATACAAATAAATAAAAGCTTTATTGAGATTCTCTCACAGATTGCTGCCGATCTGCTGGTCCGCCCTCCTCCCCGCCCCGTTATCACAGCGTCGCCTGTCCCCGCACGCAGCGCTGGTCGCTTTTACATAGCTGACATTGAGGCTGTATTTACACGGCCAAGTTTTATGTGTTGCGAAACTCATGGAAATTCTCACAAAAATACACCCCATTCTTCACACGGGCGGCTGCGGGCTCAGAGCGATTCTGCGAGAGAAAGACACGGCCGCACGTTTTATTACATGTGAGTCTCGCACAAGAATAGGACTTCCAGCGCGCGTCTCCTGCGCTTTGCACGGAGGGGTGTCCATCTGCTGCCCAAGATTCTGTGGCACGGCGCGCTCTCGTCCACGTAAATACGGCCCTAGGGCGGGTGCACAGAGGCGACTTTATCCCGCGAGACGTACAAAACTCACACAGAAATAGAGCTTATTATTTACGTGGTGACTTTCCCTCACAGCGACGTTGCCAGAAGGAACGTTCGGGGTCTGTGCTTTTGTTGGGCGAGATTAACCATTAATTTCTGCAGACCTGAAAAAAAATATTGCATGGCACTGACTGGCAGGTCATGTGATCCGCATACGGGGACTTTTTGTATTTTCAGGCGAGGCATTTCTCTCACAAAACATATCACAGTTGCAGGAAAAATAGCAGGTTTACAAGCGGTTTTTGGACTCGCCCGTGTAAATGGCGCCTAAAGGGTTGGGTCTCCTTTACTCGGACTGACAAATCATTAACATTCCCAGGACCGATCACCCGCCCCAACTGAACGACGAACAGTAATTGCTTCGCTTATCATTTGGTGTTCAGCTTCGGCATGCATAAAAACTGAAGCACGCATCGGCTCCGTGTGTGTCCACTGGCAGTCATCAACCCATGTCAACAGGCAGTCATCGTCCCGCGTCCACAGGTAGTCATCGGCCCGAGTCCACAGGTAGTCATCGTCCCGCGTCCACAGGTAGTCATCGTCCCGCGTCCACAGGTAGTCATCGTCCCGCGTCCACAGGTAGTCATCGTCCCGCGTCCACAGGTAGTCATCGTCCCGTGTCCACAGGCAGTCATCAACCCACATCCTCTGGCAGTCATCGGCCCATGTCCACTGGCAGCCATCAACCCATGTCCTCTGGTAGTCATCAGCCCGCATCCACAGGTCGTCATTGACCCGCGTCCTCTGGCAGTCATCGGCCCGCGTCCACAGGTAGTCATTGACCCGCGCCCTCTGGCAGTCATCGTACTGTGTCCACTGGCAGTCATCGGCCCGCGTCCAATGGCAGTTATCGGCCCGCATCCACAGGCAGTCATCAGCCCATGTCCACAGGTAGTCATCAACCCATGTCCACTGGCAGTCATCGTCCCGTGTCCACCGGCAGTCATCGGCCCATGTCCACAGGTAGTCATCGACCCGCGTCCACCGGCAGTCATCGACCCGCGTCCACAGGTAGTCATTCTCCCGCGTCCTCTGGCAGTCATCGGCCCGTGTCCACAGGTAGTCATTGGCCCGTGTCCACAGGTAGTCATTGGCCCGCGTCCACCGGCAGTCATCGTCCCGTGTCCACCGGCAGTCATCGGCCCATGTCCACAGGTAGTCATTCTCCCGCGTCCTCTGGCAGTCATCGACCCGCGTCCACCGGCAGTCATCGACCCGCGTCCACAGGTAGTCATTCTCCCGCGTCCTCTGGCAGTCATCGGCCCGTGTCCACAGGTAGTCATTGGCCCACGTCCACAGGTAGTCATCGGCCCGTGTCCACAGGTAGTCATCGGCCCGTGTTCACAGGAAGTCATCGGCCCGCGTCCACAGGTAGTTGCTCACGTATAAACGACTGCCTGTTTATTGTGAATGGAGACAGCAGCCAGAACCTTCTCCGTCCGTCTCCATTCACTCAGCGATGTGTAAAAGCCTCGGAGTGTTCACCGCTGGGACGGCCTTTGGGGCATCTGCGTCCTACAGGTCATCCCGTGTAAAATGACCCTTATTTCCACTTTGGCTAATTATGGCCATGATGGAAACCCCCCTCTGTAAGCGGCGGTGAGGTTGCTGGGATACTGCTGGGTCTGGGACCGGGGGGCTTAGATCTTAAGGGAGGTGGGAACCCTGTGGATTCGCCATAATAGTCCGAGATGGGAGCCCCCATTAAAGCGGTTATCAAGAATGATGCTTATCAATTAACCACAGGGCACAGTAGGTGACAAAACCGCTGGGATCACCACCAATTCTGAGAACGGGGTCTCGTGTTCCCCAACTCCCTCTCACTGCACCCCCAACAGAGAGGATGACCTTGAATGGAGCGGTAACCGAGTATGTGGCGCCTCTGCATTCAGCGCTATGGGGTGCAGATAGCAGAGCGCCTCTACTCCGCCATCTCCAGCACGACCATTGAAGTGCAGAGGGGCAGCATACATGCTTGGTTGCCACTCCATTGAAGGTCCTCCTCCCTGCTGGAGGTACAGTGAGAAGGAGAGGGGAATGCAGGAGACCCATACTTGGTAGCGGTGGGGGTTCTTGTGGTGAGCCCCCCAAAGATCAGACTTAGGTAAGATCAGTGCATAGGTAATAAAAAGCAATTCTGGGATAACCCCCTTGAGACAATCGTTCTGGTCACATGTCCCATGATGCATTGCTCACAAATGACATAAGGTGAGGCTATCAAACGCATTTTCTCCGAGGGTCACATTAACCAGCATGATTGGCTTCAGAGGGCGGTTTGTAAGGGCTCATTCACACGGCGTATTTGTGCTCTGTATTACATACGCAGTACATACAGCTGAGCCCCCGCTGAGTGGCGTTGGGGGGTCAGATATGCATTTCTCACATGTATTTTACGCGCACGAAAAGAAAATGACAACAATGTTGGTCCATATTATAGACTGAAATTGCTCATAAAAGCCAATGAGATTGCGCAAATCTGCAGTGAATAGGTACGATACATTCGTGTTCGCTGCATATTTACGCATGTAGGTGGGAGAAATCTTCGGGATCTTCCTGGGGTTTTTGTGCACGTGAAAAATGCAGCTGATACAAGTGCAAAAAAAGCAAGAAGGTCCAAATACGCAGTTAATACACACAGTTTTAGTCCGAGAAAATGCTGCCTATTTCACGGACCAAAACTGCATCCTCAATGTGAAGGCGCCCTTAATGTAACTCCTCCTTACCATGGCTGTGCTGCTCTCTGCACTATGATGGGCTTCTCCCCCTCCACCTCCTTAGCACCAAACTTCTTCCCTTGGAGGGTCACTTGGACGCCCGGGTAACGGGTCAGAGCTGTGCTGCCACCTGTGAGCTGCTAAACAGACCAGTGTAGTGATGCGCGTGAGAGCTCAGAATCCAAGATGGCAGCCGCTCCCTGTGCTGGCGCTGCCCCCTCTGCCAAGCACTACACCTGTTGACATCTCAACACCACACCCGTTGTCAGCTCTACACCTGGTGACATCCCTCCAACCAGACCCCATTGTCAGCTCTACACCTGGTGACATCCCCCCGCCAGATCCCATTGTCAGCTCTACACCTGGTGACATCCCCCCACCAGACCCCGTTGTCATCTCCACCCCTGGTGACATCCCACCACCAGGCCCCGTTGTTAGCTCTACACCGGGTGACATCCCCCCACCAGACCCTGTTGTCAGCCCTACACCTGGTGACATCCCACCACCAGATCCTGTTGTCAGCTCTACACCTGGTGACATCCCACCACCAGACCCTGTTGTCAGCTCTACACCTGGTGATATCCCCCCACCAGACCCTGTTGTCAGCTCTACACCTGGTGACATCCCCCCACCAGACCCTGTTGTCAGCTCTACACCTGGTGACATCCCCCCCAGACCCTGTTGTCAGCTCTACACCTGGTGACATCCCCACCAACAGGCCCCGTTGTCAGCTCTACACCTGGTGACATTCCTCCCACCAGACCCCGTTGTCAGTTCTACACCTGGTGACATCTGATGGTTTCTGTACTGGGATCTCCTTTGTGATCCTGTCACCTAATGCTCACAACATCCGATTTGCATTTCCCCTTTGACTGACTGCACAGGATTAGTGGGGGTCCAATACTTTTGTCAACATGATGTAATTGGATGCAATGGAGTTTCCCAATGAGGGTTCGCTTACTTTATTTTGCAAGTCTACGTGATATATGTAAGGTCGTAGTAAGCTGTGTTGCGAGAACCCCATAGGACCTAGATGGCATAGAGTCATTACATGAAGTAATAGGAGACAAGTGCTACAAGTAAGAACACTTCTGGCTTTAATTGATATTTTCGGTGTTTGGATTATGTCCACATCGTTACATTTCATCACGCCTCGACTCACCTGCTCAACAAGCAAAATGTTCCATCTTATCTGCCTAATCAAATATATGTCATTAACAAAACAAACGCCAAACGTGGAACGACTCTTCAATGGGACTTAATTCCTGTAGTAGAAGTCTTTAAACCAAAAGTCAAGAATAGTTACAAGATGGCACCAAACATAAAGCCTATTCCCCCACAAACCGTCCCATTAACCAACCTGACAGAGGGCTGAACTTTATCACTTATTTTCTACTTAGTTGAACAGTAAAACGTACCTGAGTTTTCTACAAGTTTTGCACAATACCCCCGATTCTCTCACCCTCTTCTGCTGCTGTTTGCACCGTTTTATGTCTCTAAGTTCAGATTTTTAGGTTGTCTTCCCCATTTTTCCGTTGTTCTTCTGTTTGCTATCCACTATCAGGGAGAGGCATGTATCAAGCCTAGCATTCTGCCAGTAGTTCCCTGTCCTGGCTTCCTTGCCCTTCCCCTGCTGCATTGCAATCAGCATGAAGGAGGTATCTGAATGCCAGGCCCTCTGCTCTTCAAACTGGAAACCTAAAGAAGCTGGAGGAACGCGGGTAAAAGGCGAAAAGCAGATGCGCCTCAACAAAACCAACGCGGAATCACAATAAGCGTAATCATCTGATAAGTTAGTATCAGTCTCATCACTGACTGACAGATTATAGGGGGGCGAGGAATGATGAGGAATACGACAAATATTCGTAACCTTTTTTAGGGACGCCCCCTAGTGCAGATGAGTTACAACTGACAAAAAGGGGAACCATCCAAAGGGGCAGCGACGCGGCCCTCCACCCCCGCTTTCTAAGTTCTGATGACGTCATGATGCGAATCCACAGACTTTACTTTTTTTTAAAACAATCTATTTTTATTAAGAAAGTCTGTAGCAAACAAGCCAACCTGCATTCATTGTACATGGAGGCCGGAGGATGAAGCATTGTGATTTGTGACTGCGGCTCGCAGGTCTCAGATAAGAAACAGCCAATTACAAGTCACAACGGCGTTCATACACTGAGCAGATATCACTCCGATCGGATCCTACTTTGTAAATATTGCAAGAACTGATGATCTTATCCTTAACTGAGTAACAATAATCTATGAGCCAGTAAGGGGGGGGGGGGGGGTCTAGACGAGTTTTGGAGAGTTTCTAGTCTGGAGATTCATTATTTATTAGTTAGGCCTCCTTCACACAAGATACAAAGTCGTACAATGTTGTCCTGTTGCTACAAATCGCATGTAAGTGAAGCCCGTGCTTCCTCAGGGCTACTTCCCACCTGCCATGTTTTGTAGCATGCAACATCCCGCGATCTGCCAGTGACTTGTGAGGTTTTGTGGCCCTTGTTTTCCTATGGAGCCTTCCTCTCTGTTGCATCGCATGGAAACGTGATTTTTGTGCGATGCAACTTTGACAGCAGGAAATCCTAATCGAAGCCCAAAATAAACAAATGAGTATACATCACTTAAGAAGCGCTGTTCGCTCCGCTGCATCTTCTTCCCGGCCCTTGGCACTGTTCTTCTTCATCTTTTGTGGCTGACGCTTAGCCAAACACGGCCAGCACTCGATGAACCAAGCACAGCCATTCATCGAGCACTGACTGATTGGCTAAGCATCAGCCAATCACAGCCATCACTTCCAGGAGGCAGAGATTTTTCAATTCCCGGCCAGAAGAAATAAAAAACAGCACCAGGGACCGGGGGAAAGCTGGAGCGCAGACCCGGAGAGCGCTTTAAAGGTGATGTATTAAAAAAAAAAAGTCTGCAAATGGGGCTTATTTTCGGGGTAGGGCTTATGTTTCAAGCCCCCCACCCCCCACGGACGATGCCATATCGTCCGTGGTACCTAAGTCTAATGGGCATGTATCTGAAGACTGTTTGAGAGGCCTCAAGGATCTGGAGGGGCCATGTTAGAGGATGAGGGAGATTGGGTGACTCTAGATGATGTTGTATGGTCATCTCAGACTTTACATTGTTAACCCCTAAACAAGCTGAACCTGGAAACTCAGGAACAAATCCCCGACCTAGTTCTGGAGAGACTTCTAGCCGGGAACCGTTCTTGGTGGCCTTAAGGCCTTCAGGTAAAACTCTCTACCGGCCCAATGGACATTAAGCTGAGTGGCTCTTCTAAAACATGGCAACATGGTGGGCGTCCCCCCACAACAGGAGCCGTCATGGTGCCATCTACAGTTCTGTAACCACTCCATTGGCCTCCATCAAAGAGAAGCAGACGCCTCCAAGAACACCAGGAAAGTAGTGCAAGAAGATTGCGATTTAATATTAGATGCTGACCTGTGGGAGCATTAAAGGGGTTGTCCCACCGCCCAAAGTGATTTTTTTCCCCATTAATGCCCTGTAGAGTAAAAGAATCACACAATACAGCATCACACATAACAATCCATATTCTGCTAACCTTTTTATTCCTTATCTTCTTCAGCATGGATGATCAGCTGCCCGAGGGCCCGCTTCCTCGCTTCCTATGGGCTCCAGGTCTTCCCGCCGGCCGCTGGACAGCCAGCGCTGTCACCAAGACCAATGATCCTCCAGGCACATGTTTAAGTGCTCAAGGCTTCCTCAGCCGACCCTGAAATGTCCTTTAGCATGGGGGGTCTACAGAAGCCCCTCTTACAGAGGAGAGACCAACCGTATTAACCATTTAATACCCTGATCCCATGTGGCCGGTGATCCTAGATGTCCCATTGGTCTTACAGGAGAAAACTCCCCGTCTAATGATAAAAGGTGCCATTAGTGATTGCACGGCCTAGAAGTCTCCTCGCACCAACCTGGGGGTCTCCACAAGGAGAAATAACAGGGTTCTTACTGATGATATTTGCGATGTGAATCCCTCATAAGTGATGCTTAATGACACTCAAATACAGAGATTTGATATCAATGGAAAGAGAAACTCAAAAGGCGAAAGTATTTGAGCTTCTGTTTCCATTGATATCAAATTTCTGTATCTGAGTGTCATTAGACGTGCGGTACGAGGGGTCACAGCGGGGGGTCATTTGTACTATCCCTGTACTTCCCCACATCACAGGCCTGTCACCCAACCAACCAGAACCCCCTGCCCTGAGGGGCCAGAACCCTAAAACAGCCGCCTGTAGACCGTTATCCCAGTCTGTTAGAAGGTCGGACATCCGCTTGTAGAGAGGCCACATCTTACATTTGCATATTTATTTCCCAGGGAGCACTGCACGGCCTAGAAGTCTCCTCACACCAACTTGATGGCCTCCACAAGGAGAATTAGTACTTCTATTAACCCCTTAAGGGTAACCTCAAATGGGCAAGTGCGATATTGCACCGTGAATCAGGGGCCAATTTTGTTCCCGCCAACATGCTATTTTCCCGCGGATCTGAGGTGTTTTTGTTTCAAAACTGCCTCACATCACTTCAGGGAAGAAGCGATCCTCCACTGCAGCTCGGAGCGTCTCCATTGTTTTCAATGGCGAAACCGGCACAGGGCGGAGGGGCAGCCGCGCAGCGACCGGCACAGGGCGGAGAGGCAGCCGCCCAGCGACCGGCACAGGGCGGAGAGGCAGCCGCCCAGCGACCGGCACAGGGCGGAGAGGCAGCCGCCCAGCGACCGGCACAGGGCGGAGAGGCAGCCGCCCAGCGACCGGCACAGGGCGGAGAGGCAGCCGCCCAGCGACCGGCACAGGGCGGAGAGGCAGCCGCCCAGCGACCGGCACAGGGCGGAGAGGCAGCCGCCCAGCGACCGGCACAGGGCGGAGAGGCAGCCGCCCAGCGACCGGCACAGGGCGGAGAGGCAGCCGCCCAGCGACCGGCACAGGGCGGAGAGGCAGCCGCCCAGCGACCGGCACAGGGCGGAGAGGCAGCCGCCCAGCGACCGGCACAGGGCGGAGAGGCAGCCGCCCAGCGAGAGGCACAGGGCGGAGAGGCAGCCGCCCAGCGAGAGGCACAGGGCGGAGAGGCAGCCGCCCAGCGAGAGGCACAGGGCGGAGAGGCAGCCGCCCAGCGAGAGGCACAGGGCGGAGAGGCAGCCGCCCAGCGAGAGGCACAGGGCGGAGAGGCAGCCGCCCAGCGAGAGGCACAGGGCGGAGAGGCAGCCGCCCAGCGACCGGCACAGGGCGGAGAGGCAGCCGCGCAGCGAGCGGCACAGGGCGGAGAGGCAGCCGCGCAGCGAGCGGCACAGGGCGGAGGGGCAGCCGCGCAGCGACCGGCACAGGGCGGAGAGGCAGCCGCCCAGCGACCGGCACAGGGCGGAGAGGCAGCCGCCCAGCGACCGGCACAGGGCGGAGAGGCAGCCGCCCAGCGACCGGCACAGGGCGGAGAGGCAGCCGCCCAGCGACCGGCACAGGGCGGAGAGGCAGCCGCCCAGCGACCGGCACAGGGCGGAGAGGCAGCCGCCCAGCGACCGGCACAGGGCGGAGAGGCAGCCGCCCAGCGACCGGCACAGGGCGGAGAGGCAGCCGCCCAGCGACCGGCACAGGGCGGAGAGGCAGCCGCCCAGCGACCGGCACAGGGCGGAGAGGCAGCCGCCCAGCGACCGGCACAGGGCGGAGAGGCAGCCGCCCAGCGACCGGCACAGGGCGGAGAGGCAGCCGCCCAGCGACCGGCACAGGGCGGAGAGGCAGCCGCCCAGCGACCGGCACAGGGCGGAGAGGCAGCCGCCCAGCGACCGGCACAGGGCGGAGAGGCAGCCGCCCAGCGAGAGGCACAGGGCGGAGAGGCAGCCGCCCAGCGAGAGGCACAGGGCGGAGAGGCAGCCGCCCAGCGAGAGGCACAGGGCGGAGAGGCAGCCGCCCAGCGACCGGCACAGGGCGGAGAGGCAGCCGCGCAGCGAGCGGCACAGGGCGGAGAGGCAGCCGCGCAGCGAGCGGCACAGGGCGGAGAGGCAGCCGCGCAGCGAGCGGCACAGGGCGGAGAGGCAGCCGCGCAGCGAGCGGCACAGGGCGGAGAGGCAGCCGCGCAGCGAGCGACACAGGGCGGAGAGGCAGCCGCGCAGCGAGCGACACAGGGCGGAGAGGCAGACGCGCAGCGAGCGGCACAGGGCGGAGAGGCAGACGCGCAGCGAGCGGCACAGGGCGGAGAGGCAGCCGCGCAGCGAGCGGCACAGGGCGGAGAGGCAGCCGCCCAGCGACCGGCACAGGGCGGAGAGGCAGCCGCCCAGCGACCGGCACAGGGCGGAGAGGCAGCCGCGCAGCGAGCGGCACAGGGCGGAGAGGCAGCCGCGCAGCGAGCGGCACAGGGCGGAGAGGCAGCCGCCCAGCGACCGGCACAGGGCGGAGAGGCAGCCACCCAGCGACCGGCACAGGGCGGAGAGGCAGCCGCCCAGCGACCGGCACAGGGCGGAGAGGCAGCCATGGATTTTTGAGGCTTGCACAAAATGGCATGATTGGCCACATTCGGTTGATCACGCCATACACTTGGTTGTGATTGGAAGAAATTTCCCAACAGGACGGATCGCATCTTTTGCCGTGATCGTGAGCAATTCTCTGTTAGTTGTGCAGCCGGTGGTCACCTACAATGGCTATTTTTTGCTGAAGGTATGACCGCCTAATTACTGTAGGGAGGTGGATATTTTGGCTCTTGAAGTATAATCTCCCTCTACAGAGCCGTTCCCACAGATAACAGTAACCAACAAGCGCAATACTCTTCGCATACAATGTAGCCACTTTCTAACAGTCTAGCAGACAATCTGCTCTATTTGGGAGGTTTTATGGTTTGGCATTGTACAGCTGATAACCTCTTCTGGGTCCTTTGGTGCACAGAGCCCAGGAGTGATAAAGGAATTGTGGAGAGGACAACAAGGCGCTTGAAGTGAAGAATTGTGTACTGAATGACCCCTGCAGGAAGTAAACAGTTTGGAAATAGTGATTGCCGCCCGGGGCACCTGAGCAGACAATGTTCCCGAGCTAAAAGCAGCTTAAACCGGCCGCTGACAGCCAAAGATTACCACCTAATTTACTAATGGGAGGGGCACAAGCTCCTGCTGGAAGTAGAAGCTGCCGCTCCTGCCTGGACGACATCGCAATCTGCTTGATTAAAGGATATTTCCATGCTATGAAGCCGTTCCTAAAGGCGCCCCAACTAAAGGAAGGGTGGTCAATCCTGCCAGTTGTGATGGGGCTAGGCAGCCATCTAAAGTATGTGGGGACCATGGCATAGCACCAGTAGAGGCAGACCAAGGGACTGCCATGGTGCCTACACAGCAGGGTGGCCTGTGACCGAATGGCCTTAACCCATCAATGACTGATGAAGCATTACCTTCTGCTCCCAAACCTCCCAGCCACCGCTACCATAGTGTTCTTCATACATCATGCAATTCTTAGCCTCATGCCAGTTATGGGCTCGGAGCATAATCTGACTGCTGCCCATCTCCTGCACACTGTACTATGACAGCAGGAGATGGGGGAGTAGTCGGATTATGCTCAAAGCACATGGCTGCTGTCAGGCTCAGAAGTGCAGGAGTAATCAAGAAAATTGTTGTACTGGTAGCTAGGAGTTTGGGAGCGGAAGTGGGGCACTATTACTAAGTGAGGCCACAGAGAGGGACACTGTTACTAAGTGAGGCCACAGAGAGGGACACTGTTACTAAGTGAGGCCACAGAGAGGGACACTGTTACTAAGTGAGGCCACAGAGAGGGACACTGTTACAAACGAGAGGCCACAGAGGGGTACTATTACTAAGTGAGGTCACAGAGAGGGACACTGTTACTAAATGAGGTCACAAAGGGGGCACTATTACTAAGTGAGGCCACAAAGGGGGCACTATTACTAAGTGAGGCCACAAAGGGGGTGCTATTACTAAGTGGGACCACAGAGGGGGCACTATTACTTTGGGGGACCACAGAGGGGGCACTATTACTAAGTGAGGCCACAAAGGGGGCACTATTACTAAGTGTGGCCACAAAGGGGGTACTATTACTAAGTGAGGCCACAAAGGGGGTACTATTACTTTGTCGGACCACCAAGGGGGCATTATTACTTTGGGGGACCACAAAGGGGGCACTATTACTAAGTGAGGCCACAAAGGGGGTACTATTACTAAGTGGGACCACAGAGGGGGCACTATTACTTTGGGGGACCACAGAGGGGGCACTATTACTAAGTGAGGCCACAAAGGGGGCACTATTACTAAGTGAGGCCACAAAGGGGGTGCTATTACTAAGTGGGACCACAGAGGGGGCACTATTACTTTGGGGGACCACAGAGGGGGCACTATTACTAAGTGAGGCCACAAAGGGGGCACTATTACTAAGTGTGGCCACAAAGGGGGTACTATTACTAAGTGAGGCCACAAAGGGGGTACTATTACTTTGTCGGACCACCAAGGGGGCATTATTACTTTGGGGGACCACAGAGGGGGCACTATTACTAAGTGAGGCCACAAAGGGGGTACTATTACTAAGTAAGGCCACAAAGGGGGTACTATTACTTTGTAGGACCACAGAGGGGGCACTATTACTTTGTAGGACCACAGAGGGGGCACTATTACTTTGTAGGACCACAGAGGGGGCACTACTAGTATGGAGGGTACTGAGAGGGCTGCTGTGGGGAGCAGCCGGATGAAGTAAGTTTGCATAGAGGTGGTGGCAGGAGAGTACACATCACACAGGCATCATCAGCAAAAATGTCAGCAATCAAAAGAGACATCACCTGTGATCACGAGGTAACTGCACTGTAATCACTAATACTGGAGGTAAGTGTACTGTATTCACTATCACTATGTGGAACTGATATCTGACTATTATATCTCAGTCCACCACGTTATAAATGTTTTCTAATAGAATATATATACTGGGCGATTCAACAGTCAGGACCACTCAACAAAAAGAGATACAGGTAGGAAACTTTGTAGATGGATGGGGGCAAAACTTATTGGCATCATGTTGGTACTTGTCGGCCATATTGGCAGAAGCCATCTTGGATTCGGCCCAAGAAACATCAATAGAATGGTGCTGATGGGATCCACGATTTAAGGGTAGATTTTCATCGGTTTGATCCGCTCAGTCGTGTCTTGAGTACCTGCAACCATTTTCCAGTTGCAGATGATGTCACGTTGAGTATTAATAAAGTTGTTGTGTTGAATTATGTGGTACGGAAAACCGTAATCACACATCTTTACCGGTACCAGAAGGTGCTGCCAACAGTCAGGTCAGGAATGGGATCACCCTGGTGGTTGGTAGTAGAAGTTCACCTGTCACAGTCTCTATGGCATAACGTCTCTTGGCTGATTGCGGGGGGGTTGGAGTCTGGACCAACAGCAATAAACTGATCGCAGGGCTATCTTCATTCTAAAAAGATTTCTTTCATGCGACAACGGCTTTAAATGGAACCGCGGATACATGCTTTATTAGGAAATGCTGCAGCAAGCAATGTGGCACCTGCAAGCCCCCTGGGATGAATGCTTAATATAAAAGTTGTGCCTCTTCACGGTCTTGCTGCTGCCGGAAGAACGCAGTGTGAGGGGCGACTAGAGGAGAGTTCCCCTTGAAAAAAGGGTCGCAGACCGTAGCAGTAACGTACAGGAGAACGGTTGTGACTCTACATGTTTTTTTGTGCAAGATTGTAAAAATCAAGAATTTGTGGCAGTTTTATTTTATGCTTGATGGTTGCTGACGACTCTTAAAGCCACGGTACAGAATATGTCGTCATTACAGATGTCCCGAAAACATTGCTGCCCCTTTAGGAAAAGAGGAATCGTTTTCTGAGCAGTTCTAAACTGGACGGTAACGTTTCCCACAGTTCTGCTCATCTAAGAGCCTGCATGTGTATCATCAATCGTCTAACATACTTGCATTACATGGTTTTTGTTTAATGCGCCGGCCATTAGGCGTCTTCCTTCCAGCATCTTTGCAGTCTGTTAGGCATTTGGTTCCTCTAGTAACAGGGACACTGCTTGTCAGGACTTGAACCTGGGACCTCCTGCACTCCAAGTGACAGCTCTCCCCAGTGAGCTATTCAGCCCGACTCACTATATAAACCTGTCCCTCCTTCGTAGTGTGTTTATTGTGGTCTGAGCCCTCAGCCTTTAAGCCAGCTTCTTCCTACACCTGCTCCCTTATAAGAAGCTTGTTCTTGTGTACCGACCGCTGGCTTGCTCCTGACTACGTCTCTGCTGAATCCTTTGTAGTGCATCGCTCTCTCTGTGTACCGACCCCTGGCTTGCCTGACCACGTTGCCCGCCCTTGCTAGCTACCACCCAAGACTTCAACCCGGTGAGAGAATGTGGCATTCAGATGCACTCCCATGACAGCTCTGCACTTTGCTCTACGGTACGGTTCTGCACTGGATGGTAATGGAGGCAGTGACCGATGGGGGGGTGGGGGGGGGGTCTAGTGGGCATGCAGCATTCTGCCAATTATCCCCCATGTATGGTACATACCGGGGGGAAGCAATTCTCATCATTCAGACAACTTGTTCCGAAACATACTTTACATGCAATAGAATACACTGATTACTTGCAGTGTTTACCAGCATGGCAGTATAAGCAAGTGGTAAAATAGTCTCTCACCGGCGTGTTAACAGCAGAGTCAGATGAACAATGGAAGTCAGCAAATGGTGGACCGGTGGTAAGGCTTGAAGCATCTTGGTCCGTGAGCCTCGGTTGAAGCGTCTATGAGCGCAACTTCCCCGAAAAGGATCCAGTGTTGGACAGAAGCCCAATCCAGCAGAACACATTGCCAGTGTGGTCCTAATATACAAAAAGGGGTCTAGAAGAGAGCCTGGTAACTACAGGCCGGTAAGTCTCACTTCAATAACTGGAAAAATATTCGAGGGGTTTCTGAGAGACGGCATCCTGGAATACCTCAAGGAGAACAACAGAATAACTCCTCATCAGCACGGGTTCATGAGGGGGTCGATCATGTCAGAACAATCTGATCAGCTTCTACGATGAAGTAAGCTCTAGGCTGGACCTGGGAGAGTCTATTGATCTCATATATCTGGGCTTCTCTAAAGCATCTGACACCGTGCCGCATAATAGGCTGATATATAAAATGAGAAGCTCGGATTGGGTGAAAACGTGTGTAATTGGGTAAAGAACTGGCTCAGAGATAGAAAGCAGAGGGAGTAATAAATGGTTCGTACTCTGATAGGACCACCGTCACTAGTGGGGGCCACAGGGTTCAGTATTGGGCCCCATTCTGTTCAATATATTTATCAACGACAAATAAAGTTCAATGGGGATAAATGTAAGGTTCTGCACATGGGCAGGAGAAACGGATGTCACCAATATACACTGAATGGGGTACAGCTAGGGAAAAGACCTGGGGTACTAGTGGTCTGTAGACTAAACTGAGCAACCAATGCCAGTCAGCTGCTGCAAAGGCTTATAAAGTCTTGGGGTGCAGTTAAAGAGGTATAGGGGCGAGGGGCGAGAACATTATCCTCCCACTATATAAGGCACTTGTCAGGCCTCACATGGAATACTGCGGACAGTTCTGGTCACCGGGGCTCAGGAAGGATGTTGTAGTGCTTGAGGGGGTCCATATATGGTGAGCGCTAATTTTTATTGTGGGCGATTAATTGTGATTTGTTCTCTCTTTTTCTTTTAGTTCGGACGCCGGCGCCCTGGGGCACAGTTAGTAGTAGTGAAGGTGCTGAATAATACACGGAGTCAGATATTTTGCTTCACCTGTAAACACGATGTTCTTCCATAAGGCGGGGAGGGGAGGGGGTTTTCTTCAACACTTACAGTGAATAATAAGGGCTCCCACCCACTGGCGTTTTTTTCTCCACTGCGCTGCGAGAGTAAGTGAAAACTCTCGCAGAGCAGCGCGAGAAAATCGCAGCGATATCGCTACGACAGTCTTTTCAATGGGGCCAGCGGCAGCAGCGCTACCCCAATTGAAAAGATATGGAGAATACCGCAGACTTCTGCCACAGCTGTGACAGAAGTTTCCTTCATCCCCGCTAAGATATTGCTGTTCATAAATGAATAGCTAAGAGCTATCTGCCATTGGCTGAGCGCTCAGCCAATAGCTAAGCAGTAGCTGCTATTGGCTGAGCTCTCAGCCAATCTGCACAGCCCTTTCATGGGGCGGGGATTTTTAAATCCCCGTCTGCTGAAAGAGCTCAGTAGCAGTGCCGGGGAGCCAGACGGAGGACGCGGCTGACAGCAGGAGAGGTGAGTAACTTTATTATTTTTTTAACCACTTTTTTATGATTATCGGGGAAGGGCTTATATTTCAAGCCCTTCTCCGATAATCATTCTGCGGGGCTTGTCAGAAACCACTGCTTTCAATGGGATCAGCAGCAGTGCCAATCCCATTGAAAGCAATGGGATAGCATGCCTCTGACTTCTGCCACAGCTGTGACAGCTGTGGCAGACGTCCGCGGCATTCTCCATATCTTTTCAATGGGGCTAGTGCTGCTGCCGCTGGCCCTATTGAAAAGACTGGCGATGTTGCAGCGATATCCCAGCGATTTTGGGATATCTGCCTGCGTTTTTCTCGCACTGCGATGCGAGACTTTAACTTTAGAATCGCATCGCAGTGGAGAAAAAAACGCCAGTGGGTGGGAGCCCTAAATCAGATACAATTTGCAACATTAAAGCTACTTGTGTCTAATCCCATATCATATCCTGGGAGCTTCCTGTGGGTTTCTTTTCTCCTTCCCTCTTCAGATTTCCATCTCTTTTATCTCTCCTCTGCTCACTGTCACCGCTGACTCTCCTTCTTTTGTTTCTCCCCTTCTCTTGCTCCTTCTTCTCTCTTGCCTGGCACTTTCTTTTCTTGTCACTATTCTGGCTCCTGCGACCATTGTCCGGCTATTTATCATCTCTGTCACCTGACCAGTTTGTCTGCAGCCAATCACAGCCTATCTGGTTGCTAGGTTACCTGCATCAGCTGTGCAAAATGACTCAGATTAACCCCTTAGGGCCAGTTGTTATATTACCGGGCCCCATAACTAAACAGTGCTATGTAGGGCGTACAAGAGGGGTGGAAACAGGCTGAACCAGATGGACATTGCCTCCCTTCAGCATCACAGACTATGTTACTATAGAGCATAAATACTACAGTACGTGGGGGACCGGCACCTCAGATCTTCTGGGCTTCTGTCTTAACTTCAGGAGATCCAATGCGCAGCCTCACCACGGGCACGTCATCACTCTTTCTGGCCCCAATACACCCACAATGGACAAGTCTATGGGTTTTGCTGTCCAATGACAGTTTTCGGGCAGCTCGAGCGACCCACCATACTCTCATCCTCTGCAACAAAGCCCCGTCCTACATACATGCCCCATTGCCCGCTGTGGTGACGCACTCGCCAATCTACCAATGTACCAAACAGCTTAACATTTATCTGATGACTCAACTACATTGTACTACCATGCGGTCAGTCAATTTACCACCATGTGTCAGTTGTGTAATTCTGTACGTCAACCTCGGCTCTCCCTGCGTTGATGTGGCATCTCCTCCTACAAGCTGGCAGAAATGTCATTCCTGCTGCCAGCCACCGCTGTGCCACGGTCTGCCAGTCCACTAACATCGTATGTATACACAGACAGTGCGAATCACAGCACAACGCACACAGCGTACGGTACAGACGCAGCAGTGGTTACCATGACTGGCGCAGCATTGTAGTTATCAGAATCAATGGCAGATTATGAAGGGGTGGTGGGGGCGACGGCCTTCGGCCAGGGCTCCTTGGGGCTCAATTCACCATGCACAGCACTAGCTGCACTGCTATAATGCTGCTCCGCCAGGCCGCGGACTTACACTGAAGCAGGCAACTTCACCCCGCCACGCTGGCGACTGAGATGACATCATTCACAAACAGGGAGGCATGATGGCAGTTTGCTTAATGGGTCGTCTGGGGAGAGACTCGACCAACCAGTCTGTGTGGGATGGCAAGAGATAGAGGAGGGGATGAAGACATGGCAGTGCGGCCGCGGGGCCCTCAGCTAGCTGCTGCTTCCCACCTCCAGGCACCGGTCTGGACTTCAGACTAAGGGCCTATTCACATGGGTGCATTTCCTGTCCGTCTGCCATCCGTGTAGTTCATGCACCCATTATAGCCAAGTAAGCTATAGAGACACAAGTTGGCCTAAGGTCCGTGTGAAAGAAAACTGCCGCAGGTCTTATTCTTATCACCTGCAATGTCCGCTGCCCACGGATATCGGAGGCTCGTGGGCGTGTGTCTGTATGCGGTTCGGTGAGAGTTTCACTTGCCTATCTCTGGCACATACGCACCTGTGTGACTGGGCCCTACGTGAAGAAATAACATGTTTTAAAATTTTGCGTAGGTTTGGTTCCCTCTGTCTGGACTGGCCCTCTAATAAAGGGCAATCAGATCATCATAAGGCCGGTTCACACAGCTGAGAGCCCAAGATTGGAACACAACTGGCAACACACAGCACCCAGAGACCCCGTCCGTGCGAAGTGCAGGACTCCGCGCTGTATATGTCTTATATCGTTCAAGACTCTTGCGCTAATAGAGCCTGCAGAGACTTTTCAAACTTGGACCATCAGTCAGAGTGAAATATCACTTAAGTGAATGAACCCATTCCGTGCGAGGCTTGTCCATCTCAGACACGGAGAGAACTCGCCTGAGAATATCAGCCATGTGAATACGGCCGTACGGCATGTGCGCACCAAGGCTCCCATAGAGGAACAGCCTCGAGCCCTTGGTCCCCTTTATCCAACATAATGCATTAAATGTCAGGTTAACATTTGCTAAATGTGTACTCCAACACTGTTACGGTATGTCAGACACTGCAGCTCAAACACGTCTTCACATTTGTTGCATACATTGCTGCCCGCTGGCCTCACAGATATTGTCCTCGGCCACCATTGTCTCCTAAGGTGCCTGGAGTCTGTTGCAACCACTTACATATTTCTGTGCAGCTGCAGCCCTCTAACCAGACTCCTCTGAGGCTCCATGCCTCCAGCCTACTCCTCCCAGTAACAGAGGACCTCTATCTCCCATGTGGCTCTTCAGCCACACACTGACTCACTTCCTGCCAGCAGCATTCTTATATAACCTCCTCCTGCTCTCTGCACAACAGAGCCATCCAGTGGTAACAATTATTACTGCGGTATAACATCCTTGGATTCTTTACAAACAAGGACAAGTGACAAAGGAATGAACACATCTGCATGGGAAAGTTGTCACATTGGTAAGGGTTAATAAGGCAGACCCTCCTTACAGCTGGACATATTGATGTCCCCATTGGACAGCAGGCATATGTTATTCCGGAGTCTGTACTCTACACTGCAGCTGCTTTCTCTGTTCTTACGCTCGCCTTGGTTTTGTCTTGACTTCTTCCTTTGTTGCTCCAGCTGTCTGGTGACTCTTGGCACATCATCATGTAATAGTATGGGAACGAGCAGACATGGCAGCGCAAGGTATGTACTACAAGGTTATGCAAACAGCCTTATCGCAGACAGTATCAGGCAGCCAGTACATAAACACTGCTCCACATTCGGCTGGGCACAGATTTTGGCATTATTCTCTTAGATTCCTTATGCCATAACAATATGACGGGTAGCGCTGCTTTACTGCATCCAGCCCGCTGAGACGCTGGGAAGTTCTCCTACTGATGTCATCAGCAGCATCTCCCGACCTCCAAACACGTTTTTCTGGAAGCCACCAACAACATGCGCAGAACGCTCCACAGCCTAATAATAATAATCCTTCTAGAACACCAATATATTCCGCAGCGCTTTACAAACTGGGGAGAACACAAGGTAGGTCAGAACGTGCAGTAATAAACCAGCACGCATTTTGTACAATAGTGGCGTCGGCCCTGATCCCAAGAGCTCACAGACTATACGGAGGTATACATATAGGTGCTATACATAGAGCTGTGTGAGTGGATCATCAGATAAGAGGTGCAGTGGGAGGAAGGGGGTCTGGTTTCCAAGGGGTAGTGCAGAATAGGGGTAGATGGAGAAGACTTTAGGTTAGGGAATATGGCAGGCCTCGCTAAAAAGATGTGTATTTAGGGCACACTTAAAGATGTGGGCATTCAGAATTAACCTGATTTTCTGGGGTAGCACATTCTAGAGAACTGGTGCAGCTGTGGAGAAATCATGGAGGCGAGTGGAGGGTTCACATTAGAGGGGAATTTAATCTAAGGTCTTTGGCAGAGCAGAAAACATGGGTAGGGTGGCAGGCAGAGATGAGAGGGAAGGTATAGGGTGGTGCAGCATTGTGGAGGGCCTTTTGGATGAGTGATGAGTATAAATTGTATTCTGCATTTCACAGACAACCAGTGCAGTGACTGGCACAGCGAGGAGGCGGAGGTGTAGTGACTGGCACAGCGAGGAGGCGGAGGTGTAGTGACTGCCATGGGGTGAGGCATCGGTGTAGTGACTAGTATAGGGTTGAGGCATTGGTATGGTGACTGGTATACGGTTGAGGCATTGGTGTAGTGATTGGTGCAGGATGAAGGCATTAGTGTAGTGACTGGTTCAGAGAGGAGGCGGAGGTGTAGTGACTGGCACAGGGTGGAGACATCGGTATAGTGACTGGTACAGGGAGGAGGTGGCAGTGTAGTGACTGGTACAGGGAGGGGGTATTAGTGTAGTGAGTGGGATAGGGTAGAAGCATAAGTATTGTGACTGGCACAGGGTTGAGGTATGAGTGTAGTGACTGGCCCAGGAATGAGGCATCAGTGTAATGACTGGCACAGGGTTGAGGCGTTGGTGTAGTGACTGGTACAAGGAGGAAGCGGCAGTGAAGTGACTGGCACAGGATAGAGTCAGCAGTGAAGTGACTGGCACAGTGTTGAAGCATCAGTGTAGTGACTGGCACAGGGTTGAGGCATTGGTGTAGTGACTGGTACAAGGAGGAAGTGGCAGTGAAGTGACTGAATATGGGAACTGAAGGGAAGGTTGGAGGCACATATGACCCCCAGACAGCGGGCGTGCTGGGAGGAGTTATGGTGGCTCCACAGACTGAGATGGCGATATCTGGATGAGGTTGTTTAGTGGTAGACGTTCCGTCTTTGGGAGATTCAGTTTTAGATAGAGAGACAACGTGGTGTTGGAGATGGTGGACAGACAATCACGGAGGTTTTGTAGTAGTAAAGGTGTGATGTCACGGGAAGAAGCGTATAATTGGGTGTTATCAGCGTAGAGATGGTAATGAAACCCAAATCTTCTGAGGGTTTTTCCAGTGGGAGCCATATCTAATGCAGCGATCGAGGCACAAGGCATAGCAGTGAGGAGATGGCAGGGTAGCTGTCAGGGATGTCACGGTGGCACTACCAACTCCTCCCCGGAAGGACGCATGTGACACTCGACCAAGGCACCGCTAGGCCTCTCCAGGCAACGCTAGGGCAGTGGTTACATGAATAAGTGGTGTAGTTGACTGGAAGAATCTTGTCACGGGTGACGCCACCGTTCCTTACTCTAAAGGATATCCGACGGGAAAAATAAGAGAGTCCACACACAGTTCACTTGAGAAACTCAGTTGCTGGGAACGGTCAACAACTGGAAATTGCAGATAGATTATCTGGATACACACTCACAATTCTTTGTGGGAATTTCGCACAGCAGTGCAGGAAAGACAAATGAAGGAGGTCAGGGAGGAAAACACAGGATGACACCGGGCCTACAGTCCTAGTTATCTGTATGACTCCATTCCTGGACACACAACTCCGGGACACAGGATTAGGCCTACAAATAATCCAAAAAGGAATACCAGCATGCAGAGGCTTCTTAAAATCCCAAAATTTCACTGTATTCCTCATTACAGAGACGCTGCGACGTTTCAACCCGATTGGGTCTTTTTCAAGCATACTCTTCATGGACATTGGGCTTACAGTCTAGGTTATCTGTATGACTCTGCTCCTGGACACACACTCTGGGACACATGATGATACTGGGCCTACAGTTCTAGTTATTTGTATGACTCCGCTCCTAGACATACACACTCCAGGACACAGGATGACACCGGGCCTACAGTCCTAGTTATCTGTATGACTCTTCTCCTGGACACACTCTGGAGGAGGACAAAACACTTCACTGATACTCACTTGCTGACGGTTTCAGGACACTGCATGGGGGAACCTTTTTCTCCTTTGCTAGGATCCCTGGCATAAGACCATCAGGGAAACCTCTCTTCTTCTTCAATACTTCACCACATGAGGGTTGAAGGTACCCCCATGTGGCTGTCACTCTCACTCCACACCCATCCGTTGAAGAAAATGGACCCCCTTACTCTCCTCTTGCACTCACATATATAACTTGCATGCTCACGTGACAACCCAAATTGTTACATTATCCAGACATATCTCAGACATTCACAGACATTAACCTCTTGCATGCTGCAGCTGTGCAATACACATAACTAGTAACAGGACAATTTGCACAGAGTATCCACAATGAAGATATGACATGTGAGTCAAATACAAGACAGTTATGGAGGGGCCAGGCAAGGGTATTTCGGGCCACTACACTAATGTAAAAAGCCTACAGGCTTTTTCTTGCACTGCACTTTGACACCTTTGCGTGACCTTTGGTGGATGATTTTGTTGTCATTGGATTAGTGACATCCTCAGCATCGCCATAAAATCCTAAAATGTGAGTTTGATACATAGAGTGACCTGTAAGGGCAGCTCAAAGTTGCAATGTTAAGTCTATGGACACACACCGCTAGGGAGAGTGAAGCATTGCAATGCAGTGTAAGTGACAAGGAGGAGAGAGTGAGGTTGGTTTCACATTCACAGCCTGATATCACACTTTCCACCATGTGAAAGCCCCGTGGAAGCGACATGAGAGAGAGAAGCGTAGAGAAAGAGAAGCAGCGAGAGAAAAGCGTCAAGAGAGAGAAAGAGAGAAGCAACAAGAGAGAGATATAAAGAGAGATGCAGCAAAAGAGAAAAAGAGAGAAGCGTCGAGAAAGAGAAGCAGCACGAGAGATAGAAGTGGCGAAAAAGAGAAACAGAAAAAAAAGTGGCGAGAAAGAAAGATAGAAACATTGAGAGAGAGAGAGAGAGAGAGATAAGCAGCATGGGAGAGAAGCGTTGAGAAAGAGAGAAGCGTCAGAAAGAGAAGCATCGAGAGGGAGGAAGAGATGTGACGAGAGAGAGAGAAGCAGCGAGAGAGACAGAGAAAGCTGTGAGAAAAAAGCAGCGAGAGAGAGCGAAGCAGTGAAAGAGAGAAAGAGAAGTAGTGAGAGAGAGAAGTGGCAAGAGAGAAAGAAGTGGCTAGAGAGAGAGAAGTGGCTAGAGAGAAAGAGAAGCGGTGAGAGAGAGAGAAGCGGTAAGAGAGAGAGAAGCGGTGAGAGAGAGAGAGAGAAGCGGTAAGAGAGAGAGAGAGAGAAGCGGTGAGAGAGAGAAATCTGCTCCAAATACAAAGTGAATAATCACCTAAACAAGCAGATTTAAAAGTTCACAGCCACCTTTTTTCCAAACATTTTATGTTCGTGTAACAAAATTGAGTCAATCCAGTAGATGGAAAAAATGAGAAGACCGAGGACCGAACCCTGAGGAACCGTAACAGCAAGGGCAAGAAAAAAAGTAAAGCCGGCGAACGATACAACGAATGAGCAGTCAGAAAGGTAGAAAAACCAGAAAAGAGCAGAGTCCTTCAGGCCGATGGAGCAGAGCGAGGAGTTGGTAATCCATGCTATTAAACGCTGCAGAGAGAGCCAGGAGGATCAGTGGAGAGTCCTCACCATTGGACTGTCAGAAGATCATTTGACACTTTAGTGAGAGAGGTTTTTGTAGAATGTAGAGAGCAAAAACCAGACTGCAAGGGGTCAAGGAGAAAGTTATCTGCAAAAGAGCTTACTAGAGAGAGTAGACCAAAGGTTCCAGGAGTTTGGAGATGAAGGGGAGATTAGAGACATTTGATGGTTGGCAGTACAAGACGAGTCAACAGTTTATTTAGTAATAAGGATATGACAACAAGTTTAAAAGGAGGGAAAGATACCAGAAGAGAGAGAGACATGTTTAATATTATGAGATGACCAATGACAGCTGGGGAAAGGGACTGAAGGATGTGAGAGGGAATAGGGACACTAACGCAAGTAGTAGGGCGAAAAAAAGAGAAGAACCTGGTGACTTCTTTTTCTGTTGTTGGGTCAAATGCAGAAAGTGAACTAGATGAGATGGGGGAGAGAAGTGGGTCAGAGAGGAAGAAAACCAGAGAAGGTGCAGAAGAGAAGGAGATCAAAAGGGGAAGAAGACCAGAGGAGGTGTGGGCGAGAAGAGGGTCAGAGAGGAGGAAAACCAGAGTAGGTGCGGGAGAAAAAGGGGTCAAAGAGGAAGAAGACCAGAGGAGGTGTGGGAGAGAAGAGGGTCAGAGAGGAGGAAAACCAGAGGAGGTGCGGGAGAGAAAGGGATCAAATGGGGAAGAAGACCAGAGGAGGTGTGGGAAGGAAGAGGGTCAGAGAGGAAGAAAACCAGAGGAGGTGCAGGAGAGAAAGGGATCAAATGGGGAAGAAGACCAATGGAGGTGTGGGAGAGAAGAGGGTCAGAGAGAAAGAAAACCAGAGGAGGCCCGGGAGAGAAGAGTGTCAGAGAGGAAGAAGACCAGAGGAGGTGCAGGAGAGAAGGGGATCAAATGGGGAAGAAGACCAGAGGAGATGGGGGAGAGAAGAGGGTCAGAGAGGAAGAAGACCAGAGGAGGTGCAGGAGAGAAAGTGATCAAATGGGGATGAAGACCAGAGGAGGTGTGGGAGAGAAGAGGGTCAGAGAGAAAGAAAACCAGAGGAGGCCCGGGAGAGAAGAGTGTCAGAGAGGAAGAAGACCAGAGGAGGTGCAGGAGAGAAGGGGATCAAATGGGGAAGAAGACCAGAGGAGATGGGGGAGAGAAGAGGGTCAGAGAGGAAGAAGACCAGAGGAGGGGCGGGAGAGAAGGGGATCAAAGTTAACTAGTAATCGGGAAGTTATTTCCTGATGGATGTTGTTTATTTTCTCTTTGAAATAAGCCGCCAGTCGTCATTAATGAAATCTGACATCAGTGAATATTTTCTGTCCCCATGGGGGCTGATAATCTACATCCACCTGTTAGTTTGACTTTGGAGTTTGTGAGGAAACTGAAACAAACACAGAGGGAACATACAAACTGCAGGCAGGTGTCGTCTATGGTCAGATTTGAACCTAGGGCCCCAAGGCAACAGTGCAACTTACTGAGCCACTGTGCTGCCAAAACAACTTCCTGTGCAGGGACCAGTATTCAAGCCTCCAGAGCTGACATCTTAGTGGGGTCGCACATTGCAGTGGGTTCACACTACCGCACATCTTATGTGAAGGACATGTCTAGGAAAAAGGCAGCAGGAGCCATTCATTGATTCTTCCCTATTTGCTAATATTGCATGGCCTATGTAAAGGTGGAGCTTGTAATGTAGAGGCGGTATTAGTTACATAGAGGTGGAGTCTGCTATGTAGAAGTAGAGTCCGTTATCTATAGATGGGGTTTGTTTTGCAGAGGTGGAGTCTGTTATTTATATGTAAAGATGGAGTCTGTGATGTAGAGGTGGAGTCTGTTATGCAGAGGTGGAGCCTGTTATGCAGAGGTGGAGTCTGTTATGTAGAGGTGGAGTCCACCTCTACATAACAGGCTCCACCCCTACATTACAGACTCCACCTCTATATAATAGAGTCCATCTGTACACAGCAGGCTCCACTTCTTTATCACAGGCTCCACCTCTATATAACAGGCTCCACCTCTTTATCACAGGCTCCACCTCTATATAACAGGCTCCACCTCTTTATCACAGGCTCCACCTCTGGACAGGCCATCAGCATCCAATCTGCAGGATCTGTTTTTGATGGATGGTATTACAGTTGGATGATTTTGTCTCCGTCTGGCGTTGAAGTCCTCTTGATGTTTTGTCCGTAATCCTCACTGCCCGCCAGCTCAACCCGCGACTTCATTGGATCTACAGGGTGAGCTGATTGTCTTTTTTTCATGCATCCAATCTGCCAGGTCTGCTGCCCAGGACCTCCACGAATCAGCTGAAGTGGCTGTGGCACTCGGGGGAGTACCGTGGCCTCCCCTCAGGCCAGTGATGTCACATTGGTTGGTCATGTGGCCTGACAGCAATTGAAGCGAATGGGACTGAGCTGCAATATTGGTCACTGCTGCTACTGTACAAATTGGCGCTGTGCCTGGTGCAGTGAAGAGTCCTGAGCGCCGCAGCATCATCAAACAGTTCATTGGTGGGGGTCCCAGAAGGCGCTGAAGCGAATATTCATCACCTATCCTGAGAACAGGCCATCAATATCCGACTCCCAGAAAACCCCATTAACAGGATCATCAGTCTTCACCCTTAAAGGGATTGTCCAACATTAGATAAAAGGTTCTGTCCTTTTTATTTCCCAGAAAAGTGCCCCTTTTATCTGCTGACCAGGTCAAGAGAGTGAGGCCAAGCTGCAATACCAGATACGGCCATTGAAAAATAGGGGCACTACTTCTGGTCAAATAAAAAGCAGATCCTTTTTTCCTAATATTGAACAGCTTCTATACGAGTGCCATCTAAGTGTCCCCATTATCTCTAACATCAAAATGCCCTGGTGGCCCCAGTTTATACCCCCAGCAGTAAAGCTCGTATGAGGTGCTGAGGCAGGAAGGTAGGTAAGGGCAGCGCCGCAGCGTGGGCCATGTATACTGCAATGCTGCTGGCTGAAGTATTGCAGGTCACGACTGAAGTGTTTGCTGACCTCAGATTTACACCTTGAGGGCCAACCAGGAGATGAAGACGTCCGGGTCTGTTCACATGCTGCGGATCCACACCAAAAACTACCTTGACATACGCACCGCTTTTTTCTCTCAATCCACAGTAAATGTCGCACTTTCATTTGAAGGGGTGAAACCTGCTGTTACTGTAGGGCAGATCTGCAACAAAGTCCACACTGACTCCACTATGTGTGAAGCGCCGTTGGGTTAACCCCACAGGGGCAAGCGCAATATTGGGCAGCGTGGGGTTGTTCTCAGAGCAAGAAACCAAGTAGATATGATACCGTTTAATGGCTACAAGAATGCGTGATGTTACTGCGAGCTTTCGGGGATATCGGCCCCTTCGTCACACATCGCTCTACTGGCTAACACGGTAACAAACCATTTTTTTTCGTTATATTGGGTGGCTGTACTTGGCCCGATCTCACGCTCGCCAACGTGATATCCCCACGGATGTGAGGCGCTTTTTGGCCAAAAACGCCTCGCTTTGCTTCAGGGAAGTAGCGATCCTCGTGGCTGGTGGCCGCCCCAGGGGATCAGCAAGTGTTTCACATTGTTCCCAATGGGAAACCTCGCATCATGTGCACCTCGCACCACATGCACCGCCCATCACATGCACCTCCCATCATGTGCACCTCCCATCATGTGCACCTCGCACCACATGCACCTCCCATCATGTGCACCTCCCACCACGTGCACCTCCCATCATGTGCACCTCGCACCACATGCACCTCGCACCACATGCACCTCCCATCATGTGCACCTCCCATCACATGCACCTCCCATCATGTGCACCTCGCACCACATGCACCTCCCATCATGTGCACCTCCCATCACATGCACCTCCCATCATGTGCACCTCGCACCACATGCACCTCCCATCACATGCACCTCCCATCATGTGCACCTCGCACCACGTGCACCTCGCACCACATGCACCTCGCACCACATGCACCTCCCATCACGTGCACCTCCCATCATGTGCACCTCCCATCATGTGCACCTCGTACCACGTGCACCTCCCATCACATGCACCCCACACCACATGCACCTCCCATCACATGCACCCCGCATGCCCTGCAGTGCTCTTTCCTGCCCCACTGAAAACAATATATGAGGCATTCTGAGGGAACACCCGACGATGGGATCGCATAGAATAAGAATCGCTCATGTATATTACTGCATTCAATAGAATGGGCTTTACATTCATACGATATTTTCTCAGCCGTGTGATACGGCCCTAGGCTGATATAACATGGATGGAAGTGCATTTACGCGTGCATTTGTGCCTCATATTTGCGCAATGGGCGTTACGTATTTGTGTGCAGATGTGCGTGTTTTATTGCACCATGCTCCCATTGACTGAAACGGGCAATCAGTGCATTATGGGCTCCTTCCCTGCGCAAAGAGGGTGCGATTGTGCCAGCGAAAACTCCGCATTATTTACACCCCATGAGACGGGAGCCTAAAGGGGTTTTCAGGGACTGTTCAAAACGTTGGTAGGATCAGGTAATGGACTAAAATCAAACACTAAGCACGACTCGCCTCCACTGTGCCTGCCATGCCCATCACTCCGGTCCGGGAAGCTCCTGCACTGGTCACCAGCTGTGCATTGTGCCCATGTTATAGCTGAAGGCAGTGATTGGCTGCACAGGTCACATGACCGCCATATGAACTCCTGAGACCAGAGCAGAGGGGTCCAAGGTGGCTGTGCTAGACTTTTAACGGGTACTGCTGGGTTCTTATTTCGCTCCACCACCCTTCCTTATCAACAGTTTGATATTAAATCAGCTCTATTAAGTAGATGACCTTCGCATTTGTACGCGGCATCAAAAAGTGGCATTTCTGTTGTGAGTCACTAAAGTGACAAAGGAAAACCCATAAACTCATGGGCTTACAGTAACTACCATAGACTTAGCCCAAGTGGCTGCTCTGGGGTCTTCCAAGAAGGAGACATGCTCCTATTACCCCCTACTCAGGTATGCAGCAGTGGCGCAGCGACCCTCCTCTCCATGTATGGGGGGGAGTTCGGACTGTTACATTGAGGTTTTATTGCTTAAGATGAGCCCGCTGTGTAATCAAGGTGGTGGTTTCAGGGTTTGGAGAGTGCGAGGAGCGTCTAGTTTTGAGTGGGAAATCACTGACCAGAAACGGGAAGGTGGGCTGAGCAAGTGGTTAGCGGGGACGAGGGGATGTGCTTGGAGTATCCCCTGTAAAATGGTTGGGCGCTGAAAGATGTTAGCCCCACGGGCATGAAGTAGAGACCAGTAAACTATTGCCACAAAGTCGCTGGGAACCCGCTGCTCCATCATTCCTGCCCTCTGTCCTTGGTGGAATGCTGCTGAACGGAAACAAATGCAGTTACCTGGTAAGCACTATTCAACGCCTGGTACACGGGAGGTTAAGCACTGGTCAACGCCTGGTACACGGGAGCTTAAGCACTGGTCAACGCCTGGGACATGGGAGGTTAAGCACTGGTCAACGCCAGGGACACGGGAGGTTAAGCACTGGTCAACGCCTGAGATACGGGAGGTTAAGCACTGGTCAACGCCTGGGACATGGGAGGTTAAGCACTGGTCAACGCCTGAGATACGGGAGGTTAAGCACTGGTCAATGACTGGGACACGGGAGGTTAAGCACTGGTCAAGACTGGGATATGGGAGGTTAAGCACTGGTCAACGCCTGAGATACGGGAGGTTAAGCACTGGTCAATGCCTGGGACACGGGAGGTTAAGCACTGGTCAAAGCCTGGGAAACGGGAGGTTAAGCACTGGTCAACGCCTGGGACACGGGAGGTTAAGCACTGGTCAACGCCTGGGACACGGGAGGTTAAGCACTGGTCAACGCCTGGGATACGGGAGGCTAAGCACTGGTCAACGCCTGAGATACGGGAGGTTAAGCACTGGTCAACGCCTGAGATACGGGAGGTTAAGCACTGGTCACGACTGGGATATGGGAGGTTAAGCACTGGTCAACGCCTGAGATACGGGAGGTTAAGCACTGGTCAATGACTGGGACACGGGAGGTTAAGCACTGGTCAACGCCTGGGACACGGGAGGTTAAGCACTGGTCAACGCCTGAGATACGGGAGGTTAAGCACTGGTCAATGACTGGGACACGGGAGGTTAAGCACTGGTCAACGCCTGGGACATGGGAGGTTAAGCACTGGTCAACGCCTGGTCCATGGGTGGTTAAGCACTGGTCAACACCTGGAACATGGGAGGTTAAGCACTGATCAACGCCTGGTCCACGGGAGGTTAGGTACTGGTCAACACCTGGGACACGGGAGGTTAAGTACTGGTCAACGCCTGGTCCACGGGAGGTTAAGCACTGATCAACGCCTGGTCCACGGGAGGTTAAGCACTGATCAAGCCTGATACATGGGAGGTTAAATGCTTACAAGGAGTGCTGAGAGACCTGCTACACAGGGAAAAGGACTTGCATCAACAGACAGACCGGGTACCTGGGCTACAGACTGTTCCAATAAGCCGATAATTAGACCGGGCATAATTGGGCTGATAACTGGTAAAAGAGAAACTGACATTGGACTGCTCCTGGCAAATGGGTAAAGACTCCGGCATTTGCTTCCAGCTCGAGAACGCGCATCTGTTCTTGTTGGTTCCAATTGTTTATTACATTGGAAAGTTCTTCTGCATCACTAAGGAAGTTTGGATTTTTCAGAGCTATCCATGATGCCCCTGGACTACTGCAGCGCATTGGGCTTACTTTAAAATGAGGCCCTCCAGAGAACTTGTATAGCCGTCACCAGGCCATGGGGCCCTGCTGGCTCCTGCTTCCACCTATGTGGACCAGGAGACAATGGGGACTCTGCGTAGGTTGAGCCTATCACTCTCAGAGGTTCCAACTGCTCTGCCAACCTTCTTCAAAGAGCAGGGCAGACCCCAAGCCTGTCTCCAGTGCCACTACAGGCAGAAGAAAGAACCAGCCAGTGGGCTTTACAGAGGTTAGTAAGGCGGAAAATGGGCCCTGACCACAGGCGTAACTATAGGGGATGCGGTTGCCCCCGGGCTCAGGAGCCTTAGGGGGCCCATAAGGCCTCTCTTCTCCATATGGGGAGCCCAGTACTATGAATAAAGCATTATAGTTGGGGGTCCTGTTACAGGTTTTGCATTGGAGCCACTGACCCCACCTGTCTTGTAATAGGTGTTGTGGTGGCATAAAACAGCAGCAGGAAAAAGGGTCTCGTGTCGATGTTTCCTATGGTACCCCTGCTCCGCATTCCTATTGGTGATTGGATCACTTTCATAACCATCCAGAGATGATTCACTTCTATAAAACTCTTCACACTTCTGCAAATGTAGTCGTCGCTCCCCGGACTGCCAGACCTGCTGTTGTGACTTCGCTCACTTCTTGGGTCTGTTTAGCCATTCATTAACCTGAAGCCTTGATATGCAAAACCCTGGAAGTGTCCTGGGAATGAAAGGGTGGCACTGCAGCACTCCAAGATCACCCGCATTCCTTGCACGTCCAACTATTTCCTTTCCTCCAGGTGTGTGTGAGCACAGAGGAGGTGGCAGTCCCATGCCACAGAACATGTGCAGGGCTGCTGGAGATTTCCTTTAAGGCATGTTGCTGACATCACTGGAAATCTTCTCAGATTCCTCTGTGCTGCACTTCATAGAATCAGGTGCTGCTTACAACTGAGGCTTGAGCTGACTTGTTCCTGGGTGTCTGTCTAGTAAGAAGCTCCTGCTGAAGTCATGGCTTAAGTTCCAGTCAGGACTGTGTACACTGGACTACTCAGGTAAGGAGGTTCCTGCAGATGTTCTCGATCATAGTAATAGCTTAATGGGACATTGCTAATCACTGCACCCCCTACACAATGCGAATTTAAGACCAGATGTAGCAGAACTGAATTTGTCATTTAGTCTGTCTTTGGCCGCATGGTTCAGTCCAGAGTCTACCTGCAGTAAAGTATAGTCCCTGATGTAACAAATGTTCTCAGCTCTACAATGTTTGTAAACAGCAATTTATACATTGTGTTTAGTTACAGATGTAGCAACATTTAACTTTAGGAAAACTGGCACAGAACTTTTTCTTGCCTTTTCAATAGTTTTTGTTTTGTAGAGAGGTTGCTGCAGCCAGGTGGCTTAAACTTTGCTACATCCGTAGATTGACTCGCTACATTTGTAGTTACTGTATAAAGTGTTGTAAACATGAAGGAGCATTAAAGTGACGGCGTCACAGGTAGGTGATGAATGTTGTTGGACCATCATTGTATCTGCGGTCGTTACCCAGCTTTCCCAGAGAGTGGCGGCCGATGTCCTTTCCGTGACTGCGGACTCTGTGGAACGCTTAGTGGAAATTATTGCATTTTTTTCTGCAGACTTTAATTGTAGAATTCCATCTCCTGTTTGTTAGAAATTTGCTACAACAATTCTGCACGACGTCCCTAATTCTGTAGCAGAAAGGTTTTCCACTGCGGAATTTAGTCTTGCAGATTTGAAATAAAGATGTGTGGATTCAGATGAGGAATTCGGGGCCCATAAGGATAACATTGTGATGCTGAAATGTCCACCAGGACTAATTTAGTCCCTTGTGAAAGCCCCCCCAAGAGCCCGGGACCGCTGAGCAGCAGAAGGTGTGGGAGCAGTAGTGGTACCTCCTCATGCAGCAGCTTTGCCCTCATGGTGGTCAGCTGGTTTTGTCTGCACGATTTCCCTGCAAAAACAGTAGGAAATGGTTTTACAGAGTAATTTTTTGATGCATTTTTTATATATGCTGTAAAACGTCAACATTTTTGCAGCAATTAAGAAAAGCACAACGAAAACAAGTCGTGTAAATAGACCTTAAGAGTAGAAGAGACTTGGATGACACTTGTGCTCTTAGCGATGCTTCTGCCACCATAGTGCAGATCACTTCTCCTTTTAACCACATCCTGGCACGGCATTACAACACTAACTAAACTATAAACGGCTTTTGCAAGAACAGTGATGACATTCTAGAAGAATCATAGAGAAATGTACGAAACCTAGAGCCACGACGAGTTAGGGGTGACCTCTATATCTACACCGTATTCGCTTAGTCAGCGACTCTCGGACGCTTCATGGACCGGCCCTCTCCACGCCGGCCTGTGCTGTACTTCTTCCTGTTCGATCATTCGCACATTGCTGTCAGCTTTGATGGAAGCAGCCAGTGCGTTCTTTGGCGGACGGCTCTTCTTTTGCCGCTGACTACTCCAAGCATTATCCATGTTTCTAATGAATTAGCTCACATTATGTGGCCGAAGTATGAGAGTCTCTGTTTCAGAATGTTTTGGGACTGTTTTGTTCGTGATTAGAGATGAGCGAACCTACTCTTTTTGAGTAATTACTCTATCGAGCACCGCAATTTTCGAGTACTTCCGTACTCGGGTGAAAAGATCCGGGGGGCTGGGGGAGGCGTGGCAGAGCGGGGGTAGCAGCGGGGAACAGGGGGGAGCTCTCTCTCTCTCCCCCCTCACTCCCCGCTGCAACCCCCCGCTCACCCACGGCGCCCCCCGAATCTTTTCGCCCGAGTATGGAAGTACTCGAAAATCGCGGTGCTCGGGCAAAAAAGGAGCGTGACCGAGTAGGTTTGCTCATCTCTATTCGTGATCTTGACTGTCAACGGAATTTGTAGGAGTTTCCTCCAGCCGCAGAGTTTGAAGGTGTCAATCTTCCTCGGGTCCGTTTTCTTTGGTGTCCAGCTTTCACAGCCTTAGGGTGCATTCAGACGACCGTATATCGGCCGGGTATTCGCGTCAGCCGATACACGGCGTCTCTCTGTGCAGGGGGAGGAGGCTGGAAGAGCCGGGAGCAGTGCTCTGAGCTCCCGCCCCCTCTCCACCCCCCTGCACTATTTTCAATGAGGAGAGGAGAGGCGGGGGGGGGGGGGGGGGGGGGCGCAGCTAATTCTCAGAAACAGCCACACCCCCATCCCGCCTTCTCTCATTGCAAATAGTGCAGAGGGGCGGTGAGGGGGCAGGAGCTCAGAGCACTGCTCCCGGCTCTTCCAGCCTCCTCCCCCTGCAGAGAGAGACGCAGTATATCGGCCAGTGTGAATACCTGGCTGATATACGGTTGTCTGAATGCACCCTTAGGTTGTGATTGGGAAGATGATTGCGCTGACTATCTAGCATTTCATTGCAATGCTTATGTCTTATCCATAGTTAACATTGCGCTGCACCCAGAGCGATGTCGTTTTATTTCGGGTTCTGATTCTCCATTGTGGTCGATTTTCAATCCGAGGAAGATGAAGTCTTGAACGGCTTTGATTTCCTTACAGTTGATTTTTCCTGCCCCGTTACCGGCTGTGGTCATGATCTTAGTCTTCTTGATGTTGTCGTACCGGCCGCTTCTTCATTTCCTTCTTTAACTTTCAGTATTAGTTGTTTGAGATCTTCCTGACTTTCTGCCAGCAGGGTGGCATCATCTGCAGATCTGAGATTGTTGATGTTCCTTCCACCAACCTTGACTCTGAGGTTGGATTCATCTATATTGCGTTCCCTCAAGTTTGCCTCTGGCCTACAGCTTGAACAATGCAGGGAATAAGATGCAGCCTTGGCTTACGCCTTCCCCGATTCTCACCCATTGCGTGCCACTGTTGGCGGTCCTGATTGTAGCCTCTTGGTTCACATATAATGACTGTATGAGTTGCCCCAGATATCCCAGGTCTCCCATTTATTTTGGGCATGGCCACAGCTTGTCATGTTCAGTGCAATTGAAGGCTTTGCTGTAATCAGTAAAGCATATGTACATCTTCCTCTGCTATTCTCGGGCCTTCCCCATGATCCATCAGAGATTTACAATTTGGTATCCTGTTCCTCTTCCTTTGCGAAGACCAGCTTGTGCATCCGGGAGTTCCTGCTCCGATATCGCCGTCATGCGTTTCTGTATAATCGTCAGTAGCATAATGCTTGCATGCAACGTTAAGGCTGTCATGGGGTAGTTTTGAGCATTTTGTTGGGTCTCCTTTTTTGGGAAGCGGCACGAACACTGACCTTGCCTAACCTTTTGGCCATGACTTGGGTTCCCCAATCTTGTGACAAAGTGTTGATAGCATCTGGACGGGCCGGGGCTTGAGCAGCTCAGTAGGTATACAGTCAATTCCAGGGGCTTTCCTATTTGGTAGCTGATTCACTCAACTTCATCCTCCAGGATATCAGGTTCTAGTTCTGTCTGCGGTTGATGGTTTCCGTGATCATTTGCGCACAGTTCTTCTGTATATTCCCGCCATCTAGGCTCGACTTGTTCAGGATTGTGTAATTCCTTGCCATTCTAATCAAACATTGAGGTTGCATTGTGCAATGTAAAAGGAGCACGAGGCTTGTTAACATGAGGGGCGAGCGCTCTGGTGGGTCCTTTTTAGTTTGCTTCTTCCAGTTCCATGCAGCGGGCATTCCAAAACCGTTCCTTGTCTTTCTCGCTGAAGCTGGACACTTAGCCGCTGGAAGTCATCCCTGTTTCCAGTAGATTTTGCTTCTGGTTGCATGTCAGCAATTCAGATGGTGTCGGCTGATAGCCTGGTTGTTGTTGCATGGTGGATTCTTCATTTGCTGTTTGATTGTAATGCCTTTAATAACTTCTGGTAGCCCCCGATATCCCCTCAGAGGCCCAGAAACACAGCAGCAGCTCCAGGAGTCAAAGGCGCAATGTTGTTTTGGCCCTGCCGGTTCAGCACTTCACTCCCTCTGTGTCTGAGAAATCGCTAAAGTAGCTCTGGGGACCTCAACAAACAGCATCCCAGATCTCAGCCTCCTGTGATAGTGATATATGGGGGAGGGATTGGATTTTGGGGTGACGGCACTCATATTTAAAGTTTTAGGTTTTTAGTGCAGACCCGCGATCGGCTGACTGATAACACTGCAAACATTAGGACCAATCATATACAAAGACCAGCAGCGAGAAAGTAGGAAACCGATGTCCTTCTATGAGGCCCTTCCACACCGCCGGAATATTGTCACATTCTGCAGCTAAAATCTGCATGACGCGCGAATAACAGGAGGGATCATCTGCAGTAGATTTAGCTGCAGAAGGCGAATATTCTGCCCCAATGAAGTCCAAGCAAGCGGTGATCAGCCGATCGGCTGTGAAGCCCCAAACGCTCCCAACAGTCGGAAGGACAGTCCTTCGCCTGACAGCGGTTTCCCTGACTTCCCCATAGACAGAAGTGTTGGGCTCAGCCGAGTGTCTGTATGTGCAGAGAGGTAAGCCGCAGATACTCTGGCAGTGGCTTATCTCCAACAAATGAAAGGACGGCCGATGAAATTCATCATCCCAAATTCATCTTTCCTGGACATCGTCTATCGGGGAAGGGTTGAGCCGCCCCCCATAAACATCAGGGAGTCATTCGGCCAGCGCCGTGACGCTACATTTACAAGGGAAAGCGCGATCGGTCCGAGATATCGCACTTGAAAATAGTAATTTTTTTAATGTGAGTGCCATGTGATCCGCAAGAATCACTGCATCCCACCACATCCAACCACTTCACACCACATCCAACCACATCGCATCCCACCGCATCCCACCGCATCCCACCACATCGCACCGCATCCCACTACATCCAACCACTTCCCACCACATCCCACCACATCCCACCGCATCCCACCGCATCCCACCACATCGCACCGCATCCCACTACATCCAACCACTTCCCACCGCATCCCACCGCATCGCACTACATCGCACCGCATCCCACCGCATCCCACTGCATCGCACTACATCGCACCGCATCCCACCGCATCGCACCGCATCCCACCGCATCCCACCACATCCCACCGCATCCCACCACATCCCACCACATCCCACCGCATCGCATCCCACCGCATCCCACCGCATCCCACCGCATCCCACCACTTCACACCACATCCCACTACATCCAACCACATCCCACCGCATCGCATCCCACCGCATCCCACTACATCCCACCACATCCCACTACATCCAACCACTTCCCACCACATCCCACCACTTCACACCACATCCCACTACATCCAACCACATCCCACCGCATCGCATCCCACCGCATCCCACCACATCCAACCACTTCACACCACATCCCACTACATCCAACCACATCCCACCGCATCGCATCCCACCGCATCCCACTACATCCAACCACTTCCCACCACATCCCACCACATCCCACCGCATCCCACTACATCGCACCGCATCCCACCGCATCCCACCACATCCCACCGCATCCCACCACATCCCACCGCATCGCATCCCACCGCATCCCACCGCATCGCATCCCACCGCATCGCATCCCACCGCATCGCATCCCACCACATCCCACCGCATCCCACCACATCCCACCGCATCGCATCCCACTACATCCAACCACTTCCAACCACATCCCACCGCATCCCACCGCATCCCACCACATCTCACTGCACTGCACCACATCCCATTGCACCACATCCCACCGCATCGCACCGCATCCCACCACATCCCACCGCAGTGCATCCCACCACATCCCACCGCACCGCATCCCACTGCACTGCACCACATCCCACCGCATCCCACCGCACCCCACTGCACTGCACCACATCCCATAGCACCGCATCCCACCACATCCCACCGCATCCCACCGCATCGCACCGCATCCCACCACATCCCACCGCATCCCACCACATCCCACCGCACTGCATCCCACTGCATCCCACCACATCCCATCGTACCGCATCCCACCACATCCCACCGCATCCCACCGCATCCTGCATCCCACCACATCCCACCGCATCCCACCACATCCCACCGCACCGTATCCTACCGCATCCCACCGCACCGCATCCCACTGCATCCCACCGCATCCCACCACATCCTGCATCCCACCGCATCCCACCACACCCCACTGCATCCCACCGCATCCCACCGCACCGTATCCCACCACATCCTGCATCCCACCGCATCCCACCACATCCCACCGCACCGTATCCTACCGCATCCCACCGCACCGTATCCTACCGCATCCCACCGCACCGCATCCCACTGCATCCCACCGCATCCCACCACATCCTGCATCCCACCGCATCCCACCACACCCCACTGCATCCCACCGCATCCCACCGCACCGCATCCCACCACATCCCACCGCATCCCACCGCATCCCACCACATCCCACTGCATCCCACCGCATCCCACCGCATCCCACCACATCCCACCGCATCCCACCGCATCCCACCACATCCTGCATCCCACTGCATCCCACCGCATCCCACCACATCCCACTGCATCCCACCACATCCCACTGCATCCCACCACATCGCACTGCATCCCACCACATCCCACTGCACTGCACCACATCCCATAGCACCGCATCCCACCGCATCCCACCACATCCCACCGCACCGCATCCCACCGCATCCCACTGCATCCCACCGCATCCCACCACATCCCACTGCATCCCACCGCATCCCACCACACCGTATCCCACCACATCCCACCGCATCCCACTGCATCCCACCGCATCCCACTGCATCCCACCACATCCCACCGCACCGTATCCCACCGCATCCCACCACATCCTGCATCCCACTGCATCCCACCGCATCCCACCACATCCCACTGCATCCCACCGCATCCCACCGCATCGCACTGCATCCCACCACATCCCACCGCACTGCACCACATCCCATAGCACCGCATCCCACCGCACCGCATCCCACCGCATCCCACCACATCCCACCTCATCCCACCGCATCCCACCACATCCCACCGCATCCCACCACATCCCACCACATCCCACCACATCCCACCGCATCCCACCACATCCCACCACATCCCACCGCATCCCACCGCATCCCACCACATCCCAACACATCGCACTGCATCCCACCACATCCCACTGCATCCCACCACATCCCACCACATCCCACCACATCCCACCGCATCCCACCACATCCCACCACATCCCACCGCATCCCACCGCATCCCACCGCATCCCACCACATCCCACCGCATCCCACCACATCCCACCGCATCCCACCACATCGCACTGCATCGCACCACATCCCACCACATCCCACCGCATCCCACCACATCCCACCACATCCCACCGCATCCCACCGCATCCCACCACATCCCAACACATCGCACTGCATCCCACCACATCCCACTGCATCCCACCACATCCCACCACATCCCACCACATCCCACCGCATCCCACCACATCCCACCACATCCCACCGCATCCCACCGCATCCCACCGCATCCCACCACATCCCACCGCATCCCACCACATCCCACCGCATCCCACCACATCGCACTGCATCGCACCACATCCCACCACATCCCACCGCATCCCACTGCATCCCACTGCATCCCACTGCATCGCACCGCATCCCACCACATCCCACCGCATCGCTGACATGCGATTTTTCATACACGATTTTCAATCTTGATATGTTCTAAGATCCCTTTGCACTGACACGGAGCTCCTTGTACTCGCGGGTGCGGCGCCATTTATAACTTGCCCAGAGGAAATAATGGACACGTTCTCTGCCAAGTTGCAGAATAGCAGGACACGCCGTGACCTTCTATCTCAGAGCATCGCTGCGGGAGGACATAGAAGACGACCCATGGAAGCCAATGGTGTCTCTTCCTGTACGACTCGCATTGCGGGAAACTCCCACGATAAAATCACCCGTGGAAATAAAGGGGACTTGTGACCCAAGGCCAAAAAACACGCCGAACGCTGACTGCCGATACTGGCTGAAAAGCTGGAGTGATGCATTGTGGGCGAAAAACTAAGACATTTTCCACCTTCAGTGTTTCTCGTCCGCCGCACACTTCGTCTCATTACCTGCTGATATCAGACTGCAGAATGTGATGCTGGGGGTAGTAGTCCCACCACCGCTGAGGAGCCATACTGTACATTCTCAGTATGATGCTGGGGGTAGTAGTCCCACCACTGCTGAGGAGCCATACTGTACATTCTCAGTATGATGCTGGGGGTAGTAGTCCCACCACCGCTGAGGAGCCATACCGCACATTCTCAGTATGATGCTGGGGGTAGTAGTTTGTCTAAGTGCGGTGCGCGGTGTGTGTGTGTGTGCGGTGGGTGCGGTGTGTGTAAGTGCGGTGCGGTGTGTGCTGTGCGGTGTGCTGTGCGGTGTGTGCTGTGCGGTGTGCTGTGCGGTGTGTGCTGTGCGGTGTGTGCTGTGCGGTGTGTGCTGTGCGGTGTGCGCGGTGTGTGCTGTGCGGTGTGCGCGGTGTGTGCTGTGCGGTGTGTGCTGTGCGGTGTGTGCTGTGCGGTGTGCACAGTGTGTGCTGTGCGGTGTGTGCTGTGCGGTGTGTGCTGTGCGGTGTGTGCTGTGCGGTGTGCACAGTGTGTGCTGTGCGGTGTGTGCTGTGCGGTGTGTGCTGCGCGGTGTGTGCGGTGCGGTGTGCACAGTGTGTGCTGCGCGGTGTGTGCTGTGCGGTGTGCGTGGTGTGTGCTGCGCGGTGTGCACGGTGTGTGCTGTGCGGTGTGTGCGATGTGTGCTGCGCGGTGTGTGCGGTGTGGTGTGTGCTGTGCGGTGTGTGCGGTGTGTGCTCTGCGGTGTGTGCGATGTGTGCTGCGCGGTGTGTGCGGTGTGGTGTGTGCTGTGCGGTGTGTGCGTGGTGTGTGCTGCGCGGTGTGTGCGGTGCGGTGTGTACAGTGTGTGCTGTGCGGTGTGTGCTGTGCGGTGTGCGTGGTGTGTGCTGCGCGGTGTGCGTGGTGTGTGCGGTGTGTGCGGTGTGTGCTGTGCGGTGTGCGTGGTGTGTGCTGTGCGGTGTGTGCTGTGCGGTGTGTGCGGTGTACGTGGTGTGTGCTGTGCGGTGTGTGCTGTGCGGTGTGTGCGGTGTGCGCGGTGTGTGCGGTGTGTGCTGTGCGGTGTGTGCGGTGCGGTGTGTGCTGTGCGGTGTGCGTGGTGTGTGCGGTGTGTGCTGTGCGGTGTGTGCTGTGCGGTGTGTGCGGTGTGCGTGGTGTGTGCTGCGCGGTGTGTGCTGCGCGGTGTGTGCTGTGCGGTGTGTGCTGCGCGGTGTGTGCGGTGTGCGTGGTATGTGCTGCGCGGTGTGTGCTGCGCGGTGTGTGCGGTGTGCGCGGTGTGTGCGGTGTGTGCTGCGCGGTGTGTGCTGTGCGGTGTGTGCGGTGTGCGCGGTGTGTGCGGTGTGTGCGGTGTGTGCGGTGTGTGCTGCGCGGTGTGTGCTGTGCGGTGTGTGCGGTGTGCGCGGTGTGTGCTGCGCGGTGTGTGCTGCGCGGTGTGTGCGGTGTGCGCGGTGTGTGCGGTGTGTGCTGTGCGGTGTGTGCTGTGCGGTGTGCGCGGTGTGTGCGGTGTGTGCGGTGTGTGCTGCGCGGTGTGTGCTGTGCGGTGTGTGCGGTGTGCGCGGTGTGTGCGGTGTGTGCTGCGCGGTGTGTGCTGTGTGTGCGGTGTGTGCGGTGTGTGCTGCGCGGTGTGTGCTGCGCGGTGTGTGCTGTGCGGTGTGTGCGGTGTGCGCGGTGTGTGCGGTGTGTGCTGCGCGGTGTGTGCTGTGCGGTGTGTGCGGTGTGCGCGGTGTGTGCGGTGTGTGCGGTGTGCGTGGTGTGTGCTGCGCGGTGTGTGCTGTGCGGTGTGTGCGGTGTGCGCGGTGTGTGCGGTGTGTGCTGCGCGGTGTGTGCTGTGCGGTGTGTGCGGTGTGCGCGGTGTGTGCGGTGTGTGCGGTGTGTGCGGTGTGCGCGGTGTGTGCGGTGTGTGCGTGGTGTGTGCTGCGCGGTGTGTGCGGTGTGTGCGGTGTGTGCGGCGCGGTGTGTGTGAGGTGCGGTATGTGAGGTATGAGGTTTTCCATTGAAATCAATGGGAATCACTTTTGATCCTTTATCGCACATGAGAGAAGCGGAACTTTTTTGCCTTACAAGCGCCCCCTATCCGCGGCTCCCCGATAGCCCCGCCCCCTATCCGCGGCTCCCCGATAGCCCCGCCCCCGCTCCGCCCCTGTGTGAGTCTGATTGCGTATCTTCGGGGAGGTAAAATGAACAAAAAAAGTATTTTGCCTTTTTCTGTTGTTTTTATAACTTTGCCGGATAAAAGTGTTGATTTCTTGCACAGATCAGACCGAACCTCCGGGGGGCGCAAGACCTGTTAAATATATTCTTCTTTTTTATATATAATATGTTGCTTTTGGCCATTTTTCTGTCCCTGTAGGGATGTGAACCTGTGATGCTACGGACGCTCTGATAATACTGCAGTGCATTAGTGCCATGGCAGACCCCATGCAGATGGCACTGATCGTGGCATGTAAGGAGTTAACAGTGGGGATCGGTGTTCTCACAGACCCCCGCCAATACTGCCAAGGACGGCCGGCCATCAGTCATAGCTGCTCGGCTGTGGATGGCTCAGCCTCTGCTCCCGCTCCATCCTGGGACACTTGTGGGAACCCCTTCCCCGCCAATATGTACCTCCTGGGGGGAGGGGTTAGGAGACGGTTCGCTGCTGCGTCCTCGGACTGGTGACCGACCGCAGCAGTGTCATCCAAGGCCGCTCAGCCAACTCGGCAACCAATCAGAGTGAGTTGAACTTTCAAACGCCTCCAAAGAACCTCACGACCCTCAACTGGTTAACGAGCGACATGTCGGCCGTGTAAACGATTCATTCAGCCAACACAAAACACGTGAACAGCGACCGCTCCGTGTAAAACCGCACAAACAACCGTCATCATAAACAACGAAGAGGGCCGAGCACTCAGCAGGTCAGCGGGACCCCCGAGGACCCCACTCATCAGGCAGTCATAGAGATGCCCCATGTCATGCTCCGCCCCCACTGCAGGCCCCGCCCTCATCATGAAACCCCGGGCCTCATTTACCAAAGCGGTCTACCAGTAAGGGTGGTTTCCCATCTGCACTCGGTGGTTCCGATTAGGAAGCAGGAAAGGGGGAGCACAGCGCTGGACGGACCCCGTTGACCAGATTGGGGTCCGACCACCTTACGCCCCGCTGCCAGGCTTTTGGACGGAAGGATACGTGCTGCATGCCGAGCTTTCCTTCCGGTAATTTGTGCCGGATTTGTGACAGACCCTCCGATCGGAGGATCCAACGCAGATATGAAACCGCTGGCAACCAATCACAGTGCAGCTTTCATTACACCTCTGCAGTTTCAGCAATGAGCACTGCACTGTGATTGGTTGGACGTCCTCCTGGTAGAGGCATGATGCCCGCCGGGTCCCTTCAGATGAACCCGCTGACACCGCTCTCTGCTTAGAGTGAACTGGAATCCAAAAGGTCAAAGTTTAGGCTTCCTTTCCCTTTTTATGGACCGATGATGGTCTGAAGTGTTCACAACAACCATAAAGCGTTTACAGTCAACAGCTGAGAAGTTACTTCACCTCCGGAGTCACAAGGCGTAAAGTCTGCCGCAGTACAGGAAGGTCCGTGAGGCTCGCCACCCAGCTTTCCTGGAGTCCTGAGTAAGTGGGGCTCGTCTGCTGCTCTACTTCACCGCATCACTATATGTGAATGCTGCCTGGCGTCAGCACTGGGGGGCAAACCGGATTAGCGAGGACCCTCATTACCGCTGTATCCACGTCTTCAGGATGTAAATCGGTCGCAGGATGCGGCGCGGCAGAAAAAGTGGCCAAAACACACCACATTAGGAACACGGAACGATACAGAGGAAGTAAGTGAACCCCCACCTGCCGATATCTAGGCGCCACCTTTGGCTAGTAATAATACTGCACGCAGCACCATGTAGCGCAATACTCTGGCAACCAGATGAATAACACCCCGCTGATATCAGCCCTATTTCACAAGAAGGCAGATTACTGAATTCAGTCTTCCACTTCCCCTTTAAGGGTTAACACTCAACTACCACCAATAAGGCCCACTGAAGATGGGAAGTTTACTTCCACTTGCGGGAACCCCTTCCCCTCTGTGACCCGTGGTTGGTGCATGGGCCCCTCTGTTCCTTAGTCTGTAAGCAGTCTAGTTTCCTCGCCGCAGTTCGTGTCTTCTGAAACCGGCCTGTTGACTATCTGTGTCTCTTTCAGTATGCAAACCTGGCGTTCCTGTTGAGAGCGGTCTCACTTACAGCTTGTTGAGTGGGGGACGCAGATTCTACCAGCCCCAGTTACTCCACAGTATTGCCTGGGGGTCGGGAGTGACCAGAAGCAATGGGATGAAACTGAAAGGGAGGAGACACAGATTAGATATTAGACAGTGAGGGGGATCAATGAGTGGAACAGGTTGCCACCGGAGGTGGGGAGTTCTCCTTCAATGGAAGTCTTCAGAGGCTAGACAGACATCTGTCTGGGATGATTTAGTAAATCCTGCACTGAGCAGGGGGTTGGACCCGATGACCCCGGAGGACCCGATGACCCCGGAGGACCCGATGACCCCGGCGGTCCCTTCCAACTCTACCATTCTAGGATTCTCTCTGCTTCCACTGCCGGTCCTTGGGTCGGTTCCAGTCCAGTCTTCGGCTTTCCCAGATGAAGTATTCCCATGGCCTCTCTGTCAGCAGTTGCTTGTCCCCCTGCCTGGCCCCTTGTCCCAACTCCTCTTCCTCAGCCAATCAGCAAGCAGCCACTGAACCCCCTCAGCTCCGCTGCACCTCCATTTGGTGTAACTTTTTGCACACTTGACAGTTCTGGAGACTTTTTGGCTTCTCTATGAAGCATTTTCACCTTTTCAGGGTGAGTCCCTTACAAATACAGGAGATACCAGGAAGAGCAGGAAGCCCCGGAGAAAGAAGGGGGCGCAAAGCTGGGCAGTGTTATTGTGTGGGGCATGAAGGGGGTGTCATTACCATGTGGGGCAGGGGGAGGGTATCATTAATAATTGTGCCCCCCCGCACACATAATACAAACGCCAACCTTTGTTCTCTAGGGGCACGATGCAGACGATGTCACCCACGTTTAGCGCTGCGCTTCTCTGTGACATAAATGAGGCACTTCGGCTTTATTTCCACAGGGGTTTTCAGGGGCCGGGGCCGGGGCCGGGGTTGGGGCCGGGGTTGGGGCCGGGGTTGGGGCCGGGGCCGGGGTTGGGGCCGGGGTTGGGGCCGGGGTTGGGGCCGGGGCCGGGGTTGGCACGCGAACGCTGCGCCCTCTGACTGTCGTGGAGCCCCATCCGCATGAACAGCCAGCGGGACGTGAGTGACGTCATTTCACATGGAAGCCGGTCGTGTGACGAAGCCAAGGGCCGTTCTGACTCTCCTGCCTGCTGGCACTTGTAGTTCCCCTGCAGCCCCCCGCTGTAATGCGAGTTCTCCGTCCTGACAGATGGAATAAAGCTGCTTCTCCTGACGCCGCTTCCTGTTGTTCTTTCATCCCCCGTAGAATCTCCAGACTGTGTTCCTTGGACTCAGGTAGAAACGACTTCTTTGAAGACTTTCCTCGTTGCTCTCGGCCAATGAAAACACATTCTGTATTATTTACCTCGGGAGCCCGGAGGCCGCGAACCGCCAGCGACGCAAATTACCTTGTTTTCATTCTCTTTCTTAAGATCTTCCTGCTTGTGCTTTTCTTTGATGCGGCATTCGCTCCACCGCGAAAGGCAAAGGGTTAAAGTGTGACCTCCATGAGGGTCCTCGTCTCCTCATCTTAGAGGGCAAAACGGATTCCCCGTGTGACATCCAAAGTTGGGCCTGAGGGGGCGGAGCATGACTCCTGGGTGGGCGGTGACTCCACATGCTATGCTCCGCCCCTCATGCATTAGGTAGAACACTGGGTATCAGTTCTACCAGGACTGATCCTCGAAGCGCCCCGGACTCTAGACTGCAGGGAGTCTGATCAGTTTACAATAGAAGTACCAGATTGGTTGTAGGTCGGGCCCCGCGTGTACCATGTAGCGGGGCCCAGCAGGATGTATGTCGGGCCCCGCGTGTACCATGTAGCGGGGCCCAGCAGGATGTATGTCGGGCCCCGCGTGTACCGTGTAGCGGGGCCCAGCAGGATGTATGTCGGGCCCCGCGTGTACCTTGTAGCGGGGCCCAGCAGGATGTATGTCGGGCCCTGCGTGTACCGTGTAGCGGGGCCCAGCAGGATGTATGTCGGGCCCCGCCTGTACCATGTAGCGGGGCCCAGCAGGATGTATGTCGGGCCCCGCCTGTACCTTGTAGCGGGGCCCAGCAGGATGTATGTCGGACCCCGCGTGTACCTTGTAGCGGGGCCCAGCAGGATGTATGTCGGGCCCCGCCTGTACCTTGTAGCGGGGCCCAGCAGGATGTATGTCGTACCCCGCCTGTACCTTGTAGCGGGGCCCAGCAGGATGTATGTCGGGCCCTGCCTGTACCTTGTAGCGGGGCCCAGCAGGATGTATGTCGGACCCCGCCTGTACCTTGTAGCGGGGCCCAGCAGGATGTATGTCGGACCCCGCGTGTACCTTGTAGCGGGGCCCAGCAGGATGTCTGTCGGGCCCTGCCTGTACCATGTAGCGGGGCCCAGCAGGATGTATGTCGTACCCCGCCTGTACCTTGTAGCGGGGCCCAGCAGGATGTATGTCGGGCCCTGCCTGTACCTTGTAGCGGGGCCCAGCAGGATGTATGTCGGACCCCGCCTGTACCTTGTAGCGGGGCCCAGCAGGATGTATGTCAGACCCCGCGTGTACCTTGTAGCGGGGCCCAGCAGGATGTATGTCGGGCCCTGCCTGTACCATGTAGCGGGGCCCAGCAGGATGTATGTCGGGCCCCGCCTGTACCTTGTAGCGGGGCCCAGCAGGATGTATGTCGGACCCCGCCTGTACCTTGTAGCGGGGCCCAGCAGGATGTATGTCGGGCCCCGCCTGTACCATGTAGCGGGGCCCAGCAGGATGTATGTCGGACCCCGCCTGTACCATGTAACGGGGCCCAGCAGGATGTATGTGGGGCCCCGCCTGTACCTTGTAGCGGGGCCCAGCAGGATGTATGTGGGGCCCCGCCTGTACCTTGTAGCGGGGCCCAGCAGGATGTATGTCGGGCCCCGCCTGTACCTTGTAGCGGGGCCCAGCAGGATGTATGTCGGGCCCCGCCTGTACCTTGTAGCGGGGCCCAGCAGGATGTATGTCGGGCCCCGCCTGTACCTTGTAGAGGGGCCCAGCAGGATGTATGTCGGGCCCCGCCTGTACCCTGTAGCGGGGCCCAGCATCGGCTACTTATGGCGGCTGGATACCCAATCAGAGACTGACCCCCCCCCCCCCCCCTTCCCCCCCCTGTTCCTCTCCAAGGACTTTATTGGTGAAAACCTCTATTATTTTGTCAGTCCGGAATGGAGCAGCCAGGAGGGAAGTGATTACTGACTGCGGGGGGCCGGGACCCCGATAGACGTCCCCAAAGTAACTGGGATGAACAGATGACATGTATTACAGCAGACGACTCCTTGTTCCGCTGTTGTTTTGCCTGGTTGGCCGCTGATCTCTGCTGATCCCCGCTTATCCCCACTGATCCCCGCTGATCTCTGCTGATCCCCGCTGATTCCGCTGATCCCTACTGATCCCATGCATGTTGAAGTCTTTGGGGCCGCAGGCACACAAGGAGGTTCTCCTCCTGATGTTCTCTGGAGGTGGAGCAGTTTATCCGTGTTGTCGGCTCCGCCCCCCATCTTGCTTGCGTCTGCCACCGCTCTGGACTGCGCTATGCTGGCAAATGCAGATTTCAGACTTTATTGCAAAAACTCATCGCAAAAGCACATGCAGCCTCAGGCACACGGGCAAATTGGCCCCGGGGCCCCAGTGCTGCGCCGCCGCCATGCAGAGTAGCAGAGGCTTTCATGCAGCCTCCAGGCACACTGGCAGATTGGCCCTGGGGCCCCAGTGCTGCGCCGCCGCCATGCAGAGTAGCAGAGGCTTTCATGCGGCCTCCAGGCACACGGGCAGATTGGCCCTGGGGCCCCAGTGCTGCGCCGCCGCCATGCAGAGTAGCAGAGGCTTTCATGCAGCCTCCAGGCACACGGGCAGATTGGCCCCGGGGCCCCTGTGCTGAGCCGTACGGGGTAGCAGAGGCTTCCATGCACTCTGACACATCGCTGGCGCTCAGTGACGCTCTTCTGCTCCGCTGTTGTTTTCTTGTCTTTATCAGGAGCAATAAAATTTATTTACGAAATCCAAAGTCCTGGGCGGCCGGTGAAGGAGGCGCGGCGGCGCAGCAACGCACCCAACCTGACCGTAGAGACCAATAAAGTCATTAGTACGCAGTAATTACCAGAAACAAGACAGTCGGATGGATTGTAAAGAGCCGGTAAATAACATGCCGTGCCAACGAAGACCTGCGCCGATTCACTGCCACGAGACTCGCGTTCTGCGGCACGAAACCTGATGGTGTGTTTGTAACTGCGAACGGCTCCCCCTGCTGGTTCACAACGCATGGTTTCCCATCTTCTACTGAACACTTTGTGGTGGGGCCGCTGGTATTTGGCTCGGGGTTTGCCCGGTGGCCTGGCATGGTGTTGGTAGCACAGGGGCTCCAGCGATGCTCAGATGGGGCTCCAGCGATGCTCAGATGGGGCCCCGGAGCCGACATGTATGCTTCAGTAACATAGTGAAAGCAAAGAGAAAACAGATAAACAGTTTAAGCCGCATTCTGGGAAAAGTCCTAAGTGATCAGCTGTTACAGTGGATCCGCATTAGGGGTGCTGCGTTAATAGTCCAGTTCCCGTACATCAGTAAGGCGCCTGCAGACGGCCGGGTCAGACCCCCTGCAAGACATCTCGCAGCGGGATCCGACCCACGCCCCTGAAGGGACCAGTACAGGTCACATCTTCTCCCGTGGCTCCGGCTCTGTGATGAGCCGGCTGATGACCAGCCGACGCCTGCGCAGGGCCGGGCCGCTGGGAGTGACATCTCTGTGCAGGGCTCTGCGAGACCGGCACATAAATACAGCGTGCCGCAATTTGTTTTCCTTGTATATTTTCATACGGACAAATCGCGTCCGTCCGCCTGGGATTACGTTTTGTAATGCAATCCGATGCAGGCGGGCAGGGGCGGAAATTCTGCGGGAAATCCCACCGCAGAATTTCCGCCCGTGTGCAGGGGGCCTAAGTCTTCTCTTCCCCATGTAACAGGATTCTCAAAAGTCCTTACTTGGTCACCAGTATTGTAGTCTCTAAAGGGAGGAGGGGAACGAGAAGGCAGATGTCTCTACAATGCTTGTATTCAGCTCAGCCTCACCCAAAAGAAACATCTGTCCCAGCATGGCTCACGCAGGCAGGGGTAATCCTGCACACCAGGGACCCTCCCCAGCTCCTCACTCCACAGCATAGCTACACAGACACAGAGGAGTCTCCACAGCTCATCACTTCACGGCATAGCTGCACAGACTCAGGGGAGTCTCCCCAGCTCCTCACTCCACAGCATAGCTGCACAGACACAGAGGAGTCTTCCCCAGCTCCTCACTCCACAGCATAGCTGCACAGACACAGGGGAGTCTCCCCAGCTCCTCACTCCACAGCATAGCTGCACAGACACTGAGGAATCTCCCAAGCTCCACATGTTGCAGCATGGCAGCACAGACACTGAGGAGTCTCCCTAGCTCCTCACTCCATAGCATAGCTGCACAGACATTAAGGAGTATCCCCAGCTCCTCACTCCGCAGCATGGCTGCACAGACATACTATGTGGTGGTTCGATGTGTGGCAGGACTGGATTAGCACAAGTATACCGCCAGCTGGGTGTGACTGAGCACAGCAGTGTTCACTTCTGCACGGGGACCATTGGGGTGCATTCCCACGTAATGGATTTTGGGCAGATCTGCTGCAGTTTTCCTGCTTTCAATTCAAGTTCAAATGGAAGTGGTGAAATACGCTGCAAACCTGCAACAAAATCAGCTACATGGGAACGCAGGAACCCCTGAACACCTCTGACGGTTACCCACTCCGGGACCTATCATACGTGCGGAATATTTCCGCTACACGCAGCCATGTTTTTCCTATTGGACGAGGGCGCACAGACCGGAAACCTTTCCCTACGCATGGTTAAAGAGGAAGGGGGCGCTGGGAGACGAGGGGCTTCACCTCCCACCATCTGCTTCTCCTCCTAACCTTGTAACCTACCGTCTAGCTCCTCCACCGGCTTCTTGGAGACTTTGCAGTTTTTCCCACTTGTAATAATATTTGTAGGACATTTGACCCGCCGGCTGTTCACTCCGAGCGAAGAGATGTATCCGCCAGAAGAGCATCTGATAACCATTACTGTCACATACAGCGCCGACCGCCCAGACAAGCGCCTGCGGCGACCGCGAGACGTGGAGGGTGCATCAGCCGCATATCTGGACAGATGTGCAGCCATCAAATGTGTCTGGCCATAGAGGGAGGATATCTGAACCATCGAGACAGAGTAATAGTGAGCTCATTAGTGCCCCCAGTAGTAAGTGTCCACCTTAGTGGCCCTAATAGTAATCGTGACAGCGATAGTGTCCCCAGTAATGGCTCCAATAGTAAGTACCCTCCGTAGTGACCCCCTTAATGGTCCCAGTAGTAATAGTGAGCCCGGTTAGTGTCTCCAGTAGTGGCCCCAATAGTAAGTGCCCCCTTAATGGTGTCAATAGTAATAGTGACTCCCTTAATAGCCACAGAAGTAATAGTCACATTGTTAGTGGCCCCAGTAGTCCGTGACCCCCTTAGTGGCCCCATTAGTAATAGTGACCCTCACTATGGCCTCTCGCTGGGGAAAAAATTGAGCGACCCCTGAATTATTTACTGACCGCCGAGGAGGTTTTCCTTCCGAGTACAAATTATTAGGTTCTTTTGTTATTTTAGTTATTTATTTTCATGTTTTGTTTTCCTTTGATAATCAGTAACATTTGGAGGCCGCCGTTCCTCGCCGTTCCTCGCCGTTCCTCGCCGTTCCCCGCCGTTCCTCGCCGTTCCTCGCCGTTCTCCGCCGTTCTCCGTCGTTCCTCGCCGTTCCCCGCCGTTCTCCGCCGTTCTCCGCCATTCCTCGCCGTTCCCCGCCGTTCCTCGCCGTTCCCCGCCGTTCCTCGCCGTTCCTCGCCGTTCTCCGCCGTTCTCCGTCGTTCCTCGCCGTTCCCCGCCGTTCTCCGCCGTTCCTCGCCGTTCCCCGCCGTTCCTCGCCGTTCCCCGCCGTTCCTCGCCGTTCCTCGCCGTTCCCCGCCGTTCCTCGCCGTTCCTCGCCGTTCTCCGCCGTTCCTCGCCGTTCTCCGCCGTTCCTCGCCGTTCTCCGCCGTTCCTCGCCGTTCTCCGCCGTTCCTCGCCGTTCCTAGCCGTTCTCCGCCGTTCCTCGCCGTTCTCCGCCGTTCTCCGCCGTTCTCCGCCGTTCCTCGCCGTTCCCCGCCGTTCCTCGCCGTTCTTCGCTGTTTCTTCTGGTGTTTTTCTGAGGCCACAACTTCATTGTTTTCTGTTTCTCTGAACAGACTTTGTTGCCTTTTTCCGGAGGTGTTTTTTGGGTTGTATGTTTTTAATTCCCAGTTTTTTGGGGTTTTTTCTGCCATGTTTTGCGCGATTTACTGAAGAATATTCAAAAGCCGCAGGCTGCACCCCCAACTGTACAAGTGGGAAAAGAGGCCACATAGAGCGTGTTATCTTAGCGTGTTTTATATTTCCCTGTCGCCTAATAGCGAACATAAAGCGTCACATGAGAGCGCGGCGTTTCCTCGTGACGCTTTGTGTGGAGCCGCCCGCACTCAGAATTGGTTACATTTAATAAAGCAAATAATTTCCTGAAGTTTGGGCTTTGATGAGCCGAACGACAAAGGGAGCGGCTGAGACCCCGGAGACCGGACCCCGGAGACCGGACGGTCCCGCCATAATCAGCGAGCCAGGCCCCTCCCCCTCCATTCAGCTGGGCTCATTGGCACCAGAGCCGTGATGCCCCCTGTTGAAGCGCTGGGATCAGCGATCGCTGCTGTCATACCGGCAGTGCTACATATACGCTGCCGATGTGAACAGCGCCTAAGGCCGCCCCTCCCCCGCACCATCCCTCGTGTGTTTGATGGATCGTCTTCTTCAGCAGGGTTGGGACTTGGGGTCCGGGTTAGGTGCGGCTCCCCCCTTGCATGGGACTTCTAAATTGTTGGGATTTTTGTATAATTGGATTTATATTGAGAAAAAGACCAGTTGAATATTATCAAACCTCCCAGAAAGCAGAAGGGAGCAACGAAGAAGTAAGAAGACGCAATGATACATTGGCGCAATGAACCCCCAGAATAGTAACGTACCGCGAAGACACGGGGCGCACAGCTGGCGAGTGATCCGGTGAGATCTCATGGATCCCAGATCCTATTACAGCGGTGCCAGGAGTCCTCACATCCGTCCCTAGATACAAGAGAGTAGATGGAGGAGAGACGCTTCTAATGGTCTGCAGCCAGGCAATGTGGGGGGAGGGGCGAAGCCGCCTGGTGGGCCCTATCAGGCTCAGTAAGAGGGCCCGTGGAGCCAGTGGGAAGTCAACTGCGAGGACCTGGTGAGGTAGGTGTCTAACTGCTGCCCAAAAAGGGCCAATACCAGGGTCGTGCCAGGAGATGTGCCAAAGAGCGCTGCCAACCGCCCTAATGGCCAGCCTGCTCCGTGCCAGCTCCGGGGTGTGAGAGCGGAGGAGGAGCAGCTCCTAGCTGCCCCCCAGATCTCACCCCAAGACCCCAGGGTGCGTTCATTATGTATAGGTAGCATTAACCCTTGGTCGCTCCAGCTATCAGCGCCCATCTTCCCCCGTTAATGCCGCCGCTGAGATGAAACGCGCCAATCGTGTTATGTGAATAAACAATACAAGCACTTTTTCCGCTGACCGGTCGTTCTCCGACTGATTATTATGATTTCCAGTTTCACTCGTTTTCTTATTTTTGTAACCGAATGCCGAGAAATGGAGGCGCAGATGTTTAATATTCTCAGCGGCTGCGATAATTGAGATTAATTTGTTTGAATTCCATTGATATTTCCGTGATGGCGGCCGCGCCGAAACTGTGATTGTTTCCAAAACCTCCAGCGTTTATTAATATCTGCGAAAAGAAACATTCGAACGGCTCATTTACAGACATATGGACCGCAGCGGCCAGTATATATATATACACTCACTGTCAGTAACAAAAAGTATATATATATATACACCCTCATTGTCCGTAGGAGTCATATATATATATACCCATTGTCAGTAACAAGATGTGATACAGGCGGGCATGGAGGCTCTAGTACCCTGTTGTACCGCCTCTAGCTTGGATACAAGATGTCCTACAAGCAGGCATGGAGGCTCTAGTACCCTGTTGTACCGCCTCTAGCTTGGATACAAGATGTGATACTAGGGCATGCAGGCTCTAGTACCCTGTTGTACCGCCTCTAGCTTGGATACAAGATGTGATACTAGGGCATGGAGGCTCTAGTACCCTGTTGTACCGCCTCTAGCTTGGATACAAGATGTGATACTAGGGCATGGAGGCTCTAGTACCCTGTTGTACCGCCTCTAGCTTGGATACAAGATGTGATACGGGGGGCATGGAGGCTCAAGTACCCTGTTGTACCGCCTATAGCTTGGATACAAGATGTGATACGGGGGCATGGAGGCTCTAGTACCCTGTTGTTCCGCCTCTAGCTTGGATACAAGATGTGATACGGGAGGGCATGGAGGCTCTAGTACCCTGTTGTACCGCCTATAGCTTGGATACAAGATGTGATACGGGGGGCATGGAGGCTCTAGTACCCTGTTGTACCGCCTATAGCTTGGATACAAGATGTGATACGGGGGCATGGAGGCTCTAGTACCCTGTTGTTCCGCCTCTAGCTTGGATACAAGATGTGATACGGGGGCATGGAGGCTCTAGTACCCTGTTGTTCCGCCTCTAGCTTGGATACAAGATGTGATACGGGCGGGCATGGAGGCTCTAGTACCCTGTTGTACCGCCTCTAGCTTGGATACAAGATGTGATACGGGCGGGCATGGAGGCTCTAGTACCCTGTTGTACCGCCTATAGCTTGGATACAAGATGTGATACAGGTGGGCATGGAGGCTCTCGTACCCTGTTGTACCGCCTCTAGCTTGGATACAAGATGTGATACAGGTGGGCATGGAGGCTCTAGTACCCTGTTGTACCACCTCTAGCTTGGATACAAGATGTGATATGGACGGGCATGTAGGCTCTAGTACCCTGTTGTACCACCTCTAGCTTGGATACAAGATGTGATACGGGCAGGCATGGAGGCTCTAGTACCCTGTTGTACCGCCTCTAGCTTGGATACAAGATGTGATACGGGCAGGCATGGAGGCTCTAGTACCCTGTTGTACCGCCTCTAGCTTGGATACAAGATGTGATACGGGCAGGCATGGAGGCTCTAGTACCCTGTTGTACGGCCTGGAGGCATACAGGTTCTTTATGGTATCCTGTGGCATATCGCTCCACATTTGTTGTAACTGAACCTCTAGATCGTGTAAACCCGTAGACTATTATAGTTGGTGTCCAGATGGTCTCATTCATGTTATATTGGTGTAAAATCTGGCAATCGGGCAGCCACAGATGTGTGACAATGTTGTGGGGGCTCCTGTGACCCCCTTGTGTGCGGCCGAGCATTATCCTGCTGGAAGCCGCCATGAGAGGAACACATGCATTGTCCCTCTCACCACTACTAGGGGGGACCGACTGTCGTATGTGATGGCCCCCCAGACCATCACACCAGCAGGGGGCAGGATTGATTGACACGAACATGTCGTCAGTGCAAAATGTCCTTCAGCCAAGCGCCCGGAGATGGTTCCGACAGACACAGGGGTGTAACAATGCCGCCCCCTGTCTTTGGATGGTGAACAATGAATCAGTTGCAGCTGCTGGTACTTGTCGGACGATCAGACGCTCCTGGGGGTCTGTAGGGGGCGTCCTGAGCCCGGTTGTCTTTTGTGCCCCATCCACTGGTCCCAACAGCTCCTAACAGTCTGGTCAGACACTCCTCTCTACTGGTAGTCTGTAGGGGGTCCTGAGCCCGGTCACCTTGTGTGCCCTCACATATCCACTGGTCCCAACACCACCTAGCAGCCTAGTCAGATGCTCCTCTCTACTGGCGGTCTGTAGGGGGTCCTGAGCCCGGTCACCCTGTGTGCCCCCAACCAATGGTCCCAACACCCCCTAACAGTCTGGTCAGAGGCTTCTCTCTACTGGTCGCCTGTAGGGGGTCCTGAGCCCAGTCACCTTGTGTGTCCCCATCCACTGGTCCTAACACCTCCTAACAGTCTGGTCAGATGCTCCTCTCTACTGGTGGTCTGTAGGGGGCGTCCTGAGCCCGGTCACCTTGTGTGTCCCCACACATCCACTGGTCCCAACACCTCCTAACAGTCTGGTCAGATGCTCCTCTCTACTGGTGGTCTGTAAGGGGTCCTGAGCCCGGTCACCTTGTGTGCCCCCTCCACTGGTCCCAACACCTCCTAGCAGCCTAGTAAGATGCTCCTCTCTACTGGTGGTCTGTCGGGGGGTCCTGAGCCCGATCACGTTGTGTGCCCCCACCACTGGTCCCAACACCTCCTAACAGTCTGGTCAGACGCTCCTCTCTACTGGTCGCCTGTAGGGGGGTCCTGAGCCCAGTCACCTTGTGTGTCCCCATCCACTGGTCCTAACACCTCCTAGCAGCCTAGTAAGATGCTCCTCTCTACTGGTGGTCTGTAGGGGGTCCTGAGCCCGGTCACCTTGTGTACCCCCAACCACTGGTCCCAACACCTCCTAGCAGCCTAGTAAGATGCTCCTCTCTACTGGTGGTCTGTAGGGGGCATCCTGAGCCCGGTCACCTTGTGTGTCCTCACACATCCACTGGTCCTAACACCTCCTAACAGTCTGATCAGACGCTCCTCTTTACTGGTGGTCTGTAGGGGGCATCCTGAGCCCGGTCACCTTGTGTGTCCTCACACATCCACTGGTCCTAACACCTCCTAACAGTCTGATCAGACGCTCCTCTTTACTGGTGGTCTGTAGGGGGTCCTGAGCCCGGTCACCTTGTGTACCCCCAACCACTGGTCCCAACACCTCCTAGCAGCCTAGTAAGATGCTCCTCTCTACTGGTGGTCTGTAGGGGGCATCCTGAGCCCGGTCACCTTGTGTGTCCTCACACATCCACTGGTCCTAACACCTCCTAACAGTCTGATCAGACGCTCCTCTTTACTGGTGGTCTGTAGGGGGCATCCTGAGGCCGGTCACCTTGTGTGCCCCCAACCACTGGTCCCAACACCTCCTAACAGTCTGGTCAGACACTCCTCTCTACTGGTGGTCTGTAGGGGGCATCCTGAGGCCGGTCACCTTGTGTGCCCCCAACCACTGGTCCCAACACCTCCTAACAGTCTGGTCAGAGCGGCCGGTGGGGGACAATTCATTGATATGATCATCCAGCTTCTCACACCCCAATAATGCGCCCCCCTCTGGTAACGAGGTGAAATCTCTTCTCTGCGTCGTAGAGGCGTCTAGTGGCCAACAAGCTCTACACAAGCAGAAGAACAAGTCACTACACACAAGGGGCCTCCCAGAGCCTCTCATAGGAGAAGGGGGGAACCACTTTTAGGGCCTCCGGTGACCGTTCATCTAATCACAACAACTCTCATCATTACAGATCTGCCTGAGATGGAGCCGCAGGACGGGTTTATAGCAAAACGACAAACTACACTCTTTTTCAAAGAAAAGTCCAGCCCTTAGAAGGAGTTATTGCATCGCAAGTCCTGTTGTCATACAAAAATAAGACGTGTTGCAGCTTTTCACTATTGGTGTGAATGACAAATCAGTGATGTACATCAACCACTGGAGATCAGGTGTTTCTGCAACATTTGTATCATTATTTACTATTTGTTATTGTATTTATGTGTTAGGTTATTTTTCTTACTATTTCACTAGACAAATGCCCCCCCCCCCTCCTTCCCCCCTCCCCCGCTTTCCTCTGCAGTACTGGCATCACTTTTCAATGCAGAATGTAACAAGTTTCTCCTAACATAAACAGTAAATCGATACGTTGTTACATGAGTTGGGAGATTAGGGAAATGAACGGACTCCTCATTTGATATTCTTTTGTCTTCTTGGAGGTTTTGGCTAATGATTCCCAGACCTTGGCAGGATGGAACTCCCAGAGTCCACGGTGACAGGCCAATTAGAGGAGTTAATGTAATATTGCGGGTTATGGCGTAGGACACGCCGCGCGGTTTTAGCTCAATAACCCAAGTCATCGCCAGGTAACAATAACATCACTTTCATTGCTCAACATTCCTGATTAAATGTTAACACGCCGGCATGAAAACAAACTCAGCGACTGACCTTGAGCGACATCAGAAGGATCTATGCAAAGTGCAGAAGACGTTAAGTGACCATAAAATCGCTCTTGCGTGCGGATTCGCCCAGGGGATATTTCTTTTTATGGGTTGAACATGTACTAACATATTAATGATAAAATGGCTCCTGTCTTACTAGATCAACAAGTTCATTAGCAGGGAGGTCACATCAGTAGTCCCATATTGTGGCCCTTAAGAAGAAAGGGCCCATCCAATGGACTCTGTGCATAGAGAAATTGCATCGTGAACTTTGATTCTGGTGCCAAATGAATAGTAAATCATTGGGGGTCTGTTGCCTGACATCTCCACCAATCAGCTGTCCTCTGGGCCAATGCACTTGTGTGCTGAGCTGATTTCTGCAAGAGGCAGACCACTCCATTCCCACAGCTGTGGTCACATTTGGTATTGCAGGCATTACAGTGAATGGGGACTTTGCGTGTAATACTAAGTGTGGCCACTGCAGTGGAAATGGAGCTGTCTGCTTCCTGCAGAAATCAGCTCAGTTCACAAACCCAACAGCCTGGTGCACAGCTGATCATTTGGGGGCCCAGGTGGAAGACCCCTGCCAATCACCTGTTGATGGCCTAATCTAAGGATAGTCTATCAATGGGCTACAACTGGAAACCCCCTTAATAAGATCTACTCTTCATAAAGGGGTTGGACAGCTAATAAAAAAAATCTGCTGCAATCAGTGGAATAACCTTGAAGCAAGTGTTCACTTTCCCTGCAGCGCCTCCGCAGGTGAAATGAAGAATTACAGTTTCCATTTAACTCAATGATCTGTCTATGTAAAGCAGGGATTTTACTGGTCCTCCAGAGCAAGAGACACTCTTTGTAGATGGGGATCCTAAATGCAGGACCCCTCTCTCTTACCTCAAACTATTCCTATGATGTCTTTGAAAATGAGTTTTCTAAATTAGAGAATTCCTTTAAGCTGTTTAAAGATACAACGACTTACGACCAATCAGAGGAAAGCTTTTTAAGTAAACGCCAACTTTTTGCTGTCTCATTGGCATTCGTACAATCTCACAGCGTTCCAAATGTCTAGCAACTTTCTATCCTGAAGGGGAATCCTCAGGATATCTGATTGGGGGAAGTCCGCCGGCCGGGACCCCCACGACCAGCTGATTGTAGAGGCTGCTGCAATGCGAGCGCTGTGGCCTCCTCAGTGTTATCCTCCTCGCACTCAGAACGCCGTAAGACTTGTAGCAGCCATTGGGACAAACCTGCAGAACGGCCGCTACAAAGGGAGCCGCAGCCAGACATCATATGGAGGATCCCGAAATCATCAGATACTGAAACTAGTGGGATCCGACCTCCAGCTCCACGGCCGACCGACTACGCTCAGAGGGTTATTGGGGAACTACTTTAAGCATTTTTTTAGTCTTGATTTTTTGACCCCGCCTTCCATAACTTTTTAATTTTTTCATTGACATGGCCGTCAAAAAAAAATTAAGTGGGGAGAAATACAAAAAAATGCAATTGCGCCATTTTTGGTGGTTTAGTTTCCCAGCATGCACAGCAGCTTTGTTCTGTGGGCAGGATGATTACGCTGATACCAAACGGATGCAGTTTTGTTAATGTTTTTCCATTATTGAGAAGTAAACATTTTTTGTAAACGCTTGCTTTCTGGCGCCGCGTTCTGCCGGTTGCGCTTCTTGTGGTGCGCCGCAGTTTGTTTGGTACATTTTGGGTAACACGGATCCTCTTGATCACGTTTTATTCAAATGTTTTTTGAATCGAGATCCCAAGAAAATAATGACAATTCTGGCCTCTGCGCCTCCTTCTGTCTGGCCTATGACCGAGATGCATCATTATTTTGGGGTTTTATGGCCCGCACTTACATGGTGATGCCAAATATCTGGGGGTTTAAATTTGTTTGGTTCTTTATGAAAAAAGGGGTGTTTTTTGAACTTTTAATATATACATATATAATCTTTCAAAAAACGTTATTAAATCCTTATATTTAGTCCCCAAAGGGACTTGAACTTGTGATTTGTGATCGCTTTTACTGTGTAATGCAATACTTCAGTACTGCAGTATATGACAAGTTTTGAGGTTGCATTTCAAGCCCTGTCCTGGGCAGATCTTGATTGGCATCAATGCATGGCAGCCGGGGGAGCCTTCAGTGAGCTATCAGAGGTAACCAGATCTTGGCAGTTATCGGCGGCTGTCAGCCATGGAGTGGACCCTCCAGGACCACAGAGGTGTTGCTAGGGGGTGGCTGGCAGGGCGAGTGCCTTGGGAGCTGCATGTCACAGGGGGCATCAGCGAGCTGCTCTGCCTTGGCGAGGGTATTACATGCAAGGTTAGAGCAGAGAGCCGTCTTTGGGCTGGGACGCCTGACTGCGACTTTGATATAATGTGTTCAAAACACCTGGTAGAAGTTTTACTGCATCATATCACTAATTAACATCGCCGACGAGCCTGACTGCGCATTAGTTACTAACGGTCACCGATTAATTGCCACCTAGATTGAGAAAGAACAAGTGTTTCTGCTGGGCATAGTGATAAATAGATCACACTTCTGCTAGGAAAGCTGAGAGCACTTAAAGGGGCAGTCCTGCCTACTCTTCGACAACCCCTTTAAACCAAGCAATTAACCCTTTCACAACCGCGGACGATACTTTTATGAAGCAGGTTCAGAAACTAAGTCCGCTCCATACAACTTTGGTAACTGCTGCGATCAAAGGTGGCTGTAATCGCAGCAGTTAACTATTCAGATGCTGCTGCCAAAGCAGACCGCATGTCTACAGTCAGCAGGAAGGGGGCACCGCCTGACAGATCCCACCAGCACCCCTTGTAATGTGATTGGAGGGGTGCTAATAGGCTAGCTTGGCATTCTGGAGCCTACTGAAGGCTCCCAGGGCTGCCATACTTAGATGCCTATCAAGTCCTGCCCGAGGCAACATAAGAAATCACTGCATACTGCAAGTATTACGGTATATGGTACGAGCAAGCAAATGATCACAAGTTTGTGTCCCTGTGGGGACTAAATAGAAGAATTTAATAAAGTTTTTAAAAGATAATATATATATATTAAAAGTTCAAAAAGTGGGGAAAAAAAGTTTAAGAATATTACAACTCCCCCCCCCTGCCCCCCCCCCCCCCCGCTTTCCCCATAAAACTGTAAACAATGAAGACAACAAACACATGTTTAGTATTGTCTGAACTCCTAAATATCCCAATATTCATCGGACACATTCCGGGCCGTAAAGAAAACGGGAAGAAATATCCGCTCTCCGGCCCAAAATGTGTGAATACAAAGTGATCAGAAAGACAGAAGCTTCTTAAACTCCACCAAATACAACCCCCACAGCCCAACCGATGGGAGATGAACAGCTTGTGGGTCTCTGCATGCCGCAACGGAAGGCAATTTGTGTTTAAGAAAAAAATTTGTTTACTTTTTTGAAGACAAAAAACAAAATGTTGTCGTTGAAATTTTAAAAAAATTTTCTTCCCATATACATTTTTTAAAGAGTTTTCTGGTATGTTTTCCGGTACATTAAATGGTGGCATTAAAAAATGCATCTCCTCCTGGTACGAGCCTTGTGTGGCACAGAAATGCAGTCCCAAGCTCCCACTCACGACCTGCAGGTTGCCGGTTCAATCCCCGCACGGTTCAGGTAGCTCAGGGTTGACCTTCTACCCTTCTGAGGTCGGTAAAATGAGCCCCCAGCCTGTTGGGGGGTAGAGATGGAAGACGATGGCAAACCACCCCGCAAAAACAGTCTGCCAAGAAAAAGTCACGATGTGCCGTTCCCCTAGGTGTTGGCCGTGACTCGGTGCACCAGGGGGCTTTACCTTTACCTTACATTATATGATAACATAAAATAATGCAACTCGTCCCTCATACGGCCGTCAGTGGGAAAACGAAAAGGTTCGGACTCTTGGAGGGGGCGAAGAAATGAAAATTAAAAAATGAAAAATCCCTCGTTAATGAAGACCCCAAATTTGACTTTCTACTCTGCAATCCATTAGCAGCCAGCAATGGACGTTAATTTGATTTCATTGACAAGGCAACCATTGGCCGTGCCGATCACATGACAGTGCGGATCTGAAGTCGCCCTCTCATCAGGGCTGCATGCAGCAGCAGGCTGATGGGCAGTAAAGTGCTGATTAACAAGCTGCCAGCAAATCGCCTTCTTTCATAAAATTGCTACACAAAATGCAATTTTGCGCACCTGCGTACTCAACCATGTGACTAAACTGCTACTAAGTAACAAGGGCCACAATGTGGTTATTTATAGAAGGATATATCAGGTGTGAGAAGTGCAGTGTGCAAGTTGTTGGTTTAGTCGCAGGGCGTTGGGCATGCCTTGGCACATTTCACTGGCACACAAGAAATAAACAACTACCTGACAGCTGCTCGGAAAACAGGATTGGGTTCTTCTCAGAAAAGCGCAGGAAGATGAGTGATATTCCTGTATATTCAATGAGCTTTGCTGCCGCGGTCAGGAGCCGGTTAATATGGCCACAAGGCTGCAATTACCTGGATACACCGACACCTGGTGGCATCTGATGCTGGCTGTGCTGGGATGGGTGATCCTCTCCTCTATACCTAAAGTTCACATGTCACCTTACGGCGCTGGATCGCAGGGGGCCAATACTTCTGTTAGCGTAGGGCACATCAAGGTAAACCAACGATATAGTTGTCTTTGGCTCAGAAGCTGCCATCCATATAGTCTCTGCAGTTGGGCAGGAACTGCTCTCTGCTCAGAAGGGAAGACGATTGCAGAACAGGGAAGAGTGAATAGTAGCATGCCTGCTCTGGTCCTGTAATAAAGGGGCTGCTCTTCTAATAACATTTATCCCCTATACACAGGATAGGGGATAAATGGTCATGGAGGGTCTACCTGTTGGGACCCCCAGCAATCCCCATATGAATGGAGCCTTGTTGCACACACATGGCTCCTGCTCCATCCACTTCTGTGGGACGGACGGAGAGTGATGTGCTCAGCAACCTTCTTCTGTCCCATAGGAGTGGTGCGAGCAGGGGTGACGCGTGTGCAATGATGCTGCATTCACATGGAGACCCCGCAGTGTGCCGGTCTTGGGATTGCTAAACGACAGCGTGGGAAATGCAAACATTAAAAAAAACCAACTGGACTGCGCATGATTGACAGCGAGCCGCCGCAGTCATCCGCATTACCGTAAATTCAGGTATGCATGGTCGCCGGCTGGGTTCACAGTTGGAATCTGCTGTGGGCCTCCTGCCCGTGTCAGCTGGCCTTAGCACATAGTCGGCTACCACGTGCTGCCCATGGGGCCAACCCCCCAGCTCTGCACTTATTTCTGAGCCCCGGACAACTCTATATTGAACCAGACTAACGCTGAGCCCGCCATTAACCGGTAGAATACTGCTGAGCCGCGGGCTGGTGGAAGGATCGGCCTCTGCGCTACGATGTTCTCGGAGAACCGCTGAGGACCAGTGAAAGCAACCCATCATTATTCAGATATTGAACGACCTGAACGTTTGAAGGACACATGACTCGCGGGCTGGACTGTGAGGGTTAGACATAAAGCTCCTTCAGCATTGCAACATGCGGTCTCCACCTGCCGGTCCCTTACTTGGGAGGCTCCCGGGGGCACCACATGGCCCAGTAACACTGGTCCATAACCTGTCTAAAGCGCCATTATAAATGGGCGGGGCAAGAGGAAAAATAATGTGCATCACTTACGGCACTTCTTAACATTTGGCAAGTATGCTTCACTGTAGCATCACCCATCACCCATCACCCATCACCCACTACCCACCACCCACTACCCACCACCCATCACCCACCACCCATCACCCACTACCCATCACCCACTACCCATCACCCACTACCCATCACCCACCACCCATCACCCATCACCCACTACCCATCACCCACCACCCATCACCCACCACCCATCACCCATCACCCACCACCCATCACCCACCACTGACTCCACTTGCTGTTGACCAGGCAGGATATTTCTGTCCATCTCTCTGCAGATCCGGAGGTTTAATTGATTTTTTTTATATATAAACGTGTTCACAGCGGTGGGAAATGTTCTATAAGCCACATTCCTGCCGTGACGGATGCTTCAATGCGCCAGTTCTGGGCGCGGTGGGCGTCTTCTGACCTCATACAGTTCTAGAAAAACAGAATGCCACTCAAGTGGCCTGGTAATGAGAGAGCTGAGCAGACGGGACCGACTCCCAGGTAGCATTTCAGCCTCCTGGCCGCGATTTCACCGCATGAATGAATCATTCGTTACTCCGGATAATTGTCCATATTAACGTAATAAAGCAGAAATCACAATCTCCTGTTCCCGGCAGTCACAGCCCGAAACAGGAATGTCGGCCCGCGTGGCTTGTGCACCGTTACAGCGCATCCGGGTAATAGCCACCCATGTCCATGCGGCCACCGAAGGGGCACTGAGTGCCAAGTCGCTCACCTGTCAGAGCAGAACTGAAGACCAAGCGACTGTCGGCCGAGTACAGCGGTCTCTGAGTGACTCCTGTTGGCATTAAACGGAGGCGGGCGGGAGAGATCTGACGCGCTCCGCCTCCATTGGCAGAACGACTATCACTCCTGTGTAAAAGGTCACCAGACCGGCTGTTGGGTGTCCCATATAAAGGTGCCTTCAGTGGACGTCTTAATACGCCGCGTTTCGATTATTGCCATGGCATAGACTCGTCATATCAACATCTGGAGAGCCGCTGCTCCGGGCCGCTGGCATCCCTTGTTCGTAGAGAGGGGCTCCAGTCCTTTATGTGACGGTCCGACTTGCGATGCTACATTCCATGCAGGCCATGACCCCCCCCCCTGCACGTCTCCCCGCGCCCCTCCATCTTGGCACAACCCCTTTAAGTTACTACATTTGGTGGCATACTAGTTTATGGGCCAGGTATTGATTTAGGTTTTGGCTCATATACTTCAACTTTAACCCCTTCTCGCACCAAGAAGTAAACTTACATGCTGGGTGGGAAGAGGTCCCCACAAACGTCCTATAGATATTGAGCCCGCGCCATCTGCAGCAGGAGCTGGCTGCGACTAATAGCTGGCCTCCTGCTATTAACCCCTCGCATGTCACAATCAATTTTGATCGCGGCATGTAAAGGGTTCACAAAGAGAAGGCGTTCCCTCTGTGACGTAAGTGGGCCTTCAGAATGTAATCGCTGAATGCCGATGGGTTGCCATAGCTACCAGATGCCAGACAGTACTGCAATGTATTATCATAGCATCGCAGGTTCAAGTTCCCTACAGCGACATAATATGAGTAAGAAAAATAGTAATAAACCAGTACAGAAACAAAATCCTTTTTTGCGCACTTTCTGCTGCGTGTAGAGATGAGCGAGCACGCTCGGATAAGGCAGTTACTGGCGCGAGCCTCGCTCTTCTCTCTCACTCCCCCCCCCCCCCCGAGCCTGCTCGGACGAGAATGCAGTTACTTGTGAAGAGCGATGCTCGCTCCAGTAACAGCCTCATCCAAGCGCGCTCGCTCCAGTAATTGCCTCATCCAAGCGCGCTCGCTCCAGTAATTGCCTCATCCGAGCGCGCTCGCTCCAGTAATTGCCTCATCCGAGCGCGCTCGCTCCAGTAATTGCCTCATCCAAGCGCGCTCGCTCCAGTAATTGCCTCATCCGAGCGTGCTCGCTCCAGTAACAGCCTCACCCGAGCGTGCTCGCTCCAGTAATTGCCTCATCCGAGTGCGCTCGCTCCAGTAATTGCCTCATCCGAGCGCGCTCGCTCCAGTAACAGCCTCATCCGAGCATGCTCGCTCCAGTAATTGCCTCATCTGAGCGCGCTCGCTCCAGTAACAGCCTCATCCGAGCGTGCTCGCTCCAGTAACAGCCTCATCCGAGCGTGCTCGCTCCAGTAATTGCCTCATCCGAGTGCGCTCGCTCCAGTAATTGCCTCATCCGTGCGTGCTCGCTCCAGTAACAGCCTCATCCGAGCGTGCTTGCTCCAGTAACAGCCTCATCCGAGCGTGCTCGCTCCAGTAACAGCCTCATCCGAGCGTGCTCGCTCCAGTAACAGCCTCATCCGAGCGTGCTCGCTCCAGTAACAGCCTCATCCGAGCGTGCTCGCTCCAGTAACAGCCTCATCCGAGCGTGCTCGCTCCAGTAACAGCCTCATCCGAGCGTGCTCGCTCCAGTAACAGCCTCATCCGAGCACGCTCGCTCCAGTAACAGCCTCATCCGAGCACGCTCGCTCCAGTAACAGCCTCATCCGAGCACGCTCGCTCCAGTAATTGCCTCATCCGAGTGTGCTCGCTCCAGTAATTGCCTCATCCGAGTGTGCTCGCTCCAGTAATTGCCTCATCCGAGCGTGCTCGCTCCAGTAATTGCCTCATCTGAGCGCGCTCGCTCCAGTAATTGCCTCATCCGAGCGCGCTCGCTCCAGTAACAGCCTCATCCGAGCGCGCTCGCTCCAGTAACAGCCTCATCCGAGCGCGCTCGCTCCAGTAACAGCCTCATCCGAGCGTGCTCGCTCATCTCCAGCTCTGTGTTTAATAAATAAAGCCTCTGCTTGGTTTTTGGCGCATCCATAATGGCCTGTATGATACATGGAATATAATTTGTATCATTACAAACCCGTAAGAGAAAAAACAGCCAAATGTTTTTTTTGTTTGTTTGTTTTGCCCCAAAAAGCACAATAAAAATGATCAGAAAAGCCTTATGTACCCCAAAACAGGACAAATAGAAACAAACGTCGTCGTGCAAAAATCCTGCAGGCTTCAGAGAGCTCTGTCCATGGAGAAATAGAAAGGTATTCGACTGTGAATGCAGCGGCGCAGGAAGAAAACTCCAAAACAAAGAGGTTTTATTGTGAAAAAGTAGAAAACAAATAAAAGCTCTACATAATTTTCATATCATTGTGACCCGCGAAAAAGGGGAGCACTAAAAGAAAAGAATAGCAGAGTCGTGGTGGTTTTTTTTCTGCTCGCGGTCCAAAAAAAATGAATAAAAGTTTTACAATATATGATATGGCACGGCACAAACAGCGAGCGGCCGTCCGGGCGGGCCAGTGGGAAGTAAGACGCGATGGAGATGGAAACCCCCAAAAGTTCATCGCGTCTTTAGGTCCACAATGGGCCCTGTCACTAAGGGGTTAAAGAAGTGGTTGATACTTTGTAGCGTTTTCATTCATTTTTGATCCTCCATCCTTTAGTTCGGACCGATCGGACCGACGGGCGCTTCATGCGGATGGTGAGGGGCTTCATCCATCGCCAAAACCGTAAAAGAGATTCATTTTTTTGACATTTTACTCAAGGACTTGGCCCACCGCTGAACCAGGCATCGGAATTTGGGTGGGACTTGGGAAAACTGCGATTAACATTACTGTATGTGAGAAGAGACTCTACTTAACTGTATAATTACTGGTTTCTTCTCTTCGGGGAGCGCTCTGCTTTCCTACAACCCCCCCTTGTTAACAGGTCACCTGACAATAAGCAGATCACCAAGTGTCCCCCTGCTGAGACCCCCAGCAATCGTCGGTATCTAACGGATATGGTGTAGTGACTGTTCAGTGTCCCTGTAGCGCCCAACGGGGGATATCAATGTCTGCGGACACCTTTGGGGGGCAGTTTTTTTCTTCACAATGTGGCAGCCTCTTCTGCAGCTTGTGCATACCCCTGTACATAGACACTGCAGAGCCTCCATAGCCGATCCGTTAGTGAGGCCGGACTGATGGGCTGATTATCTCTCCTCTCCTTATTTACAGCAAGTTAGTTGTGTCATAAATCAGCCGATAAGAAGATGCAGGAGAGGAGAGGGGGGGAGGGGGGGAGCTAAACTGACGGACCTCCTACTGAGACTCGGTCTGCAGTGTCTCTATACTGCAATATGTAGAAGCTGCAGAAGACAAACACTGAAACATGTTTAATCAAACTGCATTGTAAAAAGGATTGTTAGCATAAAATACATGCATTAAAGGTGTCCATAACCTTTGATTGGGTTCCTGTGTAACGCAGGACGGGACCTCCGGAGCGCCCTGTCAATGTGGTGAGGACACTGAGCTGATGAACCCCCTTTATGGGTTTTCTACGCTGCGCAGCCTCGTTCCCATAGGCACTCGGTTGAACCTCGCAGTGTGTTATATATAAGGATGCTTGAGACGTCCTTCATCTTTGTTCAGCCATTTTTTGATGAACTGTTGAGTTATATAATGGGAATGTATCGAAAAACTGACTCCAATGTTACGCTTAAAGGCACACAACCCCATTAATGGGCAGAGCTGATTTATGACCTTGAAGACCCTGCACCAAATGTGATCTAGGTAGGAATGTACATGGATGCAGACGGGGGGGGGGGGGGGGGGCTACACTCCCATTCTTGCTATGGTGCTGTCAGGCAGGCAGATGTGGATCCACCGATTTGACTTTGGGCTATCACTAGGGGCAGCACTTAAAGAACCCCAGTTTTCACCTTTGACCCTTCACTAGACAGGCAGCAGGCAATATCGGAGTCCAGAAACATGAGGTCAGGGATTCCAGACGTCAGAACCAGAACACAACTTACTGGGGCTCTGTCACTAAGGGTGTGAATGACTAATATTGCAGATGCTAGAGGAGCATTGGTGGGGGACAGGTTACAGGAGCGTGCACTGGCCCGTTATCCAGGGGACAAGCTGAGGAGGACATACAGTGCATGGATGAGAGTGCTAACCCACCAGGGCCTCAAGAGTAGGTGAGCTGGGTGGGAAGTAGCGGTGCACCGTGATAAGTGCTCTCCTCCCATAGTGCCCTCCTCCAATGCTACCACACAACCCTATCCTTAGACCAGATAGCCAGGTAATTCTCTTCCGTTACTTCCCCTGTAGCCAGACTGGTGGCATGAGCTTCAGTCCAGATTCTTTCATTCTTATTTGCAAACGTATATACACCATAAAGGCAGCCCTTTGCAACTGCTATGAGCCACCTGTAGAGGGGAGTCCATTCCTGGCCCCACCTGTAGAGGGGAGTCCGTTCCTGGCCCCACCTGTAGAGGGGAGTCCGTTCCTGGCCCCACCTGTAGAGGGGAGTCCGTTCCTGGCCCCACCTGTAGAGGGGAGTCCGTTCCTGGCCCCACCTGTAGAGGGGAGTCCGTTCCTGGCCCCACCTGTAGAGGGGAGTCCGTTCCTGGCCCCACCTGTAGAGGGGAGTCCGTTCCTGGCCCCACCTGTAGAGGGGAGTCCGTTCCTGGCCCCACCTGTAGAGGGGAGTCCGTTCCTGGCCCCACCTGTAGAGGGGAGTCCGTTCCTGGCCCCACCTGTAGAGGGGAGTCCGTTCCTGGCCCCACCTGTAGAGGGGAGTCCGTTCCTGGCCCCACCTGTAGAGGGGAGTCCGTTCCTGGCCCCACCTGTAGAGGGGAGTCCGTTCCTGGCCCCACCTGTAGAGGGGAGTCCGTTCCTGGCCCCACCTGTAGAGGGGAGTCCGTTCCTGGCCCCACCTGTAGAGGGGAGTCCGTTCCTGGCCCCACCTGTAGAGGGGAGTCCGTTCCTGGCCCCACCTGTAGAGGGGAGTCCGTTCCTGGCCCCACCTGTAGAGGGGAGTCCGTTCCTGGCCCCACCTGTAGAGGGGAGTCCGTTCCTGGCCCCACCTGTAGAGGGGAGTCCGTTCCTGGCCCCACCTGTAGAGGGGAGTCCGTTCCTGGCCCCACCTGTAGAGGGGAGTCCGTTCCTGGCCCCACCTGCAGAGGGGAGTCCGTTCCTGGCCCCACCTGTAGAGGGGAGTCCGTTCCTGGCCCCACCTGTAGAGGGGAGTCCGTTCCTGGCCCCACCTGTAGAGGGGAGTCCGTTCCTGGCCCCACCTGTAGAGGGGAGTCCGTTCCTGGCTCCACCTGTAGAGGGGAGTCCGTTCCTGGCCCCACCTGTAGAGGGGAGTCCATTCCTGGCCCCACCTGTAGAGGGGAGTCCATTCCTGGCCCCACCTGTAGAGGGGAGTCCATTCCTGGCCCCACCTGTAGAGGGGAGTCCATTCCTGGCCCCACCTGTAGAGGGGAGTCCATTCCTGGCCCCACCTGTAGAGGGGAGTCCATTCCTGGCCCCACCTGTCGAGGGGAGTCCATTCCTGGCCCCACCTGTAGAGAGGGGTCCATTCCTGGCCCCACCTGTTACAAGCAGCAGGTATTGTCCTACTGGCTCCTTATCCACATCTTCTACTTTGCTGATGAGGTTATTACGCCACTGTCCCACAGCCGATCCATTGGACTAGATCAGCTGACCACACTGCTGCAGCACTGACTTGTTTGGGGAGGACTACCATGATGTCTGCGGTCCGACACGTTTTGAAAGACTCTTCTTTCTTGATCACAGCTGTGAATAAAAGAAGTGTTTTTAAGGAGCCGGATTTTCTGCTTTGTAATATCCAATGAGTGGAAACTATTAGCTACCAGGGCTCACAAGTAATCGGGCACCAATGAGAGGGTTTATAGAGAGGAAGTTTCCTTTAGTCTCATTATAGGAGTTGTCCAGTTGTTAAATGTTGATGGCCTATCCTTGGGATCGGTCATCAGTAGTAGATCTGCAGGTGTCTCCAGCCCAGGACCCCATTGGTGCACTTGTGCACCTAATTTCTATGGAAGCCTTCAGTGCCTGCAATACCAAGCCTGGCCACTACAGTGGGAATGGAGCTGTCTGCTTCCTGTAGAACTCAGTTCAGTGCATAAGCACAGAGCCTGAGAACAGATAATTGGTGGGGATCCCTGGCGACAGACGCCTGCTGATCCACTGTTGATGACCTATTCTGAGGATAGGCCATCAATAGTTTACAGTTTGACAACCCCTTTAGGTGAGGAGTTGGAGAGTAAGGGACTCATACACTGTACCTGCACTGGAGCCCTCTAGTGTCCATCCCTGTTAGACACATAAGACGTGGTGAATAGACCCTGACAATTCATATCCACCGGCAAAAGCTTGGGAATTAATGTTAACACAGAAAGTTCGGCACGAGACGTGAATGTCAGGAGGCGGGCGGATGGCGGGGCTGCATGCGGCTTGTTGGTGTTTGACTTTCATTTAGGAAAACGTTTACCGAGAAGTTGTAGAAAGTCTTGTAAATAAAAGAGTAAGAAGCGCCGGTGCGTCCGTCACAACCCTGAAGGCAGCGGGCAGCAAAGTATGAGCGTTATGTAGGTAATCATCACATGACTCGCGCGGCGCTCATCCCCGCAGGATCCGGCCCAGGAGGCACAAAGATCACAAGGAGGAACAGAAAGCACAAGTATGATCAACCGGAACTCCAAGAACGATGGGCGACATCTGCATCCTCCTCCCGCTCACATGGAGCTCCAACCCCACACTGGGCTCAAGTCTCTACAACTACATCTCCTGCGGTCGGGGAGACAGCGGCAGTGAGCCGGCCCCCTGCGTCAAGTTGGATGCGATGGCTTACGGGTCTGTTCACACCGGCACATTAAATATACGAGTTCTGTAACTGGCAGAACACAGAACCGTTAAAGTGAGTGCAGTCATCTGATGGTCAAACTGAAGACCCGTCTAAAGAAACCGCAGCAGGTTGTATTTGGGGGGGTTTCATGCACCAATATTGCACATTACAGTTAATGGTATACGAGCGGTGCCCCCCACCCACCTGTCTGATACCGATGCGCCACTGAAGTCCGAGACCCCTCTGAACAGTCTGCCAGCTGTGGTGTTATGGTGGTGGGATAGTGCTGTGCGGTGGTCTTGGGTCTCGGGTTTCTGTGTATGTAGCGGGTCTGGATTCTGTATTCAGGGGTCTTTATGTAGGAGTCTGTATTTATTTAGGTGGGGGGCTCTGGTCTGCGTTAGTTCAGGGGTCTGTATTCATGTTGGGGTGTGATGAACGCGCTCCTACACGCCGTTTGTAAGTCACATGATGCAGGTTGTGGGTGTGTCCTGTATACATATATGGAGGATAAATACTTTTGCACGTTGAATCTGCCCGATTCCCCTTCTCTAAGGTTGGCGACGCTCCTTACCGACTCCCAGCGCTCTTACCATCTCTCGGTCCCTGTAGGCCAAGTCCAACCATTATCTTCATGAGACGACATTCAAGGCATTCTTATGAAGTTGCTTTTGACCATAACTTTCTGCTGTGTAGTCAGGCCGGCTCCACCAGAATGGGAGGCGCTCCTACTTGCTAGTGCCTCTCCTTTCTGGCTCATTGATGGAGTCCTGAGCTGTCGGCCCCCCATTAGGGGTGTATGGACTGGGGGTCTTTGGGTGTGTACAGCGACTCTTTTATACGTGTTTTCTTGTCTTCTTCTTGCCCTTTGGCTACAACTTCAGCCGCAGAGTTCAGTGCAGATAAAATACCGTAAAGGTGAAACAGACAAAAAGGACACATAAAGCCGGAAGAAACGATAAAGTTCCACAGCGCCCAATGTGCAGAACTGATTATCCCTATTGTGTAATTACCAATTTCCTGCAGAGACACCGGAGCCGCCGTTTTACGCCTCACTGATGTCTCACTATAGAGGGTTTAACTTTTTCTTCATTTTTGAGTCAGTGGTTCATTATTTAGTTCCGTCCATGAAATGCAATCATGTATCTATAAATGCTATAATGTGCCTTGTGTTTGCTGTAAACATCACATTGTATCCGGTTTCGGATCTCCCTTCTATTTCTGTTACCGCTTTACATTCCATCGTTCCTGTGACTCTCGGGACAATTCCTCTAGAGGAAGAGTTCTGCACAGGTTCTCCCACCCAGCAGCAAAGCAGAAGGGTCCAACTAGGGATGGGCCCCCCTTTTTCCAAGGGCCCCATAGTCTACCTCTATAGTACATATGCTCTTGGTTAAAGGGCTGAATGGAGGATACAAGAGGGCACATCAATGTGTATGCCCAGCAGGGTGGCATTTAGGCTGCCTGAGGGGAAATGTCCAGCTAAAAAAAAGATCTAAAACCTTCATTTTACTGGGGTTGAAAGCCCCAATACACAAGATGCCCAACACATACTTGAACCATTGAGACTTGTCTGAGTAACAGTGCCCTCAGTAGTAGCACCAATACAATGTCCCCTGTTAGTGCCCCAGTAGCAATAGTGAGCACTATTAGTGGCCCCCATAGCGGCCCCTGTAGTGGACCTCCAGCCAGACAACATCTGCACAGCATTGCACTCACTCTGTCTGCAGCTCCAGTTGGGGGTCTGCCGGGCTGTGATCAGTCTGTGACCCTGACCCCTCCTCGCTGGCATATACACTGCGTACAGGCCGTGATCTGCGTGCAGGAACTCAGATGCTGGGGTGAGGTTAGGGCTCACAAACTGAATGCAGTGTAGGGGCTGCCCAAGCAGAGCTGTGGACAGAGTGAGTGCATTGCTTGTGGGCTTACCGCCCGGCCGGCTCGCAGACAGCTTTTTCTTTTTACAAACTGTTAATATGGCTGATAAGAAATAAATATTGGCAATCCTAGTGCCGCCCCTGAGAGGCCCTGCAGACCACCTGAGGCAGCTAGCTCGAGTCACCTCATGGTAGGGGCGCCCCTGAGAGGCCCTGCAGACCACCTGAGGCAGCAAGCTCGGGTCACCTCATGGTAGGGGCGCCCCTGAGAGGCCCTGCAGACCACCTGAGGCAGCTAACTCGAGTCACCTCATGGTAGGGGCGCCCCTGAGAGGCCCTGCAGACCACCTGAGGCAGCAAGCTCGGGTCACCTCATGGTAGGGGCGCCCCTCATCCTCAGTAATGATTAGAAAACAGGGAAGTAACTTGTAAAATAGGGCCCTTTTTGAAGTGCATTTGGGGGTGTGAGGAGGATAAAGTGGTATGTGGGGGGTTGGGTTCTGAGGGAGAATGTCGAAAATAATTAGAGAAGAGTTTAGATTTTAGAATATAATAGGCCTCCATCAAAAGATGTGTTTTTAGACCTTGCTTAAGATTGTGGATGTTGGGAAATACCCTAATTGTTTAAGGTAGTGCGTTCCAGCGAACCGCAGCAGCTCGGAAGTCTTGTGGACTGGAAGTTCAGATTATGGAGGACCTTTGTGTAAGGTCATTAGTGGAGATCCCGGGTAGGGTGGAGAAATGAGGGAAGAGGCGGTGCAGCACTGTGGAGAGCCTTATGGATGAGTGATGAGTTTAGACGAGCCAATCAACCGGTGAATGAGTGCTGGCTCCTTCATCAGCTGATCTTCGGCACATTTACACAGCAAATTAATGTTTGGGTAAACCTTTGCGCTGCTCATTGTTCTATGTTAAAGGCCCTATACTGAATGCCCCAATCTTGTGAGGTGGAAGGGGTCACATGATATCCTGCTGGGACTCCAACCAACCAGAAAGATTCGGGTCCTTTCAGATAATTATCCCCGATCTTGTAGATAGGGAATACATTTAAATCTTGGGACAACCCTTCAAGAAGCTGTAAGGGCCGAGCTGAAGGTCTTTTGCTCTGCTGACCGCAACTTTGGGGAACATTTATTGGATGAAATAGTGTTCTATATGATGGCAGAAAGTTCTACAGGAATTGTTCTAGAAAGGTCTGCATTGTTGGGGATAGAGGTGACAGCACTGCATATTGCTCCTTAGCTGCTGGTGAGCAGGAACATCGGCCTTCATTTGGCTGTCAGCATTTCTGTGGGAAAGTCATTCGGAAAGGAAAATATTAACTTTTTAGAAACTACTAAGATGTCCAAAAATGGCCAAAAATGATCTATCTATCTCATATCTATCTCGTGTCCGAGGAGCGGGCCCACAGTCGAGGAGATGGCGTAGAGAAGGATTTAAGTCACAGGCTCTACCATCTCCTCCTCTGGTGGTAGCTCGGGACTCGTCCATACTGGGGGACGTCAGAGGGAAAATGTAACCGGAGGTTACCTGCAATCTTCTTGTCACTCGTGACGCCACCGTTCCGTCCTCTGCGGTGAATCTCAGTGAAGTAAATAACTTAATCCGCACACAGGGATAATTTCTGGACAAACCGGGAATGGTCGGTAATGTCCGTTTTACTGTAACTTCAGCAATTTCAACATATAACAGTAGTTTGGTACAAATTACACTTCCAAAAGCTGGTGTGACCAGGAGGATTCTTGGGGCAATCCGGACAATGCATAGTCTTAGTCATCTGTATGATCCCCCTACCTGCGACTCTTTCCCTCCAATGCTCTACCGGTCTACACTCACGCTTCTGGTGTTTTCCCTTTCTCCAGCAGCGGTCCTTCTTTCTTTCTCACTCAGTACTTAGTGGTAGCACTGGCTCATCCTGGGTAGAATAGGCCCAGGCCGAGTAGAAGGGAATCACTCAGCTTCTTCCATCTTCCACACACAGACCGATTAATCTCTGTGGGGTTCACTCACTGACTCTTGCTAACTTGCTGACACTTGTAAGACCAACTCAAACTGGCATGTCCACCTCTTTGCAAGCATTCCAAAAACTCCTTGCACTGCATCTTGCCAACACAAATATATCACAAGGTCACATGACACACAACATGCTACATTTCCAGACATAACCCAACCCATTCAGTGCTGCAGAGGTGCAATACACATACCAAATGCATACTACAATTAAGACACGGACAAGACAATTGCACACATTATGGAGGGGCCCCACTAACTCTGGGCCACTACACTATCTATCTATCTATCTCATATCCATCCCTCCCTCCTTCGTCTTTTCATCTTCATCCTTATTGGCTCTGTTTGGCCCCGTTTGCGGTTAATACAGCAGATGGTAGCGCAGTTCTGGTAATCTCTGACTTATACTCTGTGTATTTTGGGAGGCATCAGACAGATGAACTTGGGGTTACTGTTGGGTCCTGGCAGGTTGTACAAAACATCTGCTAGAAATATCGCTTCTTCAAATATGTCTTATTGCCAAAGATACTACAGCTGTCCATACAAATGGTGTAATGCGGAGCCGAAGTGATGAATATCCAGCTACGTTACAGGATCAGCTATGGGTATAGTAATGGACATGACAGATGCAGAGAATGAAGATGGCAGCCATATCATCCATACTGTGTATTTCTATTGTGTCCTGCATTACATAGGCGTTTCCTCCATGGGAGTGCGCTACAATTTAAACAATGCACCAACAATTACCACTGGCCTTCTAGCCACATGGGGTAACAATCTCTTGGCGAAGTATTTGTATCCACATCACTAGGTGCAATGTTAGCGGTGACTGGACAGTCCTAGTCCCTATGGGGTCTTCACTGACACTGGGATAATATTCTACATTGGGCTGCTGTTCTCCATTCATTTTCATTATACTGGGCAGTAGTGTGCTCCAGACTGCGCACGTTGCAGGGAGGTTCCTGCCCATTGGGGCTCACAGCTTGTTGCATCCATAGCCAGCCACAGAGAGGGCGCAGACAATCCTGCGTTACAGTATACAGTAGGCCATGGCATTCATGAGCCTGGGTCCTTCTTCCATGGCACCCAGGTAGGTAGGCTCCTTCACCTCCCATGCGCTGTACTTTGCTACAATAATGACTGAGAGAGACGTCCTCTCCTCCTGTACATGGGAGCTCACAGTGCCAGCCGTCCTCTGGTCACGGAAGCTGTGGTGGCCCAGTTCCATGTCCCTAGCCAGGTACTCTGCTATCCTTCTGCAGTGGCCACCACAGCAAAGCTCCACATAGGTTCCCCTGCTTTTTCACATTTAGGGGGCCCAAACTAGAAACCTAGCAAGGGAATATGGCCACACCATGTGGCATACACCACACCTCTGCACCAGTAGTGCTGTCTGGTGTATATACTGTATATTGCCATTCCTACTTTGTTGGCAGGTGATGTGCTTGCTGTACCACTGCCCATCATTCAAGGGGGCAGAACTTCTAGTAATCTGCTACCTTTTTATTAAACGGTCCAGGGAACGTTGTCTCTCCTCACGTATCAAGCACTGTATTCCATGTGGGGTGGCACTCTAGTAGTCATCTGTAGTAGACACGAATATGGGGTGTGGGGGGTGGGGGGGTTGGTGGTGCGTCAATGGTGGCGGTGGCTCCGCTGCTACTCCTCACAAATGACGGCTACTGACAATGTAAAAAATAAAGTCTAATTATGGCGTTTTGATGCTACCCGACAGTTGGGCAGGGTATGGTTGTATAGATATGGTTATATATAGGGTATGGTTGTATAGAGCTTTACACTAGAACAATATGGGAAAGGAAGTGAAAGGCCAGGTAAAATATACAGCTAATTAATACATCTGAGACCCTCGCTATTAGAAGTGGAAAGAACAAAGACAAAAAATTCAGAAGGAAAGTAGAGGAACAAGAGACCCTGATCACAAACTAACATGTTTCTACACAAATGCCCAGAGCTGGGAAACAAACAAGGGGAATTGGAGCTCCGAACACAGGAAGAGAAATATGATGTCTTCAGCATCACGGACACTTGGTGGGATGATACACATGATTGGATACAAGGCTTGTAGGATACAATGTATTTATAGGAAACAGACCTAATAAAAGGGGGGGAGGTGTTGTGTTGTATGTTAGGAGAACATTCATCTCCACAGAGATTCAAGCTTCAGAGCTGGGAGTTCAGTAGAAACTGTTTGGGTAAGAATACAGGGAGAGAACAACAAAGGACACCATTGTAGGCATTTACTATAGGCCGCCTGGACAAGCAGAAGATATGGAGGAACTCATTCTACATCAGATGGCCAAGGTCTCAAAGAAGCCCAACATAGTGATCATGGGAGATTTTACCCATCCAGACATTTGTTGGGAATCTCTCAAATGGAAAGAGGAGGGAATATCTAAAGTAGAATATAATGAGGTCTGCAGAAACTGTAGGGCAAGTGTCAGAGAAGATAAAGCTGATAATGAATTGAGGCTTGTAAGAGAGGCCAACAGCAAAAGAAAAGTCAAAGATACTATTGGATGATTACAGGATGAAAATGGTGAATTGGTAAGAATAATGTTGAGAAGGCCGAACTTTTAAATTCTTATTTTGTATCTGTTTTCTCTGAGACAGTAGATGTAACATCAGCTGATCTTCCCTGTGGTATTGGGGGAATAAAAGAATGCAGGCTATCTAAAGCAGAGAGAGAGCAATGAATTCAAGGAATAACATCCTAGGATGCTAAAGGAAGCAGCAGAGGTAATTGCTGAACCATTCGCCATAATCTGTGACAATTCCAGGAGAACAGGGAAGAAGGTGGATCCAGGAAGCTACAGGCCTGTGAGCCTGACTTCTATACTGGGAAAGATAGTTGAACAAATTATTAAACAGCATGTATGCAAGTACTTGCATGAGAATTGAGTAATTAACCAGAGCCAGCATGGGTTTGTAACAAACAAGTCATGCCATATGGGTCTAATTTCCTTCTATGACAAAATCACCGACTGGGTTGATCAGGGAAATGCGGTGGATATAGTATATCCTGACTTTAGTAAAGCATCTGACAAAGTATCTCATACCATACTTATTGAAAAAATGACCAAATCTGGGATTGACAAGGCAACTGTTAGGTGGATTCACAACTGGCTGAGTGATCGTACTTAAAGAGTGGTCATAAATGGCTGCACATCCAAGTGGAAGAATGTATCAAGTGGGGACCACAAGGCTCTGCCCTAGGCCCAGTGTTGGGCAACATTGTTATAAATGATCTGCAGGAGGGAATTGTGGGAAACTGATCAAATCTGCTGATGACACAAAGCTAACACTAAGGAAGAGAGAGGGAGGATTCCAACAGATCTAGGAAAGCTTGCACAGTGGGCGATGACTAATAGGATGATATTTGACAAGGAGAAATGCAAAGTCCTACATCTGGGCAAGAAAAATGAAAAAAGCACATACAGAATGGGAGGAATTGGGCGAAGCAGCAGCACATGTGAAAAAGACTTGGGTATACTAATAGATCATAGACTGAACATGAGTCAACAATGTGATGCAGCAGTCAAAAAGGCAAACACAATTCTGGGATGTATTAAGAGAAGCATAGAGTCTAGATCACGTGAGGTCATTATCCCCCTCTACTCATCCTTAGTCAGACCTCATCTGTAATACTGGGTCCAGTTCTGGGCACCTCACCTCACAAGCTTGCGAGAAAGGCCATTGCAATGGCGGAAACGTTGCAGATTTTACTGATGGAATAAAGAAAATTCTTTTTATTGCACCTGGATTTGAGCTGCTGTCACTATATCTGGATATCACCTCACCTCACAAAAGACATAGACAAACTGGAGCAAGTTTAGAAAAAAGTTACCAAGATGATGAGTGGACTGCAAATCATGTCCAATGAGGAACGGTTAAAGGATCTGGGAATGTTTAGCAGAAGAGAAGGCTGAGAGGAGACTTAATAGCGGTCTACAAATATCTGAAGGGCTGTCACAGTGCAGAAGAATCAGCCCTATTCTCATCTGTACAAGGAAAGACTAGAAGCAATGGGATGAAACTGAGAGGGAGGAGACACAGATTAGATATTAGACAGTGAGGGGATCAATGAGTGGAACAGGTTACCACAAGAGGTGGGGAGTTCTCCTTCAATGAAAATGTTCAAACAAAGGCTGGACAGACATCTGCCTGGGATGATTTAGTGATCCTGCACTGAGCAGGGGGTGGGACCCGATGACCGTGGAGGTCCCTTCCAACTCTACCATTCTATGATTATAGATGTCAAGTTCGTGACACCAGCCCGTATACAGGCTGAAACCTGGAGTGCGGTGTGGTGCCTTAGTGCAGATAGTGGGGTGGGGAGAAAAAACTCCAGGAGTCAGAATTAACGTTAAACAGTAAAACAATTTATTTGCATCAATGGATCTCCAGTAAATTCTGCTTCACACATTAGGAATGGATGCACTTTGAGGGAGATAACTGCTGGTAAGTACAGGAACCACATCTGTACACTTGGGCTCCATAATAATATAAGTACAGGGACTACTTCTGACCACTATATTCTTACCCTTCCTCTTCTCTCTTCCATTTATACTTTAAATGTAAATCTCCTTTCTTCTTCTTCTGCTTTTGTTACCCAAACTGTTTCTTTTACTTTCTTCTTCGATTATTCTTTTTTCTCTATCTGTCTTGCACATATAAGCTATCTTTCCTGATCTCTTTCTCTCCTAATCACAATACTCCTTTTTGTACTCACACCTCTTCCTTCTCACTGCACTGGCTTTTCTTTCTCCTAATCTTGCTTTCCTCTCTCTTCAACAACTCTACTCCGACTCCCTCCCTCTCTCACTGACGCTTCCCCTTTTTCCCAAGTCACTTCTTTCAACCAACCAGTTCGGAGGTCTCTTTCCCCAATCACAGGACAGCTATCTCCTTGCTACCTGACTTGCCCACGGGGTTCACAGTGAGTTCTCAGGCAGAACATGAGTAACAAGCAAGCATTTAACAGTCTTAAAGTAATACATACATATTTCAATAAAAGCAACTACTTGACCTTCTGTAGTGCCCAACTCTGGGACACTGCATGTCTACACTAAGTTCTCATGCACACAGCTATAATTATCGTTCCATGCTGTATAATCCCAGAAATTTTGTGGTCTCATGACAACTTTTAATTTTTTCAATGTTAGATTATGTCCACACTAAGGCCAGCCCTAAGGGTGTATGGCCTATGTGGTTGCTTATGGCACATCAGCCTCAATAGCTAAAGATGGCACCTCTGATGAACTCACACCCAAAAAAGGAAATGTCATGGTGGCGGGTGGTTATCCTATATGTATGACCATCTCTTTCCAGTAATCACACAGGAGGCAGTCACATCTGAATTGGTTCATGATGTGGAATTTGTGTTTCAAGGGGTATTCCAAGGGGAGGAAATTCTTACCCGATTCAGGCCCACCGCCGCTGCGTCATGCGCTGCACTGTGTATGCGCGATGGTTCTCCGAAAAGGACTTGCGCAGCGGATACATAGAGGTGAGTTATGGGGTCTTTGGTGGTGGGTGCTGTGTCGGACTCCGCTGCGAAATTCTGCTGGCAGAGTCTGATGCGACCGTGGGCATGAGGCCGTATGCTATCATTTCTGCACTGCGAGTCATGGGTTGCTCCCTGCGTGAACACAGCCTCGCGTTCGTCCGGCACGTGGTGCGTTTTGCATTCAGGGCGAATGTGATAGAATAATGAGCCATTCATTTTTCCGAAGTGGGTGCACTTTTTTTTGGTAGTTTCATCATGGATTCCATAGAGGAATTATCTCATCAGCTCAGATTTCTCTCCTTAGAGGTAGTCAGTATCAAACAGCAGTATTCGGGTAGAAGGGGCTCAGTGAAAAAGCCTAAATTGGATCTACCCGATCACTTTTCAGGCGAACGGCAGGAGTTTGTGACCTTCAAAGAATCTTTAAACTTTACTTTAATTTGCATCCTATCTCTTTGGGTGACGGGTCTCAGATGTTAGAATTATCATCTCAAGATTACAGGGTGACCTACAGGCTTGGGCCTTCTCCTTGTCTCCCTCCTCTGAGGCTCTGGCATTGATGGATAATATTTTCTCGGCTTTGGGTTTGGTTTATGACAACCCTGATAGAACTTCTCTGCCGAGAGTAAAATTAGAAGCCTGCGTCAGTGGAAGTCATCTATTGAAGACTTCTATGCTGAGTTTCGTTGTTGGGCCATGGAAACTCAATAGAATGAGCCAGTGTTAACGGAGTCCATTTTAATTTTGCTTTGTGTAACAACATTAAAAATTTGATGCTTTCAAATCCAGTTCGTAAGGCTTTGGACCATGCTATGTCTCTGGCCATCATTATCGGTCGGCGAGTGAGAGAGCATAGTTCTGAGCTTACCATGGTAGTACCTGCAGAATCCCCAGTTGCTGAGGAACCAATACAATTGGGCTCGTTATCTAGAAGATATGACCGCGGAGGCAGTGGGCCGATAGTCACAATTTTTTCTGCAGCTGTTTTAGTCATTTGGTTTGGGTGTGTTGAATCTGAGGCTCTCTGCTGGAAAACTAGCTGTTCTGAAGGTTAAGTGGGAAGTTCCTCCTGGTCCACAGATTGCCTGGGTATCATCTTGCAGGCTACTTCTTCCCGCTAAGTTTGTCCTTACCACAGGGAATTCCCCAGTGATGGTGTTTCTAGATAGGGGAGCCGGGGTTAATCTGGTTCAGTGTGACGTGGCTGAGAGTTTGGGACTTGGCCTAAAGCCTCTGACCCGTCCCATTCCTGTGTCCACTATTGATTCCACTCTCCCAAGGATGTTTGAAATTTTGTGTTCCAGAGGTTTGTTTGAAGATTGGGTTATTTATGCTGAAAAGCTTTGTTTGTTATGGAGCCTCTTCCTACTCCGGTGGTGTTGGGATTGCCCTGGCTGAAGTTACACAATCCTGTTATTGATTGGGGCAGGGGGGTTATTAATAAGTGGAAATTTGCGTATTGGCCAAGCTGTATGTCAATTAACATTTCCTCCGTTCAGACAGCTGAATTGCCTTATAACTCCCTCCCCATGGGGTATATGATTGTGCTATTGATCTTATCCCAGATTGTAAATTACCTAGGAGCCGTATGAACAAGCTGTCTGGTTCAGTGTGACAAACTCTCAAAGATTCTAGAACTGACAGTCTCAAGAAGGGGCACATTTGTTAAAAAAAGGATGGGGGTCTTCAACCTTGTTTGGATTTCAGAGAACTTAATAAGATTACTAAACACAATCCGTATCCGTTACCCCTCATACCTGACCTATTCTGTCAATTAAGGGGTGCACGTTGGTTCTCCAAATTGAATTTGCATAGACCATATAATTTAATCTAAATCAAGGAGGGGGATGGTGGAAGACGGCCTTCAATACCCCTGAGGGCCATTTTGAATATTTAGTTTGTCCAATGTTTCTGCGGTGTCCCAGGCTTTTATCAATGAAGTTCTTCAAGGTTTCATTGGACACTTTGTGTTGGTGCACCCGGATGATCTTCTTATTCTCAGTTATTCTTTGCAGGTCCGTTAAGTCTTGCACGCCCTTCGGAAGAATGAGTTGTTAGTGAGAAGAGAGAAATGTGGTGTTGTAGTGCCGGAGATTTCTTTTCTGGGTCATATTATCACACCACGTGGTTTTAAAATGGACTCGTCCAAGGTATGGGCGTGGTGGACTGGGCGCAGCTTATGAATTTGAAGGGACATCAAAGATTTTTGCGTTTTGCTACTTTTTACCGAATGTTTATACAGGGATTTTCATTGATGGTAAAGCCTTTGACAGACATGACTGAGAAAGGTGCCTTTTCTTCAGAGTGGTCCTCTAGCACTGTGGAAGCTTGCAAGACTCTGAAGGCGTTTCTCTTCGTCTTCTGTTCTTATCCAACCTGATTCTTCTAAACCTTTTGTGGTGGAGGTGGATGCTTCGAAGGGGGAAGGGGGGCAGTTCTGTCTCAAGAGCGCCATCCCTGTGCTTTCTTTTCATGGAAGTTTGCTGCAATGGAACAAATTATGCTATTGGAGAAAGAAAATTGTTGGCTATTAAATGGGCTTTCGAGGAGTGTCGGCATCTTTTGGAGTGGGCCCAATATAAATTGACAGTTTTTACTAACCACAAGAATCTGATGCATTTGGAGTCTGAGAAAAGACTTAACCCTAGACAGGTTCGGCGGTCATTATTCTTTTCTCGGTTTGACTTTGTCACATATCGCCCTGGTTCCAAAAATATCAAGGCAGATGCTCTCTCCAGGAGTTTTCTGCCAGTAGTCTCTGACGAACCTTCTGCACCCATTTTGTCTGAAAGGGTAGTGGTGTCTCCTGTTTCTTTGGATCTGGAGTAACAGATCTGTAAGGCACAGGATTTTGCCCGCCAAACTTTCCAGAGGGAAAGCTTTTTGTCCCTGTACATAGAAGACTCCAGTTATTGTCTGAGATGGATAGCTCTGTTCTTGATGGTCATCAGGGTATCAACAATACTAAGAGGCTAATATCTAGAATCTTCTGGTGGACGGCCATTGGACTGGATGTTTTTAGTTTTGTCTCTTCCTTCGAGGTTTGTGCTAGAGCCAAGTCTCCCTGGAATCTTCCGTCTGAAAGTTTTTACCTTTGCCTGTTCTGGAGAAACCTTGGACTCACTTGTCCATGGATTTCATTACTGATCTGCCATAATATGGTCCACATAGTTGTTTAGGTGGTGGTGGACCGATTTAGCAAGATGTGTCATTTGACTGCTCTACCTAGTCTTCCTGATGGTAAAACATTGTCTAAACTGTTCTTGACTTATGTGGTCAGGTTACATGGGTTGCGGTCTCATATCGTCTCAGTTTGGGGGGTCCAGTTTATGTCTGGAATCTGGCGTTTTTCTGTGCTGTCGATTAAAAATTCATCTGTCTTTTTCCTCGGCTTATCATCTAACGACCAATGGCCAAATGGAGAAATGTAAGCAAGCCTTGAGCAATATTTGCAGTGTTTTGTTTCTGACAATCATGAGGATTGGTCGTGGTTTTTAGCTTTGGCAGAGTTTGCATTGAATGATCGGTCTTTGGAGTCAGCGGGCACTTCTCCTTTTTTGTATTTATGGTTTTCATCTGTATTTTGGTTCTTTTTCGAGATTTCTTTCTGAGGTTGCTAAAGAGAATGAATGAATTTTCTTCACATCTCAAGAATGTTTGGTTGGAAGTGCAGAGAAATTCTAAAAGCTCTGTAAGAGGCTACAGGATTGGGGCCGGTAGCAGGCGGTCAGGGGGGAGGGATACTCTTAGAGTTGGCGATTTGGTGTGGTCGCCTTCTAAGAATATCAAGCTGAAAGTACCTTCTTATAAACTGGGCCTGCATTTTATTGGTCCCTACAAGAGCAAGGAGATCATTAACCCTGTGCTGTTTAGACTAGAGATCCCAGGTGCTCTCAAAATTACCCATGTTTCCCATAATTCAGTGATTAGGAGGTACGTTTGTCCAGTGGGTGGGGAATATTCTCCTCCAGTTATTGTGGATGGGGAGGTTCAATTATTGTCTCTCCTTCAGTTAGGAATCCTTGCAGCATTTGGTGCATTGGTGGTGACACGGACCTGATGAAAGGACATGGGTACCATCCGCCGATGTTACTGCCAGTCACCTAGTTAGGGCTTTTCATCATCAGAACCATAATGAGCCGCCTCTTCTCAGAGAGGAGGTACTATCGCGGTCCATGGGTCATGCTACGGGGTCTTGGTGCAGTGGCCTTATCACATAGTCACACTGGCCACTTTGTTCCTGGTAGTCCGTCAGTTTAAGGTTTATGTTCCGGGGTTTGTCTTTGCTTTAGGTGTCCTTTTGTCGTTCGTCTGTATTCCCTTAGTGTTCCCCCTGTCTGTGAATTGGGCTGTTACCCTGATGTTTGTGGAGTCCTGTCTGTCCAATCACATCACTTTGGTCATTTTTTAAGTTGGCTTCTGGATCTGGGAGCTGCTGATTTTTTTGTTTATATCTGCGTTATTGCAAAGTGAAGTTGAAGTCCTCTGTTTGTTTTCTCCCTGTTAGGTGTAAAGGCCCTTTTACATGGCCAACAGTCTTTTAACCCCTTCCAATCCACTGTCTGACATCTGAAGACATTCTGATTGAAGGCTGTACAGCTCCGATGTCGGAGGACGTCCGGCAGGGTATTCTTACTGTATATTACTGGCAGCTGTGTTGTCAGTGCCCTCTCCAACATGTCCCATACCGCAGTACTGGCTCTAGCCAGCAGACGGCGCCATTGTATAATGGCAGAAAGCGAAATCCCCCTAGCAAACCCTGAATCCAAAATTGGATTGCGAAGGGTTAACACCTTCTTGCTATAGGACGTACAGTTACGTCCCGCAGGGTCGGGGTATGTATGAATAGAGATTGTGCAGTGATCTCTCTTCATACAGTGTGTTTATTACAGCTGACACCCGGCGGCAACAGCTGCGTGGCCAATCGTGTCTGTTAACCCTTTAAATGCCCCGAACAATGTTTGGGGGTCCCGTACGGCCCTACCGTGGTGAGATCGCAGGGAGCCGTGCAGGTGTCGTGGCAGCCGGGGGCCTTCTTAAAGGCCCCAGGGCTGTCTTGGCAGAATGCCTATCAAGCTGTCTCCGTGGGGTAGCCTGATAGACTGCCTGCCTGATCACAGTGTGATGTAATGCTATGGCATTACATCATACTGCAGGAGTGATCAAAGCATCGCTAGTTATGGTCCCCTAGGGGGGCTAAAAAAAGTAAAAATAGGAATAATAAAGTTTTACCAATTGTTAAAAAAAAAAGGAATACGTTAGAAAAAAAAGCCCCTTTTGCTATATTTACAATAAAAGAATCTAAATAATAAAATAAAAATACATAATAAGTATCCCTGCGTCCCTAAAAGTCTGATCTATCAAAGTAACATATTATTAACCCCGCATGGTGAATGTTGTCCAAAAAATAAAAAATAAAGAACGCCAGAAATGCACTTTTTTTGGTCCCCCCGTCTCCAAGAAAAAATGCAATAAAAAGCGATCAAAAAGTTGTATGAACTCCAATAAAACCAACGGAAACTATGCTGACAGAAAAATAAAAAGTTATTGCGCTCAGATGATGGCGGCAGAAAATAATAAATGAAATGTCTTTATAAGAAAAAAGTAGTTCAGCAAAAAGAACTACGGTATACGTTTGGTACGGCAGTAACCGCACCGACCCGTGGAGTAAAGTCATCAGGTTATGTTTGCTGCAGTTTGTGCGTCGTGGAAACAAGACGCACCGAAAGATGGCGGAATGCCAGTTTTTTTCCCATTTTACTCCACTTTTTAAAAAAGTTTTTAGTACATTATACGGCATATTAAATAGCACCATTGAAAATTACAACTCGCCCCGCAAAAACCAAGAAGCCCTCTGACAGCGGCGGCGACGGATAATCGCGGCGGTGTTGTACCGAGGGATCTGTTTGTGGATCCACCTACCAGCGTGATTTCTGCAAGGTGATAATATCTGCAAGGTAAAGATGTGACCATGAAGGCCAAAGGAAAACAGATGAACTGGTTTGTACAAGAACATCAGCCCTGGGCGTCTGGTGAGATAACTGGAGGAGGTGCTGATAGGGGTGTTTGATGGTCCTCGGCTGATATGGACTGTAAATAAAGTACAGTAGAGACGGCAGTCTGTGATCTACAGCTGGGAGACACGAGGCTCAGTATGCCACCATCACCCTGTGCACACGTGTGGAAGGAACACGCAGCTTCTCCCGGATCGGACGCTTAGAAGGGATCCGTCATGAAGGCCTCGGCTCTCCTCGGTATTCGTGACCCCTGAATTAGAGCAGTTTTTCTGCCAGATTGTTGCTTCTATTAAAAGGGAGATAGCTGGCGGCTGAATGTTTGATTGGCCAACAGCTTTAGCCTCTCCCCCTCCCACCCCTCCCGTTTCCCGTAAACACGCATTCTCATCTCGGCTAAGTGTGCAAGTGTTCACTATAGGAAGCCGCTGTCAGACGGCTCTGATGGCATCTCCTCTAGGATACAAACTGATAGGGCATATTGAAGCTCAACATGCCCAAGCCTTCTTTTCTCAGACATCTGCAGTCGAAGGAGAGTCGGGCACCCCCTTACCCATCAGATGGTTGGCCGAAGCTGGCATATTGAGTCAACTTTCATCAAATGTACAGATGTGTCCTCCTTACTTTAGTCCTAATTGCTTATGAAACCAATTCAACACAATATTGCGACATTCTACTAAAACCCAAGCAGATGGCCACAGTAGACACATATAGGACAGACATCTCGTGATGGGGTGTCACAACATTATGTTACAACTGCTCATCTCATGGCAGACACATCTGAACACATCCAGCAAAGGTGAAAGGTATGGAAGTGCACATCTGTATAGGGCTGCCTTAAAGGGGTGATCCAGCCTCAGGAGAGGCCCTTAACATGTGATCACTGGGCATCAGCCTCTCGGGACCTGCACTCATCAGCTGGTTGAAGGGACCGTGGCTCTCACACAAATGCTTTAGCCTTTTCAATGTTTACATGTGAGCACAGTCCTGTTCATGCTTTTTATAAAGGCCCTTCTGAGTACTGCATTCACTTCAGTGAGACAAGACTGCAGTACTTAGAATGGCCACTATGAAAATATGGCACTCTGAGCGCTCACAAGATCATGCTCAGATGTAAAGATTGAAGAGCTGCAGTGCTCGCCCCTTTAATCAGCTGCTCGTGGGGGTTCCAAGTGGTGAACTCCCACCAATCAGATACTGATGGCCTATCCTGAGGATGGGCCTTCGAGTTTTGAAGGCTTGATAAGCCCTTTCAGATCCAGAGTCCATTTGGGTATTTGGCTCTTGGATATCACAGTGTCTTCCCAATGAGCCAAGATAATATAGATATATGATTGTGGGTGTAATATACACAAAACAGATGGGGTGAAGAAGGGAAAAGGGTGAAGGAGGAACAATCTCTGTATGCCTGTGTGTAGGAGACTTAAAGGGTTGCCCAGTTGCAAACTATCAATGACCTATCCTTAGGATAGACCATCAATAGTAGATTGGTGGAGTCTGCTGCCCCGCACCCGTACCTGTAAGCTGCTCTCTGGGACTGTGTGCTTGTGCACTGAGCTGATTTATGCAGGAAGCAAACAGCTCCATTCTCACTGCAGTGGTTAGGCTTGGTATTACAGGCCAAGTTACCATTAGGCCTCGTTCACACGGGCTACAAAATCTTGCTACAAAACGCATGTATGTGAAGCCCATCCTATCCAATGGGTTCTTTCAGGCTACAAAACATAGCGATGATTTTGTAGCTCATGTGAACAAGGTCTTAATATGAATGGCTGTAATACCAAGCCTGGCCACTGCAGTGGAACAGAGGTATATGCTTCCTGCAGAAATCAGCTCAGTACAAGAGTGCATCAGCCCAGCAAAGAGCTGATCAACAGGCGTCTGGGACAGCTACAGATCTACGATTGATGGCCTACCCTAAAGATTGGCCATTAGTAGTTGGACAGCCCTTTAAGCAGAATTCTCTTTTTTTCCCTCAGTAGGGTTGTCTACAGGAAAGTGAAGGAACAGACAGGTTAATATCTAGCTTGTCCAGTCCCTCTAGGCATTGAGGCACAATCCTGCTGTCCCGATAGAATTAGATTGTCATCAGACCCAATCAAGGTAGGAGAACTCCCCCCACAAGTATCTACTGAGTATGGCCAGCTTAGGGCTTGTTAGTAGCAGCGTCGGAGGCTCCTTGGGCCGTACCTAGTATCACAGCTCCCACCACGTACTGCCCCGTTAGGGTACGACCCCGCTATCATACTACAATCACTTGTTTCTCAAAAGAAAAAGTAATTTAGGCCGCGGCTGCATCCCAACCCGTTACCCTCCAGTGGTGGCAAAACTGCAGTAACGCCAGACTTTATCTATGGGGAACAAGGACCAAACACACTTGGCCATGAGGGAAGTCCATGCTAGGTCACCGGGAGCTTTATTGTGTCTCATAAGGAAACATTAACCCCTCGAGGACCAGAAACTTTTTAGGTATTTTACCCCTCTGGTGGTTTTACTGCCCTATTTATTTCCTTCAGCTACCAAAATTAAATTTTTCTGCGTGTCTTTTCCTGTGACATACAGGGCTAGTTTTTAACCCTTTCCAATCCACTGTCTGACGTCTGAAGACTTTAGGATTTAAGGCTGTACAGCTCTGATGTTGGTAGACACTCTGCCGGGGTTCTCTTGCTGTATATTGCCAGCCTCTCTGCTGTTGGAGCCTATCCAACGTGTCACCTCATGCAGTACTGGCTCTAGCCAGCAAATGGCGCCGTTGTATAACAGCAGAAAAAGAGTAAGCCCCCTAGGAAAACCAGGATACAAATTGGATTGGAAAGGGTTAACATCTTTTTTTTACTGGCTTCCCCCCCCCCCCCCCCCCCCCGTTTTCTTAGTTTTATTGGGGGTAAAAAGCTAAAAAAGCTTTTTGTTTTTTATATTGTGCTTTTTTTCTAATTAGTACGCTAAAATAAAGTATGGGACCGGGTTCCTCATTTTGTTTTGGATGTTCTGATATATGATATGTATAGTTTTGGATTACAGGGTGCATATGGCGACGGTTTGGGTTGCATCACCGGATGGTCGTTATGTTTTTTTTATGTATATATTTTTATTTTATTCTGTGATATTTTTTTTTTTATCTTATTTTAGTAACTATATTTTTTCTACCATCTATGACCCCCATGACGCTATATAAGACCTCTGGGGAACATTCGCATGGTCTTTTCTTTTTATTTCACACTTTTCCACTGTAGCTGGGGCATCCATAGGAGCCGCATCCATAGGAGCCCCAGTTGCAGGGAAAACATTCCCCTCTAGTGTCAATAGTCACTGGCAGAGCTGATCAGGGTCTGCTAGGACCCTGCAGCTCTGCTGTAACAGGGAACTCCCTGGGGTGACGTCATCACCGGGTTGCATAGTGGAAGTAATACTTCCACTTTCCCTTTTTAGTATATAGAGTTTGTTGAGTGCTATGTACCCGGGAAAGGAGGAGGCAGAAGTGGTTAAAAAGTTGCTTCTCCCTTCTCCTCTGGGTCCTCAGCTGTGTCTAACAGCTGAGGACCCAACCTGCTCCTGCTTGTTTGCAGAAGCAGGGGCTTCAATCCTGCGCCCTATGTTTGCTATTGGCAGGGATTAAAGCCCAGGACCAAGTGCTGTATATTTACTGTGCTTGGTCCTTAAGGGGTTAAAGTTTTGTCGCGATCACATCTTTTACAGTGAGGACAACATTTAGTCCCTAGGTGGTTTCTCCTGTGGGTCCTCAGCTGTGTCTAACAGCTGAGGACCCAACCTGCTCCTGCTTGTTTGCAGAAGCAGGGGCTTCAATCCCGCGCCCTATTTTTGCTTTTGGCAGGGATTAAAGCCCAGGACCAAGTGCTGTATATTTACTGTGCTTGGTCCTTAAGGGGTTAAAGTTTTGTCGCGATCACATCTTTTACAGTGAGGACAACATTTAGTCCCTAGGTGGTTTCAGCCAAAGGGCGATTGTTAAAGTAATATTTTAATAGAATGATGATTTCCTGCATTTTCTTTTAGGACTGATCCAGTGCCGACCATGGACAGCAGCCATTCAGACATGTCCAGCTATCCGCTGGTAGGTGAAGACATTCAAACTGAAGTGAAGCCGGACAGACCAAGGGTAATATCAAAGAACGGCCACAGCAATGTGAAAATCGACAAAGTCGATGGCGTCTTTTTTCTGTACCTGCAAGACTTATGGACAACTGTGATTGACATGAAGTGGCGGTATAAGCTCACCCTGTTTGCTGCAACCTTTTTCCTGACATGGTGTTTTTTCGGAGTCATTTATTTTGTTATTGCCGTTGTCCATGGAGACGTCCGGAGAGACCTGACGTCCAACCACACTCCTTGTGTGATGAATGTTGACTCCTTCACTGGTGCCTTCCTGTTTTCTCTAGAGTCACAAACCACAATTGGCTACGGGTTCCGATACATTACTGAGGAATGCCCTTTGGCCATAGTGTTGCTTGTGGCACAGTTGGTCTTAACGACTTTGATTGAAATTTTCATCACAGGTACTTTCCTTGCTAAAATTGCCAGACCCAAAAAACGTGCAGAAACGATAAAATTCAGTAATAAAGCGGTGGTAACAAAACATAATGGAAAGACGTGCTTGGTGGTCCAGGTGGCAAACATGAGGAAGAGTCTTTTAATACAATGTCAACTCTACGGAAAGCTTCTTCATTCATATGAAACCAAGGAAGGGGAGAAGATCCTACTCAAGCAAGCCAACATGAGCTTCCATGTAGACTCTTCTTCTGAAAGTCCCTTTTTAATCTTGCCCTTAACGTTCTACCATGTTCTGGATGAACACAGCCCGCTAAAAGATCTCAGTCCCGAAAACATAAAGACCAAAGAATTTGAACTTGTTGTTCTTCTCAATGCCACTGTGGAGTCTACCAGCACAGTCTGCCAGAGTCGAACATCATATCTTCCAGATGAGATCTTCTGGGGTTACGAATTTGTTCCCGTTGTTTCTTTGTCCTCACAAGGGAAATATGTTGCCGATTTCAGTAATTTTGATAAGATCCGGAAGAGTGGGGAGGTACACAAAATCTACTTCTCTAATTTCGAGAAGCAAAGATTGGAGGAGCAACTAAGACAGAAAGAACAGAAGGAGCGGCACCACTTCTCGGTGATGTCAGTACAGAGCGATGTTTGACTTATCTTTGACTCTGCAGAATGTTTTTTATCATTGTTGTACATCCAATCTGGTGTCTAATTGCAGGAATTTTGTAAAGTTCTACTGTTGTTAAAGAGTTCCATTTCTAGAGTTGAAGACCCTTCGGCCCTACATACATGTCCCTATTATGGATCCAAGTTGTATGCACCCATGGCGTTCTAGTGGAGAACGGAGTTATTTTTCTAATGGTTTATATAGAATCCATGAACAAACATGATATTTTCATTTACTTGCTGTATTATGAAAACAGAATCAATGTAGGTTACCGGATGGAGCCATGATTTAACCCATTGAGTGCCTTAAGACTCATAATACAGAACCAAAGGACTCCACGTGCCGCCCAAGATCCAGGATTTGTGCACAGGTTCCTTTAGTACACTGAATGACCCGTAGGTCTTATGTACGTGGTCACAATACAGATCTGTGTAGAGATCCATGGGTCTGTGAGCCCGCGTTAATCCAAGACATGCAGAGTTTTCTTTTCTCTTAGCTTATATGATATCCTTGAGGAAATAAATTGCAGTCCGTGTTATCACATGCCATCATACGGGCGTATAGAGGCATGATCCAGCACACAGAGTGTCCACAAGTCCTTCGTACACAACCATAGGGATTCTGTGTACTAACATCCAAGGTCCGGTATGGCTTAGGGCTCAGTCACATGGGCGCTGATCCGCCCGTGCTTCTGGACGATAAGACGGACTCACCGCGTGCGGACGAATCTCCGCGTGACCGGCTCTATTGCCAGCCATACGTTCTTTTTTCCGGCCGGTGCGGAGAGTCGTTCGCACCTGCAGTGCGGTCATCTTATTGTCCAGAGACGCGGGCGGATCGGCGGAGCCCATGTGACTGAGCCCTTAGACAGACCAGATTAGGCATCTAAACCTACAGCTAAACAGACTACGACCCACTGACCTGCAGCCTTTGTGTAAAGCTTTGATGGCTCCTTAGGCCTACAGTCCTCGTGTCTCACTGATGTTTTATGTGCGAGGTTCTCAGCTTGTGGCACACGTTGCCCTGTCCTAATGCTGCGCTTTTAGCGTATGCAGCAAAGTGCCTGAAGGAATGCAATGTATTTCAAAAAGTTGAGAAACATTTCTCCATTTTGTGCCAATATTAAGAATATTAGATATGAATTTTACATAAAAACCTAAACGGCTTGTGCCAAAATTCAGAATACAGGACCGGGGTCTAATGGCTGATTGCCCCAGGTCCTGGTAATCAGCTGAGTAACCACAATCAGCTACAAATGTAGTATTACAGGATGCCTTTCACCGGGGCAGTAGAAGATCCACCAGAACGGGGACAGGTCTTCATCCCAGGTCATAGAGGGCGGTACATAATGTCCATATGCCCTAATTGGTTATATGAACAGTGGTGTACTCTTGACACAATCCCTTTAAAGGGCCACTCCAATGATTTTCTGTTCATTCATGATTCAGCTATCACCACTGTGTATGTGTATATGTGTGTGTGTGTGTGTGTGTGTGTGTGTATGTATGTATATATATATATATATATATATATATATATATATATATATATATGTCGGCTGGTGTTATCTTCATGAGTTATTACTCTCTATCAGAAGTTCCTGGCCTCTTTTTTTTCTCAGATAGTCATGTGATCTCACTTCTGACCAACTCAGATCTACTTGGGATTATGTGTTCCAAAACTGGTTGATTTATCTGTTTGCATGATGTTATTACATGGATCTACGACAGAGACTGTCTAGAGTACACAGTTACTGATTTACACAGGTATACTAGAGGAGATAATGATATTTAAACTGTTTCCCCATCAAGCAGAAATGGTGCAGCCTCAGCTAATGCTGTGTTGATGCATCATGGGATAGATGTGAAACTGAAAGTAAAAAATCTCACCATCAAGATGGAGCCTAGTAAGCATCAGACAGGAGGCTGCACTGTAGGGATGTGACTGCAACGCACAGAGGAAACCTCCAGAGTGTGACAGGCAGTCAGGTGAGGGAGCAGGGATGGAAAAATGTGTTTTTGCTGAAGTGGCCCTTTAAAGATTAGGATGAATTTTAAACTGTAGAATAATTAGTATATATAGAGCATGAACAAGTATCTGCCAAATCACCGAAGAACAAACAAAATAAAGTTTCTTAAAAAAAAACAAAAACTGTTTTAACAAAATTGAAGTTCCAAATCTTTGTGGGAACAATAAGAAAAAACCTGAAAAATGTTGAAAAACACTTTGTGCAATAAATTATTTTATTATGAATGGTATTGTATGTTTACGTATATTGAGAGTCTATCACATGTCCGTGAGGGGGTGAGCACATCATTGTGTCTCCTGTCCCTGCACTTTCCTCCCTTTGTCTTGCTCACTTTCTCTCATAACTCTTAAAAGAAATGTACGGTCAGAACAGATAAATTAGGGTCTTATACAAATGTTTGTGAAAAAAATTTCAATTTTGTGCTCATGTGCCAATGGAATCTAGCCCTGACCACTTTACTGCCCTAGACCACCCGGGAATGAAAAATTAAGAATTAATTTTTCACTAAAGCTAGGCTACCAGAGATTCTGAAAGGATGAGAAAAACTCGGGGGCTATCTTTGCCTGCTATCTCATTTTCTATAAAATGAGAGCAGTCTAGGCTCCCTATCAATGTTCAAGGGGACCTATCACATCCCAACAGTACCACACACACACACACACCTCGTATGCTGTGAGCTGTCTAAGGAAACAGCAGGTGACTGGGAACAGGAATAGGACAGGGGGTTGAATAGAAAGCGAACGGGACAGGGGGGCGGAGCTAGGACAGGATGTGAAGAGGGACGGTAGCGGAAGAAAAGGAACCAGAAGTCGAGAGACACAAGGAGAAGAGGGTGGATTTGAGCAAGAGAAGACGCCCACCCACCCGCCCGGTAGGTATGATAGGGAGGAGAGGGCAGAGTAGGTGGTTAATTTCGGAAGTCGTCACAGCTAGTGTTTTGGCCCCGAAGTAGTCCATGCTGTAGTCCATGCTGGTTAGGGTTAGAGAGGAAAGTTTGCAAGCCGAAGGACCGGGGCTTACGAACGTCCTCGGCGGACGGTTTACGGACAAAATTAACCAGCTTTCAGCATGGATAGGTTGTTTTAGAGAAAGTTATTAGCAATACTGTTTTCATAAGTTATTCAATAAAAGCTGTGGCCTACCCCACGTTATACAGCAAGAAGTTGTAGACATTCGATTTGTTCATTATATAAGTGAGCGGTTAAGTTAAGTTGATTGTTCCCAGTCTCCCCAACTGCCACGAATGTTAAAGGGCCTGTACCAAAATTGCATTTTATTATCTATCCATAGGATAGGTGATAAAAGTCTGATGATTGGTCTGGATGTTCTTAAGGACAGAAATGTCCAAGAAGGTTGAGAAATATTATGAAATGAGATTCTCAAAGCACAATCGTTACCAATCCTTAAAAGAAGGAAGAGTAGGAAGCATTTAAAGAGACCAGGATGGATGAACATAGAACTTGTAGACATGTTAAAGAGGAAGAAACATATGTTTATTAAATGGGGAGATGGGGAATATCTAAAGAAGAATATAATGGGGTCTGCAGAAACTGTAGGGCAAGTGTCAGAAAAGATAAAGCTGATAATGAATTGAGGCTTGTAAGAGAGGCCAAAAGCAATAAAAAAGGATTTGGGGGTCAAAAGCAGAAGAAAAGTCAAAGATGCTATTGGATGCTTACAAGATGAAAAGGGTGAATTGGTTAAGAATGATGTGGAGAAGGCCGAACTTATAAATTCCTGTTTTGTATCTTCCCTGTGGTATTGAGGGATAATAAGAATGCAGGCTATCTATAAGCAGAGAGATGGTGAGGGAATACTTAGCTAACTTACATGAATCCAAGTCTCCAGGTGTAGATGAATTACATCCTAGGATACTAAAGAAAGCAGTGGAGGTAATTGCTGAACCACTCGCCATTATCTGTGAAAATTCCTGGAGAACAGGAGAAGTCCCAGAAGATTGGAAAAGGGCAAATGTCCCCATCTTCAAAAAAGGGAGGAAGGTGGATCCAGGAAACTACAGGCCTGTGAGCCTGATTTCTATACCGGGAAAGATCTGTGAACAAATTATTAAACAGCATGTATGCAAGTACTTGGATGAAAATGGAGTAATTAACCAGAGCCAGCATGGGTTTGTAACAAACAAGTTATGCCAGACTAATTTAATTTCCTTCTATGACAGAATCACCGACTGGGTTGAGCAGGAAAATGCGATGGATATAGTATATCCTGACTGTAGTAAAGCATTTGACAAAGTATCTCTACCATACTTATTGAAAAAATGACCAAATGTGAATCCACCTAACAGTTACCTTGTAGATTCCAAAACTGGTTTACTAAATCATACTCAGTGGTCATAAATGGCTGCACATCCAAGTGGAAGAATGTATCAAGTGGGGACCACAAGGCTCTGTCCTGGGCCCGGTGTTGGTCAACATTGTTATAAATGATCTGCAGGAGGGAATTGATGGGAAACTGATCAAATGTGCAGACGTCACACAGCTAGGAGGGATAGCTAACACTAGGGAAGAGAGGGAGAGGATTCAAAAAGATCTAGAAAAGCTTGAAGCAATGGGTTGAAAGTGAAAGGGAGGAGACACAGATTAGATATTAGACAGTGAGGGGATCAATGAGTGGAACAGGTTGCCACGGGAGGTGGGGAGTTCTCCTTCAATGGAAGTCTTCAAAGGCTGGACAAATATCAGTCTGGGGTGATTTAGTGATCCTGCATTGAGCAGGGGGTTGGACCCGATGACCCTGGAGGGACCCGATGACCCTGGAGGTCCCTTCCAACTCTACTATTCTAATATTATTTTGGTCTCACCGCTGGGACCCCGACTGAATGGAGATCCTGTATACACCCTCTTCTTCTGATGGCTGTCTGCACCCTCCTGTAGTGAGGAGGAGGTTGAATGGAGTGTCTGTTACGCATGTGCGGTGTTGCTCCATTCATCTTCAGAGGGACTGCCAGAGGTGGCTGAGCACTTTTACTCGGCTATTCCCATCAGCCCCATTGCATTAAATAGAACAGCACCGCACATGCGTGACCATTGTTCCCCACCATGTCCAGGTCACTGGGGGGTGCAGTGAGCCGGCAGTGATGAAAAGAGGGAGCGTGGCACCCCGAGTCTCAGGATTGTTGGGGGTCTCAGCAGTGACAACACCACCAATAATACTTTTATGACTAATGTTATCGATAGGTGAAACAGCCAATTGCAGCACAACCCTTAAACTATGTTTGAAAACTGCTTTAACCCGAGTATGAAAACTAGTGAATAGGACCGAGGTGCAATAACAGACTTGGCCCATCAACAAGAGTGGCGCAATTTTTGACAAAAAGCTATTTTTTTATGTTTCTGGCTCTTTGAAGGCTTTAGAAATGTAAAAAATATTCTGTGCCAAGTTTTTAAGGTTTGAAGTTACAGGTTTTGCAGAACTTTGTTGCCGTGTCTCCATGGTAAAACTAAAAGTTTGACATCAAGGATGAAATTAGAATCCCCGCGTTAGCAGAGCTGATTGTCCTGTCGTGTCCCCATGACAACAATTCTTCGTGCTGTGGTTGGGGCACCGAACCTTGCAGCAACCAATCAGAATCCAGCACTCATATCGGTAAGAAAATGTACAAGTAGATCCTCTGTGATTGGCTGGGTGTCCTTGTGATAACACTGAGCTGCCTGATCTCAGGGCCAGGGAGGGCTGTCGTGGGGACGTCATACGGCCTGTAGTTGGTAACATTATAAAACACACTAAAAGTCGTGCAGTTTCTGTCCCATGTCATATACTGTTGAGGTCCGTTACGAATCTGATCAGCTGCTAATGTTAGGACTGTAAATGGGATCCGAGATCGACGGCTTCCGGTTCATCATGTTTGTATCTTGTGATAATAATGAATGTGAAATCTTGAAATGTCATGTGTTGCAGAAATCTCTGCGTTTTGGTGAGATTTGTAAGTTCTGCACTGACCAAATAATAAAGATCAAATCTGAAACATTTAATGACTTGGAGAAAAGCCTTTTGTTCAAAAGGAATAAATTACAACGTCTTCAGGAGGTAAGTAGGGGAAGCTCAGATTAGGGGAAGCTCCGCTCTTAACCCATTAGTGACCACACATACGTGTTTTCATGTCCTGGGTGTCTGGACTTTAATCCCCAGGGCCATAAAGACACACCAGCCCAGCAGAGTAAAGCCGCGGCGTCTGTGAGGGTCACAACTCCCTACTATTGGCTGCTGGAGGTTGCCAATAGCTTGGAGCTGTCATCGGGGGGCATGGTGTGCGACCCCCAGTCATGTGATCGCCGTTATCCAATGGATAATGGCGATCACATAAAAGTTGAAAAAAAGTTAAATAAAGTCAAAGTTTCATCTCACCTCCCGCCACCGCAATGTCCCGCGGTGTTCTGATCCTGTAAGTACCTGACGCTGTCTTCTGCGCATGAGCACCAGATGTAATGTCCCGGCTTCTGCACATGCGCCCATCGGCAAAATGGCAGACGCAAAAGTTAAGGATTGCTGGGGAAATTTTAAATCTCCCTGCTCCTGGCTTCCAAATGTAGCTGAGAGCCTGGAGATATCACGGCGGGGGGGGGGGGGGGGGCGTGGTGCGCGTTCCCTGGTCACGTGATCACCGTTTACTATTAGAAAACGGCGATCACGTAACAGTAAAAAAAAGTTAGTTTCACCTCCCATCACGTATCCGAACTGTGAAGGGGGGTGAAATTACTTACATAAGGCCTCTGGCCATGTACCCCAATGGGATGTTTATCCACTGACCTTTCCCCAGCTTCTGTGCGTCAGCAAAATGGTGAACACAAACGCAGAAGCCAGGGAGGGCCGGGAAATGTAAAATCTCCTTGCTCCTGGATACAAAGGTAGCTGGGAGCCCGGAGCCGTGACTGAGGGCCGCGGTCATGTGATCGCCGTTAGTTAATGGATAATGGCGATCGTGTAAAAGTTTTTAAACAGTTGAAGTTTAATCTCCTCTCACCGCTGCTCCTTTCAGTTTGGGCCCCGTTGTGCATACAGACATAATATTAGGGCCACAATGGGTATGTTTCTGAGCACAGGACAAACGGGGATCCATTTTGGGGTGTAAATCCTCATTTTCATGCGCATTATGGAAAAAATATGTCTTTAAAATGACATCTCTGCAAAAATAGGAAATTTTCTTTTTTCTTCTCTAACTTGCATTAATTCCCGAAAAGAAACTCCGGACCCCTCAGTGAGTTCATCAAGGGGGGCATTTATTTTAAATGGTGTCATTTTGGGGGTCTCTATCATTCTGACACCTTTACAATCTTGGCTTAGAGTAGAAAAACAAAATGTTCCACAAAATGTAAATAAACAATGTAAAATTTTTCCGTCTCCTAAATGGTTAAAAGAAACTGAAGTTTTTCCAATGTGCTTCCAGAATAAAGTAAACCGACAAAATGGCCGCCCCCATAGTCATGAAGAGACAGGGTGGCCGCCCCCATAGACATGTACAGACAGGATGCCCCCCCCCCATAGTCATGTACAGACAGGATGGCCAACTCCATAGTCATGTACAGACAAGATGGCCGTCCCCATAGTCATGTAGAGACAGGATGGCCGCCCCCATAGTCATGTACAGACAGGATGGCCAACTCCATAGTCATGTACAGACAAGATGGCCGCCCCCACAGTCATGTAGAGACAGGATGGCCGCCCCCATAGTCATGTACAGGCAGGATGGCCTCCCCCATAGTCAGGTACAGGCAGGATGGCCGCCCCCATAGTCATGTACAGACAGGATGCCCCCCCCCCCATAGTCATGTACAGACAGGATGGCCGCCCCCATAGTCATGTACAGACAGGATGGCCGCCCCCATAGTCATGTACAGACAGGATGCCCCCCCCCCCCCATAGTCATGTACAGACAGGATGGCCGCCCCCATAGTCATGTACAGACAGGATGGCCTCCCCCATAGTCATGTACAGACAGGATGGCCGCCCCCATAGTCATGTACAGACAGGATGGCCTCCCCCATAGTCATGTACAGACAGGATGGCCGCCCCCATAGTCATGTACAGACAGGATGCCCCCCCCCCCCATAGTCATGTACAGACAGGATGGCCTCCCCCATAGTCATGTACAGACAGGATGGCCACCCCCATAGTCATGTACAGACAGGATGGCCGCCCCCATAGTCATGTACAGACAGGATGGCCTCCCCCATAGTCATGTAGAGTCAAGATGGCCACCACCATAGTCATGTACAGACAGGATGGCCGCCCCCATAGTCATGTACAGACAAGATGGCCGCCCCCATAGTCATGTACAGACAGGATGGCCGCCCCCATAGTCATGTACAGACAGGATGGCCGCCCCCATAGTCATGTACAGACAGGATGGCTGCCCCCATAGTCATGTACAGACAGGATGGCCTCCCCCATAGTCATGTACAGATAGGATGGCCTCCCCCATAGTCATGTACAGACAGGATGGCCTCCCCATAGTCATGTACAGACAGGATGGCCTCCCGCATAGTCATGTACAGACAGGATGGCGGCCCCCATAGTCATGTACAGACAGGATGGCGGTCCCCATAGTCATGTACAGACAGGATGGCCGCCCCCATAGTCATGTACAGACAGGATGGCTGCCCCCATAGTCATGTACAGACAGGATGGCCTCCCCATAGTCATGTACAGATAGGTTGGCCTCCCCCATAGTCATGTACAGACAGGATGGCAGCCCCCATAGTCATGTACAGACAGGATGGCCGCCCCCATAGTCATGTACAGACAGGATGGCCTCCCCCATAGTCATGTACAGACAGGATGGCAGCCCCCATAGTCATGTACAGACAGGATGGCCTCCCCCATAGTCATGTACAGACAGGATGGCCTCCCCCATAGTCATGTACAGACAGGATGGCGGCCCCCATAGTCATGTACAGACAGGATGGCCTCCCCATAGTCATGTACAGACAGGATGGCCTCCCCCATAGTCATGTACAGACAGGATGGCCTCCCCCATAGTCATGTACAGACAGGATGGCCGCCCCCATAATCATGTACAGACAGGATGGCCTCCCCCATAGTCATGTACAGACAGGATGGCCGCCCCCATAGTCATGTACAGACAGGATGGCCGCCCCCATAGTCATGTACAGACAGGATGGCCGCCCCCATAGTCATGTACAGACAGTATGGCCTCCCCCATAGTCATGTACAGACAGGATGGCCTCCCCCATAGTCATGTACAGACAGGATGGCCTCCCCCATAGTCATGTACAGACAGGATGGCTGCCCCCATAGTCATGTACAGACAGGATGGCCTCCCCCATAGTCATGTACAGACAGGATGGCCTCCCCCATAGTCATGTACAGACAGGATGGCCGCCCCCATAGTCATGTACAGACAGGATGGCCTCCCCCATATTCATGTACAGACAGGATGGCCTCCCCCATAGTCATGTACAGACAGGATGGCCGCCCCCATAGTCATGTACAGACAGGATGGCGGCCCCCATAGTCATGTACAGACAGGATGGCCGCCCCCATATTCATGTACAGACAGGATGGCCTCCCCCATAGTCATGTACAGACAGGATGGCCTCCCCCATAGTCATGTACAGACAGGATGGCCGCCCCCATAGTCATGTACAGACAGGATGGCGGCCCCCATAGTCATGTACAGACAGGATGGCCTCCCCCATAGTCCTGTACAGACAGAATGGCCGCCCCCATAGTCATGTACAGACAGGATGGCCTCCCCCATAGTCATGTACTGACAGGATGGCCGCCCCCATAGTCATGTACAGACAGGATGGCCTCCCCCATAGTCATGTACAGACAGGATGGCCGCCCCCATAGTCATGTACAGACAGGATGGCCGCCCCCATAGTCATGTACAGACAGGATGGCCTCCCCCATAGTCATGTACAGACAGGATGGCCTCCCCCATAGTCATGTACAGACAGGATGGCCTCCCCCATAGTCATGTACAGACAGGATGGCCTCCCCATAGTCATGTACAGACAGGATGGCCTCCCCCATAGTCATGTACAGACAGGATGGCGGCCCCCATAGTCATGTACAGACAGGATGGCCGTCCCCATAGTCATGTACAGACAGGATGGCCGCCCCCATAGTCATGTACAGACAGGATGGCCGCCCCCATAGTCATGTACAGACAGGATGGCCTCCCCATAGTCATGTACAGACAGGTTGGCCTCCCCCATAGTCATGTACAGACAGGATGGCAGCCCCCATAGTCATGTACAGACAGGATGGCCGCCCCCATAGTCATGTACAGACAGGATGGCCTCCCCCATAGTCATGTACAGACAGGATGGCAGCCCCCATAGTCATGTACAGACAGGATGGCCTCCCCCATAGTCATGTACAGACAGGATGGCCTCCCCCATAGTCATGTACAGACAGGATGGCGGCCCCCATAGTCATGTACAGACAGGATGGCCTCCCCATAGTCATGTACAGACAGGATGGCCTCCCCCATAGTCATGTACAGACAGGATGGCCTCCCCCATAGTCATGTACAGACAGGATGGCCGCCCCCATAATCATATACAGACAGGATGGCCTCCCCCATAGTCATGTACAGACAGGATGGCCGCCCCCATAGTCATGTACAGACAGGATGGCCGCCCCCATAGTCATGTACAGACAGGATGGCCGCCCCCATAGTCATGTACAGACAGGATGGCCTCCCCCATAGTCATGTACAGACAGGATGGCCTCCCCCATAGTCATGTACAGACAGGATGGCCTCCCCCATAGTCATGTACAGACAAGATGGCCGCCCCCATAGTCATGTACAGACAGGATGGCCTCCCCCATAGTCATGTACAGACAGGATGGCCTCCCCCCATAGTCATGTACAGACAGGATGGCCGCCCCCATAGTCATGTACAGACAGGATGGCCTCCCCCATATTCATGTACAGACAGGATGGCCTCCCCCATAGTCATGAACAGACAGGATGGCTGCCCCCATAGTCATGTACAGACAGGATGGCTGCCCCCATAGTCATGTACAGACAGGATGGCCGCCCCCATATTCATGTACAGACAGGATGGCCTCCCCCATAGTCATGTACAGACAGGATGGCCTCCCCCATAGTCATGTACAGACAGGATGGCCGCCCCCATAATCATGTACAGACAGGATGGCCTCCCCCATAGTCATGTACAGACAGGATGGCAGCCCCCATAGTCACGTACAGACAGGATGGCCTCCCCCATAGTCATGTACAGACAGGATGGCAGCCCCCATAGTCACGTACAGACAGGATGGCCGCCCCCATAGTCATATACAGGCAGGATGGCCTCCCCCATGGTCATGTACAGACAGGATGGCCTCCTCCATGGTCATGTACAGACAGGATGGCCTCCCCCATAGTCATGTACAGACAGGATGGCCGCCCCCATAGTCATGTACAGACAGGATGCCCCCCCCCCCATAGTCATGTACAGACAGGATGGCCCCCCCCCCATAGTCATGTACAGACAGGATGGCCTCCCCCATAGTCATGTACAGACAAGATGGCCACCACCATAGTTATGTACAGACAGGATGCCCCCCCCCTCCCCATAGTCATGTACAGACAAGATGGCCGCTCCATAGTCATGTACAGACAGGTTGGCCTCCCCCATAGTCATGTACAGACAGGATGGCCGCCCCCATAGTCATGTACAGACAGGATGGCCTCCTCCATAGTCATGTACAGACAGGATGGCCGCCCCCATAGTCATGTACAGACAGGATGGCCGCCCCCCATAGTCATGTACAGACAGGATGGCCTCCTCCATAGTCATGTACAGACAGGTTGGCCTCCCCCATAGTCATGTACAGACAGGATGGCCGCCCCCATAGTCATGTACAGACAGGATGGCCTCCCCCATAGTCATGTACAGACAGGATGGCCTCCCCCATAGTCATGTACAAACAGGATGGCCGCCCCCATAGTCATGTACAAACAGGATGGCCTCCCCCATAGTCATGTACAAACAGGATGGCCGCCCCCATAGTCATGTACAGACAGGATGGCCGCTCCATAGTCATGTACAGACAGGTTGGCCTCCCCCATAGTCATGTACAGACAGGATGGCCTCCCCCATAGTCATGTACAGACAGGATGGCCTCCCCCATAGTCATGTACAAACAGGATGGCCTCCCCCATAGTCATGTACAAACAGGATGGCCTCCCCCATAGTCATGTACAAACAGGATGGTCGCCCCCATAGTCATGTACAGACAGGATGGCCGCTCCATAGTCATGTACAGACAGGTTGGCCTCCCCCATAGTCATGTACAGACAGGATGGCCGCCCCCATAGTCATGTACAGACAGGATGGCCTCCCCCATAGTCATGTACAGACAGGATGGCCTCCCCCATAGTCATGTACAGACAGGATGGCCTCCCCCATAGTCATGTACAGACAGGATGGCCGCCCCCATGGTCATGTACACACAGGATGGCCGCCCCCATAGTCATGTACAGACAGGATGGCCTCCCCCATAGTCATGTACAAACAGGATGGCCGCCCCCATAGTCATGTACAAACAGGATGGCCTCCCCCATAGTCATGTACAAACAGGATGGTCGCCCCCATAGTCATGTACAGACAGGATGGCCGCTCCATAGTCATGTACAGACAGGTTGGCCTCCCCCATAGTCATGTACAGACAGGATGGCCGCCCCCATAGTCATGTACAGACAGGATGGCCTCCCCCATAGTCATGTACAGACAGGATGGCCTCCCCCATAGTCATGTACAGACAGGATGGCCTCCCCCATAGTCATGTACAGACAGGATGGCCGCCCCCATGGTCCTGTACAGACAGGATGGCGGCCCCCATAGTCATGTACACACAGGATGGCCGCCCCCATAGTCATGTACAGACAGGATGGCCGCCCCCATAGTCATGTACAGACAGGATGGCCGCCCCCATAGTCATGTACAGACAGGATGGCCGCCCCCATAGTCATGTACAGACAGGATGGCCGCCCCCATAGTCATGTACAGACAGTATGGCCTCCCCCATAGTCATGTACAGACAGGATGGCCGCCCCCATAGTCATGTACAGACAGGATGGCCACCCCCATAGTCATGTACAGACAGGATGGCCGCCCCCATAGTCATGTACAGACAGGATGGCCGCCCCCATAGTCATGTACAGACAGGATGGCCGCCCCCATAGTCATGTACAGACAGGATGGCCGCCCCCATAGTCATGTACAGACAGGATGGCCGCCCCCATAGTCATGTACAGACAGGATGGCCACCCCCATAGTCATGTACAGACAGGATGGCCGCCCCCATAGTCATGTACAGACAGGATGGCCGCCCCCATAGTCATGTACAGAGAGGATGGCCTCCCCCATAGTCATGTACAGACAGGATAGCCGCCCCCATAGTCATGTACAGACAGGATGGCCTCCCCCATAGTCATGTACAGACAGGATGGCCGCCCCCATAGTCATGTACAGACAGGATGGCCGCCCCCATAGTCATGTACAGACAGGATGGCCTCCCCATAGTCATGTACAGACAGGATGGCCGCCCCCATAGTCATGTACAGACAGGATGGCCGCCCCCATAGTCATGTACAGACAGGATGGCCGTCCCCATAGTCATGTACAGACAGGATGGCCTCCCCCATAGTCATGTACAGACAGGATGGCCGCCCCCATAGTCATGTACAGACAGGATGGCCTCCCCCATAGTCATGTACAGACAGGATAGCCGCCCCCATAGTCATGTACAGACAGGATGGCCTCCCCCATAGTCATGTACAGACAGGATGGCCGCCCCCATAGTCATGTACAGACAGGATGGCCTCCCCATAGTCATGTACAGACAGGATGGCCGCCCCCATAGTCATGTACAGACAGGATGGCCGCCCCCATAGTCATGTACAGACAGGATGGCCGTCCCCATAGTCATGTACAGACAGGATGGCCTCCCCCATAGTCATGTACAGACAGGATGGCCGCCCCCATAGTCATGTACAGACAGGATGGCCTCCCCCATAGTCATGTACAGACAGGATAGCCGCCCCCATAGTCATGTACAGACAGGATGGCCTCCCCCATAGTCATGTACAGACAGGATGGCCGCCCCCATAGTCATGTACAGACAGGATGGCCTCCCCATAGTCATGTACAGACAGGATGGCCGCCCCCATAGTCATGTACAGACAGGATGGCCGCCCCCATAGTCATGTACAGACAGGATGGCCGTCCCCATAGTCATGTACAGACAGGATGGCCGCCCCCTTAATCGTGTACAGAAATTAGAATAGAAAATCCTGCAATCAGAAAGTAATAACAGATGAGAAAATGGCAATTATTTTGCTGTCGGGTTTTATAGGTGATGCATCCCTTTAAGTGGTAGTTGAGATGTAACGTAGCGCTCCGGAGCCCCATCTGTACCCGGGTCCCACCTGGCATGTGCCATTTACAATGCTGTCATCTTCTCATGTGGTGGAGGGACCTTCTGGCTCCGCCCTGCAGGTAGCTCCACCCCTGCCCCCCTCATTAATGAAGCTAATCCTTCCCCTTTCCCGCGTGCTCTGATTTGTGGCTTCGGCGCTCCTTTCCCTCCAGAGGGTGGTTTGCCGCCGTTCGCCTCCACGCTGAGCGTCACAAGACGTAAACCAATGCAATAAGCTGGAGTCAAAGGATCTAGCGTGCGCCGATCGGACCGCCGCGGCCTCTGCTGCTATTCGCACATTACCTGTAGTATGGCGCACTTCTAGGAACAGAAGCCGCTGAGGAAACCAAGGCTCCACGCCTCCTTGTTTCATTAACCCCGTAATGCTAACGCTCAAACACTACAGAGACGTCAGTCAGTGCGTTATTTACCGGCGGCGCAGGCGGCTGCACAGGGGGACATCACAAGGGCCGCAATATAAGTGGAACCCAAGAAGAGCTGCTGCATATGAGCGCCCTCTGGTGGATGCTTACAGCACAGTACTAAACCCTGGTGTAGGGCCTTTGTGATACCCGAGGGGGCACTGGTATAAAAACAGCCAGCTGACGTCACCGGCCCATCTAAGCACATGACCCCTGCAGCCAACCGCTGGCCTCGGTGAGTACTGACAGGTGATTGGCTGCAACAGGTAACGTGCTTCAATGGGCAGGTGACTGCTGGACCCAAAGGTGAGTGGAGACCGCAGAGACACAGTAGGTGAGCGCAGCCGTTTATTAGGTCTCCAACCTCCTCAATAGTGAGGACGCAGATACTGTTGAGATTAGTGCCCTGTATTGGTCCCCATGCACCATGTGCCCCCTGGCCGGGAGCAGTGCGGTGTGCCATTGCTGCAGGTAGTACTGCCAGGGACATTGTGAATACAGGACACAAGTTATGGCGGCCACTGATGGTGGAACTGTGGCTATCCACAAGCTGGCATTGTGACTGCTGCCTTATAGAACATGCCTACCTGTACGCCACAGCAGAGGGCACCACAGGCAGGTAGAAACCACTGAGGAAGTGTAATGACAGGTAAGAAATGCAGTCGGTGGGAGAGTGGAGCTTGCCGTGTGCGGTGGAGTAACAGCGGTGATCGCCTGGAGTGATCCGGGAGTAGTAACGGAGACAGAGGCCGCCATGACACAGAGCCCCAACTCTAGAGAAAGCCTGGCCTTATGCCGGAGGTTTCATCAGGGGTAAAAGCCAACACAAGTCTTACAGAGCAAGGACACCCGGTGTAAGAAGTGACTGCTACCACTGAGACTGTAAACTTCTGGAAAGGTTTTGTGCTCTTTATAGTTATTGTCAGGGGCGTAACTATAGGGGATGCGGTTGCACCCGGGCCCAGGAGCCTTGAGGGGCCCATAAGAAGCCACTAGGAATAAAGCATTATAGTTGGGGGCCCTGTTACAGGTTTTGTATTGGGGCCCAGGGGCCTCATGTTTTGCCTCTGGTCACTGTGACAGTAGGACTTCTACATTGTAGCAGTAAGTGGCCATCACCTCCAAGTCACGTATTTTACTGCACCTCTAAATGGGTGTTAACTATTTTTCAAATCTTACAACTGATTTTTTTTTTAAATCTTCTATTGGTAGCTGATAAATAATTGCTGAAATCTGATTGGCAGCTATAGTTGGCCCCACCCCTTCTTCTACTGGGGGCGGGAACCAGTACAGGACTCATCATTTAGGGGAACTGAGTTGCTCGAAATCAAGGGGGTTGGGAAACATCTTAAGGGTCATGAAAAGGGAGTGGAGGGGAACATAATCCCTACACCCCTCTGCCCTGGGGGCCTCAATCCAGCACCTTAATAAGGGGCCCTTTTTGATCTTTGCTATGGGGCCCACTCTCTTCTACGTACACCATTGCATTCCTTCTGGTGTTAACAGTACTACATGCCGGGTCCGGAAGACGTGACGGTGCCCATCTTATTTTCTTGATTCTTGGGAGAATGTCTAGTCTGACCCGTGGAGAGGGGCGGCAGCACCGCTTCTCACTATTCTACAGAATAGTGGATGCAACCACCCTGCACCGGGCCGCTCTTTCCTAGGTCCCTATTAGAACTACTTTGGCTATCTACGGTATATGATGCTTACCCCTTTGGATTTAAGAAGTAAGCTAGTCTACATTCCATCTTCTTTAAATCATAGAATCAAAGACTGGTAGAGTTAGAAAGGACCTTCAGGGTCATTGGGTCCAACTGCTCAATGCAGGATTCACTAAATCATCCATGGTGCAACGGCTTGTACCAGGATATAATAATAATCTTTATTTGTATAGCGCCAACTTATTCCGCAGCGCTTATTATAATTTATACCCTATCTACAGGATGGAGTATAACTTTATGAATGGTGGTGGTCCGACTGCTGGGACCTCTGATTGGTGGGGGTCTGACTGCTGGGACCTCTGATTGGTGGGGGTCTGACTGCTGGGACCTCTGATTGGTGGGGGGTCTGACTGCTGGGACCTCTGATTGGTGGGGGTCTGACTGCTGGGACCTCTGATTGGTGGGGGGTCTGACTGCTGGGACCTCTGATTGGTGGGGGTCTGACTGCTGGGACCTCTGATTGGTGGGGGTCTGACTGCTGGGACCTCTGATTGGTGGGGGTCTGACTGCTGGGACCTCTGATTGGTGGGGGTCTGACTGCTGGGACCTCTGATTGGTGGGGGTCTGACTGCTGGGACCTCTGATTGGTGGGGGTCTGACTGCTGGGACCTCTGATTGGTGGGGGTCTGACTGCTGGGACCTCTGATTGGTGGGGGTCTGACTGCTGGGACCTTCACTAATCCCAAGAATGAGGGTTCAGACAGTCTCTGCCTGAATACAGCGGAGGATGGGCAAATGTGCTACCTCTCCATTCATATCAATGACTCGGCAATTTCTGGAGCTGTCATTGAAGTGAATGAAGAGGCAACGCACGTGTACGTCCTCCGGTCCATTTTGGTAAGGACCCCCATTTTTAGGATTGGTTGAGGTCCCAGCAGTCATACCAGTACATGGTAACTTTCAGTGTTGCCTATTAAGTCCAGCCAGAGGTCATAGGTTAGACCTCCAGGCATGGCAGCTCTGGGGGCCTTTACTAGCTTCGGGCTGCCATGCTAACCCATCAGCACCTGCACCTGCAATTGCATTCTGGGTGGTGCCGCTTGGAGGTGCCCCCAGGCTGGCTGTTTTGAATGCAGCATCAATCGTTAACAGCCGCGATCAGCACTACTTTGGTGGCCTCAGCTGTCAAAACAAAAACAGCTGTAGGCCGCCAGGTATGGAGTGGACTGCCCGGGAGCCCCCGTAGGAGCCACAACAAGCCCCCACTGGGGTGCATTACACAGACCACCAGTCATTTGAACAGCCATTATGTGATACCACATTTCCCCTGCAGAGGGCGCTGCAAGAAACATGCCTGGCTTTCCCTGGCGATAACAGCTCACTGATCTGGTGGACGAGGTAAAAACAGAAGATTACGGCTTTACTGCAGCGTCTCCATATCTTGCAATTACAAGAGTTCCAATCGTGTCGCACTCAGCATTTTAACCCCAAGGGATAGGTGACAAAAGCCAATTTTGGGGTAACCCCTTTAACCCTTTCATGACCTGAGTTTTTTGATCACTCTTTTGATTCAATTAGTTTTCTTAAGGAGACGTGATGCCCCAAACTCCCCAAATTCTGGTGATGTACATTGTTTACAATGCAGGATAAATAGCATATTAGAACAGTTCAGACTTTTATCACCGTGGCAATTCCAACCAATTATCTTTATATTTTTATACGAAAAATGGGAAAAAGAGGGTTTGTTGAACTTTTAATGTTTTTTTTTGTATTTTTAAAAATTTGATTAAACCTTTTTTAAACTTTTATTCAGACTCACACGGGGACCTGAACCTGTGATCACTTGTACCATATACATCTGTAAGGCACTATATAGTACTCTGCAGCCCTGCCTATTAATCCCTGCCACAGGCCACAGCCACACGCATGGTTTAATAGTATCTATGCATGGCAGGCCTGGGACCCTTTACTAAGCTCTGGGCTGCCATGCCAACCCATCGGCAAACCGCAATCGCAACGCAAGAGGTGAGATGAGGCGCCGCAGTCAGGATTGACCTTCATATCTAAACAGTTGAAACAATCACTGACCCGTGTAAAAGGACCTAAATACATGGTGTCCACTTAATGAAGACGACGAGGCTGATAATGAGACTTGGGACAAAATTTATTAAACATTAGGAAAGCATTTACCAGGGGTCTGCATGGCACACATGGCACCACGCTCAGTCAGGTCAGACTGCATGGCACACATGCCACCACGCTCAGTCTGGTCAGAATGCATGGCACACATGCCACCACGCTCAGTCAGGTCAGACTGCATGGCACACATGCTACCATGCTCGGTCAGGTCAGACTGCATGGCACACATGCCACCATGCTCAGTCTGGTCAGACTGCATGGCACACATGCCACCAGGCTCGGTCAGGTCAGACTGCATGGCACACATGCCACCATGCTCGGTCAGGTCAGACTGCATGGCACACATGCCACCACGCTCAGTCTGGTCAGAATGCATGGCACACATGCCACCACACTCAGTCTGGTCAGAATGCATGGCACACATGCCACCACGCTCAGTCTGGTCTCTCCAATACAATATTTTGGCTACTTTTCCAATTCTATAAACTGAACTCTGAAGTTAAAAAGTCACTTGAAATCCTATTTTTCTCATCGTACCCGGGTCCAAACAGTTCTTCCATCAGTTTTTTCTTCCTCTTGCTCTGAAAAACTTCTGGAAGTTTCTCCTTCTTGTTATGACTTCCAGTCTCAATTTTTTGCAGAGAAAGTTCTTCGTGGCCAAGACTGGAGCTGCGTTGAAGCATTAGACTTTTACAGTTATAGGCTTTCCTTAAGGTCAAGATGGGCCCGGTTGCCGGGAGGCCTTGGTGGAGGTTCTCTGTGGCCGCAGTGAATGTGTAATGTCTATTGCGCCTCGGGAGGAAACGCCTGGCATCACCTGACCCAACTCTTCTTCCTGAGTCAGCTTTGGTTTCATTCCACGAGTCATCTGGTTGGTTCTTCTCACAATATCTTGTGTCCTCTAGAGGCGGGTGTTCCCCGGACCCTTGCTGGTCTGGTTCCTCCGATGAGCTTTCCTTGTCTTCCTCGTTGTACTTCCCATCTATTTCCAGAGAGCCATCACTTTCCTCGGTCTGCAAGACTTCATGTATTGGGGCTTCTAAAAATAAAGACATCATGTAGTAAGAGGCAGAAATGTTGGGTTGGCAAAGAAAAAAACAGAAAAAAGAAGGTGGGAAATGTCTCAGGGGCCGATGTGACTCAGGAGTCCAGCCATGGCTCCCCCCAGTCCTGTTGTAGTGGCCCAGAGTTAGTGGGGCCCCTCTATAAGTATGAATGCATTTGTCTCGTGCTTATTGTATTGTCTTTGTGTTGTATGAATTTGATGTGTATTGCACCTCTGCAGCACAGAATGGGTTAACGTGTGAGTTATGTCTGGAAAAGTATCTTGTTGTCTGTCACATGATCATGTTTGATTATATCATTATAGGCAAGGCAGATGCAGTGGAGAATGCCTGCGAGACCCGTGCAGCTAGGACCTCCCATCTTAGCCAGAGAGTTGGCTGAGGTTGTAGTGTGCCGCTTGTGAGTAGAAGAGGCTTTGCTCAGCCCTTAGAGGAGCACCACGATTGAAGAGGCCGAGAAGGAAGGATGCCTTGTAGAGATGAGTGAGCATACTCGTCCGAGCTTGATGCTCGTTCGAGTATTAGGGTGCTCGAGATGCTCGTTACTCGAGACGAGCACCACGCCGTACTCGTCTCGATTAAACGAGCACTGACCATTGAATTCAATGGAGCCGGCAATACAGCCGGCTCCATTGAAAGCAATGGGCTGCCGGCGAGCGCGGGATGAATTTTCGGGAAGGGCTTACAAATATAAGCCCTTACCTGAAAATCATCCTAAAATGTGTAAAAAGTAAAAAAAAAAATATACTCACCTTGTCCCGGCAGAACGATGTTAGCCCATTGAATTCAATGGAGCCGGCAATACAGCCGGCTCCATTGAAAGCAATGGGCTGCCGGCGATCGCACTATGAATTTTCGGGAAAGGCTTAAACATATAAGCCCTTCCCTGCAATTCATCCAGAAATGTGTAAAAATAAAAAAATATATATATACTCACCTGGTCCCGGCAGACGGAGTTCAGCTGCGGCCAGCTGGCAGTTCTCCTGAACTGCTCTCTGTAGTATTCAGCAGCCGGGGATTTAAAGTCCCCGCCTGCTGAATGAGCTCCCTCTGATTGGTCACAGCCTGACCAATCAGAGGCAGATCTCACTCACACCCATTCATGAATTCATGAATGGGTGAGTGAATGCTGCCTCTGATTGGCTCAGCGCAGCTCTCAGCTGAATGACCACAGTTCAGCACCACAGTGCAGGGGACAGCAGGAGAACACGCGGCTGTGCCCCGGCAGCTGAAGGGAGGTGAGTATCTATTTTTTTTATTTTTTAAATCACTTTTAATTCATTTCCAGGGAATGGATTATATGTAAAGCCCTTCCCTGAAAAAGAATTCAGGTGTGCCAGCGGACCATTGTCTTCAATGGAGTCGCCGGCAGCAGCAGCAGCTCCATTGAAGAGAATGCCTGCATTTTTATTCTTTTTTACACTAAAATCTTTATTTTTCAGATAAGGGCTTATATTTTTAAGCCCTTCCCGAAAATTCATCCCGCGCTCGCCGGCAGCCCATTGCTTTCAATGGAGCCGGCTGTATTGCCGGCTCCATTGAATTCAATGGGCTAACATCGTTCTTCTCTGCCACAGTGGCAGATACAGCTGTGGCAGAGGAGAACGATCGTTATGCTGACAGTGGGGGGGGGGAGGGGTCTCACTCTTGCCACTATTGTGGCTTAATAGTGAGACCTCGGAGCCCGAAATGCAGCCCTGCATGTTGCTCCTCGCCTGCCCTATCCATTTCTGGTTTTTTTTTACATGACTTTGGTGATTTGCTAAGATTTTCACAAATGAAAACCTTAGCGGAGCACCAGTCATATACAAAAATGCTCGAGTCACCCATTGACTTCAATGGGGTTCGTTACTCGAAACGAACTCTCGAGCATCACTGAAAGTTCGACTCGAGTAACGAGCACTCAAGCATTTTGGTGCTCGCTCATCTCTAATGCCTTGTGAATACCCTGGGCCCAATTTACCCAGACCTTTGTGTTAATGGATTGAAAGGACTGGGAGAGAATGAGGAGCCATCATGCAGCGTATCCACTTTCCGAATGTGAGTGATGACCGGCAGAGAGCTGGAGAGAGAAGGAGAGAGAGCAGCACCTCACAGATAACTAGGACTGTGGACTCCTCTGTAAACCTGTGAATCCTCCCTGTCACACCACTTTGTGTCTTGTACTGCTTCCCTGCTGGCGTGTATTACTGAACTGTACAAAGTCACTTCCAGTAAACGAGCTTCACTGACCGTTCCCAGTTTGGCTCTGAAAGTTAAATCAACAACTGGATTCACTGCAGAGGATGGAACGGTGATGTCACAAGGGACAAAAAGGACCAAGGTAAACCATCAGTGGGTTAACCTATTTAATAGCCTGCCCTTGGCCCCTTGGATGTGTCCCTGATTACCCTCTGGGTGACAAGGCCTAAACTCTACCTCGCTGTCTCTTAGGCTGGGGCCCGCTCCTCGGACGCTGCAGGATGCCTAGCTGTAAGACAACTAGCTGCAGCAGGAGCCTCCCCCCTCTGTCCTGCCTGCAGTAGGATGAAAAGATTGTGAAGTCCCCTTGGACAAGCCTTTTTATTTCATGATCATGCAAAAAATACTGCAAACAACTGCAGTCACAGCCTGTTCTGTTCCTCTGTCTATTTTTTATCCCTCCATGTGAGGTTTTTGGTTGTTATTTAGGTCCTTCCTGTAAGACATTAAACCTCATGAAAAGTTTGGAGACTACAAAGTGAGTCTCTTGTGTGGCTCATAGTCAATCCAGCCCCCCCCCCCCCCCCCCCCACCACCACCACCACCACCAAGGACCAAATCCAGACCCTCCTGAACTCCCTTGCTGGAAACTACAATGATGGCGCCCCCACGAGAGGCGGTTAAGTCCAGCAAGAGACTGTAAACCCCGGTGAAGCTGCCGGGGACCTGAATGATGTACTGCTGGAGGGACTCCATACTGAACAAGTACAGGAAGGACTGGAGGTGCCCTCTATGCTCCGTTGGTGCAGGGACTGATGGGTGTGCGGAGGAGGATAGTTAAGGTCATGCTATTCTCTGGCACTCACCGGCGCCGGTCATCTGGGCATCATCGTCTTCCTCTTCAGTGCTGTCATTCTCGGGCTCAGTAGTCTGTAACATATTCATGTTTGATACAATGTATATATATATTATACACATATAGAAATGTGATGACATGGAAAGATGCTGACATAATCAAGGACTTACCAGCATGGAGCGTCCGCTGGAGCCCCCGTAGACGCAGCGGGGCAGATTTACTAATACTTACACTTAGTCTTAAGATGCAGCAGTTTACCAGAGCAGCTCTGCTCAATGACATCTGGCCCATTTACAGACTGTCAAGCCAACGTTTATACCACCGCCTTAGTTTATGACAAAAATTATGCCATTTCTTTGTCACATGGTGTCACATTTAGTCTACGGCCCTTTTCTACAAAGGAACACCCCTTTGGACACTGCAAGAAATGTCTGAAAGTGTTTAAAGCACATAGTAAATATGGCGCAAAACATGATCATCAGTTTGCCGCTATAATTTGTGCCAGAAAACTGTTGAATTTCCTATAGTAAATCTGCCGCAGCGCGGTTGTGTCACCGTCAAGCTGCATGCAGGTTGTGTCACCGTCAGGCTGTATGCAGGTTGTGTCACCGTCAGGCTGTATGCAGGTTGTGTTACCGTCAGGCTGTATGCGGGTTGTGTCACCGTCAGGCTGTATGCGGGTTGTATCACCGTCAGGCTGTATGCAGGTTGTGTCACCGTCAGGCTGTATGCGGGTTGTGTCACCGTCAGGCTGTATGCGGGTTGTGTCACCGTCAAGCTGCATGCAGGTTGTGTCACCGTCAGGCTGTATGCAGGTTGTATCACCATCAGGCTGTATGCGGGTTGTGTCACCGTCAGGCTGTATGCGGGTTGTGTCACCGTCAGGCTGCATGCAGGTTGTGTCACCGTCAGGCTGTATGCGGGTTGTGTCACCGTCAGGCTGTATGCGGGTTGTGTCACCGTCAGGCTGCATGCAGGTTGTGTCACCGTCAGGCTGTATGCGGGTTGTGTCACCGTCAGGCTGTATGCGGGTTGTGTCACCGTCAGGCTGCATGCGGGTTGTGTCACCGTCAGGCTGTATGCGGGTTGTGTCACCGTCAGGCTGTATGCAGGTTGTGTCACCGTCAGGCTGTATGCAGGTTGTATCACCATCAGGCTGTATGCGGGTTGTGTCACCGTCAGGCTGTATGCGGGTTGTGTCACCGTCAGGCTGCATGCAGGTTGTGTCACCGTCAGGCTGTATGCGGGTTGTGTCACCGTCAGGCTGTATGCAGGTTGTATCACCATCAGGCTGTATGCGGGTTGTGTCACCGTCAGGCTGTATGCGGGTTGTGTCACCGTCAGGCTGTATGCAGGTTGTGTCACCGTCAGGCTGTATGCGGGTTGTGTCACCGTCAGGCTGTATGCAGGTTGTGTCACCGTCAGGCTGTATGCAGGTTGTGTCACCGTCAGGCTGTATGCAGGTTGTGTCACTGTCAGGCTGTATGCGGGTTGTATCACCGTCAGGCTGTATGCAGGTTGTGTCACCGTCAGGCTGTATGCAGGTTGTATCACCGTCAGGCTGTATGCGGGTTGTGTCACCGTCAGGCTGTATGCAGGTTGTATCACCGTCAGGCTGTATGCAGGTTGTGTCACCGTCAGGCTGCATGCGGGTTGTGTCACCGTCAGGCTGTATGCAGGTTGTGTCACCGTCAGGCTGTATGCAGGTTGTGTCACCGTCAGGCTGCATGCGGGTTGTGTCACCATCAAGCTGTATGCAGGTTGTGTCACCGTCAGGCTGTATGCAGGTTGTGTCACCGTCAGGCTGCATGCGGGTTGTGTCACCATCAAGCTGTATGCAGGTTGTGTCACTGTCAGGCTGTATGCGGGTTGTGTCACCGTCAGGCTGTATGCGGGTTGTGTCACTGTCAGGCTGTATGCAGGTTGTATCACCGTCAGGCTGTATGCAGGTTGTATCACCGTCAGGCTGTATGCAGGTTGTGTCACCGTCAGGCTGTATGCGGGTTGTGTCACCGTCAGGCTGTATGCGGGTTGTGTCACCGTCAGGCTGCATGCGGGTTGTGTCACCGTCAGGCTGTATGCAGGTTGTGTCACCGTCAGGCTGTATGCAGGTTGTGTCACCGTCAGGCTGCATGCGGGTTGTGTCACCATCAAGCTGTATGCAGGTTGTGTCACCGTCAGGCTGTATGCAGGTTGTGTCACCGTCAGGCTGCATGCGGGTTGTGTCACCATCAAGCTGTATGCAGGTTGTGTCACTGTCAGGCTGTATGCGGGTTGTGTCACCGTCAGGCTGTATGCGGGTTTTGTCACTGTCAGGCTGTATGCAGGTTGTATCACCGTCAGGCTGTATGCAGGTTGTATCACCGTCAGGCTGTATGCAGGTTGTGTCACCGTCAGGCTGTATGCGGGTTGTGTCACCGTCAGGCTGTATGCGGGTTGTGTCACCGTCAGGCTGTATGCAGGTTGTGTCACCGTCAGGCTGTATGCAGGTTGTGTCACCGTCAGGCTGCATGCGGGTTGTGTCACCGTCAGGCTGTATGTGGGTTGGTTGAACTGGAGGCCAACCGCTCGCTATATACATGGAGCCGATGAGTCTACGATGGAGATCACTGAGGAAGCCATTAGTGGGATACTGCCCCAATATATGTCATACCCCTGATGATGTGACGCCTCTAACTGTGAAAGCCTAAAGACTCAGGTGACCATCTGTACCGGAAGTGATTGGAGACCGGGTAGAATGGCAAGGAATACAGCGGCAGGCGGGCCAGAGAATGCAGTAGCGCAGGTGGGTAGAGTAGTAAGGGGGTATAGTGGAAGAGGGTGGTGGAGTGACAAAGAATGCAGAACGCAGTAACGCGGGTCGGGAACACAATGTATATTGGCTGGTTTATTGTTTTCTCAGCGGTCACTTTGCCGCTGGAGAAGCGCTTTCATCTGCCCCTGGTGATGTCATTGCCCCCCAGTGATGTCATTGCTCCGCCCCCAGTGATGTCATTGCTCCACCTCCCCTGGTTATGTCATCGCTCCGCCCCCTGGTGATGCCATTGCTGGGCCCAGTGATGTCATTGTCCCGCCCCCAGTGATGTCATTGCTCCACCTCCCCTGGTGATGTAATTGTTCCAACTGGTGATATCATTGCTCCGCCCCCTGATGATGGCATTGCCCCGCCCCTAGCGATGTCATTGCTCCACCCCGGTGATGTCATTGCTCCACCCCCTGGTTATGTCATTGCTCCGCCCCCTGGTCACGCCATTAAAGGTCCTACAACATATATAAAACACACAGTCTGACCGGCAGAAGAACAACACAGTGAGGGCTCTTGCAAGGGGAGGGCAAAAATAACACATTGAGAATACAACTAAGCCGTTATTATCTCACAACTCTCACGGTCCTGACAGAACACACTGACCTACCTCCACCACAGAGATTCAGTGGGCTGAAGGACCTGTGGGGATGTCACTGCTGTGGGAGGAGCTAAGCTGTGCTTGTCTTGTGTGGTAATCAAGCTGCTGTGAGTGTGATGTGCCTCCAGAAACACTGGGACTATAATGTCCTAATAATTACTAGTCCTCCAAATAACCACCCAGAGGTCACTAGCCAGATAACAAGATATAGCTACATTGGGAGTCCAGAACCAAGCCAGATCCCCTCCTGCAATAATCCCACCAAACACCAACTTCGAGGACCCCCACACCCTCAACCAGTGCTGCCATGACAATAAACACAAAGGCTGCCATAAATCCAACCTCACACTGTTGGACCCTTCAGCAAACCCAAAAAAGAAGAACCCCATCATTTAAAATTTTTACCAAGTGGTCCTAAAATGGCTGAACCTTACTTCATGGTCAGCCCTTTTATATAACCCCATCTGCCCCCCCTCACCACTGCCAGCCCACCTCACCCTGTCATGTACGCCTTCCCCCCATGCTTCCAGACACTCAGTCTGGCTTCCCTGGATGAGACAGAGACCTTGGGTCCCGGGCTGAAGAACACAGTTTTGTTTACCTTGTCTTGGGGCTCACCACATTCTTGGCCTCGGTGGGCATCGGGCTGATCTGGTGTGAACATCTCGCTCTCTGTCTGGATGCTCTTAGTGAAAGTCATTCCTACAAAACCAAATGTTATGGGTCGGTGATTTTCGGCAGTTGCCACTCCCCCATGCTCCTCTTGTGGTTGCCCCCCCCCCCCCCCCACGGTCCTCTTACGATTGCCGCCCACCTTTTGCACTCCTCTTGTGGTTGCCCTCCCACTCGTGCCTCTTGTGGTTGCCCCCTCCACGTGCTCCTCTTGTGGTTGCACCCTCTACGTGCTCCTCTTGTGGTTGCCCCCTCTACGTGCTCCTCTTGTGGTTGCACCCTCTACGTGCTCCTCTTGTGGTTGCCCCCTCTACGTGCTCCTCTTGTGGTTGCCCCCTCTACGTGCTTCTCTTGTGGTTGCCCTCTCTACGTGCTCCTCTTGTGGTTGCCCTCTCTACGCGCTCCTCTTGTGGTTTCCCCCTCTACGTGCTCCTCTTGTGGTTGCCGACCACCTTTTGCGCTCCTCTTGTGGTTGCCCCCTCACACGCGCCTCTTGTGGTTGCCCCCTCCACGTTCTCCTCTTGTGGTTGCTCCCTCCCTTCCTCGTGCTCCTCTTGTTGTTGCCCCCTCCACGTGCTCCTCTTGTGGTTGCCTTCCCCCGTGCTCCTCTTGTGGTTGCTCCCCCCCTTCCCTGTGCTCCTCTTGTTGTTGCCCCCTCCATGTGCTCTTCTTGTGGTTGCCCCCCCTTCCCCGTGCTCCTCTTGTTGTTGCCCCCTCCATGTGCTCCTCTTGTTGTTGCCCCCCCTCCCCCTTTCCCGTGCTCCTCTTGTTGTTGCCCCCCCTCCCCCTTCCACGTGCTCCTCTTCTGGTTGTCCCCTCCACGTGCTCCTTCCTGACCGTCCACCCCTCGATCATACCTACCTCCCTAACTGTATATTCATCCATCATACCTCCCTCTTTGTCTGTCCATCCCTCCATCATACCTACCTCCCTGACCGTCCATCCCTCCATCATACCTACCTCCCTGACCATCTATTCATCCATCATACCTACCTCCCTGACCGTCCATCCCTCCATCATACCTACCTCCCTGACTGTCCATTCATCCATCATACCTCCCTCCCTAACCGTATATTCATCCATCATACCTCCCTCCTTGTCCGTCCATCTCTCCATTGTACCTACCTCCCTGACCGTCCATTCATCTATCATATCTCCCTGACCATCCATTGATCCATCATACCTACCTCCCTGACCTTCTCGGCTGCCATATTTCCAGATATCTCTTGGTATTCGATGGGCATAGATGTTTTTTATATGCAGTTCTCTCTCTTTTTTCTTAAAATGAAAGGAAATACAAATTAAAACAGAAAAGGTCCTGCAGGAAGAGGTTCATCACGCCACCTGCTGGTCAGATAGGGTATTGCAGCCTTGGGATATTTTGCATCTCTATTCTTTTGAGGCTGGACAGATACCGTTTCTCCTTGTAGAAAGCACTAAGTAGGTGTGAGGAGACTTAAAGGCCGTGCAATGCACTCTGGGAAAGTTGATATTCAAATTAGAAATAGTACAACCCTCTGCAGCGCCACCTAATGGAAAGTGGCTTTTATACTTTGGGGAAAATGGTCAGTGAAATAACATTTGTGGACCTGCAGAAAAGTATCCACAGAGACACCAGGATGTGCAGGACAAGGCCAGCAGAGCTGCCCCAACAGTGACCGAAAGTAGCGAGCGACCCTGCAAAAGATTCTACAAGATCCGACGGCCAGAAAACCCTGAGGTTCTGCAGGAAGCTGACGATGCTGGGATTCCATCCTCGTGTGCAGGAAGCTACATGCCCCTGTAGAGCTCTGACCAAAGCCCTTCAGGAGACACAGTAACGGTATGGATGAGAGGAAGTCGTGACCCAACATCCTGGATCCGCGCCAAATAAAGCAGCTCATACCGCAATCACCTGGATATGTCATACAGTCATCTGGGCGCTGCAAACAACCAGGAGAGCGGAGCACCCCTTCACATGTGTGGTCATTGACGGTATAACTTACTGAATAGTCACGTCTGTCGTCTGCTGCGGCGGTACCTGGCGGTCAATACGGACAGCTCACATGTTGGGTATGAGCTGAGGTGCCAACTCCAACTGAGGCGGACCCCCATCATCTCCAGACCGCCAGATAGATCGGAGCCGATCGTTATATGTGTCTAACGATCGGGTCACATCTGAAACGCATAGCACTCGTTACTGAATGCTCCATTATACTTGTGGCTGCCCTGCTTGATGCCTTTGCCGTTCACACTGGGAAATATCCCATCCGTCTGACATCTGACAGTCCCGATCCATCATCCTGCTGAGCCGGCGGTGGAGCGGTAGAGCTGGCGGCGGAGCTCTTCTGGAGTTGTGTCGTTCTACCCTATCCAGGTGTGAATATCTACCTAATGGGGGTTTCTGGGATTAAAATATTGATGCACTATCCTCAGGACAGAACATTAATACCGGGTCAGTGGAGGTCCCCTCCTGGCCCCCCCATGATCAGCTATCAAGGGGCGGCATCACGCGGGCAAAGTGCCAACTACAAATGTCCCTCAGAGCATTGGGGAGTCTTCTAGGTCTACAGCCGGTTCGAGGGACATACTTCAATGTGTTACATGGCTACTGGACTCGGCCCCCGCGGCTCTCCGGTAGGAGCCCCTTTCCCCCGGTACCTTTACGGTTTGCTGCAGTAATAGGATTTGATCCTGCAGCCTTCTGGCGGTGCCGCGGGCCTCAGACGTCTTCTTACTTTCTAGAGCCAGTTGACGGTTGTAGAAGCGCGTCGTGAGGTGGAGTTGTTTCTCCAGGACCTGCAAGCAGAGGAGCAAGAAGTGACTGGAGCTCCGTGCGCCGAAGGTTTCTATTCCTGTACAGATTCACAGGGATAGCGTGCTGATCAGCAGAGACTCCGCTGATCAGCACGCTATCCCCCCTCCCATGGACAAGGGGAACCTGTAATTGTGCTCCGGCCCTTTAAGTATTTTTGGCTGATTTTCCTCTGTTTTTGTGGCAAAAAGTTTCATTCAGAAGCAAACTACAAACTACTGAAGGGACGGTGTAATATGTCAGCAGATTTAGGCGGGGCTCACACAGGTGTATGGTTACCACGTATTACATGTACGCCCGTGTGATATGCAGTAACTGACAGGCCATCGATTACATTGCCTGCATTAGCGTGATTGCAGCATGTTGTATTTTGCCGTGTATATACAGGTGCTGGAGCCCGCTGTTCTCTGTGGCTGAGTATATTCCCGCAGCCCATACGTAATTACATTGCAGGTTGTAGGTGGAGCCCGCTTCCCACTTTCCGTGCCTCCGTATGTCAGGGTGGTCCTCAGGGGTCCCTGTTAACGCTACCTTCTCTTTGCTGCTCTGGAGTTCCATCTTGACCGACAGCCGGGATAGCTTCTTGCTGAGCTCTTCTCTCTCCTTGAGGTTCTTATCCTCCGCGAGTCGCTGTAACCGCAGTAAGTTGTCCTTCGTCTTCAGCAGTTCGCCTTCTGCGGTTTTCAGCCGCAGGGACAGCCCCCGCTCGCTCCTCTGCGCCGCTCTTAGGTTTTCTCTCAGAGCCCCTACTTCATTACTATGCTGAGTTATAAGGTGGTGGACGCTGCCCTCCGAGCCTTCGTACTTCTGCAGCGCCTTCATGTGTCTGCGCTGGAGGCGGGTCAGTAGGCGGTTCTGGCATTTCACGTCCCCCAGGCTGCGCTGCACCTCACACAGTTCGTCCTTCAGTACCTTAATGTTGCGAACCTGCGCTGATAAGATGCGCCGTGTGATGTCACGTTCAGCGTGACGAATAGCAATGGGCGGATGTTGAAGCTTCAGGGTCGACCGCTTCCATGGCGGCGACTTCCTCCAGGAAAACCCTGTGTATGCTGATCACAAAGAGGGAGATGTTAAAGGAGCCGCGGAACCTCGGGGGCGGAGCATGACACTGGGATACTCTCTGGTCTCCCACTGATGCCCCGCCCCCTCGGGCCTATTACATGATGACTCTACTCCAGCGGTTAACATTTTGGAATATGATCTCTTTAACCCCTTAATGACTGCTATAAGACCCGGATGATTGGATACTGTATCATTTTCCGGTGATCGAGGGATCCGGAGAGACCAGAATCGTATATAACCCATGAGAGAGTCTTCACCGCTGCACCCACAGAAAACCGCCTTACAGTCCTTCTGTCGGCTCTCCGGGACCTGAACCAGGATCCACATGGACTCCGGAGACCTTCAGTCTGATGAAGGGCCGCAGACACAAAACGTCGCTTATAAAACCATAGGAGCAACAAACAAAACTGCTAAGATGTCTCTGATTGACCTTCTAGATGGACCCTCGTCCTGCAATACACGGGCCGCCATGGTGGTGGCGCTGCAATGGGCTCACCCCCATAATCCGAACCCGGCAGGGGAGACAGGCGCAGGGACCAAGAGCTGCCACAAGGAGTGCCGGTGAGCCCGCAGCATAATGTCCCCTTGTAGAGTCCTTACAACTTCTTACCAACTTTAGGAAGTGTTTGACGCATCTTGTTCTTTGGCGTTTCTGGCGTCTCATTGACACTCTCAGGCGTCTCGGAGGAGGAGGAGGAGTTTTCACTGAGGGAACGGCTGCTGCAGCTCCTCTTACTTCTGTCTCTTGGGCTAGTAGTATCACTGCTGGGACTTGTGGTCTGCTCATTGGGTGGGCTGACGGACTTCCCCTCCGCAGGGTCTGTAGAAGGTTCCCGCCTCCATTCGCCATTTCCGCTCATCCTGTTTTGTGGTCTAAGTGTAACATAAATGGTTAATATCACTAACAGCAAGCAGAGATATTGAAAACATTACTGCCTGAAAGCATTAACCGTCCTTGTCGCCCCCGGCAACCAATCACAGCGCAACTTTTACCACAGCTGTTTCAGAAATGAAAGCTGCGCTCTGATTGGTTGCTGGGGGCGACAAGGACGGTTCTTCCTTTAGACTGTGTTGATAAACGAGAACTACGGATCCGTCCCGAGAACACGGAGGCGGCGCGGCCATTCATGTGAACAAACATATTAAGCGCAGAAGTCAGCTTGTCGCTGGTGGAGATGACAGGCGTCACGAGTAGCGGTGCGGCCCGATAGAGATCAATGGGCTTCAGCAGCGCGCTAAACATGTGAAATACACGTATCCATCGCAGCGGATGGCGGCCGCCCCGTATAGACAGCAGCGGTCAGCGGAGCCTGGTGCTAACAGACCGCGGAGGATGGACAGTATCGCCCCCCTCAGGAGTATAACCCCCACCGTCCGCTCCCTCGTCTGCCGGTCTGTATCACCCCCCTCAGGAGTACAACCCTCACCGTCCGCTCTCTCCTCTGCCGGTCTGCATCCCCTCTCAGGAGTATAACCTCCATCGTCCGCTCCCTTCTCTGCCGGTCTGTATCCCCTCTCAGGAGTATAACCCCCATCGTCCGCTCCCTCCTCTGCCGGTCTGTATCCCCTCTCAGGAGTATAACCCCCACCGTCTGCTCCCTCCTCTGCTGGTCTGTATAGACCTCTCAGGAGTACAAACCTCACCGTCCGCTCCCTCCTCTGCCGGTCTGCATCGCCCCCCTCAGGAGTATAACCCCCACCGTCCGCTCCCTCCTCTGCCGGTCTGTATCCCCTCTCAGGAGTATAACCCCCACCGTCCGCTCCCTCCTCTGCCGGTCTGTATCCCCTCTCAGGAGTATAACCCCCACCGTCCGCTCCCTCGTCTGCCGGTCTGTATCGCCCCCTCAGGAGTATAACCCCCACCGTCCGCTCCCTCCTCTGCCGGTCTGTATCGCCCCCTCAGGAGTACAACCCCCACGTCTGCTCCCTCCTCTGCCAGTCTGTATTGCCCCCTCAGGAGTACAACCCCCACCGTCTGCTCCCTCCTCTGCCAGTCTGTATCGCCCCCTCAGGAGTACAACCCCCACCGTCTGCTCCCTCCTCTGCTGGTCGGTATCGCTGCCCTCAGGAGTAAAACCCCCACCGTCCGCTCCCTCCTCTGCCAGTCTGTATCGCCCCCTCAGGAGTACAACCCCCACGTCTGCTCCCTCCTCTGCCGGTCTGTATTGACCTGTTAGGAGTACAACCCCCACCGTCCGCTCCCTCCTCTGCTGGTCTGTTTCGCCCCCTCAGGAGTATAACCCCCACCGTCCGCTTCCTCCTCTGCCGGTCTGTATCGCCCCCTTCAGGAGTACAACCCCCACTGTCCGCTCCCAGCGCTCCGCACAGCTCCTGCCAACAGTTTCCAACAGATGTTTTGCTGCAGCTGTATGCGGTTACCATGGAGACAAGGAGCACAGCGGTGCATGCTGGGAGGTGTAGTTCCTGGAGCCAGGACTGCACCTTGTGGCCACATGCCAGTCTATGGCCCCGCGTTGCGCCCTCACCTCTATGTGTATATACTGAGGAAGATCTACCTCAACTCTGTGTATATATACTGAGCAGAATCTACCTCCCCTCTGTGTGTATATACGGAGGAGAATCTACCTCACCTCTATGTGTATATACGGAGGAGAATCTACCTCACCTCTATGTGTATATACGGAGGAGAATCTACCTCACCTCCATGTGTATATACTGAGGAGAATCTACCTCACCTCTATGTGTATATACGGAGGAGAATCTACCTCACCTCCATGTGTATATACTGAGGAGAATCTACCTCACCACTATGTGTATATACTGAGGAGAATCTACCTCCCCTCTATGTGTATATACCGAGGAGAATCTACCTCCCCTCTATGTGTATATACCGAGGAGAATCTACCTCACCTCTGTGTGTATATACTGAGGAGAATCTACCTCACCTCTATGTGTATATACCGAGGAGAATCTACCTCACATCTGTGTGTATATACTGAGGAGAATCTACCTCACCTCTGTGTGTATATACTGAGGAGAATCTACCTCACCTCTGTGTGTATATACTGAGGAGAATCTACCTCACCTCTGTGTATATACTGAGGAGAATCTACCTCACCTCTATGTGTATATACTGAGGAAAATCTACCTCACCTCTATGTGTATATACTGAGGAGAATCTACCTCACCTCTATGTGTATATACTGAGGAGAATCTACCTAACCTCTATGTGTATATACTGAGGAGAATCTACCTCACCTCTATGTGTATATACTGAGAAGAATCTACCTCCCCTCTATGTGTATATACCGAGGAGAATCTACCTGACCCCTGTGTGTATATACTGAGGAGAATCTACCTCACCTCTATGTGCATATACTGAGGAGAATCTACCTCACATCTATGTGTATATACTGAGGAGAATCTACCTCACCTCTATGTGTATATACTGAGGAAAATCTACCTCACCTCTATGTGTATATACTGAGGAGAATCTACCTCACCTCTATGTGTATATACTGAGGAGAATCTACCTAACCTCTATGTGTATATACTGAGGAGAATCTACCTCACCTCTATGTGTATATACTGAGGAGAATCTTCCTCACCTCTATGTGTATATACCGAGGAGAATCTACCTCCCCTCTATGTGTATATACCGAGGAGAATCTACCTCCCCTCTATGTGTATATACCGAGGAGAATCTACCTCCCCTCTATGTGTATATACCGAGGAGAATCTACCTCACCTCTGTGTGTATATACTGAGGAGAATCTACCTCACCTCTATGTGTATATACCGAGGAGAATCTACCTCACATCTGTGTGTATATACTGAGGAGAATCTACCTCACCTCTGTGTGTATATACTGAGGAGAATCTACCTCACCTCTGTGTGTATATACTGAGGAGAATCTACCTCACCTCTGTGTATATACTGAGGAGAATCTACCTCACCTCTATGTATATATACTGAGGAGAATCTACCTCACCTCTATGTGTATATACTGAGGAAAATCTACCTCACCTCTATGTGTATATACTGAGGAAAATCTACCTCACCTCTATGTGTATATACTGAGGAGAATCTACCTCACCTCTATGTGTATACACTGAGGAGAATCTACCTAACCTCTATGTGTATATACTGAGGAGAATCTACCTCACCTCTATGTGTATATACTGAGAAGAATCTACCTCCCCTCTATGTGTATATACTGAGGAGAATCTTCCTCACCTCTATGTGTATATACCGAGGAGAATCTACCTCCCCTCTATGTGTATATACCGAGGAGAATCTACCTCCCCTCTATGTGTATATACCGAGGAGAATCTACCTCCCCTCTATGTGTATATACCGAGGAGAATCTACCTCACCTCTATGTGTATATACCAAGGAGAATCTACCTCACATCTGTGTGTATATACTGAGGAGAATCTACCTCACCTCTGTGTGTATATACTGAGGAGAATCTACCTCACCTCTGTGTGTATATACTGAGGAGAATCTACCTCACCTCTATGTGTATATACTGAGGAGAATATATCTCACCTCTATGTGTATATACTGAGGAGAATCTACCTCACCTCTATGTATATATACTGAGGAGAATCTACCTCACCTCTATGTGTATATACTGAGGAGAACCTACCTCACCTCTATGTGTATATACTGAGGAGAATCTACCTCACCTCTATGTGTATATACTGAGGAGAATCTACCTCACCTCTATGTGTATATACTGAGGAGAATCTACCTCCCCTCTATGTGTATATACTGAGGAGAATCTACCTCACCTCTATGTGTATATAGTGAGGAGAATCTACCTCCCCTCTATGTGTATATACTGAGGAGAATCTACCTCACCTCTATGTGTATATACTGAGGAGAATCTACCTCACCTCTATGTGTATATACTGAGGAGAATCTACCTCCCCTCTATGTGTATATACTGAGGAGAATCTACCTCACCTCTATGTGTATATACTGAGGAGAATCTACCACCCCTCTATGTGGCATAGCACTAGATACTGTAGGGCACAGCACCAGATACTGTGGGGCACAGCACCAGATACTGTAGGGGACAGCACCAGATACTGTGGGGCACAGCACCAGATACTGTAGGGCACAGCACCAGATACTGTAGGGCACAGTGCCAGATACTGTAGGGCACAGCAACAGATACTGTAGGGCATAGCACCAGATACTGTAGGGCACAGCACCAGATACTATAGGGCATAGCACCAGATACTGTAGGGCATAGCACCAGATACTGTAGGGCATGGCACCAGATACTGTAGGGCATAGCACCAGATACTGTAGGGCACAGCACCAGATACTATAGGGCATAGCACCAGATACTGTAGGGCGCAGCACCAGATACTGTGGGGCATAGCACCAGATATTGTAGGGGACAGCACCAGATACTGTAGGGCATAGCACCAGATACTGTAGGGCAGAGCACCAGATACTGTAGGGCGCAGCACCAGATACGGTAGGGCATAGCACCAGATACTGTAGGGCATAGCACCAGATACTGTAGGGCGCAGCACTAGATATTGTAGGGCATGGCACCAGATACTGTAGGGCACGGCACCAGATACTGTAGGGCAGAGCACCAGATACTGTAGGGCGCAGCACCAGATATGGTAGGGCATAGCACCAGATACTGTAGGGTATAGCACCAGATACTGTAGGGCGTAGTACCAGATACTGTAGGGCATAGCACCAGATACTGTAGGGCGTAGCACCAGATACTGTAGGGCACAGAACCAGATACTGTAGGACATAGCACCAGATACTGTAGGGCGTAGCACCAGATACTGTAGGGCACAGCAGCAGATACTGTAGGGTGTAGCACCAGATACTGTAGGGCACAGCACCAGATACTGTAGGGCACAGCACTAGATACTGCAGGGCACATCACCAGATACTGTAGGACATAGCACCAGATACTGTAGGGCACAGCAGCAGATACTGTAGGGCATAGCACCAGATACTGTAGGGCATAGCACCAGATACTGTAGGGCGCAGCACCAGATACTGTAGGGCATAGCACCAGATACTGTAGGGCACAGCGCCAGATACTGTAGGGCATAGCACCAGATACTGTAGGGGACAGCACCAGATACTGTAGGGCACAGCACCAGATACTGTAGGGCATAGCACCAGATACTGTAGGGCGCAGCACCAGATACTGTAGGGCACAGCACCAGATACTGTAGGGCATAGCACCAGATACAGTAGGGGACAGCACCAGATACGGTAGGGCATAGCACCAGATACTGTAGGGCATAGCACCAGATACTGTAGGGCGCAGCACCAGATATTGTAGGGCATGGCACCAGATACTGTAGGGCACAGCACCAGATACTGTAGGGCATAGCACCAGATACTGTAGGGCACAGCACCAGATACTGTGGGGCACAGCACCAGATACTGTAGGGGACAGCACCAGATACTGTGGGGCACAGCACCAGATACTGTAGGGCACAGCACCAGATACTGTAGGGCACAGTGCCAGATACTGTAGGGCACAGCAACAGATACTGTAGGGCATAGCACCAGATACTGTAGGGCACAGCACCAGATACTGTAGGGCATAGCACCAGATACTGTAGGGCGCAGCACCAGATACTGTGGGGCATAGCACCAGATATTGTAGGGGACAGCACCAGATACTGTAGGGCATAGCACCAGATACTGTAGGGCACAGCACCAGATACTGTAGGGCACAGCACCAGATACTGTAGGGCTTAGCACCAGATACTGTAGGGCACAGCACCAGGTACTGTAGGGCACAGCACCAGATACTGTAGGGCGCAGCACCAGATATTGTAGGGCATAGCACCAGATACTGTAGGGCACAGCACCAGATACTGTAGGGCAGAGCACCAGATACTGTAGGGCGCAGCACCAGATACGGTAGGGCATAGCACCAGATACTGTAGGGCATAGCACCAGATACTGTAGGGCGCAGCACCAGATATTGTAGGGCATGGCACCAGATACTGTAGGGCACGGCACCAGATACTGTAGGGCAGAGCACCAGATACTGTAGGGCGCAGCACCAGATATGGTAGGGCATAGCACCAGATACTGTAGGGTATAGCACCAGATACTGTAGGGCGTAGTACCAGATACTGTAGGGCATAGCACCAGATACTGTAGGGCGTAGCACCAGATACTGTAGGGCACAGAACCAGATACTGTAGGACATAGCACCAGATACTGTAGGGCGTAGCACCAGATACTGTAGGGCACAGCAGCAGATACTGTAGGGTGTAGCACCAGATACTGTAGGGCATAGCACCAGATACTGTAGGGTGTAGCACCAGATACTGTAGGGCACAGCACCAGATACTGTAGGGCACAGCACTAGATACTGCAGGGCACATCACCAGATACTGTAGGACATAGCACCAGATACTGTAGGGCACAGCAGCAGATACTGTAGGGCATAGCACCAGATACTGTAGGGCATAGCACCAGATACTGTAGGGCGCAGCACCAGATACTGTAGGGCATAGCACCAGATACTGTAGGGCACAGCGCCAGATACTGTAGGGCATAGCACCAGATACTGTAGGGGACAGCACCAGATACTGTAGGGCACAGCACCAGATACTGTAGGGCATAGCACCAGATACTGTAGGGCGCAGCACCAGATACTGTAGGGCACAGCACCAGATACTGTAGGGCATAGCACCAGATACAGTAGGGGACAGCACCAGATACGGTAGGGCATAGCACCAGATACTGTAGGGCATAGCACCAGATACTGTAGGGCGCAGCACCAGATATTGTAGGGCATGGCACCAGATACTGTAGGGCACAGCACCAGATACTGTAGGGCATAGCACCAGATACTGTAGGGCACAGCACCAGATACTGTAGGGCACAGTGCCAGATACTGTAGGGCACAGCAACAGATACTGTAGGGCATAGCACCAGATACTGTAGGGCACAGCACCAGATACTGTAGGGCATAGCACCAGATACTGTAGGGCATAGCACCAGATACTGTAGGGCGCAGCACCAGATACTGTGGGGCATAGCACCAGATATTGTAGGGGACAGCACCAGATACTGTAGGGCATAGCACCAGATACTGTGGGGCACAGCACCAGATACTGTAGGGCACAGCACCAGATACTGTAGGGCTTAGCACCAGATACTGTAGGGCACAGCACCAGGTACTGTAGGGCACAGCACCAGATACTGTAGGGCGCAGCACCAGATATTGTAGGGCATAGCACCAGATACTGTAGGGCACAGCACCAGATACTGTAGGGCAGAGCACCAGATACTGTAGGGCGCAGCACCAGATACGGTAGGGCATAGCACCAGATACTGTAGGGCACAGCAGCAGATACTGTAGGGCATAGCACCAGATACTGTAGGGCATAGCACCAGATACTGTTGGGCGCAGCACCAGATACTGTAGGGCATAGCACCAGATACTGTAGGGCACAGCGCCAGATACTGTAGGGCATAGCACCAGATACTGTAGGGGACAGCACCAGATACTGTAGGGCACAGCACCAGATACTGTAGGGCATAGCACCAGATACTGTAGGGCGCAGCAACAGATACTGTAGGGCACAGCACCAGATACTGTAGGGCATAGCACCAGATACTGTAGGGCACAGCACCAGATACTGTAGGGCATAGCACCAGATACTGTAGGGCGCAGCACCAGATACTGTAGGGCATAGCACCAGATACTGTAGGGCACAGCGCCAGATACTGTAGGGCATAGCACCAGATACTGTAGGGGACAGCACCAGATACTGTAGGGCACAGCACTAGATACTGCAGGGCACATCACCAGATACTGTAGGACATAGCACCAGATACTGTAGGGCACAGCAGCAGATACTGTAGGGCATAGCACCAGATACTGTAGGGCATAGCACCAGATACTGTAGGGCGCAGCACCAGATACTGTAGGGCATAGCACCAGATACTGTAGGGCACAGCGCCAGATACTGTAGGGCATAGCACCAGATACTGTAGGGGACAGCACCAGATACTGTAGGGCACAGCACCAGATACTGTAGGGCATAGCACCAGATACTGTAGGGCGCAGCACCAGATACTGTAGGGCACAGCACCAGATACTGTAGGGCATAGCACCAGATACTGTAGGGCACAGCACCAGATACTGTAGGGCATAGCACCAGATACAGTAGGGGACAGCACCAGATACGGTAGGGCATAGCACCAGATACTGTAGGGCATAGCACCAGATACTGTAGGGCGCAGCACCAGATATTGTAGGGCATGGCACCAGATACTGTAGGGCACAGCACCAGATACTGTAGGGCAGAGCACCAGATACTGTAGGGCGCAGCACCAGATATGGTAGGGCATAGCACCAGATACTGTAGGGTATAGCACCAGATACTGTAGGGCGTAGTACCAGATACTGTAGGGCATAGCACCAGATACTGTAGGGCGTAGCACCAGATACTGTAGGGCATAGCACCAGATACTGTAGGGCATAGCACCAGATACTGTAGGGTAGAGCACCAGATACTGTAGGGCATAGCACCAGATACTGTAGGACATAGCACCAGATACTGTAGGGCGTAGCACCAGATACTGTAGGGCACAGCAGCAGATACTGTAGTGTGTAGCACCAGATACTGTAGGGCATAGCACCAGATACTGTAGGGTGTAGCACCAGATACTGTAGGGCACAGCACTAGATACTGCAGGGCACATCACCAGATACTGTAGGGCATAGCACCAGATACTGTAGGGCATAGCACCAGATACTGTAGGGCGCAGCACCAGATACTGTAGGGCATAGCACCAGATACTGTAGGGCACAGCGCCAGATACTGTAGGGCGCAGCGCCAGATACTGTAGGGCATAGCACCAGATACTGTAGGGGACAGCACCAGATACTGTAGGGCACAGCACCAGATACTGTAGGGCATAGCACCAGATACTGTAGGGCGCAGCACCAGATACTGTAGGGCACAGCACCAGATACTGTAGGGCATAGCACCAGATACTGTAGGGCACAGCACCAGATACTGTAGGGCATAGCACCAGATACAGTAGGGGACAGCACCAGATACGGTAGGGCATAGCACCAGATACTGTAGGGCATAGCACCAGATACTGTAGGGCGCAGCACCAGATATTGTAGGGCATGGCACCAGATACTGTAGGGCACAGCACCAGATACTGTAGGGCAGAGCACCAGATACTGTAGGGCGCAGCACCAGATATGGTAGGGCATAGCACCAGATACTGTAGGGTATAGCACCAGATACTGTAGGGCGTAGTACCAGATACTGTAGGGCATAGCACCAGATACTGTAGGGCGTAGCACCAGATACTGTAGGGCATAGCACCAGATACTGTAGGGCATAGCACCAGATACTGTAGGGTAGAGCACCAGATACTGTAGGGCATAGCACCAGATACTGTAGGACATAGCACCAGATACTGTAGGGCGTAGCACCAGATACTGTAGGGCACAGCAGCAGATACTGTAGTGTGTAGCACCAGATACTGTAGGGCATAGCACCAGATACTGTAGGGTGTAGCACCAGATACTGTAGGGCACAGCACCAGATACTGTAGGGCACAGCACTAGATACTGCAGGGCACATCACCAAATACTGTAGGACATAGCACCAGATACTGTAGGGCACAGCAGCAGATACTGTAGGGCATAGCACCAGATGCTGTAGGGCATAGCACCAGATACTGTAGGGCGCAGCACCAGATACTGTAGGGCATAGCACCAGATACTGTAGGGCACAGCGCCAGATACTGTAGGGCATAGCACCAGATACTGTAGGGGACAGCACCAGATACTGTAGGGCACAGCACCAGATACTGTAGGGCATAGCACCAGATACTGTAGGGCGCAGCACCAGATACTGTAGGGCACAGCACCAGATACTGTAGGGCATAGCACCAGATACAGTAGGGGACAGCACCAGATACTGTAGCGCACAGCACCAGATACTGTAGGGCATAGCACCAGATACTGTAGGGCGCAGCACCAGATACTGTAGGGCCCAGCACCAGATACTGTAGGGCATAGCACCAGATACTGTAGGGTAGAGCACCAGATACTGTAGGGCACAGCACCAGATACTGTGGAGCGCAGCACCAGATACTGTAGGGCATAGCACCAGATACTGTAGGGCACAGCACCAGATACTGTAGGGCACAGCACCAGATACTGTAGGGCACAGCGCCAGATACTGTAGGGCATAGCACCAGATACTGTAGGGCACAGCACCAGATACTGTAGGGCGCAGCACCAGATACTGTAGGGCACGGCACCAGATACTGTGGGGCACGGCACCAGATACGGTGTGGCGCAGCACCAGATACTGTAGGGCATAGTACCAGATACTGTAGGGCATAGTACCAGATACTGTAGGGCATAGCACTAGATACTGTAGGGCACAGCACCAGATACTGTAGGGCACAGCACCAGATACTGTAGGGCACAGCACCAGATACTGTAGGGCACAGCACCACATACTGTAGGGCGCAGCACCACATACTGTAGGGCGCAGCACCACATACTGTAGGGCATAGCACCATATACTGTAGGGGACAGCACCAGATACTGTAGGGCACAGCACCAGATACTGTAGGGCATAGTACCAGATACTGTAGGGCACAGCACCAGATACTGTAGGGCACAGCACCAGATACTGTAGGGCACAGCACCAGATAATGTAGGGCATAGCACCAGATACTGTAGGGCACAGCACCAGATACTGTAGGGCATAGTACTAGATACTGTAGGGCACAGCACCAGATACTGTAGGGCATAGTACCAGATACTGTAGGGCACAGCGCCAGGTACTGTAGGGCACAGCAGCAGATACTGTAGGGCACAGCACCAGATACTGTAGGGCATAGTACCAGATACTGTAGGGCATAGCACCAGATACTGTAGGGCATAGCACCAGATACTGTAGGGCACAGCACCAGATACTGTAGGGCATAGCACCAGATACTGTAGGGCACAGCACCAGATACTGTAGGGCACAGCAGCAGATACTGTAGGGCACAGCACCAGATACTCTAGGGCATAGCACCAGATACTGTAGGGCATAGTACCAGATACTGTAGGGCATAGCACCAGATACTGTAGGGCACAGCACCAGATACTGTAGGGCACAGCACCAGATACTGTAGGGCATAGCACCAGATACTGTAGGGCACAGCACCAGATACTGTAGGGCATAGCACCAGATACTGTAGGGTAGAGCACCAGATACTGTAGGGCAGAGCACCAGATACTGTAGGGCACAGCACCAGATACTGTAGGGCACAGCACCAGATACTGTAGGGCTTAGCACCAGATACTGTAGGGCACAGCACCAGGTACTGTAGGGCATAGTACCAGATACTGTAGGGCACAGCACGAGATACTGTGGGGCACAGCACGAGATACTGTAGGGCACAGCACCAGATACTGTAGGGCACAGCACCTGATACTGTAGGGCATAGCACCAGATACTGTAGGGCGCAGCACCAGATACTGTAGGGCATAGCACCAGATACTGTAGGGCATAGCACCAGATACTGTAGGGCATAGTACCAGATACTGTAGGGCATAGCACCAGATACTGTAGGGCACAGCACCAGATACTGTAGGGCATAGCACCAGATACTGTAGGGCATAGCACCAGATACTGTAGGGTATAGCACCAGATACTGTAGGGCACAGCACCAGATACTGTAGGGCACAGCACCAGATACTGTAGGGCACAGCACCAGATACTGTAGGGCATAGCACCAGATACTGTAGGGCACAGCACCAGATACTGTAGGGCATAGTACTAGATACTGTAGGGCACAGCACCAGATACTGTAGGGCATAGCACCAGATACTGTAGGGCATAGCACCAGATACTGTAGGGCATAGTACCAGACACTGTCGGGCATTATACTAGATACTGTAGGGCACAGCACCAGATACTGTAGGGCATAGCACCAGATACTGTAGGGCACAGCACCAGATACTGTAGGGCACAGCACCAGATACTGTAGGGCACAGCACCAGATACTGTAGGGCATAGCACCAGATACTGTAGGGCACAGCACCAGATACTGTAGGGCATAGTACTAGATACTGTAGGGCACAGCACCAGATACTGTAGGGCATAGCACCAGATACTGTAGGGCATAGCATCAGATACTGTAGGGCATAGTACCAGATACTGTCGGGCATAGTACTAGATACTGTAGGGCACAGCACCAGATACTGTAGGGCATAGCACCAGATACTGTAGGGCACAGCACCAGATACTGTAGGGCATAGTACTAGATACTGTAGGGCACAGCACCAGATACTGTAGGGCATAGCACCAGATACTGTAGGGCACAGCACCAGATACTGTAGGGCATAGTACCAGATACTGTAGGGCACAGCGCCAGATACTGTAGGGCACAGCAGCAGATACTGTAGGGCACAGCACCAGATACTGTAGGGCATAGCACCAGATACTGTAGGGCACAGCACCAGATACTGTAGGGCATAGCACCAGATACTGTAGGGCACAGCACCAGATACTGTAGGGCATAGTACTAGATACTGTAGGGCACAGCACCAGATACTGTAAGGCATAGTACCAGATACTGTAGGGCACAGCGCCAGATACTGTAGGGCACAGCAGCAGATACTGTAGGGCACAGCACCAGATACTGTAGGGCATAGCACCAGATACTGTAGGGCACAGCACCAGATACTGTAGGGTAGAGCACCAGATACTGTAGGGCAGAGCACCAGATACTGTAGGGCACAGCACCAGATACTGTAGGGCACAGTACCAGATACTGTAGGGCACGGCGCCAGATACTGAAGGGCACAGCAGCAGATACTGTAGGGCACAGCACCAGATACTGTAGGGCATAGCACCAGATACTGTAGGGCATAGTACTAGATACTGTAGGGCATAGCACCAGATACTGTAGGGCACAGCACCAGATACTGTAGGGCACAGCACCAGATACTGTAGGGCACAGCACCAGATACTGTAGGGCACAGCGCCAGATACTGTAGGGCACAGCGCCAGATACTGTAGGGCACAGCAGCAGATACTGTAGGGCACAGCACCAGATACTGTAGGGCACAGCACCAGATACTGTAGGGCATAGTACCAGATACTGTAGGGCATAGCACCAGATACTGTAGGGCACAGCACCAGATACTGTAGGGCACAGCACCAGATACTGTAGGGCATAGCACCAGATACTGTAGGGCACAGCACCAGATACTGTAGGGCATAGCACCAGATACTGTAGGGTAGAGCACCAGATACTGTAGGGCAGAGCACCAGATACTGTAGGGCACAGCACCAGATACTGTAGGGCACAGCACCAGATACTGCAGGGCTTAGCACCAGATACTGTAGGGCACAGCACCAGGTACTGTAGGGCATAGTACCAGATACTGTAGGGCACAGCACGAGATACTGTGGGGCACAGCACGAGATACTGTAGGGCACAGCACCAGATACTGTAGGGCACAGCACCTGATACTGTAGGGCATAGCACCAGATACTGTAGGGCGCAGCACCAGATACTGTAGGGCATAGCACCAGATACTGTAGGGCATAGTACCAGATACTGTAGGGCACAGCGCGAGATACTGTAGAGCATAGTACCAGATACTGTAGGGCATAGCACCAGATACTGTAGGGCATAGCACCAGATACTGTAGGGCATAGTACCAGATACTGTCGGGCATAGTACTAGATACTGTAGGGCACAGCACCAGATACTGTAGGGCATAGCACCAGATACTGTAGGGCACAGCACCAGATACTGTAGGGCATAGTACTAGATACTGTAGGGCACAGCACCAGATACTGTAGGGCATAGCACCAGATACTGTAGGGCACAGCACCAGATACTGTAGGGCATAGTACCAGATACTGTAGGGCACAGCGCCAGATACTGTAGGGCACAGCAGCAGATACTGTAGGGCACAGCACCAGATACTGTAGGGCATAGCACCAGATACTGTAGGGCATAGTATCAGATACTGTAGGGCATAGCACCAGATACTGTAGGGCATAGCACCAGATACTGTAGGGCACAGCCCCAGATACTGTAGGGCATAGTACCAGATACTGTAGGGCACAGCGCCAGATACTCTAGGGCACAGCAGCAGATACTGTAGGGCACAGCACCAGATACTGTAGGGCATAGCACCAGATACTGTAGGGCATAGCATCAGATACTGTAGGGCATAGCACCAGATACTGTAGGGCATAGCACCAGATACTGTAGGGCACAGCACCAGATACTGTAGGGCACAGCACCAGATACTGTAGGGCATAGCACCAGATACTGTAGGGCACAGCACCAGATACTGTAGGGCATAGCACCAGATACTGTAGGGTAGAGCACCAGATACTGTAGGGCAGAGCACCAGATACGGTAGGGCACAGCACCAGATACTGTAGGGCATAGCACCAGATACTGTAGGGCATAGTATCAGATACTGTAGGGCATAGCACCAGATACTGTAGGGCATAGCACCAGATACTGTAGGGCACAGCACCAGATACTGTAGGGCACAGCACCAGATACTGTAGGGCATAGCACCAGATACTGTAGGGCACAGCACCAGATACTGTAGGGCATAGCACCAGATACTGTAGGGTAGAGCACCAGATACTGTAGGGCAGAGCACCAGATACTGTAGGGCATAGCACCAGATACTGTAGGGCACAGCACCAGATACTGTAGGGCATAGCACCAGATACTGTAGGGCACAGCACCAAATACTGTAGGGCACAGCACCAGATACTGTAGGGCATAGCACCAGATACTGTAGGGCACAGCACCAGATACTGTAGGGCATAGTACTAGATACTGTAGGGCACTGCACCAGATACTGTAAGGCATAGTACCAGATACTGTAGGGCACAGCGCCAGATACTGTAGGGCACAGCAGCAGATACTGTAGGGCACAGCACCAGATACTGTAGGGCATAGCACCAGATACTGTAGGGCATAGCACCAGATACTGTAGGGCACAGCACCAGATACTGTAGGGCATAGCACCAGATACTGTAGGGTAGAGCACCAGATACTGTAGGGCATAGTACCAGATACTGTAGGGCACAGCGCCAGATACTGTAGGGCACAGCAGCAGATACTGTAGGGCACAGCACCAGATACTGTAGGGCATAGCACCAGATACTGTAGGGCATAGTATCAGATGCTGTAGGGCATAGCATCAGATACTGTAGGGCATAGCACCAGATACTGTAGGGCACAGCACCAGATACTGTAGGGCATAGTACCAGATACTGTAGGGCACAGCGCCAGATACTCTAGGGCACAGCACCAGATACTGTAGGGCACAGCACCAGATACTGTAGGGCACAGCACCAGATACTGTAGGGCATAGCACCAGATACTGTAGGGCACAGCACCAGATACTGTAGGGCATAGTACTAGATACTGTAGGGCACAGCACCAGATACTGTAAGGCATAGTACCAGATACTGTAGGGCACAGCGCCAGATACTGTAGGGCACAGCAGCAGATACTGTAGGGCACAGCACCAGATACTGTAGGGCATAGCACCAGATACTGTAGGGCATAGCACCAGATACTGTAGGGCACAGCACCAGATACTGTAGGGCATAGCACCAGATACTGTAGGGTAGAGCACCAGATACTGTAGGGCATAGTACCAGATACTGTAGGGCACAGCGCCAGATACTGTAGGGCACAGCAGCAGATACTGTAGGGCACAGCACCAGATACTGTAGGGCATAGCACCAGATACTGTAGGGCATAGTATCAGATGCTGTAGGGCATAGCATCAGATACTGTAGGGCATAGCACCAGATACTGTAGGGCACAGCACCAGATACTGTAGGGCATAGTACCAGATACTGTAGGGCACAGCGCCAGATACTCTAGGGCACAGCACCAGATACTGTAGGGCACAGCACCAGATACTGTAGGGCATAGCACCAGATACTGTAGGGCATAGTATCAGATACTGTAGGGCTTAGCACCAGATACTGTAGGGCATAGCACCAGATACTGTAGGGCACAGCACCAGATACTGTAGGGCACAGCACCAGATACTGTAGGGCATAGCACCAGATACTGTAGGGCACAGCACCAGATACTGTAGGGCATAGCACCAGATACTGTAGGGTAGAGCACCAGATACTGTAGGGCAGAGCACCAGATACTGTAGGGCACAGCACCAGATACTGTAGGGCATAGCACCAGATACTGTAGGGCATAGTATCAGATACTGTAGGGCATAGCACCAGATACTGTAGGGCATAGCACCAGATACTGTAGGGCACAGCACCAGATACTGTAGGGCACAGCACCAGATACTGTAGGGCATAGCACCAGATACTGTAGGGCACAGCACCAGATACTGTAGGGCATAGCACCAGATACTGTAGGGTAGAGCACCAGATACTGTAGGGCAGAGCACCAGATACTGTAGGGCATAGCACCAGATACTGTAGGGTAGAGCACCAGATACTGTAGGGCAGAGCACCAGATACTGTAGGGCATAGCACCAGATACTGTAGGGCATAGCACCAGATACTGTAGGGCATAGTATCAGATACTGTAGGGCTTAGCACCAGATACTGTAGGGCATAGCACCAGATACTGTAGGGCACAGCACCAGATACTGTAGGGCACAGCACCAGATACTGTAGGGCATAGCACCAGATACTGTAGGGCATAGCACCAGATACTGTAGGGCAGAGCACCAGATACTGTAGGGCATAGCACCAGATACTGTAGGGCACAGCACCAGATACTGTAGGGCATAGCACCAGATACTGTAGGGCACAGCACCAGATACTGTAGGGCACAGCACCAGATACTGTAGGGCATAGCACCAGATACTGTAGGGCACAGCACCAGATACTGTAGGGCATAGTACTAGATACTGTAGGGCACAGCACCAGATACTGTAAGGCATAGTACCAGATACTGTAGGGCACAGCGCCAGATACTGTAGGGCAAAGCAGCAGATACTGTAGGGCATAGCACCAGATACTGTAGGGCACAGCACCAGATACTGTAGGGCATAGCACCAGATACTGTAGGGTAGAGCACCAGATACTGTAGGGCAGAGCACCAGATACTGTAGGGCATAGCACCAGATACTGTAGGGCACAGCACCAGATACTGTAGGGCATAGCACCAGATACTGTAGGGCACAGCACCAGATACTGTAGGGCACAGCACCAGATACTGTAGGGCATAGCACCAGATACTGTAGGGCACAGCACCAGATACTGTAGGGCATAGTACTAGATACTGTAGGGCACAGCACCAGATACTGTAAGGCATAGTACCAGATACTGTAGGGCACAGCGCCAGATACTGTAGGGCACAGCAGCAGATACTGTAGGGCACAGCACCAGATACTGTAGGGCATAGCACCAGATACTGTAGGGCATAGCACCAGATACTGTAGGGTAGAGCACCAGATACTGTAGGGCAGAGCACCAGATACTGTAGGGCACAGCACCAGATACTGTAGGGCACAGTACCAGATACTGTAGGGCACGGCGCCAGATACTGAAGGGCACAGCAGCAGATACTGTAGGGCACAGCAGCAGATACTGTAGGGCATAGCACCAGATACTGTGGGGCATAGTACTAGATACTGTAGGGCATAGCACCAGATACTGTAGGGCATAGCACCAGATACTGTAGGGCACAGCACCAGATACTGTAGGGCACAGCACCAGATACTGTAGGGCACAGCACCAGATACTGTAGGGCATAGCACCAGATACTGTAGGGCTCAGCACCAGATACTGTAGGGCATAGTACTAGATACTGTAGGGCACAGCACCAGATACTGTAGGGCACAGCGCCAGATACTGTAGGGCACAGCAGCAGATACTGTAGGGCACAGCACCAGATACTGTAGGGCATAGCACCAGATACTGTAGGGCACAGCACCAGATACTGTAGGGCATAGCACCAGATACTGTAGGGCATAGCACCAGATACTGTAGGGCACAGCAGCAGATACTGTAGGGCACAGCGCCAGATACTGTAGGGCACAGCAGCAGATACTGTAGGGCACAGCACCAGATACTGTAGGGCATAGCACCAGATACTGTAGGGCATAGCACCAGATACTGTAGGGTAGAGCACCAGATACTGTAGGGCAGAGCACCAGATACTGTAGGGCACAGCACCAGATACTGTAGGGCACAGTACCAGATACTGTAGGGCACGGCGCCAGATACTGAAGGGCACAGCAGCAGATACTGTAGGGCACAGCACCAGATACTGTAGGGCATAGCACCAGATACTGTGGAGCATAGTACTAGATACTGTAGGGCATAGCACCAGATACTGTAGGGCATAGCACCAGATACTGTAGGGCACAGCACCAGATACTGTAGGGCACAGCACCAGATACTGTAGGGCACAGCACCAGATACTGTAGGGCATAGCACCAGATACTGTAGGGCTCAGCACCAGATACTGTAGGGCATAGTACTAGATACTGTAGGGCACAGCACCAGATACTGTAGGGCACAGCGCCAGATACTGTAGGGCACAGCAGCAGATACTGTAGGGCACAGCACCAGATACTGTAGGGCATAGCACCAGATACTGTAGGGCATAGTACCAGATACTGTAGGGCATAGCACCAGATACTGTAGGGCACAGCACCAGATACTGTAGGGCACAGCACCAGATACTGTAGGGCATAGCACCAGATACTGTAGGGCACAGCACCAGATACTGTAGGGCATAGCACCAGATACTGTAGGGCACAGCACCAGATACTGTAGGGCATAGCACCAGATACTGTAGGGTAGAGCACCAGATACTGTAGGGCAGAGCACCAGATACTGTAGGGCACAGCACCAGATACTGTAGGGCACAGCACCAGATACTGTAGGGCTTAGCACCAGATACTGTAGGGCACAGCACCAGGTACTGTAGGGCATAGTACCAGATACTGTAGGGCACAGCACGAGATACTGTGGGGCACAGCACGAGATACTGTAGGGCACAGCACCAGATACTGTAGGGCACAGCACCTGATACTGTAGGGCATAGCACCAGATACTGTAGGGCGCAGCACCAGATACTGTAGGGCATAGCACCAGATACTGTAGGGCATAGCACCAGATACTGTAGGGCATAGTACCAGATACTGTAGGGCACAGCGCGAGATACTGTAGGGCATAGTACCAGATACTGTAGGGCATAGCACCAGATACTGTAGGGCATAGCACCAGATACTGTAGGGCATAGTAACAGATACTGTCGGGCATAGTACTAGATACTGTAGGGCACAGCGCCAGATACTGTAGGGCACAGCAGCAGATACTGTAGGGCACAGCACCAGATACTGTAGGGCATAGCACCAGATACTGTAGGGCATAGTATCAGATACTGTAGGGCATAGCACCAGATACTGTAGGGCATAGCACCAGATACTGTAGGGCACAGCACCAGATACTGTAGGGCACAGCACCAGATACTGTAGGGCATAGCACCAGATACTGTAGGGCACAGCACCAGATACTGTAGGGCATAGCACCAGATACTGTAGGGTAGAGCACCAGATACTGTAGGGCAGAGCACCAGATACTGTAGGGCACAGCACCAGATACTGTAGGGCATAGCACCAGATACTGTAGGGCATAGTATCAGATACTGTAGGGCATAGCACCAGATACTGTAGGGCATAGCACCAGATACTGTAGGGCACAGCACCAGATACTGTAGGGCACAGCACCAGATACTGTAGGGCATAGCACCAGATACTGTAGGGCACAGCACCAGATACTGTAGGGCATAGCACCAGATACTGTAGGGTAGAGCACCAGATACTGTAGGGCAGAGCACCAGATACTGTAGGGCATAGCACCAGATACTGTAGGGCACAGCACCAGATACTGTAGGGCATAGCACCAGATACTGTAGGGCACAGCACCAGATACTGTAGGGCATAGCACCAGATACTGTAGGGCACAGCACCAGATACTGTAGGGCATAGTACTAGATACTGTAGGGCACAGCACCAGATACTGTAAGGCATAGTACCAGATACTGTAGGGCACAGCGCCAGATACTGTAGGGCACAGCAGCAGATATTGTAGGGCACAGCACCAGATACTGTAGGGCATAGCACCAGATACTGTAGGGCATAGCACCAGATACTGTAGGGTAGAGCACCAGATACTGTAGGGCAGAGCACCAGATACTGTAGGGCACAGCACCAGATACTGTAGGGCACAGTACCAGATACTGTAGGGCACGGCGCCAGATACTGAAGGGCACAGCAGCAGATACTGTAGGGCACAGCACCAGATACTGTAGGGCATAGCACCAGATACTGTGGGGCATAGTACTAGATACTGTAGGGCAGGGGTCCCCAACTCCAGTCCTCAGGGACCACCAACAGGTCGTGTTTTCAGGATATCCTATGATAAGAACACCTGTGGCAATGTCTGAGACACCGATAATAATTACATCACCTGTGCAACACTGAGGAAATCCTGAAAACATGACCTGTTGGCGGTCCCTGAGGACTGGAGTTGGGGAACACTGCTGTAGGGCATAGCACCAGATACTGTAGGGCATAGCACCAGATACTGTAGGGCACAGCACCAGATACTGTAGGGCACAGCACCAGATACTGTAGGGCACAGCACCAGATACTGTAGGGCACAGCACCAGATACTGTAGGGCATAGTACTAGATACTGTAGGGCACAGCACCAGATACTGTAGGGCACAGCGCCAGATACTGTAGGGCACAGCAGCAGATACTGTAGGGCATAGCACCAGATACTGTAGGGCATAGTACCAGATACTGTAGGGCACAGCACCAGATACTGTAGGGCATAGCACCAGATACTGTAGGGCATAGTACCAGATACTGTCGGGCACAGCACCAGGTACTGTAGGGCACAGCACCAGATACTGTAGGGCATAGCACCAGATACTGTAGGGCATAGTACTAGATACTGTAGGGCACAGCACCAGATACTGTAGGGCATAGCACCAGATACTGTAGGGCACAGCACCAGATACTGTAGGGCATAGTACCAGATACTGTAGGGCACAGCGCCAGATACTGTAGGGCACAGCAGCAGATACTGTAGGGCACAGCACCAGATACTGTAGGGCATAGCACCAGATACTGTAGGGCATAGTATCAGATACTGTAGGGCATAGCACCAGATACTGTAGGGCACAGCACCAGATACTGTAGGGCACAGCACCAGATACTGTAGGGCATAGCACCAGATACTGTAGGGCACAGCACCAGATACTGTAGGGCATAGCACCAGATACTGTAGGGTAGAGCACCAGATACTGTAGGGCAGAGCACCAGATACTGTAGGGCACAGCACCAGATACTGTAGGGCACAGCACCAGATACTGTAGGGCTTAGCACCAGATACTGTAGGGCACAGCACCAGATACTGTAGGGCATAGTACCAGATACTGTAGGGCACAGCACGAGATACTGTGGGGCACAGCACCAGATACTGTAGGGCACAGCACCTGATACTGTAGGGCATAGCACCAGATACTGTAGGGCGCAGCACCAGATACTGTAGGGCATAGCACCAGATACTGTAGGGCATAGCACCAGATACTGTAGGGCATAGCACCAGATACTGTAGGGCACAGCGCGAGATACTGTAGGGCATAGTACCAGATACTGTAGGGCATGGCACCAGATACTGTAGGGTATAGCACCAGATACTGTAGCGCACAGCACCAGATACTGTAGGGCGCAGCACCAGATACAGTCGGGCGCAGCACCAGATACTGTAGGGCACAGCACCAGATACAGTAGGGCACAGCACTAGATACTGTAGGGCGCAGCACCAGATACTGTAGGCCACAGCACCAGATACAGTAGGGCACAGCACCAGATACTGTAGGGCATAGCACCAGATACTGTAGGGCGCAGCACCAGATACTGTAGGGCATAGCACCAGATACTGTAGGGCATAGCATTAGATACTGTAGGGCATAGTACCAGATACTGTAGGGCATTGCACTAGATACTGTAGGGCACAGCACCAGATACTGTGGGGCACAGCACCAGATACTGTAGGGCACAGCACCAGATACTGTAGGGCACAGCACCAGATACTGTAGGGCACAGCACCAGATACTGTAGGGCATAGCACCAGATACTGTAGGGCACAGCACCAGATACTGTAGGGCGCAGCACCAGATACTGTAGGGCGCAGCACCAGATACTGTAGGGCACAGCACCAGATACTGTAGGGCACAGCACCAGATACTGTAGCTCCTACTGATTTATAGAATAGGCTGATATAGAGCACGTTCTAGTATTGGATATATAGTTTGTATGGAATGATACTATTCGAGGCTGATTATGCCTTAATATAGAATAGCAGTTTGAGATAAATAATCAGAGACGTCGGGCCTCTGGCCGGGATGGTAAGTCGGCGCTATATGAGGACTTCCCGTTGTGCCCTGTATGTTGTTTTAATAAGGAATGTTTAATAATAGTAGTACAATTTAATCTTGTCTAATCTGTGAAGGGCATTTAACTTAACTTTAGACTATTTTTTTCCTCTGTGACTAATATATATATATAATACTGGGTGGTATATAATATAGGGTCAGTATATAATACAAGGCAGTATATAATTGTTCGTGTAATACCTACGCTCCAGGTATATTTAAAGAGTTAATGCTTGAGCTGCAGGAAGCTCATAAATTGCACACAGTTCTCGATGTGACGAGAACTCATCCGCACCTCAGTTAATAGTATTTAGTAAAATACACATAGTCTGGGGACACGGCTGCTGATAACTGCGAGGTCGCCAGCCTGGATTTCTTGCACCACTTTGGCAGGGCCACGATATGCCTTAGTTATGGAGAATCACCAGTTTCATGATATAACAGACTGACATATATAAAATGCATGTAAGATACATAATGGGCAGATACTTACTACTCTCACATAATACAGCGCTACATAATAGTGCCGGGCAGTATATAATATAGAGCAATATAATAATACTGGACAGTATATAATTCATGGCAATGTATAATATAGGGAGAGTACACAATACAGTGCGGAACATAATAATACAGTGCAGTATGTAATGCAGGGCCAGTAAGGTGCGTGGATAAAGGCTCAGGGGCAAGAGGTTAGCTCACGTCCCCCACCTGTACCTGTACCTAAAGTTCAGCGCACACTTTTACATACAGGGCACCAGCGGCTACACAGACATAAAACACTGCAGAACCGATGCAGCATTTTACGCTTACGGGCGTGGTTATGTTTTTTGTTGCATTTTTGTACCACAATTAAAAAAACACGTCAAAATACTTCATGCGGCATTAAAAATCACATGTGGATCTAAAAGATTCATGGGCTTTCTTTAAACCCCATGATGGCTTTTGATGCATTTTCTGATTGTGCGCAATTATATACTGGAGATCCCCAGGTTATACCAGCATGCTCCATATCACTGTATACAGGAGATGTATAACTTATACCAGCTGTTCATATATAATTATATACAGGATATACCCAGGTTATACCAGCATGCTCCATATCACTATATACAGGAGATGTATAACTTATACCAGCTGTACATATATAATTATATACTGGAGATCCCCAGGTTATATCAGCATGGTTCATATCACTATATACAGGAGATGTATTACTTATACCAGCTGTACATATATAATTATATACAGGAGATACCCAGGTTATACCAGCATGCTCCATATCACTATATACAGGAGATGTATTACTTATACCAGCTGTACATATATAATTATATACAGGAGATACCCAGGTTATACCAGCATGCTCCATATCACTATATACAGGACATGTATAACTTATACCAGCTGTACATATATAATTACATACAGGAGATACCCAGGTTATACCAGCATGCTCCATATCACTATATATACAGGAGATGTATGACTTATACCAGCTATAAATATATAATTATATACAGTAGATACCCAGGTTATACCAGCATGCTCCATATCACTATATACAGGAGATGTATTACTTATACCAGCTGTACATATATAATTATATACAGGAGATACCCAGGTTATACCAGCATGCTCCATATCACTATATACAGGACATGTATAACTTATACCAGCTGTACATATATAATTACATACAGGAGATACCCAGGTTATACCAGCATGCTCCATATCACTATATATACAGGAGATGTATGACTTATACCAGCTATAAATATATAATTATATACAGTAGATACCCAGGTTATACCAGCATGCCCCATATGATTATAGACAGGATATATAACTTATACCAGCTGTACATATATAATTATATACAGGAGATACCCAGGTTAAACCAGCATGCTCCATATCACTATATACAGGATGTATAACTTATACCAGCTGTACATATATAATTATACCGAAGATACCCATGTTATACCAGCATGCTCCATATCACTATATACAGGACATGTATAACTTATACCAGCTGTACATATATAATTATATACAGGAGATACCCAGGTTATACCAGCATGCTCCATATCACTATATGCAGGATGTATAACTTATACCAGCTGTAAATATATAATTACATACAGGAGATACCCAGGTTATACCAGCATGCTCCATATCACTATATATACAGGAGATGTATGACTTATACCAGCTATAAATATATAATTATATACAGTAGATACCCAGGTATACCAGCATGCCCCATATGATTATAGACAGGATATATAACTTATACCAGCTGTACATATATAATTATATACAGGGGATACCCAGGTTATACCAGCATGCTCCATATCACTTTATACAGGATATATAACTTATACCAGCTGTACATATATAATTATACACAGGATATACCCAGGTTATACCAGCATCGTCCATATGACTATATATTGGGAGATGTATAACTTATATCAGCTTTACATATATATTTAAATACATAAGAAACGCAGGTTATACCAGCATGATCCATATCACTATATACAGGAGATACCCATGTTACACCAGCATGCTCCATATCACTATACACAGGCGATGTATAACTTATACCAGCTGTACATATATAATTAAATACAGGGGATACCCAGGTTATACCAGCATGCTCCATATCACTATATAAAGAAGATGTATAGCTTATACCAGCTGTACATATATAATTAAATACAGTAGATACCCAGGTTATACCAGCATGCTCCATACCACTATATACAGGAGATGTATAACTTATACCAGCTGTACATATATAATTATACCGAAGATACCCAGGTTATACAAGCATGGGCTATATGACTATATACAGGATATATAACCTATACCAGCTGTACATATATAATTATATACAGGAGATACCCAGGTTATACCAGCATGCTCCATATGACTATATACAGGAGATGTATAACTTATACCAGCTGTACATATATAATTATATACAGGAGATACCCAGGTTATACCAGCATGCTCCATATCGCTATATACAGGAGATGTATAACTTTTACCAGCTATAGATATATAATTGTATAGAGGATATACCAAGGTTATACCAGCATGCTCCATATCACTATATACAGGAGATGTATAACTTATACTAGCTGTACATATATAATTATACTGAAGATACCAAGGTTATACCAGCATGCTCCATATCACTATATACAGGATATATAACTTAAATTAGCTGTACATATGTAATTATATACAGTAAATACCCAGGTTACACCAGCATGCTCCATGTCGCTAAATACAGGAGATGTATAACTTATACAAGCTGTACATATATAATTATATACAGGAGATACCCAGGTTATATTAGCATGCTCCATATCACTATATACAGGAGATGTATAACCTATACCAGCTGTACATATATAATTATATACAGGAGATACCCAGGTTATACCAGCTTGCTCTATATCACTATATACAGTGGGATGTATAACTTATAGCAGCTGTACAGATATAATTATATACATGAGATACCCAGGTGATACCAGGATGCTCCATATCACTATATACAGGAAGTGTATAACCTATACCAGCTGTACATATATAATTATGCACAGGAGATACCCTGGTTATACCAGCATGCTTCATATCACTATATACAGGACGAAAAACTTATACCAGCTGTACATGTATAATTATATACAAGGGATACCCAGGTTATACCAGCATGCTCCATATCACGATATACAGAAGATGTATAGCTTATACTAGCTGTACATATATAATTATACTGAAGATACCAAGGTTATACCAGCATGCTCCATATCACTATATACAGGATATATAACTTAAACTAGCTGTACATATGTAATTATATACAGTAAATACCCAGGTTACACCAGCATGCTCCATATCACTATATACAGGAGGTGTATAACTTATACCAGCTGTACATATATAATTATATAAGGAGATACCCAGGTTATACCAGCATGCTCCATGTCGCTAAATACAGGAGACGTATAACTTATACCAGCTGTACATATATAATTATATACAGGAGATACCCAGGTTATATTAGCATGCTCCATATCACTATATACAGGAGATGTATAACCTATACCAGCTGTACATATATAATTATATACAGGAGATACCCAGGTTATACCAGCATGCTCCATATCACTATATACAGGAGATGTATAACCTATACCAGCTGTACATGTATAATTATATACAGGAGATACCCAGGTTATACCAGCATGCTCCATATCACTATATACAGAAGGAAGTATAACCTATACCAGCTGTACATATATAATTATATACAGGAGATACCCAGGTTATACCAGCTTGCTCTATATCACTATATACAGTGGGATGTATAACTTATAGCAGCTGTACATATATAATTATATACATGAGATACCCAGGTGATACCAGGATGCTCCGTATCACTATATACAGGAAGTGTATAACCTATACCAGCTGTACATATATAATTATGCACAGGAGATACCCAGGTTATACCAGCATGCTTCATATCACTATATACAGGACGAAAAACTTATACCAGCCGTACATGTATAATTATATACAAGGGATACCCAGGTTATACCAGCATGCTCCATATCACTATATACAGGAGATATATAACTTATACCAGCTGTACATATATAATTATGTACAGGAGATACCCAGGTTATACCAGCTCGCTCCATATCACTATATACAGGAGGTATAACTTATACCAGCTGTACATATATAATTATATACAGGAGATACCCAGGTTATACCAGCATGCTCCATATCACTATATACAGGAGATGTATAACTTATACCAGCTGTACATATATAATTATATACAGGAGATACCCCGGTTATACCAGCATGCTCCATATCACTATATACAGGAGCTGTATAACTTATACCAGCTGTACATATATAATTACATACAGGAGATACCCAGGTTATACCAGCATGCTCCATATCACTATATACAGGAGCTGTATAACTTATACCAGCTGTACATATATAATTATACTGAAGATACGCAGGTTATACCAGCATGCTCCATATCACTATATACAGGAGATGTATAACTTATACCAGCTGTACATATATAATTATATACAGGAGATACCCAGGTTATACCAGCATGCTCCATATCACTATATACAGGATGTATAACTTATACCAGCTGAACATATATAATTATATACTGGAGATACCCAGGTTATACCAGCATGCTCCATATCAGTATATACAGGAGATACCCGGGTTATACCAGCATGCTCCATATCACTTAAATAAAAGGAAATATAATTTTTTTGGTTGTTTTTTTAATAATATAGAACCCTTTCCTATATTTCTAATGAAAACACCAAAACAGTAAAACATATTTGGTATCGCTGCGTCCATAAAAGTCCGATCTACCAAAGAATCGTATCTTTCTCTATGCACGGTGAACGTCATCAGAAAACCTACACAGCGCCAGCACTGGGCTTTCTTGGTTACGGCATCTCTAAGAAAACATGTAATAAAAAGCAATCGAAAAGTTGTTCTCCAAAATGGCACCAATAGAAAATCCCACAAAAAACGGGCCGCACAAAGTCTGTCCATGGATAAAAAACAGTGATGGCGGCAGAAAATAAGTTTGTTTCTGAAGGTATTTTGGTTTTTTAAAATTAGTGCAGCTAAAATATATATATATGTGTGTGTGTGTGTGTATACACATACATAAGTTTGGTCTCGTAATAATCTCACCGACCCGCGGAATAATGTTGTCATGTGATGTTTGCCACAGTGTTTACGCCGTAGAAGCAAGAGCCCCAAAGATGGCGGAATTACTTTTTGTTCTATTTCACGCCATTTAGGAATTCTTAATGTCTTTCAGTCCATTATACGGTCCATTACGTTGTGTCAGTGAAAAATACGACCGCAACAAGAAGAACCGCAACCACAACAACAACAACCACAACAACAACCACCACACCAACAAAAGAACCACAACAACAACAACCACAACAACAACAACCACACCAACAACAACAACAACAAGAACCACAACAACAACAACCACAACAACAAGAACCACACCAACAAGAACCACACCAACAACAAGAACCACAACAACAACAACCACAACAACAAGAACCACACCAACAACAACAACAACAAGAACCACAACAACAACCACAACAACAGCAACAGCACCAAAAACAAGAACCACAATAACAACCATAACAACAACAACAACCACCACACCAACAACAAGAACCACAACAACAACCACCACACCAACAACAACAACCACAACAACAAGAACCACACCAACAACAACAAGAACCACAACCACAACAACAACAACAGCACCAAAAACAAGAACCACAATAACAACCATAACAACAACAACAACAACCACCACACCAACAACAAGAACCACAACAACAACCACCACACCAACAACAACAACCACAACAACAAGAACCACACCAACAACAACAAGAACCACAACCACAACAACAGCACCAAAAACAAGAACCACAATAACAACCATAACAACAACCACAACAACAACAACAACCACACCAAAAACAAGAACCACAACAACAACAACAACTGCAACAACAATCACAACAACTGCAACAACAACAACCTCACCAAAAACAAGAACAGCAACAACCACACCAAAAACAAGAACCACAACAACAACCACAACCACAACAACAACAGCAGCACCAAAAACAAGAACCACAATAACAACCATAACAACAACCACAACAACCACAACAACAACAACAACTGCAACAACAATCACAACAACAACCACACCAAAAATAAGAACCACAACAACAACCATAACAACAACAACAAGAACCACAACAAGAACCACAACCACAACTGCAACAACAACAACCACCACAACAAGAACCACACCAACAACAACCACAACAACAACCACAACAACAACAACAACAACAACCACAACAACAACAACCACAACAACAACCACAACAACCACAACAACAACAACAACAACCACAACAACAACAACCACAACAACAACCACAACAACAACCACAACAACAACCACAACAACAACAACCACAACAACAACAACCACAACAACAACAACCACACTCCGTCAGACGGTGATAGATAAATAAAAGATCTAGAGTGGTCTCACATGACCGGAATTGTACTGCAGATTCGGCTGTCTCTGTCCATGTGTTTGACACACAGTAACTCACAGGCAATCTACTGCATCCCCTTACACAGTTCTGATCACCTTAGTGTGTTGGAATTGCGTAATCCGCAGGCAAAAAATAAAACGCAGTATGTTGTATTTTACCGTGGATATGTGCGACACAGAGCGCGCTGTCCTCTATGGTCGTGGATATAACCGCAGCCCAAACGCAATTACATTCCCATCGCTAAGCGACGGCGTGGGTAATATAAACCAAAAAGACCAAACAGTTGTACTGCGGATGACGGCCGGCGGGAGGATTCTGCTTACAGCTCTGGAGTCTGGCCAAAGGATTTTTTGAAAGTAGGGAGGAAAAACTGAAAATGAAAAAAAAAGGGTGCGCGGCTCATGGGGGATGTTGTGGCGTCACAAAGAGTTATTGGTGGCACCAGCAAGGAAGTAGGATAGTGGAAGCTTGCGTCGGCCGTTCGCCGCGTGGCCGCCGTGTGTAACGCATCGCACTAGTCCGGGTTTTGCAATCTGTTTCAGTTGTTGCATCTTTCATTGTGTAAGTCGCTCTCAGCAGACGCGGCGCCCGCGCCAGGAAGCCGTTACTTCATGTGACACCGTCTTACATAATCAGAGCCGCACGGACAGGAGGTACTAGCAGAGGATTCATTAACTCCCACTCATTAAAAGGGTTTTCTGCCTCTTACCCATACGTCCTATTAGGATCTAGAGACGCCCACCCAGTCGGGACCCCTCAACTAGAGGAGCCAGAGAGGCGCTGCAAAGACCCCCCTCTATACTGAAGTCAGTGGGAGCCGGGAGAACAGGAAGGGGTTGCCCTCTGCAGCGGTCAATAAGGCTACGGGGGTCTCACAGTACTCCATATCTGCTACCTTAACACTACATAACTAGGCAGAGCATAGGGACCCCGACTGGCCTGTGATGCTGTGATGACCCCTGTGGAGAGCGTAGGGACCCCGACCGGTCTGTGATGCTGTGATGACTCCTGTGGAGAGCGTAGAGATCCAGAATGGTCTGTGATGCTGTGATGACCACTGCGGAGAGCGTAGGGACCCCGACCAGCCTGTGATGGTGTGATGACCCCAGTGGTGAGCGTAGGGACCCCGACCGGTCTGTGATGCTGTGATGACTCCTGTGGAGAGCGTAGAGACCCCGATCGGTTTATGATGCTGTGATGACCCCTGCAGAGAGCGTAGGGATCCAGAATGGTCTGTGATGCTGTGATGACCACTGTGGAGAGCGTAGGGACCCCGACCGGCCTGTGATGGTGTGATGACCTCAGTGGTGAGCGTAGGGACCCCGACCGGTCTGTGATGCTGTGATGACCCCTGTGGAGAGCGTAGAGATCCAGAATGGTCTGTGATGCTGTGATGACCACAGCGGAGACCGTAGGGACCCCGACCAGCCTGTGATGGTGTGATGACCCCAGTGGTGAGCGTAGGGACCCCGACCGGTCTGTGATACTGTGATGACCCCTGAGGAGAGCATAGGGACCCCAACTAGTTTGTGAGGTTGTGATGACCCCTGCGGAGAGTGTAGGGACCCCGACCGGTCTGTGATACTGTGATGACCCCTGAGGAGAGCTTAGGGACCCTGACTGGTCTGTATGGCTGTGATGAACCCTGTGGAGAGCGTAGGGACCCCGACCGGTCTGTGATGATGCGATGACCCCTGTGGAGAGCGTAGGGACCACGACTAGTCTTTGATTCTGTGATGATCTCTGCGGAGATCTTAGGGACCCTGACTGGTCTGTGATGAACCCTGCGGAGAGCGTAGGGACCCCGACCAGTCTGTGATGCTGCGTTGACCCCTGCGGAGAGCGTAGGGACCCTGACTGGTCTGTGATGCTGTGATGACCCCTGCGGAGAGCTTAGGGACCCCGACCGGTCTGTGATGCTGTGATGACCCCTGCGGAGAGCTTAGGGACCCTGACTGGTCTGTATGGCTGTGATGAACCCTGCGGAGAGCTTAGGGACCCCGACCGGTCTGTGATGCTGTGATGACCCCTGCGGAGAGCTTAGGGACCCTGACTGGTCTGTATGGCTGTGATGAACCCTGCGGAGAGCATAGGGACCCCGACCAGTCTGTGATGCTGTGATGACCCCTGCAGAGAGCGTAGGGATCCAGAATGGTCTGTGATGATTGTCTAGCACAAGACGCATCAACACTAAATGGTTGCATCTTTCTTCATATCAGTGCTTTCATTTTCTGGCTCTGTTATGGGGTTCCGCTTCCATTCGGTGGTTTGGGATTTCACAGGACACAGCAGTGCTGCATGCTGCACTATTTCACTAACAGAGACTCCAGATGGAACCTCAGGTGTGGAGGAGTCCGCAGTCCGTGTATGGACAGTAGAGAACAGCCTGAGAGACCTCCTACGTCATCAGATGTAGACATGGACAACTCTAGTCATGGCCACCTCAACTACATGCAGCATCAGCCACCAGTTTGTGGGCGAGGACCGCGGTGATGTAGGCCGGGGCTGGTCACCCCTCTTAGGTCTGCCTCGCCATATGATCTTCTGCCATGCATTCTATGGAGCTACATGACTCCTCCTCCTGTCTCTGTCTCCTCCCTTCTGATGTTCTCAGATGCCGCTGTCTGCCCAATAGGCACCCCGACAACACAATAACTAAGTTTTCCTACTGTATTTATGTTCTGAGCTTGGTTCTGGTGTATTTACATACCCAGCTTGTTTCTGGTAAGGCATTTATGTGTGAGCTTGGTTCTGGTACACTATTTATGCATTGAGCTGATCCGGTGTAGGCATGCAGTTTAGTGCCCAAGCAGATTGCCCATCAGTGCGATATATAGCATCTCTTCTTATGCTTGGAGGGGCTGAGGTGCCATCTAACCTCCGGCTGGCACTGCTTATAACAAGACAGCTCCAAATTGGAGGGAAACTTTAAATGAAATCCGATTTCTTGCACTAATTTGTGTCAGAGAGGACAGGAACAAGTTGTGCAGCTTCCTGTCCTCCGCCGGGCGGCTTCAGTTCTCCCAGAAGACTGAGGAGTGATCCAAGGAGTAATCAGAGGTCTGAGCTTGTGGTGGCAAATATGGCATACTATTTATAGGGCTGCACTGCCATCTAGTGGTAACAGCACTGGTACTACAGCTGTAAGTTTAACAATTGGCAGTAGAGGGCAGCAAAGTGACATCACAAACCGCTCATTACATCGAAGTCGGGAAAAATGACACCTGTGGAAGGAAGCGACAAATTAGCACCAAAGTCTGCAATGAAATCTGCAGTTGTTACATGCAAATAAATGAAATCTGTGTCACTCCCACAAGAGGGCGTTAAAATGTATTGCCCTTTGCATTAATATGCAATCTGTGAAGTCACCCTGAAGTGTAAAGTCATTGGTTCTCTACCTCATGGAGATACCCTATTGTGCGCTGGGCAGTACAGTTGCCAAGGCAATCACATAATGCCCGGCAAATATCATATATAGGAATTGATTAATGAGACTAGGACCCATATATATATATTCTCCAGGTGACTCACATTTACTGCACTTTGCAGACACACCAGCATTGTACATGGCAGATGGTAGGTGGCGCCGCGGACCCTATTAATACAGCTGGGTGAGGTTCTGTCAGCAACTAAGCCTGTAGCTGAGACTGTAGGAGCAAGGACTGGGAACAGAAGCAATGTTCATGGGGCAGAGCGGGCGGCATGGATGTGGCTCCTCATGCCCATCACAACAGATGATTCTGTGACATTAGAAGCAACCTGTAAGCGGTGCTCCAACTCAAACTGCACTGATGCACCTCCTCTTGCCTTGTGTTTCCTTGGACTGTGCCAATTAGGAAGATAGAACAATATCTCTGCAGCGCCACCTATTGGATGGTAGCATTTCTGCAAATCAATGTCAGACCCTTTATACAGGTCTTTATAACGGAGAATGGGAATCTAATATAAAGAAGCCTACATGCTTTTTCTTGCACCAGTCTTCGAGCACCTTGCCTCACCTTAGGTGGATGATTTTGGTGTCATTCGATTCCTTAGACCATCGCCACTGCCGTAAAATCCTAAGATGTGAGTTGGGTATATTGAGTGACCCATCGGGCCACGTCAAGTTCCCATGTTAAAGTATAGTGGCGAGCGCTGTTAGGGAGATTCAAGCGTTGCTAAGCAACATTCATAGTCTTGCGATGTCTCTCTTCCTCACCGTCGTGAGACTATGAACCAAACGTAGTAGAGGAAGTGGCAGCACAGACGGTAAACTTCAAGTGAAACAAAAATCTTTATTACTCCATATTCTATTAAAATAAGCAGGTTACCTCTCGGCCAGCATTGGCCTTTTTCAAGCTTACTTCGAACATACACCACATAACACTTGAGTAACAAACTACATATACAAGAGCACCAATCACAAAGAAAGACACCCCCACTAAAGATGAGCGAACACCAAAATGTTCGGGTTCGCGTTATTCGAAACGAACTTCCCGCGATGTTCGGGTGTTCGTTTCGAATAACGAACCCCATTGAAGTCAATGGGCGACCGGAACATTTTTGTATTTCGCCGATGCTCGCTAAGGTTTTCATGTGTGAAAATCTTGGCAATTCAAGAAAATGATGGGAACGACACAGCAAGTTCTCCTCTGCCACAGCTGTAACAGCTGTGGCAGAGAAGAACGATGTTAGCCCATTGAATTCAATGGAGCCGTCAATACAGCCGACTCCACTGAATGCAATGGGCTGCCGGCGATCGCGGGATGAATTGTCGGAAAGGGGTTAAATATATAAGCCCTTTCCTGCAATTCATCCAGAAATGTGTAAAAATAAAAAATATATATATACTCACCTGGTGCCGACAGACGGAGTTCAGCGCGGCAGGCTGCAGTTCTCCTGAACTGCTCTGAACAGCTGTGAGTAGTATTCAGCAGCCGGGGATTTAAAATCCCCGCCTGCTGAATAAGATGCCTCTGAATGGTCACAGCCTGACCAATCAGAGGCCAGCCCTCACTCACACCCATTCATGAATTCATGAATGGGTGTGAGTGAGGGCTGGCCTCTGATTGGTCAGGCTGTGACCATTCAGAGGCATCTTATTCAGCAGGCGGGGATTTTAAATCCCCGGCTGCTGAATACTACTCACAGCTGTTCAGAGCAGTTCAGGAGAACTGCAGCCTGCCGCGCTGAACTCCGTCTGTCGGCACCAGGTGAGTATATATATATTTTTTATTTTTACACATTTCTGGATGAATTGCAGGAAAGGGCTTATATATTTAACCCCTTTCCGACAATTCATCCCGCGATCGCCGGCAGCCCATTGCATTCAGTGGAGTCGGCTGTATTGACGGCTCCATTGAATTCAATGGGCAAACATCGTTCTTCTCTGTCACAGCTGTTCCAGCTGTGGCAGAGAAGAAGGATTTGTCTTCTATATGTTCTCAATGGGGTTGGCGCTGCTGCCGCCGGCCCCATTGAGCGCATATAGAAATGATTTCTCAGGGAAGAAAGTTAAAGTAACCCGAACATCCGAACATCGTGTGGTGTTCGTTACGAATAACGAACATCCCGAACACCCTAATATTCGCCCGAGCATCAAGCTCGGACGAGTACGTTCGCTCATCTCTAACCCCCACATAATCAAAACATAATGATATACATCTGTGGAACCAACCCACATACCAAATAAGGACAGACTGGATCCATAGCTGCATGTGCCGCCTCCTCCACCATGTTAACCTGGCGTCCTAAAAGATGTAGTGTGCATGCGCGGATCTCTTAAGTCTTGCGTTGCTTATCACTCAATGTAATATACACAGGGCACATGCGCCTGTTGCTTGGCAATGGCCAAACTGTGTAACAAGTCAGCGGGAGGCACGCAGGATACTAAGTAGGAGCCGGTAACACTACAGTCACATGACAGTCACTCATCACATGAGGCGGATGTTTAAGGAAGTGGATGTCTAAACTAACTTAACCCGTAAGAAATCAAAGTGGGGCTTACCACTATAGTCATAAAACACCATTATAGACATAAAACACCATTATAGACATAAAACACCATTATAGACATAACACACCATACCTCGTAAAGTGAGCAGGCGTAATCCAACATAGAGCGTGTTAAACACAAAGCCCTGCTGTCACATGATCGGGGTATCACACATAAGTATGAGTATATACTAGGAGGGATTAAGGTAAACGACCCCAATGCCTTCACACAGAATACGGCAACAAGTCAGATCCCGGAAAATGTTACCTACACAAGTAAAGAACGTACATAAAGGATCTGTAGCAATTAGAGATGAGCGAGCACCAAAATGCTCGGGTGCTCGTTATTCGGGACGAATTTTTCGCGATGCTCGAGGGTTCGTTTCGAGTAACGAACCCCATTGAAGTCAATGGGCGACCCGAGCATTTTTGTATATCGCCGATGCTCCGCTAAGGTTTTCATTTGTGAAAATCGGGGCAATTCAAGAAAGTGATGGGAACGACACAGCAACGGATAGGGCAGGCGAGGGGCTACATGTTGGGCTGCATCTCAAGTTCCCAGGTCCCACTATTAAGCCACAATACCGGCAAGAGTGCCCCCCCCCCCCCCCAACAACTTTTACTTCTGAAAAGCCCTCATTAGCAATGCATACCTTAGCTAAGCACCACACTACCTTCAACAAAGCACAATCACTGCCTGCATGACACTCCGCTGCCACTTCTCCTGGGTTACATGCTGCCCAACCCCCCCTCCCCCCCCCGCACGACCCAGTGTCTACAGCGCACACCAAAGTGTCCCTGCGCAGCCTTCAGCTGCCCTCATGCCACACCACCCTCATGTCTATTTATAAGTGCGTCTGCCATGACGAGGAACCGCAGGCACACACTGCAGAGGGTTGGCACGGCTAGGCAGCGACCCTCTTTAAAAGGGGCGGGGCGATAGTCCACAATGCTGTACAGAAGCAATGAGAAATCCAATCCTGTGCCACCTCCATCTGGAGGGCATAGCAATGGGGAACCTATGTGCCACACACTATTTATTCATTCTGTCAAGGTGTCTGCATGCCCCAGTCAGACCGCGTTTCTTTTTATAAATAGTCACAGGCAGGTACAACTCCGCAATGGGAATTCCGTGTGCACCCACAGCATGGGTGGCTCCCTGGAACCCACCGGCGGTACATAAATATATCCCATTGCATTGCCCATCACAGCTGAGGTAATGTCATGTTTAATGCAGGTGGGCTTCGGCCCACACTGCATGCCCCAGTCACACTGGGGTTCTTTAGAAGTGGACACATGCAGTTACAACTCCCTGGAACCCACCGGTGGTACATAAATATATCCCATTGCAGTGCCCAACCCAGCTGATGTAACGTCAGCTGTAATGCAGGTGGGCAAAAAATTACTATGATTACACTGTAGGTGAGGGCCCCAAAAAATTGGTGTACCAACAGTACTAATGTACCTGAGAAAAATTGGCCATGCCCAACCAAGAGGGCAGGTGAAACCCATTAATCGCTTTGGTTAATGTGGCTTAATTTGTAACTAGGCCTGGAGGCAGCCCAGTTAAAATAAAAATTGGTTGAGGTGAAAGTTTCAACGCTTTAATGAGCATTGAAACGTATAAACATTGTTTACAAAAATTATTTGAGTGAGCCTTGTGGGCCTAAGAAAAATTGCCCGTTCAGCGTGATTACGTGAGGTTTCAGGAGGAGGAGCAGGAGGAGGAGGATGAATATTATACACAGATTGATGAAGCAGAAATGTCCCCGTTTTGGATGGTGATAGAGAACGATGCTTCCATCCGCGGGTGCAGCCTACGTATTGCTTAGGTATCGCTGCTGTCCGCTGGTGGAGAAGAGAAGTCTGGGGAAATCCAGGCTTTGTTCATCTTGATGAGTGTTAGCCTGTCGGCACTGTCGGTTGACAGGCGGGTACGCTTATCTGTGATGATTCCCCCAGCCGCACTAAACACCCTCTCTGACAAGACGCTAGCCGCAGGACAAGCAAGCACCTCCAGGGCGTACAGCGCTAGTTCAGGCCACATGTCCAGCTTCGACACCCAGTAGTTGTAGGGGGCAGAGGCGTCACCAAGGATGGTCGTGCGATCGGCTACGTACTCCCTCACCATCCTTTTACAGTGCTCCCGCCGACTCAGCCTTGACTGGGGAGCGGTGACACAGTCTTGCTGGGGAGCCATAAAGCTGGCAAAGGCCTTGGATAATGTTCCCCTGCCTGCGCTGTACATGCTGCCTGATCTCCGTGCCTCCCCTGCTACCTGGGCCTCGGAACTGCGCCTTCGGCCACTAGCGCTGTCGGATGGGAAGTTTACCATCAGTTTGTCCGCCAGGGTCCTGTGGTATAGCATCATTCTCGAACCCCTTTCCTCTTCGGGAATGAGAGTGGAAAGGTTCTCCTTATACCGTGGGTCGAGCAGTGTATACACCCAGTAATCCGTAGTGGCCAGAATGCGTGTAACGCGAGGGTCACGAGAAAGGCATCCTAACATGAAGTCAGCCATGTGTGCCAGGGTACCTGTACGCAACACATGGCTGTCCTCACTAGGAAGATCACTTTCAGGATCCTCCTCCTCCTCCTCCTCAGGCCATACACGCTGAAAGGATGACAGGCAAGCTGCATCTGTACCCTCAGCAGTGGGCCAAGCTGTCTCTTCCCCCTCCTCCTCATGCTCCTCCCCCTCCTCCTCAACGCGCTGAGATATAGACATGAGGGTGCTCTGACTATCCAGCGACATACTGTCTTCCCCCGCTGACTATCCAGCGACATACTGTCTTCCCCCGCCTCCAAAGCGTCTGCTTTATGCTTTGCAGGGAAGTTCTCAAGAGGCATAGCAGAGGAATGGTGACGCTAATGATTGCAGCATCCCCGCTCACCAACTGGGTAGACTCCTCAAAGTTTCCAAGGACCTGGCAGATGGCTGCCAACCAGGCCCACTCTTCTGTAAATAATTGAGGAGGCTGACTCCCACTGCGCCGCCCATGTTGGAGTTGGTATTCTACTATAGCTCTACGCTGCTCATAGAGCCTGGCCAACATGTGGAGCGTAGAGTTCCACCGTGTGGGCACGTCGCACAGCAGTCGGTGCACTGGCAGATTAAACCGATGTTGCAGGGTGCGCAGGGTGGCAGCGTCCGTGTGGGACTTGCGGAAATGTGCACAGAGCCGGCGCACCTTTACGAGCAGGTCTGACAAACGTGGGTAGCTTTTCAGAAAGCGCTGAACCACCAAATTAAAGACATGGGCCAGGCATGGCACGTGCGTGAGGCTGCAGAGCTGCAGAGCCGCCACCAGGTTACGGCCGTTGTCACACACGACCATGCCCGGTTGGAGGCTCAGCGGCGCAAGCCAGCGGTCGGTCTGCTCTGTCAGACCCTGCAGCAGTTCGTGGGCCCTGTGCCTCTTCTCTCCTAAGCTGAGTAGTTTCAGCACGGCCTGCTGACGCTTGCCCACCGCTGTGCTGCCACGACGCGCGACACCGACTGCTGGCGACGTGCTGCTGCTGCTGACACATCTTGATTGCGAGACAGAGGTTGCGTAGGAGGAGGAGGAGGAGGAGGGTGGTTTAGTGGAGGAAGCATACACCTCCGCAGATACCACCCCCGAGCTGGGGCCCGCAATTCTGGGGGTGGGTAGGACGTGAGCGGTCCCAGGCTCTGACTCGGTCCCAGCCTCCACTAAATTCACCCAATGTGCCGTCAGGGAGATATAGTGGCCCTGCCCGCCTGTGCTTGTCCACGTGTCCGTTGTTAAGTGGACCTTGGCAGTAACCGCGTTGGTGAGGGCGCGTACAATGTTGCGGGAGACGTGGTCGTGCAGGGCTGGGATGGCACATCGGGAAAAGTAGTGGCGACTGGGGACCGAGTAGCGAGGGCCGCCGCCACCATCATGCTTTTGAAAGCCTCCGTTTCCACAACCCTATACGGCAGCATCTCTAGGCTGATCAATTTGGCTATGTGCACGTTTAACGCTTGAGCGTGCGGGTGCGTGGCGTCGTACTTGCGCTTGCGCTCAAACTGTGGCGCTAGCGACGTCTGGACGGTGCGCTGAGAGACATTGCTGGATGGGGCCGAGGACAGCGGAGGTGAGGGTGTGGGTGCAGGCCGGGAGACGGTAGTGCCTGTGTCCTCAGAGCGGGGTTGGATCTCAGTGGCAGGTTGGGGCACAGGGGAAGAGGCAGCGGTGCAAACCGGAGGCGGTGAACGGGCATCGTCCCACCTTGTGGGGTGCTTGGCCATCATATGCCTGCGCATGCTGGTGGTGGTGGCTCCCCAGCTGATCTTGGCGCGACAAAGGTTGCACACCACTGTTCGTCGGTCGTCAGGCGTCTCTGTGAAAAACTGCCACACCTTTGAGCACCTCGGCCTCTGCAGGGTGGCATGGCGCGAGGCGGCGCTTTGGGAACCAGTTGGTGGATTATTCGGTCTGGCCCTGCCTCTACCCCTGGCCACCGCACTGGCTCGGCCTGTGCCCACACCCTCACTTGGCCCTCCGCGTCCTCGCCCGCGTCCATGTCCTCTAGGCCTACCCCTACCCCTCAGCATGGTGTATTAGCAGTAGTGCAGAAACAGAACGCTGTAATTAAATGTGCCGCTTATTGGCCTGTGGTTGGAGGCTGACTTCGCTTACGGAATGCCAGGAAATAATTTGGCGCAAGCCTGCTGTAACACTTTTGTATTTTTTTTTTTTTTTCCAAAATTGGATCTGCAGAGCATTGCGCCCTGCAATAGGGACAGAAGTGGTGGTTAGGCAGGGAGAGTGTTAGGAGTTAGTGTAGGCTTCAAGAACCCCAACGGTCCTTTCTAGGGCCACATCTATCCGTGTGCAGTACTGTCCAGGCTGCTGTTAGCAGTGTTGCATTTTTTTTTTTTTTTCTCAAAACCGGCTGTGCAGAGCATTGCACCCGGCATTAATACTACAGGGATAGAATTGTGTAGGCAGGGCCAGAAGACATTTATTATTCATTTAATACACGCAGTGTGGGTGTTCCTTGTAAAAAGCAGGGAAAAAATTCTATTTGGCCTGCCTGTGTCAGTCCTAAGGTCTCCGTGTACGTGTGTGCTGCGTGTACAACGTACAAAAATCAGACGCAACCAGCTACGGTTGAGTGCAGCCTTGCGCCAATTTCTTTCCTGCCTGGGAAATCAAATCACTGGTAATACAGCATGCTGAGGGGTAGGGGTAGGCCTAGAGGACGTGGACGCGGCCGAGGACGCGGAGGGCCAAGTGAGGGTGTGGGCACAGGCCGAGCCAGTGCGGTGGCCAGGGGTAGAGGCAGGGCTAGACCGAATAATCCACCAACTGTTTTCCAAAGCGCCCCCTCGCGCCATGCCACCCTGCAGAGGTCAAGGTGCTCTACGGTGTGGCAGTTTTTCACAGAGACGCCTGATGACCGACGAACAGTGGTGTGCAACCTTTGTCGCGCCAAGATCAGCTGGGGAGGCACCACCACCAGCATGCGCAGGCATATGATGGCCAAGCACCCCACAAGGTGGGACGATGCCCGTTCACCGCCTCCGGTTTGCACCGCTGCCTCTTCCCCTGTGCCCCAACCTGCCACTGAGATCCAACCCCCCTCTGAGGACACAGGCACTACCGTCTCCTGGCCTGCACCCACACCCTCACCTCCGCTGTCATCGGCCCCATCCAGCAATGTCTCTCAGCGTAGCGTCCAGACGTCACTAGCGCCACAGTTTGAGCGCAAGCGCAACTACGCCGCCACGCACCCGCACGCTCAAGCGTTAAACGTGCACATTGCCAAATTGATCAGCCTGGAGATGCTGCCGTATAGGCTTGTGGAAACGGAGGCTTTCAAAAGCATGATAGCGGCGGCGGCCCCGCGCTACTCGGTTCCCAGTCGCCACTACTTTTCCCGATGTGCCGTCCCAGCCCTGCACGACCACGTCTCCCGCAACATTGTACGCGCCCTCACCAACGCGGTTACTGCCAAGGTCCACTTAACAACGGACACGTGGACAAGCACAGGCGGGCAGGGCCACTATATCTCCCTGACGGCACATTGGGTGAATTTAGTGGAGGCTGGGACAGAGTCAGAGCCTGGGACTGCTCACGTCCTACCCACCCCCAGAATTGCGGGCCCCAGCTCGGTGGTGGTATCTGCGGCGGTGTATGCTTCCTCCACTAAACCACCCTCCTCCTCCTCTAACGCAACCTCTGTCTCACAATCAAGATGTGTCAGCAGCACGTCGCCAGCAGTCGGTGTCACGCGGCGTGGCAGCACAGCGGTGGGCAAGCGTCAGCAGGCCGTGCTGAAACTACTCAGCTTAGGAGAGAAGAGGCACACGGCCCACGAACTGCTGCAGGGTCTGACAGAGCAGACCGACCGCTGGCTTGCGCCGCTGAGCCTCCAACCGGGCATGGTCGTGTGTGACAACGGCCGTAAGCTGGTGGTGGCTCGGCAGCTCGGCAGCCTCACGCACGTGCCATGCCTGGCCCATGTGTTTAATTTGGTGGTTCAGCGCTTTCCGAAAAGCTACCCACGCTTGTCAGACCTGCTCGGAAAGGTGCGCCGGGTCTGTGCACATTTCCGCAAATCCCAACGGCACGCTGCCACCCTGCGGACACTGCAACATCTGCCAGTGCACCGACTGCTGTGCGACGTGCCCACACGGTGGAACTCTACGCTGCACATGTTGGCCAGGCTCTATGAGCAGCGTAGAGCTATAGTGGAATACCAACTCCAACATGGGCGGCGCAGTGGGAGTCAGCCTCCTCAATTATTTACAGAAGAGTGGGCCTGGTTGGCAGCCATCTGCCAGGTCCTCGGAAAATTTGAGGAGTCTACCCAGATGGTGAGCGGCGATGCTGCAATCATTAGCGTCACCATTCCTCTGCTATGCCTCTTGAGAAGTTCCCTGCAAAGCATAAAGGCAGACGCTTTGCGCTCGGAAACAGAGCCGGGGGAAGACAGTATGTCGCTGGATAGTCAGGGCACCCTCCTGTCTATTTCTCAGCGCGGTGAGGAGGAGGAGGAGGAGGAGGAAGATGAGGAGGAGGGGGAAGACACAGCTTGGCCCACTGGTGAGGGTACACATGCTGCTGGGCTGTCATCCTTTCAGCGTGTATGGCCTGAGGAGGAGGAAGAGGAGGAGGATCCTGAAAGTGATCTTCCTAGTGAAGACAGCCATGTGTTGCGTACAGGTACCCTGGCACACATGGCTGACTTCATGTTAGGATGCCTTTCTCATGACCCTCGCGTTACACGCATTCTGGCCACTACGGATTACTGGGTGTACACACTGCTCGACCCACGCTATTAGGAGAACCTTCCCACTCTCATTCCCGAAGAGGAAAGGGGTTCGAGAATGTTGCTATACCACAGGACCCTGGCGGACAAGCTGATGGTAAAATTCCCATCCGACAGCGCTAGTGGCCGAAGGCGCAGTACCGAGGGCCAGGTAGCAGGGGAGGTGCGGAGATCAGGCAGCATGTTCAGCGCAGGCAGGGGAACACTCTCCAAGGCCTTTGCCAGCTTTATGGCTCCCCACCAAGACTGTGTCACCGCTCCCCAGTCACGGCTGAGTCGGCGGGAGCACTGTAAAAGGATGGTGAGGGAGTACGTAGCGGATCGCATGACCGTCCTCGGTGACGCCTCTGCCACCTACAACTACTGGGTGTCGAAGCTGGACACGTGGCCTGAACTCGCGCTGTATGCCCTGGAGGTGCTTGCTTGTCCTGCGGCTAGCGTCTTGTCGGAGAGGGTGTTTAGTGTGGCTGGGGGAATCATCACGGATAAGCGTACCCGCCTGTCAACCGACAGTGCCGACAGGCTAACACTCATCAAGATGAACAAAGGCTGGATTTCCCCAGACTTCTCTTCTCCACCAGCGGACAGCAGCGATACCTAAGCAATACGTAGGCTGCACCCGCGGATGGAAGCATCGTTCTCTCTCACCATCCAAAACGGGGACATTTCTGCTTCATCAATCTGTGTCTAATATTCCTCCTCCTCCTCCTCCTGGTCCTCCTCCTGAAACCTCACGTAATCACGCGGAACGGGCAATTTTTCTTAGGCCCACAAGGCTCACTCATATAATTTTTCAGAACAATTTTTATAAGTTTCAATGCGCTTAAAAGCGTTGGAACTTTAACTTGAACCAATTTTTCGTTACACTGGGCTGCCTCCAGGCCTAGTTACCACTTAAGCCACATTAACCAAAGCAATTAATGGGTTTCACCTGCCCTCTTGGCTGGCCATGGCCAATTTTTTGGGATGTACATTAGTACTGTTGGTACAGCAATTTTTGGGGGCCCTCGCCTACAGTGTAATCAAATGAATTTTTAGCCCACCTGCATTACAGCTGACGTTACATCCGCTGTGCTGGGCAATGCAATGGGATATATTTATGTACCGCCGGTGGCTTCCTGGCACCCACCCATGCTGTAGGTGCACACGGAGTTTAACCTACATCTGTCCACTTGTAAAGAACCCCAGTCTGACTGGGGCATGCAGTGTGGGCCGAAGCCCACCTGTATTACGCACGGCATTACTACCTCAGCTGTGTTGGGCAATGCAATGGGATATTTTTATGTACCGCCGGTGGGTTCCAGGGAGCCACCCATGCTGTCAGTCCACAGGGACTGGAGGGACTTACCCATTAACCCCCGTTCCCCATTAAACAAAGACACCATACGACTATATGCTGGCATATTGTGGGTAGGCCACAGCCTTTATTAAACTGTATAAAACCTTTTAACGAATCCTCTATTTTTCTCCTTCCATGCCAAAAAATAAAAATGTCCGATTCTAACGTCGTAAAACTGAGGCGTAAGAAGGCCCCTCTCGGCCTGAAAAAGCCCTTCCATTTCTTGCTGGCATGGAAGTCCTCAAATTCCGCCTACCGGCTGTGACAACTTCCTGTAACATTAATCCCATCACCCCTCTAATAATTCTCTTCATCCCCCCCCCTCAGCTCAGAGGGCGGGTGGGCGGGCGTCTTCACTCTTCTTCTCCCGGTCCAGAATGATCTTCCTCTTCCTTCTTCTTCCTCTAACCCTGCTAACTCCACCCCTAACCCCTGGTCACTTCCTTTCTTCCTGACCCCTCCCCTCCAGTCCTCAGCATCTTCGCCAGTAAGCTTTGCTGCTATCTAGACTGGAGGGACTTACCCATTAACCCCCGTTCCCCATTAAACAAAGACACCATACGACTATATGCTGGCATATTGTGGGTAGGCCACAGCCTTTATTAAACTGTATAAAACCTTTTAACGAATCCTCTATTTTTCTCCTTCCATGCCAAAAAATAAAAATGTCCGATTCTAACGTCGTAAAACTGAGGCGTAAGAAGGCCCCTCTCGGCCTGAAAAAGCCCTTCCATTTCTTGCTGGCATGGAAGTCCTCAAATTCCGCCACGAAGGATGCAGCATATTACTATGCTGCACTCCGCCCCCCACATGCCAGCAAAAGAGCCGACTCTACCCCATCCTGCAACCTAGATAAAAAGGTATCTAGCCCTATGTCGCTAAGATGCACTCCGTCACCTCGCATCATCCCGCGCTCTCTTCTCTCCAGCTCCCAATGACGTATTGCTATCCCACCTAACGCTCGCACATGCTTTGATATCCTAAAATTGACAGTCTTCCTTACTCTCTCGATGGCTTCATTATCTCTTGCCTCTCTCCAAATTCTTCTGGCCACGATGTCTGACCAAACAATTACGACCTTCTTAAAAAATTCCTTGAAACGAAAAATGTCCGCTTTCATCAATGCTATCAACTCAGCCACCTTTATCTTCCCAAGATCATTTCCTCCAGCGTGAATAACTAATATCACTCTGTCATTCTTCCAGCTGCTGATTTTTAAAACCTCCTGGAGCAGCCTGGGCCATTGTAATCCTCTAATACCAAGCCAACGCACTTGCACATTAAGGCCTAAATTCACGCCAATGGGCCTATTTCTGGCTCTCTTTTTCGCCCAGTATACATAGGAGTGGCCCACCACCCATACTGTCCAATCCGACACTGTGGATAAAATAAAAGAACAAAACCAAAGCAGAAATCGCAACACCATAAACAATATTATAGAACTCTCAGATTTGGCCGAAAATATGACCGATAAGCATCTGATTTCCAACGACCCACCTTCTTAACCCCCTCGATACCCATGCCACACGCAAAAGCGGACGTCGCAGCTCCGATCCTAAACGAATGTGATCCGAATTCCAAGGGGTTAAGGCCTAGCATTCTAATGCTATTCCGCATGACCGCCGTAAATTGGTATTTAGTTAGGGGAAAACCCGACGCATGGCACAAAAACGGACCAGTCCCACAGTGTCTCTTGGCGAACTCCTTTACCAGTAACACCGGGCACCACTTTGTCCCCAATTTTCCCACTCTAATCCATTCTCCCATCCCGTATATGTCTGTCTTTGATCTTCTGACACCTATCTTAATACAGTCTTTGTCAATTACCACGTCTGAGAAAAACAGCCCCCCGGGCTTTGACTTGCACGCCGCTACTAACTCCCCGATGCGTAATGCGGCAAAAAAGGCGATGGAAAAAGCCGCGCGAAAAAGCTCAGCTTCGGAAGCATCTGTGCAGACCGACTCCACCACGTTGAGAATAGCATTTAATAACTCGAACGTGATAGGGCGCCTGCCGTCCTTGGTCACCCTGTCCTTCTTCCACCCTTTTATTATTTGCCCAAAAACGAAGTCCTTCGTCACGTCTCTTGTCCCGTGTAAGCGCAACAAAAATGCTATGGCCGATAGTCGTTTTTTCGCCGCATCCGCTGAAGACCCGCTTTTACGCATCGCGGACAGGACATCTAATGTCACCGCCCTTGCTCTTACTTCTGTTGGAAAAATTCCACCCGCCGCTGCTAACCATTCTTTCCATACTTTGTTATATCGGTTCCATGTGGTACTTGTTACTGACGCTTTAACGAGAGCTAACAGCTCTCCTCTATCACTTCCCACAAGAAAGCAGGGCAACATACCCCCTCGACCTCCGCCGTCGGGTGCAGCTCCCTGAAATGTGACATCTGAAAACGAGAAAGAGCATCAGCAGTAGCATTCAAATATCCTGGTACATGTCTCGCTTTAAACTTAACATTGTGCTGTAAACACCGTAAGATCAAATGGCGTAATGCTGCCAGCACCAACGTTGAGGATGACGATTGCTTGTTGACCATTTGCACCACCGATTGATTATCTGACCAAAAGCAAATATTACCGTTGGCCAACCTCTGGCCCCATATTTCCATTGCCACCACCAAAGGGAAAATCTCCAATAACGCTGTGTTCTTTATCCATTTTCTTTCAATCCATGTATCCGGCCATGCAGCACAACACCATTGATCACCCAATATTACTCCGAATCCATAAGAACCAGCTGCATCCGATACCAAGCCGATCTCTTCATTCTGCTTCTCCTCCTCCAGACATATTACTTGACCGTTAAATGAACTCAGAAAAACTCTCCATATGTGCAGGTCTGATCTCATCCCTTTTGTCACCCTGACAAAATGATGGGGTTCCTTTACCCCTTTCGTTGCTAGTGACAACCGCCGGGAAAAGGCTCGCCCCATCGGAATGACCCTGCACGCGAAATTCAACAACCCTAACAATACTTGAAGTTGGTGCAGTGTAACCTTCCGAGAACTGCCCACCAACTCCACGACTTGGCGCAAACGCGCCACTTTTTCATCCGGCAAGTGGAAAGTCATTTCCTCCGTGTCGATTTCTATGCCTAAAAAACCGAGCCTCGATGCGGGGCCAACCGTCTTCTCATCCGACAAGGGGACCCCGGCTTTTTTCATCAAACTACGAAACGACGAAAGTAAAAACTCGCAGGCCGTCGAATTTGCCTGACCAACAAAAAGAAAATCATCCAAATAATGCGATACCGATGAGATGCCCGTCTCCACTCTTAACATCCATTCCAAGAATGAACTAAAAACCTCAAAATAATAACAGGAGATAGAGCAACCCATCGGTAGGCACATGTCCACAAAAAACTGGTCCTCGATGCTGCATCCCAGCAGATGAAAACACTGCGGATGCACCGGCAGGAGCCGGAAGGCCGATTCAATATCGGCCTTTGCCAACCAAGCGCCTTTACCTGCCTGTCTAACTAATGCAACCGCGCAGTCGAAAGACGCATATGACACCGCCGCTTGCTCTTTTGATATCCCGTCGTTGACTGATTCACCCGACGGATAGGATAGGTGATGGATAAGTCTGAACTTGCCAGCTTCCTTCTTCGGTACCAGTCCCAAAGGGGAAACTCGCAAGTTCACGAAAGGCGGTTCCCGAAATGGGCCCGCCATTCGACCCAATTCTACCTCCTTCAGCAACTTCTCCATCACCAACTGCTTATTATCGCGAGCGGACTTTAAATTCTGGCAAAAAGACGCCGACGAAACTGGGGAATGCGGGATAAAGAAACCTTCAGCAAACCCCGCTCTAAGCAGGTTTGCTTCCAGTCTCCGTGGGTACCGGTCGAGCCACGGCTCCAGGTACTGGACGCTCACCGGCGTTCGCCCCTGTGCCGGGAACTCCCGTCGCTCGTTGGCGTCGGAAACAACGCAACGCCGTGTGCGAACCTCCGCAGACCGAGCATTCGTGCCGAAATTTGCACGATGCGTAAAAACGGCAGTGGCCTTCGTTGAAGGCCCAGCAAGAACCGGACGGTTTTGGGGCCGCAGCAGCCTGCTGTCCGCTGGCTCCTGCGGCCGATCCTTGAAAGCTATGTTTTACGGGTTTCTGCGCCAGGATCAACTGGATCCAAACGTCTGTCGCCTTTGACGCCCAACTGATCTGCTGTGAACCCGAAATTCTGCGACGAAAATCTTCGTCGTATCGCCACCAAGCCGATCCCCCGTGCAACTTATATGCACTGTGGATCGTGTTGATGTACACGAGCAATTCCGGGCCCTTCTGCGGCTGCTGCTTGCACACTACATGTGCCAAAATCAAAAAGGCCTGTAGCCAATTCCCAAATGTTTTGGCTACTTTGGGTTTTTTCTCGCTCCCACGTTCAGTGAACCTTTCCCTGTCAACTGACACGTGTTCGACTGATAACAGCGACCATATATCCACATAGTTACCATTTATAATTTTTGATACCACTTCGTTCTCCAGCCCCGCATCCAACGGGGCTACTCCACAAAACAGCGAGTCTGCTAATTTCAGACCCTCGCTCACCCCTGCCACCGAGGGCAGGCACCTTTGTCCTTGTGCTGGACCACCAACCTCGGGCGAGGCCGCCCTCCCCGGTTTATCATAGGACACTAGAAGCCCTTTATCCATATCACATTTATCCACCAAGGCTCTGAGAGCCACCATAAATTCATCCTTCCGGCTCGTGCCGGACACATTATCCCAAACTTTATTTAACTGAAACGACTCACCCGCCTCGTTGACCTCCGGCATAGCCAAGGGAACGTTAGGGGCGGGCAGTGATGTTTGTTGGTACTCCCGTGCGTATCGTGCCGTGCCACTTTCTTGGGGGACACGCCGGCTCCTCGGGCTCCTTGACATTGTAGCCCCGCAGGCTGACATCCTGTTACCCGGTCTGCTCCCGCGCTCTCCTTGTCTGATATCTGCAGAAGAAGCCGGTGACCGTGAAAACAAATTCCTCATGACCTGCATCTCCACCTCTCGGTTGCTCTGCCCTTCCCTCCAAGTCACCGCTTCTGCCTGATCACCCCGTACGAATCTGCTCCTCCTCGTCTCCTCTCGTTCTGCTGAAGATGATGAGCAGCTGCGCTCCTCGCGCGCCCTAGCTGTACGCCTGCTCCTTGCCCCCTCTAACTGCCTGCACCTATCCTGCCCTATAACTCTACCGCTGCTATGACGGGGGCGGCTTAAGCTATTGCGCGCTGCGCAATGCTCCGGGGAGTCCCTCTCTACACTGCTGCTGGATGAAACCCTGAACTCCCTGCGCCTGGCTGAAGACACAGTTGGAGGCCCCCGGCCCCCCCGCGCTATGGCGCGAAAATTCGCCGCCTCTTCTTCGCTGTCTGCCGGCCTGCTCCGCGCTGGTGGGCGAAAATACGCTGATTTTCCGCTCCCGGCGCCCGCCCCATACCGCGCTGTGGTGCGAACTGTCGCTGCTTTTGAGCGATGAAATGATCGCCCCTTCCGCGCTGTAGCGCGAAAATCGTCCACCTCCTCTATTCTGGTCGCTGCCCCCCCCCTATCCCCCCCTAAGTGCTGGTGGCGAATATTCTGCCCTCTGTTTGACTGGCCTTTTTCGATTCCCCTCCCTCCCCCCCCACTCTCCCCCCCGCTACTCGCGGCGCACGATGAGGGAGATGCACTCTCTGGCATCTCCCTCCTAACGGTCGCTGCATCTCCGCGGCCGGATCTATATCCTGTGCGCGGAACCCTACGCGCGCCTGCTGCTGCACGTGGCGAGCGCTCCGGGACCTCGCTCCTTGGGACCTCGCTCCTTGTACTGCCGTCAGCCGCGGGGATACCTCCTCCCGTGCTGGACTTACCCGACCTGGACGCTGCCGTACCTCCACGGGTAAGTGTTGTCCTCTCCGCTACCTCTGGCTCACCGACTCCCATGCGTTCTGCTGGTTCCGCCTCCTCCCTACCGCGCTGAGACCGCACGGCGCTGTTCCCTCCGAGTCGCTCCGGTCTTGGGCTGCTGTTACGTCCGCCTCTCTTCGCCACCGGGCTGGGGCTCAGTCGCGCTGGCGGGTTTCTTCTCCGGGTTGGTCTTCCACGTGGCTCCTCGCTGCTGGGCAAAACCGGCTGGCTGGTGCTCGCTCCTTCTTCCGCCGCTGTCGTCCCCGAAAGGTCTTCAGCCATCTTCACGAGCCAGCTTGTGCCCTGGCTGGCCACCACGTCCTTGATCATCCGCATTAGCTCCTCCATTCTTCAGCTGTTCTGGGTCCGTCTTCACTCTTCTTCTCCCGGTCCAGAATGATCTTCCTCTTCCTTCTTCTTCCTCTAACCCTGCTAACTCCACCCCTAACCCCTGGTCACTTCCTTTCTTCCTGACCCCTCCCCTCCAGTCCTCAGCATCTTCGCCAGTAAGCTTTGCTGCTATCTAGACTTCACAATAGGGAGTTGTACCTGCCTGTGTCTATGAATTAAAAAGCCCGGTCTGACTGGGGCATGCAGACACCTTGACAGAATGAATAGTGTGTGGCACATGGGTTCCCCATTGCTATGCCCACGTGTGCAGCTCCTGATGGCGGTGGCACAGGATTCTATTTCTCATTGCTTCTGTACAGCATTGTGGGCTATCGCCCCGCCCCTTTTAAAGAGGGTCGCTGCCTAGCCGTGCCAACCTCTGCAGTGTGTGCCTGCGGTTCCTCCTCATGGCAGACACACTTCTAAATAGACATGAGGGTGGTGTGGCATGAGGGCAGCTGAAGGCTGTGCAGGGACACTTTGGTGTGCGCTGTGGGGGGGGGGGGGGGGGGGCGGTTGGGCAGCATGTAACCCAGGAGAAGTGGCAGCGGAGTGTCATGCAGGCAGTGATTGTGCTTTGTTGGAGGTAGTGTGGTGCTTAGCTAAGGTATGCCATGCTAATGAGGGCTTTTCAGAAGTAAAAGTTGTTGGGAGGGGGGGGGGGGGCACTCTTGCCGCTATTGTGGCTTAAAGGGGTGGTCTCGCGAAACCAAGTGGGTCTATACACTTCTGTATGGCCATATTAATGCACTTTGTAATGTACATTGTGCATTAAATATGAGCCATACAGAAGTTATTCACTTACCTGCTCCGTTGCTAGCGTCCTCGTCTCCATGGTTCCGTCTAAATTCGCTGGCAGCTTGCTTTTTTAGACGCGCTTGCGCAGTCCGGTCTTCTCCATTCAGCACGAGCCGCTTCAGTGTGCTCCCCGCTACAGCTCTTCTGCGCATGCGCAGACGAGCTGTCACTGCTCGGGAGCGCGCTGCAGCGGCCATTCTGTACCTTCCTCTGTTAGAGAAAGGTGCAGAAACTGGAGCTGCCCAGCGGAGAAGCCCAGCCCAGCCCAGCCGCCCCGAGAAGCCTCCCAGGTAAGTGATTTGTGGGGGGGGGGGGGGGCTGCCGCTGCGCCGGGGGGGGCTGTCGCTGCGCCGGGGAGGGCTGCCGCTGAGATGGGGGAACTAGCGCTAGGCCGGGGGGGCTGTCGCTGCGCCGGGGGGGGGGGCTGCCGCTGCGATGGGGGGGCTGTCGCTAGGCCGGGGGGGGCTGTCGCTGCGATGGGGGGGCTGTCGCTAGGCCGGGGGGGGGGCTGCCGCTGCGCCGGGGGGGCTGTCGCTGCGCCGGGGGGGGCTGCCGCTGTGATGGGGGAACTAGCGCTAGGCCGGGGGGGCTGTCGCTGCGCCGGGGGGGCTGCCGCTGCGATGGGGGGGCTGTCGCTAGGCCGGGGGGGGGCTGTCGCTGCGATGGGGGGGCTGTCGCTAGGCATGGGGGGGCTGTCGCTAGGCCGGGGGGGGCTGTCGCTGCGATGGGGGGGCTGTCGCTAGGCCGGGGGGGGGGGCTGCCGCTAGGCCGGGGGGGGGCTGCCGCTAGGCCGGGGGAACTAGCGCTGGGCTCCGGAACCTAGCGCTGGGCTCCGGGGCCTTCACCTGGGCTGAGGGTCTAGCGCTGGGGAGCCGGGGGCTAGCGCCTTACCTGCTGCCTGGCGGTGGGCGTCTGGTCGGCGGCTGCGGGGCGTCTGGTCGGCGGCTGCGATGCGTCCGGTTGCCATGGTGACACAGCTGGCGGCGTCTCGGGAGCGCGCACGTCGGGCTGCAGCGAGCGACGGGGAAAGAGCCGGCGGCCATCTTGAGGAAACTTTTATAAGTTGCTGAAACGCTGGAACGGTAAGTACGAACCAGCTAGAAATGTCATTTACAGGGGGGCTTAGTAATGTGTACTTAATGGGGGGGACTGGGCAAAAAAAAAAATTAACTGCTTCCTCGAGACATCTCCTTTAATCGTGGGACCTGGGAACTTGAGATGCAACCCCACATGTAGCCCCTCGCCTGCCCTATCCGTTGCTGTGTCGTTCCCATCACTTTCTTGAATTGCCCAGATTTTCACAAATGAAAACCTTAGCGAGCATCGGCGATATACAAAAATGCTCGAGTCGCCCATTGACTTCAATGGGGTTCGTTACTCGAAACGAACCCTCGAGCATCGCGAAAATTTCGTCCCGAGTAACGAGCACCCGAACATTTTGGTGCTCGCTCATCTCTAGTTGCTTTGCATTTTGTTCATTGACAAAAATAAACTATTAACCCTTCAATTTCTGGAAGCATTCTTACTGTGCAGCATTTTTTCCACACCTGCCTAAGGCCTCATGTCCACGGGGAAAATCAGGCCCGCTACGGATTCTCCATGTGGAATCCGTAGCGGATCCCTCCTGCCCCGCGGACATGAGGGCTGAAAATAGCAATTACTCACCTCTCCGCACGCTCCGGATCTTCCCTTCTTCGCGGCTTGATCTTCTCTCCGTCGCGGCCGGATCTTCTCTCTTCGGCCCGGTGGATGTGCTCGGCACGTTGGTTGCGTGCCGCGCGCATGCGCCGGCCCAAAGAAAAAGATCCGTCCACGACGGAGAGAAGATCAAGCCGCGAAGAAGGGAAGATCCGGAGCGTGCGGAGAGGTGAGTATATGCTGATTTTAGGTCTCCCGCGGATCCGGACGGCTTCCATAGGCTTCAATAGAAGCCTGCGGGAGACCCGCACCTACATGGAGCATGTCCATTTTTTTTCATGCTCCATATTTTTTTAAAATCGCTTTTATTGACCATCCGCGGGTATTTATCTACTTGCGGGTGGTCAATGCATCCCTATGGGGTGCGGATCCACTGCGGGTTTTAATTATTATTTTGCCCGTGGACATGAGGCCTAATACTTTTGCACATGACTGTATATATTACACACATGGACAGACTTTCCGGGAAGTTGTTCCTTGTGGTTTTTCAGCTCATCCTAGAACAAGATTCTTTACCTCCGGCCACCAAAGTAAAGGCAGAGGGTGGCGCTGCACTCCCGGTACCATGCTCGGTGACCTGTATTCTGTCTACACAGTGCAGCTTGGCATCTAGGCAGACTCTAAAGCTCTGCTGCTACACTTATTCATAAATCCAACCTCCAAGAAGCGATGGCTGTGATTGGTTCTTCAAACGCTGCTCAGCCAATCAATGCAGCACTGGATGAACCAATGCGATATGAGAAGGATAGATAGACAGATAGTTATAAGATAGATATGAGATAGATAGATAGATATGAGATAGATAGATAGATAGATATGAGATAGATAGATATGAAATAGATAGATATGAGATAGATAGATAGATAGAGAGATAGATAGGAGATAGATAGGAGATAGATAGATTGGAAAGAGATAGATAGCTAGATAGATAGGAGATAGATAGATAGATAGATAGATAGATAGGAGATAGATAGATAGGAGATAGATAGATAGATAGATAGATAGATAGATAGATAGATAGATAGATAGATAGATAGACAGGAGATAGATAGGAGATAGATAGATAGATAGGGAATAGATAGATAGGAGATAGATAGATAGATATGAGATAGATAGATATGAGACAGATAGATAGATAGATAGATAGATAGATAGATAGATAGATAGATAGATAGGAGATAGATAGATAGATAGATAGATAGATAGATAGGAGAGAGATAGATAGGAGATAGATATGAGATAGATAGATAGGAGATAAATAGATAGATAGATAGGAGATAGATATGCGATAGATAGATATGCGATAGATAGATAGATAGATAGATAGATAGATAGATAGATAGATAGATAGATATGAGATAGATAATAGATAGAGAGATAGATAGGAGATAGATAGGAGATAGATAGATTGGAAAGAGATAGATAGCTAGATAGATAGGAGATAGATAGATAGATAGATAGATAGATAGATAGGAGATAGATAGATAGGAGATAGATAGATAGATAGATAGATAGATAGGAGATAGATAGATAGATAGATAGATAGACAGGAGATAGATAGGAGATAGATAGATAGATAGGGAATAGATAGATAGGAGATAGATAGATAGATAGATATGAGATAGATATGAGACAGATAGATAGATAGATAGATAGATAGATAGGAGATAGATAGATAGATAGATAGATAGATAGATAGATAGATAGATAGATAGATAGATAGATAGAGAGAGATAGATAGGAGATAGATATGAGATAGATAGATAGGAGATAAATAGATAGATAGATAGGAGATAGATATGCGATAGATAGATAGATAGATAGATAGATAGGAGATAGATATGAGATAGATATATAGATAGGAGATAGATAGATAGATAGATAGATAGATAGATAGATAGATAGGAGATAGATAGAGAGACAGATAATAGATAGGAGAGAAGTAGATAGGAAATAGATATGAGATAGATAGATCGGAGATAGATAGATAGATAGATAGATATGAGATAGATAGATAGATAGATAGATAGATAGGAGAGAGATAGATATGAGATAGATAGGAGATAGATAGATAGATAGATAGATAGATAGATAGATAGATAGATAGATAGATAGATAGATAGATAGATATGAGATAGATAGATAGATAGATAGATAGATAGATAGATAGATAGGAGATAGAGAGATCGATATGAGGTAGATAGATAGATAGATAGAAAGATAGATAGAAAGGAGATAGATAGATAGATAGATAGATAGATAGATAGATAGATAGATAGATAGATAGGAGATAGATAAATATGAGATAGATAGATAGACAGATAGATAGATAGATAGATAGATAGATAGGAGATAGATAGATACATAAATAGATAGATAGGAGATAGATATAGATAGATAGATAGATAGATAGATAGATAGATAGATAGATAGATAGATAGATAGATAGATAGATAGATAGAAAGATATGAGATAGATAATAGATAGATAGATAGACAGATAGATAGATATGAGATAGATAGATAGATAGATAGATAGATAGAAAGATATGAGATGGATAGATAGATAGGAGATAGATATGAGATAGATAGATAGATAGATAGATAGATAGGAGATAGATAGATAGGTAGAAAGATAGATAGGAGATAGATAGATATGAAATAGATACATGGATAGGCGATAGATAGATAAATAGATAGGAGAGAGATAGATAGGAAAAAGATAGGAGATAGATAGATAGATAAATAGATAGATAGACAGGATATAGATATGAGATAGATAGGAGATAGATAGATAGGAGATAGATAGATAGATAGATAGATAGATAGATAGATAGATAGATAGATAGGAGAGAGATAGATAGGAGACAGATATGAGATAGATAGACAGGAGATAAATAGATAGACAGATAGGAGATAGATATGAGATAGATAGATATGCGATAGATAGATAGATAGATAGATAGATAGATAGATAGATAGATAGGAGATAGATATGAGATAGATATATAGATAGGAGATAGATAGATAGATAGATAGATAGATAGATAGATAGATAGATAGATAGACAGGAGATAGATAGATAGATAGATAGATAGATAGATAGATAGATAGATAGATAGATATGAGATAGATAGGAGATAGATAGGAGATAGATAGACAGATAGATAGATAGATAGATAGATAGATAGATAGATCGGAGATAGATAGATAGATAGATAGATAGATATGAGATAGATAGGAGAGAGATAGATATGAGATAGATAGGAGATAGATAGACAGATAGATAGATAGATAGATAGATAGATAGATAGATAGATAGATAGGAGATATATAGATAGATCGATAGATAGATAGATAGATAGGAGACAGATAGATAGGAGATAGATAGATAGATATGAGATAGATAGATAGATAGATAGATAGATAGATAGGAGATAGAGAGATCGATATGAGGTAGATAGATAGATAGATAGATAGATAGAAAGGAGATAGATAGATAGGAGATATATATATAGATAGATAGATAGATAGATAGATAGATAGATAGATAGATAGATAGGAGATATATAGATAGATATGAGATAGATATATAGATAGATAGATATGAGATAGATAGGAGATAGATAGATAGATAGATAGGAGTTAGATAGATAGATAGATAGATAGATATATAGGAGATAGATAGATAGATGATAGATATGAGATAGATAGATAGGACATAGATAAATATGAGATAGATAGATAGATAGATAGATAGGAGATAGATAAATATGAGATAGATAGATAGACAGATAGATAGATAGATAGATAGATAGATAGATAGATAGATAGGAGATAGATAGATACATACATAGATAGGAGATAGATATGAGATAGATAGATAGGAGATAGATAGATAGATAGATAGATAGATAGATAGATAGATAGATAGATAGATAGATAGAAGATAGATATGAGATAGATAGATAGATATGAGATAGATAGATACTGTAGATAGATAGATAGATAGATAGATAGATAGATAGATAGATAGATAGATAGACAGATATGCGATAGATAGGGGTTAGAGAGATAGTTTTGAAACAGATAGATATGAGATAGATAGGAGATAGATAGATAGATAGATAGATAGATATTAGATAGATAGATACTTAGGTAGGAGATAGATAGATAGATAGATACATAGATAGGAGATAGATATGAGATAGATAGATACATAGGTAGATAGATATGAGATAGATAGGGGTTAGATAGATAGATATGAGATAGATAGATAGATATGAGATAGATAGGGGTTTGATAGATAGATCTGAGATAGATAGATAGGAGATAGATATGAGATAGATAGGAGATAGATAGATAGATAGATAGATAGATAGATAGATAGATAGATATGAGATAGATAGGGGTTAGATAGATAGATATGAGACAGATAGATATATAGATATGAGATAGATAGATATGAGATAGATAGATCGATCGATAGATAGATATGATATATATAAGAGATAGATAGATAGATAGATAGGAGATAGATAGATACATAGATAGATAGGAGATAGATCGATAGATAGATAGATACATAGATACATAGATAGATATGAGATAGATATAGATATGAGATGGATAGATAGGAGATAGATAGATAGATAGATAGATATGAGATAGATAGATAGATAGATAGATATGAGATGGATAGACAGGAGATAGATAGATAGGAGATAGATATTAGATGGATAGATATGAGATAGATAGATAGATAGATAGATAGATAGATATGAGATAGATAGATAGATAGATAGATAGATAGATAGGAGATAGATAGATAGATAGATAGATAGGAGATAGATATAGATGTGATATGGATACATAGGAGATAGATATTAGATGGATAGATATGAGATAGATAGATAGATAGATAGATAGATAGATAGATAGATAGATAGATAGGAGATAGATATATAGATAGGCATGAGATAGATAGATATGAGATAGATAGACATACAGATAGATAGACAGGTTTGAGACAGATATAGATGTGAGATGGATAGATAGGAGATAGATATGAGATAGATAGATAGATAGATAGATAGATAGATAGATAGATAGATAGATAGATAGATAGATATGAGATAGATAGGAGATAGATAGATAGGAGATAGATCGATAGATAGATAGATAGATAGATAGATAGATAGATAGTTAGACAGATAGGAGATGGATATGAGATAGATAGAATGGTAGATAGATAGATATGAGATAGATGGATAGATAGGAGATAGATAGATATGAGATAAATAGATAGATAGATAGATAGATAGATAGATAGATAATTAGATAGATATGAGATAGATATTAGATAGATAGATAGATAGATAGATAGATAGATAGATAAGAGGTAGATAGATAGATAGATAGATAGATAGATAGATAGATAGATAGATAGATAGGAGATAGATATGAGATAGATAGATATCAGATCGATAGATAGATATGAGATAGATAGATAGGAGATAGATATGAGATAGATAGATAGATATGAGATAGATATTAGATAGATAGATAGATAGATAGATAGGAGATAGATAGATAGGAGATAGATAGATAGGAATTAGATATATAGATAGATACATAGATAGATATGAGATAGATATTAGATAGATAGACAGATAGGAGATAGATACATAAATAGATATGAGATAGATAGGAGATAGAGAGATAGATAGATAGATAGATATGAGATAGATAGATAGATATGAGATAGATATGAGATAGATAGATATGAGATAGATAGGTAGATACATAAGAGATAGATATATAAATAGATAGATAGATATGAGATAGATAGATAAGAGATAGATAGATAGGAGATAGATAGGAGATACGTAGATAGGAGATAGATAGATATGAGATAGATTGATAGATATGAGATAGATATGAGATAGATAGATATGAGATAGATAGGAGATAGATAGATAAGAGATATATATATAAATAGATAGATAGATATGAGATAGATAGGAGATAGATATGAGATAGATAGATAAGAGATAGATAGATAGATATCGGATAGATAGGAGATAGATAGATAGGAGATAGATAGATAGGAGATAGATACATAGATAGATAGATAGATAGATAGGTAGATAGATAAGAGATAGATATATAAATAGATAGATAGATATGCGATAGATAGTTAAGAGATAGATAGATAGATAGATAGATAGATAGATAGATAGATAGATAGATAGATATGGGATAGATAGGAGATAGATAGATAAGAGATAGATAGATAGGAAGGCGATAGATAGATAGCAGATAGATAGATAGATAGATAGCAGATAGATAGGAGATAGATACATAGATAGATAGATAGATAGATAAGAGATAGATAGATAGGAAGGCGATAGATAGATAGATAGCAGATAGATAGATAGATAGATAGATAGATAGATAGATAGATATGAGATAGATAGATAGATAGATAGATAGATAGATAGGAGATAGATAGATAGGAGATAGATAGATAGATAGATAGATAGATAGATAGATAGATAGATAGATAGATAGATAGATAGATAGATATGAGATGTGGTGTTGATTGATGCTTCCCTCCTTGGTTGGCAAATAATAAGCAGTAGATTGACCTGTTGTTACGCGAACATAAAGTGTTTGGAAAAATTGTTATGTTTTAAACCATTCGAGCTGAGGATTCGACTTGCACTGTTCGTGGTCACGGCTCGGTCTTCCACATTTTGGTGGCATGGCAACATTCAGACTGGTCAGCACTTGATGTGAACGTACCTCAGCCACACTGCTGCTGGCTGAAGCACAACAACACCGCCAGACTTAACATAGGAAGTTTGACCTTGCCTGATACTCCATGTATCAAACTCACATTTTAGGATTTTACAGCGGTGGTGAGGATGTGACAAATCTAATGACACCAAAATCATCCACCAAAGGTCAGCCAACGGGGTCAGAGTGTGGGGCAAGAAAAACCCTCTAGGCTTTCTTATATTAGATGTTGCACCAGAACCTGCGAGTCCCACAGTTAGAAGATGGGGTGATGATGTAGTTGTGTTCCCTGCTGTAGATATTTGTGTGAACCCCAGACACTAGTCCAGAAACACAGGGGCGTCCGCTAGCGGATGATGTACTTGTAGATGAAGCGAAGCAGTAGAACATCCAGAGATGAAGGCGCAGTCCTTGAACATTAGCAGTTGAAAGTGGTGGCTGCTACAACATCTACAATCCATGTTAGGTATGTCCTGGACACACAGTGAGGACATAGAATCATAGAATGGTAGAGTTGGAAGGTACCTCCGGGGTCATCAGGTCCAACCCCCTGCTCAGTGCAGGAGTCACTAAACCATCCCAGACAGAAGTCTGTCCAGGCTCTGAAGACTTCCATTGTAGGAGAACTCCCCACCTCCCATGGCAACCTGTTCCACTCATTAATCCCCTTACTGTCTAATATCTAATCTGTGTCTCCTCCCTTTCCGTTTCATCCCATTGCTTCTAGTCTTTCCCTGTACAGATGAGAATAGGGCTGATCCCTCTGCACTGTGACAGCCCTTCAGATATTTGTAGACAGCTATTAAGTCTCCTCTCAGCCTTCTCTTCTGCTAAACATTCCCAGATCCTTTAAGCCTTCCTCATAGGACATGATTTGCAGACCGCTCACCATCTTGGTAGCTCTTCTCTAAACTTGATCCAGTTTGTCTATGTATTTTATAAAGTGGGATGCCCAGAACTGGACCCAGTATTCCAGATGAGGTCTGACTAAGGAAGAGTAGAGGGGATAATGACCTCATGTGATCTAGACTCTATGCTTCTCTTAATACATCCCAGAATTGTGTTTTGCCTTTTTTGTTGCTGCATCACATTGCTGACTCATGTTCAGTCTATGATCTATTAGTATACCCAAGTCTTTTTCACATGTGCTGCTGCTTAGCCCAATTCCTCCCATTCTGTATGTGCTTTCTTCATTTTTCTTGCCCAGATGTAGGACTTTGCATTTCTCCTTGTTAAATACCATTCTGTTAGTCGCTGACCACTGTACAAGCTTTTCTAGATCTTTTTGAATTCTCTCTCTCTCTTCCCTAGTGTAAGCTATCCCTTCTAGCTTTGTGTCATCAGTAAATTTGATCAGTTTATAACAATGTTGACCAACACTGGGCCGAGGACAGAGCCTTGTGGTCCCCACTTGATACATTCTTCCACTTGGATGTGCAGCCATTTATGACCACTCTGAGTATGATCACTCAGCCAGTTGTGAATCCCCCTAACAGTTGCCTTGTCAGTCCCAGATTTGGTCATTTTTTTCAATAAGTATGATATGAGATACTTTGTCAAATGCTTTACTAAAGCCAAGATATACTATATCCACCGCATTTCCCTGATCAACCCAGTCGGTGATTCTGTCATAGAAGGACATTAGATTAGTCTGACATGACTTGTTTGTTACAACCCATGCTGGCTCTGGTTACTTACTCCATTCTCATCCAAGTACTTGCATACATGCTGTTTAATTAGCATCCTTCCTGTGTGGTAACTGGTACACCCACCTTTCTTTACCCGTTATCACCTTGACTCCTCCCACTAAATTAGCATAACATAGGGCGATTAACCCTCGAAATGTGTGAGGAGCCCCAGCCAGCAGGTGTAGTATGATATATGGGGGATAACACATGAACTAGTCCAGTACTAGACATTACCCCATCATCATCAGTGCCCCGACGATCCGGACCTTGGGACATCACATACCTGTTTCTGGGTACGACATATTCACCATCATTTCAAGTAAAACACGAGGAGCCAATCGGGTTGCTTTGATGATTTTATTGGTTTAGATAATTGAATTAAATAATAATTAGTACTGCTGCTTTAGACAAAGTTTGTTTTACTCTTTGAAAACATCTAAGAAGCTGCCGTAACTGCGACAAATCTCTGATTAGTGTTAGGTTTAACTAAACCTTCTTACATAGTACATACAATGTAGTGGTCCATAAAACAGAGAAGGTACAACCCTAATATCTCCAGCACACAGATGCATTTACAGTCCAGGAAGAAAGGCAGATGGCAGCAGCGCATCTCATGTTCTCTGAATGCTCCCGACACCCCCTGCTCCGTGGCATGACCTCCCTGCCTGGGCATTATCAGTGCCCTCTGCCACATAGAAGATCAATGGCTCTCTGTGGTGAGCGGTGCAGATACTCAATGCCATCTTATCACCGTACACAGCAAAAGAAATACTTCCTGTTTATAGAGATAGGTGGAGCGCCGGTCTATTCTATACTGTGAAAGTGGTGAGAGCTCAAAGTATTCAATAAAATCACCTTTTCAATGGATGCCTATGAGTTCTATGAGAACGGAACTATCAGATGGGGAATTGACCATCATCATCACCATCAGATGGGACATTCATTATCATCACCATCATCAGATGAGATACTGACCACCATCACCACCATCAGATAGAACATTGACCATCATCACCACCCTCAGATGAGACACTGACCATCATCAGCTGAGACACTGACCATCATCATCACCATCAGATGAGACATTGACCATCATCATCACCATCAGATGAGACATTGACCATCATCACCCCCATCAGATGGGGCGTTGATTATCATCACCATCATCAGATGAGATACTGACCACCATCAACACCATCAGATAGAACATTGACCATCATCACCACCCTCAGATGAGACACTGACCATCATCAGATGAGACACTGACCACCAACATCATCATCAGATGAGACACTGACCACCAACATCACCATCAGATGAGACATTGACCATCATCACCACCATCAGATGAGACACTGACCATCATCACCATCATCAGATGGGGCATTGATCTTCATCATCATCACCATCAGATAGAACATTGACCATCATCACCACCCTCAGATGAGACACTGACCATCATCACCACCATCAGATGAGACACTGACCATCATCACCACCTTATTGCTCCCTTTGTGCTATAAAGAGAGCTGCAAAAATAATAAAATAATTGGTGCTGCTGGCCGCCATTTTTCCATTATTGTAAATGCTCTTCTCTGTGTCTGGATGAAAGGCACAAGCTCTAGAAATACAAGGCATTTGCTCAGGGTTTTCATTACATGCCAAGTGTAGCAGAAGAATTGAACATTGCCACCTAGGCTCCACAGAAGTGTATCAGCGTAGTTCTTAGGTGTGATGTTGTGATGCGGATCGGGCTGACTTACAGGCATTACCGTCTTGTTCTGGGCTGAAGAGCAGCATTTCCCCATTGGGGGGAACTACAATACCAAATACATCCGAGGAAAGAAACACAGGCTCTTTTTTGAAACCCGGATAACCCCTTTATATCAGACCTATATGGAAACCTGCATGGCTTTGTATCTTCATGGCCATTACCCAGTTACATGGGGGATATCCCCTAATCAGCAGGCACAATCTGCACTACTTCCCTTTGTGATACATCTGCATCATTCAGCAGAGTCCCGTAATGGGGTTGTACGGTTAGAAAACCCAATTTCAGATATTCTATGAGGGAGTCCTGAGTTAATAGGTCTGGGGTTCTTCATTTAGGACCCACAATTCTACACCAGAGCAGAGAATGACTGCATAGAATATTTCATACTCTGGAGGACCTAACATCTTCATGTCTTACATGGACAGCCCATTAATTTCAGTGCTGGGAGCGGTGCAATGCTTCATTTGCCCTGCGGTGGCACTGCAGGGATATTGAATAGTTTCAGATCACAGTTGATTACCAGGGATCTCAGCAGCAGGATAGTATTTAACCAGCTTCTAACATAAAGGGGTTATCTAAACCTGATATGTCCCATGACAATAGAATGAAAAACCTTTTTAAGTGCTTTCTAATGGGCAAACAGTCCATCGTTGTCATGGAGATCTATCAAACTTTTTAAAAGTACAAACAATTTCGTAACATGAAGAAGTAAAGATTTTGCCTACTTTGGCCATTGAAGGAGTTATGGTTATACTAACAGAAGTCATCAGCTGCACACAGGCAGCCTTCTGTAATATAACTGCTTGCCCGTCCACTAGAGGCCCATGATGACTATGGGAGGCATAAGGCACTGGCTCGGTTCATCTCCTACTTGCATCATTAATGAGTCCTATAACTTTGGTCTGTTGGACAAGACTGGAATGTATTTGATTCACACTGAGGTTATGCACCACAATGACTAGACTGGTAATTCTAGTGCACCCCTTCAGATAGTCTATACAAAGCTCTGTTCCCCATGGCTTATATACAGCCCGGCCCCTATTCCACTCTGTGTATGGGTAAATATACACATAGGGGCACCTTTAACAAACATTTTATACTTGTGCCAACATTTGTGACTTTTGGGTCTTTTTGTACCCTATTTGCCACTTTTCTAAAAGTGGGTGGAGATTATAAAAAGGGGTGTGGTCAGGCAAAATTATAGTGAAAATCTACTCAGACACATGCCAGGCTTTAGAGGCATGTAACTCGTAATAAACGTCACTTTGGGATAGTCTTTGCTTAGAATCGGTATATAAAATGCTGGCTTAAAGGGATTCTGTCCCCAGGTTCCTAAAGTTGAGATGAGCTCCGAATCATGGAGGCGGGCCGTGACAGCTTCTACCTTTGTCTGCAAGCGGGAGAGGCCAGCATGGTCCATCTCTGTGACCTAGGGCTTAGGTCTGAGTCAAACTTCATGAACCTAATGGCACCATCCCTTTAAGTCAATGTTCCTCATAGTGTCTATTTCACCATCTAGAGCTGGCCATGTAGATTAGGTAACGTTGGCCTCCCTTTTGCCCCTCATTAGTAGATGTTGGGAAAAAGTGGAATCAGGCATGTTGGATTTCAAGAGGCCCAATTCTTCTGTTCCCATAGGATATACATCACAAGTAATGAAACTTATAGTGAGTGCAGATTAAACGTGCCTAGTGTGTATTCGGGAGACCGGGAGGATCTGCTGATACGAACAGGGGGATGCAAAACATTAAAGGGTTGTCCTATCTGCATAATGAGTGGCTACATACAACTTCCATAGGGTTAGTGCAGATCAGTAGATCACCCCAGCACTTTTATTTAAAGAGTGGTTGTCCAGTTGGGATATCATCTTTAAAGGGGTTATCCAGTTGTAAACTATTTATGCCATTTCCTTTAAACAGGTCATCAATAGTAGATTGGCGAGGGTCAGTCACCCAGGATCCCCGGGCTGCTCGCCAAGGTCAGCACACTTGTTCCTACTGCAGTGGTATTGCAGGCCATGTGTCTATTTATTTCAATGAGAACTTGCCTTGCAATACCAAGCCTGGCCACTGCAGTAAGAACGGGGCTGTCTGCTTCCTACCAAAATGATCTCAGTGCACGAGTGCAACGGCCTAGTGAACAGTTGTTTGGCAGGGGTCCTGGGTGTTGGACCCCCACTGATCTACTATTGATTACTTGCCTTGAGGTTAAGCCATCTATAGTTTACAACAAGACAACCCCTTAAATGAATTTCATGCTATATTTATACCTATACATTTCTCTTGCCTGCAAAATGTATCTAAAATTAGAGGCGCAGTCTTGACATTGTAATTGAACCTATTATTAAGACCACTATCCACAGCCAATCAATGACTCCCCTCTACTGACCTCTGAGCAGAGATACTCTGCCAGGATTGGCTAGATTCCTTAGGCAATAATTAACTGGATCTGGGAAATAATGCCTCGTTATGAATTCTTTTGATTCACATTGATTCCTAATGGACTATGTTCTTGGCGGATGCTTACTCTGTGAGGCACAGTCATTGGTTTCCAGTTTCTGTAAGTTTTTGGGGTCGTAAACTAAAGTAACAAATGAAAGTTCCACAGATTAAGAGGATTGAGGTTGGTCAGATATGAAAAAAATGCAAAATGCAAACTACTATCTAAATCCGACCTGCCATGCTAGACCAAGCGTATTGAATGCGTACAAGGTTCGCCCTAAGCACTAACTGTAAACACCAAGCGCACAGAGTTTACATCCAAGGCCACAATGTTTTTGTCCTATTTTTTTGTTTCAATGTCCCTTCTTTGTTTTCTTTGGTTGGCCGAGCTCAACTCGTAGTGTATAAATGCATAAGTTACATATAATATATAAAAATGAAAAATACCATTGACTTGTATACTTCAACCTGACGAGCGCACAGCGTTCGCGACTCAATAAAACTGGCACCTGCTTACACAAAAAAGTCAAAAACAAAAAACCCATAGAGTTCTGATTGTAGAAATAAGGGAGCTTCATTTATATTCAACCCCATCTCCCTTCAGTAAAATAAAGTATTGAGTATAAATTCCACCCTGAGCGCACTGGCAGCGAGACTGGAGAAGGCCTCTGGGGCTCCACAACGGGTACATCTCAGTCATCAGTGCCATGTTACAAGTGTTGCCTATGTCGACGTGTGGAGTCAGACAACTGTAGTACAGCATTCTGCAACGGTATCAAAAAAGGATCAAATTTCTGCATTTCTATATGAAGAGGAACCTACTTGGCCCTAAAAGTTACAGATGTATATTTAAAAAAAAAAAATAAAAAATGCTGCTGACAACAGCCAAGGCATCTCTATTGACAACGTAGGGCGCAGCAGACTGTAATAACGAATGAGGTCCTGCATGTTCCTTTAAATATCAGACAATTCCAGTTTTAAGTCATTAAAGATAATTATTCTCATCTCTGCGCTTTCATCACCTAAATGTCTTCTGTACATAAGGGTCTCCTCCAATAACACTGGTCGTAGTAGAATATAATACTGATAACATCTCTCAAGCAAGTCTCAGCAATCTTTGGTTGGTTGGTCGTAAGGCTGTAAGGTCACCATCAGCTTTGGGATTTGGTTCTGTTTACGTTCCATTCTTCCTTCTACAGTTTCATTGAAAACCTTCCCATCTTACAGTCCCTCCAGAACACTTTCTTGGTTCCTCATAATGGCTCAATCGTTCGGACACATCAAGGAATGTATGAAGTCTTCACAGTTATTCCAACAGTTCCTTTCCCCATCAAGTGAAAATTTTACCCAAATTTTAGCCATGAGCTTGTGTTGTTGTGTGTTTATCTTTAAATACAGGTAGTTTCTTCGTAAGCTGGTCGTCCCTGTGTTTTTTGTTATACAGTTTTAGTTTCCATAAAAGTTTTTATGTTCCCCTCATCTTTGGTCATTCATGTAAAGGCTTCCATTATCGAAAGCCCCAAAACACATATTGGTCCAATGCTCTGATGTCCTCCTATATTACATCAATAGCATGTGAACTTCGTTAGTAAATCTGTCTTCATCGCTAACCTCTACAATGTTTTTAAGTGGCCATCCTCCGGAAGGCATGGGTAACACATTATAATCCACAGTGATTCCCCCCCAACTAAAGAAAATTAGTAGTAATTTGCCAGATGAGAAGCCATATGGCTAGCTGGAAGCCGGCTATTTGCATAGATACTCCCGGGTGGTGAATTCCAGTAAGGGTTTGGAGCTGCAAAAAAACTGGATGATGACACAGGTAGAGTTGGTGGATGAGGAGCAACGAAGTTCATCTTCTGTGGGTGGGCATGGTAAGAGCCCATGTATGGAAGTTCAGAAGGGTACTTGTACATTGAGGACTCTGGTGGGTGAGGCTGGAGAGCTTGGGCAATACCATGAAAGTCAAACTTGTAGGCATAGCGCTTGCCGTGGACCTTAGTCATGATGTTCTTGTCATAGTAGTAACGGAGTGCACGGCTCAGCTTGTCATAGTTCATGTTGGGCTTGCTCTTTCTTTCGCCCCAACGTCTAGCTACTTCATCGGGGTCCGTCATCTTGAATTCACCATTGGTTCCCTCCCAAGTGATACAGTTCGAGTTAGAACTATCTGATAGAAGTTCTAGGAGAAACTGCCAGAGTTGGATTTGTCCGCTGCCTAAAAAGAACATGATGGGATAATAAGGAAAACCCATTAGTGCTTATTTATGTAGAATTCATGTAAGAAGTAGAGGCGAGTATACGAGAAGTGATACGGAGTGCCCGCTCTGCATCTAAGGATCCTGATGAAGTAGAGTAGTGTTTGGGGCCCCTCCCACCTTGGCACATGATCTGCAGTGCACTGAGCTCCCGCCCTCTCTCCGCCCCTCGCCACTATTTCAATGGGAGGGGGCAGGATGGGGCGGAACTTAGCTCCACCCCCACCCCTCTCATTGCACACAGTGGCGAGGGGCGGAGAGAGGGTGGGAGCTCAGTGCACTGCTCCCGGCCCGACCCGCCTCCCCCCCTGCAGAGAGGGACAGCGTATAACGACCAGGCATGAAAACCTGGACGATATACACACACGTCGGAATAAGCCCTAAAAGTGGAGTGTGAGAAGTAAGATTCTCCTCGGTGCAATTAATAGTAAATTTGTCTAAAGTGATTTGTGAAAAAAAGGCGCAAATGATGTCCGAATTCTGTGCTAAATGTGCCCCATTGGGCTTCTTTCATTGGCAGCATCAGAGGTGATCGCTCTTAAAGGGGCAGGCCCGTCTCAAGAATCCTATTTCAATGTTTTTGAAATCACAAGACAATGCGCTCGCCGGTAAGATTTCTAATTCTAAGATGCTCCGTTCTCCAGATGTTGCAAGCATTGATTCCTCGGTCCTCTGGTTGTTTACTGCTTGTTTCCATGTAAACAGACCACTTCCTCTATGGAAATACCCCAGCTGTTAACCCCGTGGATGCCATGGTCAATGCTGATCACAGCATGTGGCCAATGAAAAGACGGAGGGGCTTTCTCTGTCACATCGGAGGGTGACACATTGCCATAGAAACTAGAGGCCTGACAGTGGTCTCTGCGTCTGCCATGGCTGTCAGTGTGGGGGTACTTTTACACGTGCCGACCTATAAATGTGGGGTCTGACGGGCTGCTGAGGGGAAGCCACGCGGTAGACGCTCACTGAAATGACTTCCCACTCAGTGTCAACAGGCAGTCGCCCACCCTCCAACAACTACCTGTTCATAGTAAATGGAAGCGGGCGGCCAGAAGAGACCAGCGGGCTCCACCTCCATTCACTGAACCACCAGCGTGTGAAAACGTAGGAGCGATGGTCGTTGGAGTGGCTGTCCGCTGCTTCTGTGGAAGCACCCTTAAACAATAACGATAATACACTGCAATACACAAGTACTAAATGACTGATCAAGGAGCCGCATGTTCAGGTCACCTACAGGGACATAGAGAAAAAGGGAAAAAATAAACACATTTTTTGTGTCCTTTTTTTAAAAAAAGAGAAAAACCAAACTGTGTATTTCTTACTGCATACATAGTACTGATCACATGAGCAGCTCCGGCCAATCAGAGAGCCAGTATATGTATTAGTAGTCCAGCACTACTGGGGCACTGTGGAGATTACATATTCTGATGACTGTGTTGGCCCTCTTGGACAGCAGAACTCTGAACCAGCGGATTGGAGGGACAGCAGGGAAGACCGTCTACCGGTAATATAACCCCTGCTCTCCCGCTTCTGGGACACAGTCACAAAATGTGTTACAATTTCACGCCAGTAGCTGAGCGGCGTACAAGGCGACCCCACATCTGTAGACCTGGTAAAGATGCAACAAATGTATCATCATCATCCTCATGTGACATCTGATACATTTGTTGCACTTTAAACTGGAGAAGGAAAAAAAAGCTGCCAGAAAAGAGGCATCAAACATCCCCCCCATTATGTGTGGAGTGATATGTGACGCCCGGCAGGAGTGATGGCGATCTGGAGCGTGAGTGGTAACCAATCAGCTGACTCCGTTAATCTGCGTTAATCGTCAGCAGACGACGGCTGGTTTCACTTTATGAAATACCAATTCCTTTCAAGTTGTCATATCAGGTTAAAGCTTCATCTGCAGCGAATTAGCGGCCGCGGCGCTTCGGCACATTGAATATATTTATCGCTCTTCGGACTGCAGTTAATAAAAGTCTTTTGCTGAAGATAATTTGTTTTTTTCCAGCTTTATGGCCCTGGGGTCCCCGGGGGTCCGGGACTCGGGGGCATCCAAGGTCACGGATGGAAGAGTCTTCCTTTGAGAGCGATATCCAGAGATCAGCAGATGCCGTCACTTTAATCTACTTTATATTCATTTTTTCATCTTTATCACTTAACTCTTTGGATGCCGCGGACGCCGGGGGGGGGGGGGGGGGGGTTGATTTTAGTTTCACTTTAAAAGAATATATTTTGAGCTGACAATCACTTTTGCAGCATTTGTGTTCTGCAGCCTCTGCATGTCACCGTATATAGTGACTGCAGAGCGAGTCTCAGTTGGAGGTCCGTCGGTGAGGCTGGACGGACGGCTTACTTTCCTCTCCTGCACCTTCTTATCAGCTGATTTATGGCCAGATGAGAGTTCTTAAAGGGAAATGGTTGCCATGTGTTTAGGCGGATCCCATACGGAGAGGCCTGAAGGCGCCGTGCTCTGATGGAACCGACGGGTCCGGCACCGCAGCAGTGCTGTCGTAGATAACAATTGTGCCCATCGGGACCGGTCCAACACTCGGTATGCCCGTAGGGCTAAGAATCCGACTCGCGTCTTTATTTTCCAGGAGCTTCTCCTCAGGGTTCTGTCCAGCTGGATGCCAGACCCCCCCCTCCTCCCAGGAACCGGTCAGAGGTCACATGATCGGAGCCCACTGTCCTTGCATTGTAAAGTCACGGAGACACTTAAACAATGCAAACAACATTGAACCAACATAGTACCCCCCCCCCCCCCCTTACATTTACCGGGGCCGATATAACAAGCGCTAATTGATACGCACGTCAATCGGCACTCGTCTCATTCTCTGTTGACATGAGTCAAGAATTGGCTTATGGGGACAAACAATCCCTAACAGGACGGTCCATCCCTGCAGCCCGGCGGCACATCTCCCTCTACCACCAACCAGCGAGCGTATGAATGCTACATTTGTGATGAAGCCCCATGACTGTCAGCCCAAAATACATGCAGGTAGGTGAAAAGATGTGCCCCCCCCCCCCCCCCCCAGGCATCAATAACGCTGCCATTTTTGGTTTTCGCCTCAGCCATAACTCCATATTTTCCGTCTCTAGCTGCCTGAGGGTTGTGTTTTGTGGGATGCCTTGTAGACATCATTTCGGGGTGTATGTATACGTTTCCCCCTAATGCACACGGTGTTTTACATGTTGTGGGAAGGCCGGCTATGGAAGGGTTTTTATTATTTAAGAAATTTTATTCAGTAACAGATTATAATTTTTGGGTTTATTCAATTTTTCTTTTGAAGTGGCAGTCAGCTGATCCCCTTAAAGGGGCATTCCCATCTGGGACTGTCTTGGCATGTCCACAGGATATTACAAGGCTGTAGATGTGGGTCCCACCTCCGGGATCCGTACCTTTCTCCAATTCTGGCCCCCACCGGTTTGGATGAGTGCTGTGTCCATGAGTGGTCGGGACTTGTGGAAACAGCTGAGTGGGCCGCGCTATGCCGAATCCACAACTCTCATAGAAGTCAAGTCACTACCGCTTTAAGATAACCAACTCTGCCGATACACTAATGCACCAGTTCCAGACAAGGGACGTCAGTAAAACATTAGCTTCTTGCCTCGGCTCATAGAAGTACGTACAGTGGTTGAAGCAATGTGTCATCCATTGGGTGGGCTTTCTCAAGACCAGAGAAGGTTGAGAAAACGTAAGAAAGACCCCAGTATGGCCAAAACGTTGCCTCCACTATATGTATTTTATGCAACATGGAAAAATCTGACTTTGCTGCCTGGTGCAGCAGCATATTCGATCCCTGGTTACAGAAACAAAGCAGCACAGAGCACCACAATATTTTCACAGTTCCCAAGTAATGGAAACAGTGTAGCTCCTGTGTTACGGTCTTTCCTCAACTTCCACTGACTTCTATGGGACTTACAGAAATGGGGTAGTGCTGCCCACTCGGTTGTTTCTACAAGTCCTATTCACCCCCCAGACACCGCATTCTGACAGACCAGGGCTATGGGGGTCAGATCTACAGACAGGTGGGAATCAAAGAGGTGGGGCCTGCATCTACCAGACTTCTATGAGATATCCTGTGAAAGACTCAGATGGGAATACCCAATTTAAGTCCAACTTCAGAATCCTCTGGTGATCACTTATTATCACTGGGGACTCCACACTGGCTCATACATATTATTACATGCCAGCTGACCACATAATACCTGGATGGTTGGGTTCACCAGAGCAGCTTTCCACTCCAGCTAACACAGATGGGTCTCCATCGATGGACCCCCTCTACAACATCCTTAAGCACCAATAGGATATATGAAGGGGTTTCTTCTTGACAAATTATAAAAATAAATGTTGCTGAGGAGGACTTGCATGACTGTGTAGACCCACCAGGTCAAAGACCAGAGATACATATATCATAGTTGTACCGTGGTAGCTATTGCTGCATTTGCCCTCACAATGTTTCATTTTCTTACCTGGATTTGCAAGACGACTGCTTGTTGGTCCAAGAATCTGATAAGGATCTAAAATGAGAACACAAGATACACATGACTTATATGCTTTCTGACTTAGAGGTTTTGTTAACTATTGATGGCCTACCCTTAGAGTAGGCAATCAATAGTAGGTTGGTAGCAATATGCTGCCCAGGACCCCTGCTGATCAGCTGCTTGCCAGGCTGATGCACTGAGCTGAGTTCTGCAGATGAGATAGCTCTGTTCCCTTTGCTGTGGCCCATTCACTTCAATGGGAATTTGGAGTGCAATACCAAGCCTGGCCACTGCAGTGAGAACGGAGGTGTCTGCTTCGTGCAAAACGTAGCCCAGTGCACGAGCACACTGGCCTGGAGAACAGCTGATCACCAGGGGTCCTGGGCAATAGATCCTCACTGACTTACTATTGATGGTCTATCCCAAGGGTAGGCCATCAATAGTTAGCAACTGGACCACCTGCTTTACATAAAATGTGCAACATAGTAACACAGTAAGGCTGCCTTCATAATTGCGTTAGGGTCAGTTCAGGGATTCCGTCTCTCTGCTCTTTTTTTGGTGGAGAGAAACTGAAATAAAATGAAAAAAAAAACGATCAATTTTTCCCCCCATTGATTTCAACTGGGTTTCACAAAAACAGCGAGGCTTCAGTTTGCTTCCGTTCCGTTAGGTTTCTGTTTTTTTGGATGGGAAAGTAGCGCAGTCTGCGGCGTTATTTTACATACAAAGAACAGAAACCTGACGGAATAGGAACAAACAGAAGCCTTTCAGTTTTTCCCGTGTTAATTCAGTTTCTCTTCTCCAAAACAGAGCAGAGAGACGAATCCCCGAACTGACCCTAACGCTGGTGAAAGAACAGCCTTACCTGAACTGACCCTAACGCTGCTGAGAGAACAGCCTCACCTGAACTGATCCTAACGCCGGTGTGAGAGCAGCCTCACCTGAACTGATCCTAATGCCGGTGTGAGAGCAGCCTCACCTGAACTGACCCTAACACCGGTGTTAACTAACAGCCTCACCTGAACTGACCCTAACGCTGGTGTGAGAGCACCCTCACCTGAACTGACCCTAACGCTGGTGTGAGAGCAGCCTCACCTGAACTAACCCTAATGCCGGTGTGAGAGCAGCCTAACAAAGAAAAATAAACATGAAGCTCTAAGAGGCTGCTCTCACACCAGTGTTAGGGTCAGTTCAGGTGAGGCTGCTCTCACACCAGTGTTAGGGTCAGTTCAGGTGAGGCTGCTCTCACACCGGCGTTAACTAACAGCCTCACCTGAACTGACCCTAACGCTGGTGTGAGAGCAGCCTCAACTTAACTGACCCTAATGCCAGTGTGAATAGAGCATCACCTGAACTGACCCTAACACTGGTGTGAGAGCAGCCTCACCTGAACTGACCCTAACACTGGTGTGAAAGCAGCCTCACCTGAACTAACCCTAACGCCGGTGTGAGAGTAGCCTCACCTGAACTGACCCTTATGTCGGTGTGAGAGCAGCCTCACCTGAACTGACCCTAATGCTGGTGTGAAAGCAGCCTCACCTGAACTGATCCTAAGGCCGGTGTGAGAGCAGCCTCACCTTAACTGACCCTAATGCCGGTGTGAAAGCAGCCTCACCTGAACTGATCCTAACGCCGGTGGAAGAGCAGTCTCACCTGAGCTGACCGTAAGGCTGGTGTGAGAGCAGCCTCACCTGAACTGACCCTAACGCTGGTGTGAGAGCAGCCTCACCTGAACTGACCCTTATGTCGGTGTGAATAGAGCATCACCTGAACTGACCCTAAGGCTGGTGGGAGAGCAGCCTCACCTGAACTGACCCTAACACTGGTGTGAGAGCAGCCTCACCTGAACTAACCCTAACGCCGGTGTGAGAGCAGCCTCACCTGAACTGACCCTTATGTCGGTGTGAGAGCAGCCTCACCTGAACTGACCCTAACGCCGGTGTGAGAGCAGCCTCACCTGAACTGACCCTAACGCTGGTGTGAGAGCAGCCTCACCTGAACTGACCCTAATGTTGGTGTGAGAGCAGCCTCACCTGAACTGACCCTAATGTCGGTGTGAGAGCAACCTCACCTGAACTAACCCTAACGCCGGTGTGAAAGCAGGCTCACCTGAATTGTCCATAAGGCCGGTGTGAGAGCAGCCTCACCTGAACTGACCCTAACGCTGGTGTGAGAGCAGCCTCACCTTAACTGACCCTAATGCCAATGTGAGAGCAGCCTCACCTGAACTGACCCTAATGCAGGTGTGAGTACAGCGTCACCTGAACTGATCCTAACGCTGGTATAAGAGCAGCCTCACCTGAACTGACCGTAATGCCGGTGTGAGTGCAGCCTAACATAGAAAAATAAACATGAAGCTCCAAGACGATACAACAATACTTGTCTTGAGTGTCTAATTTATCACTGCCAAAATTACCATAGCAATGGTCTTGGGCAGTGGTTAGGTGATGCTACTGTATATCTGTAACATCGTATATATTCAGTGATACGCTGCTTCTCAGATCAAATTTCACTTTAAGATTCCACATGAGACGGAATGGCCAAAATTGATGAAAATTTCTGGGAGTGACATAATCATAATTATCCCTGCCAGGGGCGAACCACCAAGCAGAGGGCTGGTTGGCTCATTGTCAATAAACTCCCATTGCCTCTCTGAACTGAGTATTCTTGTATTTCCCTGCATACGTACCAAGCTGTGGCCGGGGGTCTTCTGTTTTGGGCACCACAGAAGGAGGTTGAGAAGCTGCAAGACATAATTTTTTACTGATAATGAATAGTCTATTCCAGTCGCTCACTAAAGATCAAGGAATTCTACCCTGAAACGCGTTGTCTATCCAATAGAGCTTCCGTTAGACCCTGCATCCTCCAGATCCCCACTTCTAGTATTTTATTTCCTTTTCCAAAGCAGATATATTTACCCAAAACCTGCAAGCAAGGAAAGTATAGAACAAGCTGCTGTTATAGCAGGCTCCATATTTTGTAGTGCTCCCCACACAATCTTTTGTTTTTTGCATTTTCTACCCCCCAACAACAGCGCATCCTGTAGGTAGACTGGGGGATAGCAGCCCATATTCACCTTTTTCACATGTCCACCCTGGAGCTGTGCCTATGCTAGCTAGCATAACTTCACCAGCTAAACACCCAATTGGCACATTGACCAATGCGGAAGGAAGGAGGCGGAGCAGAAGATAACTGCAATCTAATTAGCTTGGAGCAACATCACATGTCTGACATCACAAAGAGCCCATCCAACGAGGGGCGTGGAGAAAAAAATGTATGCTTCCAAAAACCAAATAAAAGAGAAAACCCTGATCCCCGCTATTTAACCGATGTGATGTCACAGTCAGTAGTGACCCCGGCAGCAGAAGAGACGGGAGGGGGGCATTAGAGAAATTCTATAGACTGTAGAATGGCGGTCATAGGACCACTTACCTTTAGACTGGGGGGTCGGGTGGGTTGGCCATGATGATCTTCTGGGCTCATAGGCTAAATCTGCAAAAGGTACAACAAAATTATGGATGTAGCAACCAATTAAAGGATTCCTTCACTCAAAATCTAAAAGCTATTGTCCACAGAGAATACTATCAGCCGCTTCCCTGAGGTTTATTGACCACTGAGGGACACTTTTTGAGTGGGATTATCCAATTACTGTATATGCTAAAGACATAT